>NC_133159.1:17675714-18300000 GCF_040802235.1 Manis javanica
TATTATCCCTATTTTGTAGCATGAGAATCTGAGGCTCAGGTAATCTGTTTAAGTTTTGCAAGAGCCAGGATTCAAATGCACATCTGCTTTGATGCCAAATTCTATGCAGGGTCCAGCACCATGTTGCCCCTCTCCAAGGTCCTGACAAAACAGTATGTGAGGAGGGAACTGAGGTTTTCACTTAATTACCATCCTCGGTTTTGTTTGATTGTTTCGATTTATAAAGGCAATAGGACCACATTACAGAAGTCTTGAAAAGTAAGAGGGAAAAATATAGTTTGTCTTGATATAATCACGACTTTTATTATTTTGATGTCTTTTTTCCCTATTCCTCCCTTTCCCTCTTCCCCCAACTTTAATCGTATCATATTATAGGGAACTCTGGTTTCATTGATAAAAGTCATAGTGCCAGAAACACTTTTTTTTTTACCTGTAAACAAGGTCGTACAGCTCTGGCATTGTTTTTGCATTGACAAAATACTGTGTTTTGAAGCCATTTTTCTTGTCAAGTAGGTAGAGTGGATGGAACCATTCTAACAGTGAGTGATAGAGTCCATAGTGCATGTTCCTTAAACAGAAAAACAGGACAGCAACTGTCATCGAGCAAAGAAAAAATCATTTAAGAAAAATCAGTGGCAGCATTTTTTCAACTCAGTGAAACTTACATGAAAGTATGTACAAAGGGGTGGGACCCCAAACCATTTCCTTAGATACCTCTTATTACTCACTTAAGCAAAATGGTTGTGTTTATTATGTTTTTGGTAACATACATAATTACTTTTTATACGTGAATATCATGACATCAAATGTCATTTAAACCATCTTTTATCTTTTAAGTCAATTATCTCAGGAATGACATACTGTCTTATTAAAAAAAAGTTTTCTGTCAATCGTAAGAATAGACATTGTAGAATGCTCATGTGAAACCTTCATAAGAGTGTACATGAATGATACCACCTTAATATAAAAAAAACAGGAAAAAAAAGAATACACACTGTAGAGATATTGGAAAATAGGGAAAAGTATAAAGAATAAAATATCCAAAATCTTATCACTCAGAAATAATCATTAGTAACATTTTCTCCATTGTTAAATTAATGAATATAGGTTTGTTTCACTTATCTAAGATTTACTAATAGTTCTTAACATACTTGAAATGAAAAATGGCTAAAGTGTTTATTTTCATAGACAATAAAGCTTGTTTTGAATTATGAATGGTGAGTGTTACAGAAACACTGTAATGTACATAAAAAGTAAGGATAACATTTCAATGCTACAGATAAAGTAGAAAGAATTGAAGTATTTCATCATATGATTCAGGGACTAAATAGATAAAACGAAGGTAAAAATCACAGGTGGTGAAGTCCAGATCTAATCAACATCTTAGAATTTTACAGCAGGACTTAGCAAAGCAAATCACTGGGAAACTGAATACTGAACAACAGGTGACAGGAGTCAGCAAATGATTTCTTAATGGACTGGATAGAATTTTAGGCTTTGCAGGCCTTGTGTTCTCTATCCTAACTCTGAAATTGTAGCCTGAAAGCAGCCATTGACAACACATAAATGAATGGGCATAGCTGTGTTCCAATCAAACTTTATTTGCATAGAGAGGCCACTGGCCAACCCCTTAAGTAGGACATCAAGTTTTAACAAATCACAACAGAGCTGAAATTAGGCATGGCATAAATACCACTTTTCTTTTTTATAGTAAACATATCCAGGACTGTATGGTCTAAAACCAGGATACCTGGGTTCAAATCCCACCTCTACCACTTCCTAGCTCTTTGATCCTGGCAAGTTACTTCTTACTAAGAGGTAAATATTAGGGAACATTAATTAGAATCAACTGAGCGGCTCCTTACCTCACTTTTTGCTGCTTTAATTGCCCTTTTTGGTTCCCTCTTGATCTACCTTTCATCCAAACTTTCCTTGAGCAATTGCAAAGCTCTGTGTTGAAAACTATGGGGCACAAAAGTTAAGAGACTCAGCCCCTGGCCTCCATCAGACACTGGAAAAGGCCCTGGATTGGAAGGCTTTCTAGAAATAATCCTTCACAGGGTCAAATGGGGCACTGTGGTCTCTGTTGACCACAACCAGAGAGGGATATGAACTTCTCTGATGGTGTCACCCTGGGTCACAAGAAAACTGCCAAGCATTAAATGCTGCTAATTTAAAGGCTAGACTCCTTCAGGTTACTTAGAAATGCAGACGTACAAAACACAGGAATAGAGAAGGTATGATAAATCAGAAGAGATGGTAGAGTAACTGTCTGTAGACACGTACCTCTTCCGGATAGCTTTTCCCAACTCGCCAACCAAATCACGATGGGGCCCCAGATCCATAGAGTTCCAATTCCAAGATACAGGACTGGGCCAGTTTGTGAAGCCTTCATGGTGCTTTGCTGTCAGGACTACATACCTGTGGACACCAAAGTCACATGAGCAAAGGAAGTAGTAGTGGGTGGGCTGTGATATAATGAATCATAAGAAATACATATATTTGGTCATTTATATGACCAAATATACATATTTCCCAGGTATATTTGGCCTTCTTCCACAGTTTCTGAAAACACTGCAGAGTCTTAAAGTGAAATGGGTGTTTTGTCATGTTAACGACAGACTTTTGGACCCCCACCGGCTGGAGGTTGGATCAGCCAATAGCCAATAATTAGTCAATGATGACTATGCAGTGAAGCCCTCACAAACACCCTCAAGAGCTTACCTCTCTGCTCAGTTGCTGTCCTGCTTCTCTGTCAGAGAGAGCTATGCTCGGGGAACCAGAGCGCCTCCACATGCCACTGAACCAGGCCCACGCTCCACACGGAGAGAAGCTCCTTTATCTGGAACCAGTGTCTCTCTTCATCTGGCTGTTAACTTGTATTCTTTATAGAATTCTTTATTAAACTGGTAAATGTATTTTCCTGAGTTCTGTGAGCCGCTCTAGCAAATTAAGAGAACCTAAGGGGGGAGGTCATGGGAAGCTCCAATCTGTAGCACAGGGACTGCCTGGGCTTGTGACTGGGTCTGGAGTAGCGGGTGGAGGGCAGTCTTGTAGGATGGAGCCCTTAATAAGGTTTGGTGCTGTCTCCGGGCAGACAGCATCAGAATTGAGTTGAGTTTTCCAACATCTTGCTGGTGTTTGAGAAGTGCTTGGTGTATGAATGTGTGGGAAGACCCCCTCCCACATATTTACACACACTGGAATTGGGTCCGGGTACACAAATGAAGTTATATTACTATTACTGCTGTGTATAATACTGTTACTGTTATACATATATGTAGGAAAAAATACACCATTGCATTTGGTGTTGGACGAGTGGGAATCGCAGGGCTATAAGCATGAACTTACCCAGCATACGTTAAGGCTTTTAAAATGGTTGGGAGAACTTGACTACAGGAAATGTACTTATATAAATGGGTGAAATAACGGTCAAATCACTCAACATTTCATTTGCTTTTATGGCAGAAAAATAGGCAATGCCTACACGTGATCATTTAATCACTAGCTGGTGTGGAGCTCCAAGACTTTAAGGGCCAGACAGTATTTCAGGTGTTTGGGCCACATTCTTCTCTGTGGCATATTTTTCTCTTACTTAAAACATTTCTGTTTTTTTAAACAATCCTTTGAAAATGTAAAAATCATGCTCAGGGAATTTACAAACACAGGCATAGGACAAATTCCTAAGGCCATGGTTTGCAGACCCCTGGTGCGGTGTAAAGGACCTTCTCTTTGGAGTCACGAGTTTGCAGTCTAGGATGTTAGTTCCCTTCCGCTATCTGGGCCAGTCATCCATACAGTAATGGGTCTGGATGAAGGGCACCTCCCAGATTTTAATTTTTGTCATTTGTAAATTACAGGTTTCTAAGGCTCCTATAAGATAGTGAACACCACCTCTCTTTAGACAAGCCTTAGAATCCCTTACATTTATTGGCAAACACTGAATGTCAGTTGTAATTTCTCTTTAGTACAGGAGAACTTTAAAAGTCCAAGAGAAACTAAAACCCGGAAAGACAACTGAGGAGACCTCATGAGGGTGGAACACTGCTCTAAGCCAGTAGTGGAGAAACCTCCCTGCCGCCATTCCGACTCTCTTCCAACCCCCTTCCCTCCCAGCAGGCAAACTGATTTTCTAGAAGCTGAGGGTAACCATTCGCTGACTCAACACCTGGCAACATACTGCCCTCAAGGATTAGTGCCTTCAGGATGGGCTGCAGCCTTCAGCAACCTCATGGAGCCTTGCCTCGCTCTCCCCCAACCCAAGGCTCTACACCTAAGGTTCTCTGAATACTTCACACACAGGCTACGACAGTTCTCAGAACAACTCAAACATTTCTTGAGCACTTCTTATGTGCAGTTCATCAAGAGCAGATGAATGCGAATCTGTACTGTTGCCCAAACACACTGCACACCAGAATTCCCTTCCCTCCTAGAAATATTAAAGCTGAAAGGAACTAATACAATTACTTTCTACAACCATTGAAGGAGGCTGAAGGGCAGTGAAACGCCTTGTTCAAGTTCAGTTGATATAAGACCAGACTCTATACCACTGGCTTAAAATCCTGGAATCCTGATGGTCTTGCTGACTGGGAAGGGTCATTAGGTATTACCTCGCTCAGTTCCCTCAATATGCATTTCTGGACACTGAAGGCTTTTCAGCCCACCACCTCCCTGAAACCTTTATTTTCTTCGAATCCCCAACCAGATGCACCTTCTCATGATCAAACGTGCCACACTCAGTTCTGCCTCCTTCAGCAGGCAATACCCAGGTCCCAGGGCTTTATCTTAATTAAGTCTGACGGCCGGCTGTGTGAGCCTGGGCAAGTCGCCTCCTCCAATCCCCTCCCCACTCCGCGCTTGTTTCCCACGTGCCCACCCCCCTCTCGGGGCTCGGTCAGCAGAGCCGCCGAAGGGGAGCCGTGCCCGTCCTCGCGACGACACTCACTTGGCCCCGGCTCTCTGGAAGAGGTCCGCCCACGCCTCGGGTTCGAAAAAGCGCGCCGTGAACTGCGGCCCGAAGTCGGCGTAGGTAAAGTTGGGGGCGTAGTTGTCCTCCATGAATTTTTGGTATTGCGGCTGCAGCATACCCTTCCAGTTCCACCAGAACCACTCGCTGCCCCAGGCCGGCACCGAGAACACGCCCCAGTGTATGAATATCCCAAACTTGGCTTGGTCGAACCATTCAGGCAGCGGCCGGGAGTCCAGACTCGGCCAGTCCGGGGTGTACCGGCACCCGACCGCCCCGAGCCCCAGCAGCCCCAGCAGCGGGATCAGGGAGCCCAGCTCCCGCAGCCTCCTCTCGGTGGCAGGCATCGCTGCCTCGGCGCCACTACCTCCCTCTCTTACGCGCAGGGAGGTGCGCGGCCACGCCCATCCTGGCTAATGATTGGCTCGTAAGGAAAAAGGGCGTGCTAACGCAGGCCCCCTTGGGTTGAGTCTGAAACTTTTCCGGGTCAGCAGTCCCTGTCCCTCTGGCGCTCAAAGGGAGAAAGATGCAAGGATCGTTGCGCTCTGCTGACCGTGGAATGAAAACTTGAGAAGGGCTTTCACTGCTGGGTTAAATCGTATCCGGGTGTGGAAGGCCAGCTTTGTGCAGAGAACTGGGAGTAGTCCATTTGCCGTTGTGGTCACAGGGTACTTTTTTCCTTTTATTAAATTTAAATACAGTTGGCATACAATATTATATTAGTTTCATATTTACATCGTAGTGATTCTACAATTATATACATTATGAAATGGTCACTGTGACGAGTATAGTTACTGTCAACATACCAAGAGATAACATTATTATTGGCTATATTCTCTATGCTGCCTTTCTTCCCCGTGACTCAATTTTCTGTAATTTGAAGTTTGTGCCTCTTTAACTCCTTTACTATTCATATTTTACCCATCCCTCCACCTTCTCTCCTGTGGCAATCACCAGTCCCTTCTCTGTGTTTGAGTCTATTTCTATTTTGTTAGTTTGTTTTAGATTCCACGTGTAAGTGAAATCATGTGGTATTTGTCTTTTTCTATCTAATTTCACTTAGCATAAAACCCTCTTGGTCCATCCATGTTGTCACAAATGCCAAGATTTCATTCTTTTTTATGGCTGAGTAATATTCCATCATGTATATATACCACATCTTCTTTATCCATTCATCCATTGATGGTTGATGATGGTTAGGTTGCTTCCATATCTTGACTATTGTAAGTAATGAGGCAATAAACATAGGGGTGCATAGATCTTTTTGAATTAGTGACATTGTTTTCTTCTGGGAAATTTCCAGAAGTAGGATTACTGGGTCTTATGGTATTTCTATTTTGTTTTTTGTGAAACCTCCATACTGCTTTCCATAGTGGCTGCACCAGTTTTCATCCCTTTTCTCCACCACCTCACCAACACTTGTTGTTTCTTGTTTTTTCTTGATATTAGTCATTCTGACTGGTGTGAGGTGATGTCTTATTGTGATTTTATTTGCATTTCCCTGATGATTAGTAATGTTGAACATCTTTACATGTGTCTGTTGGCTATCTGTATGTCTTCTTCTGAAAAATGTTTTAAAGTGGATTATTTGCCTTTTTTTTTGGGTATTGAGTTGTATGAGTTCTTCATAAAATTTGGGATATTAGCCCTTTATTGGATATATCATTTGCAAGTATCTTTTCCCATTCAGTAGACTGCCATTTTGTTTGGTTGATGGTTTCCTTTGCTGTACTTTATTTTGCTCTTGTGTCCCTTGCCTGGGGAGACATATCCAAAAAAAATTACTAGTGCTGATATTCAAGAGGTTCCTGCCTCTATTTTCTTCTAAGAGTTTTGTGGTTTCAGGTCCCATATTTAGGTCTTTAATCCATTTTGAGTTTATTTTTGTGTATGGTACAAGACAGTGATCCAAATTCATTCTGCAGGTAGTTGTCCAGTTTTCCCAACAGCATTTATTGAAGAGGCTGTTTTTTCCCCCAGGGAACTTTTGAACTGTAATATAGAAGAGCAAGAGCCTGGAGGCAGGAAGACCAGGCGGAAAGGCACCGTCACAGCCCTGGCAGAACTGGTGGGGTAGAGCGACGATGGGAGGAAGCATTGTGTGGGGAGCAGATGGTGCTGCAAGAGGAAGAGCAGGTGTGGCCATGCCACCTGTCTGATATTTACTGTACGTGCTTTGGGAATTCTGAGGCAATTTAAAGAGCTTAACGTCTAATGGGAAAAAAGAAGACCCAGGTACAGGTCCCCATGAAGGAACATCTTTGGAGTAGCAGGGTGAGAACATTGAGAGCCCCAAGCCCAAGGGGGGCCTGTGTGAGCCTTGTCTGGCAGGGAGGTCACCAGCTCCTCTACAGTTTGTACATGCTGTGCCTGCTCAAGCAGGAGGTGAGGCCATCAGATGTAGGAAGTCTAAAGACCCCACGAAGCACAGCCGATTCCCATACCTTAGTGAGAGAACTGCAGTATGTCAGATTTGGAGAGACTTTGGAGTTCCTTGACATTCTCCCCTTCCCTACTCTTCCCATTTTACAGAGGAGGAAACTGAGGCCCAGAGAGGAGATTGGAGTTGCACAAGACCATGCAACTAGTTTGGGTCAGAGGAGGAGCCCAGGTCTTCAGGTGTAGAACCTATGCTTCTTAACAGGCTGCTTCTCTCTTGCAACCTGGGAGGGTCACAGCCTGTGTTGACAGAGTCGAGCAGTTCCTCATTCTGGAGTGATAAAGAAACAATGATAATTTTGAATGAACAGCCATTTTCCTTATTGTCTGTGTTCTTCCTCTGCAAGATTAAGTTGAAATATTGTCCAAAGCAGTAAGCATCTTAAAAAAACCCATTCACATCTAATGACCAGAGTGAGTAACTGTCTTTGATGTTACAGAACTCATCTTAGGGAAGACAAAATGGGACACTGAGACCTTTGATTCTCCTTAGCTTCATAACAAAATGTATGTCTGCATGGACAAGTAAGAGGCATTACAACAGAGTGGGCAAAACTAGAAGTTGGGAAATCTGGGTTTCTTGCACTGGACACCACCTTTGGGTCTCCTCAGCAAGTCTTGTCCACTGTCTGGATCCATTTCCTCATCTAAACAATGAGGGAAGTTCTCCATCATATCCAGGGACCCTTTCCCCCAGTTTCTCTCCCTCTCCATAAACTCCAGGTCTTTACTTAAAGCAGAACTAGAGTGTGCTTGTGGAAGGAAAGAGGCAGAAAGTGTGGAAATGCATTTAATTCAATGATTTTATGCTCTAAGTTTATTCTATTTACTGAGTGTCAATTTATCTCAGGCACTTGGGCATTTTCTTTGCTAAAATGAGAAAAAAAAAAAAACCCACCAATGAATAAAGAAAATCATGTCCCAACCTAAGGAACTGAGGTAGGGCAGAGACATGGGATAAGCATCATGATTAATTTCCCAAAAAAGCCGAGATATAAATGGCATAGTAAGAACAGGAGAGACTCCATCTTAAAGCCAAGATCCCATTTTAAAAAGCAGAGTGTTGAGAAGTAAGATTCCTAACATATTCTTTAGTAATCAGCTAATAGTTACCTTACAGCAGCACAAGCCTAAATGATATGTCCCCTGCTTGAGGGTAACCACTATCTTGGTGAGGACTAAGATCAATAAATTCCTTGGGTTAAGTTTATCCTACAGAATTATCTAGAGAACTGACTGTGAATGAAGACACAGTATCCTTCACTGGAGAGAGATATCATGAGACCATAAGCCAAGCCGAAGCCCAACAAACCCCCCTCTGCCCTTTGCCCCATTCTTGAAAGCCTTAAAAGACAGAATCCCCAGCCTTTCAGTGCACTTCATCTCTAAGGTTGCCCGCACTCCCCTTGAAGTGTGTACTCCTAAATAAAGCCTTCACACTGCTCAACTTACTGCGTTGTCTCTTTGCTCTCACAGTGGCGCGTGCCTTTGTTGTCTCTTTGCCATTTTATTTTATTTCCAAGTCTTCACTGTGTCTGTGTTTTACTCCTGATAAATATGGAGGAGCTGCTGAGAGCTCTGATTTGGGCCTGTAAGTTCCCGTGGCCTGGGTGACGCAGACAGAACTGCAGCTGTACGATCTGCCTTTAGCAGCCTGCCTGAAAATCTCCTTTCTTTGGGAAGTTCTCAGAAAGAACATAATCTCACTCCATCCTGTGCCCCGCGGCTCCCCCAAACCCTGGGGTGGTAGGGGCTCAGTCATCATGCTGTGCAGATCCAAGTGGATACAGGACACAGGGTCACCCTGGCTTTAGGACTTGGCAAGGAAATCTGCCCTAGGCCGAGAAGGAATTCAACAAACTTGCCCTCCATCCCTCTGTATCTCCCTGTTCTCAGCCACCTAGAGGGCAGCTGCCACTCCCTACTACCTACTCTTGCTTTAATGAATTCCTTCCTCACCTGTATTTGTCTGACCTGTTTGAAAATTCTTTCTAGTCCAGAGTCAAGAACCCCGTCCAGGTGAGGTTTCTCCTAGTGCTTCACCTAGGGAGCAGGGAGAGACCTCCCCAGACGCAGCTGCCTGGCAACAGAACCCCAAATTCACCTTTAAAAAATCATGCCATTTCTTTCCTGACAAAAAAGATAGGTGTCTGGGTTAAAGTAAAATTCAGTTTTCCAAAACGCAGTTCAAAGCTTTTCAGAAGCAGTTCAGGTCCACAGATATTGACTGGTCCCCAGACGACTGTATGCTGCGTCCTCATGGGACCCTGGCATCCGGAGGTGAACATGGAGCTCACTCCATGGGGGAAGACAGGCCAGTGACGGCCACTAACACAGTTCATGATATGGGCTGTAATAGGGGCGGGGACTTTGTCCTTGGGGGCTCTGCTGGGTTGAATAGTGTCCTCCAAAACTTCATGTCCGCTCAGAACCTGTGAATGCTACCTTAGTTACTAGGAAATAGTCATTGTAGATGTAATTTATTACAGTAAGGTGAGGTCATACTGGATTAGGGTGTGCTTTAATCCAATGACTGGTGTCCTTAAAAGAAGACACCAATAAACAAAGGTGGGGAAGGCCATGTGAAGATGGAGGCAGAGATTGGAGTTTTGTTACCACAAGCCAAACACAAGCTACCAGAAGCTGGAAGAGGCAAAAAAGGATCTTCCCCCCTTGAAACTTTGGAGGGAGCATGGCCCTGTCAGCGCCTTGATTTTGTACTTCTAGCCTCTGAAACTGTGAAAGAATAAACTTATGCTTTTTTTTAGCCTCTCAGTTTGTGGAAAATTGTTACAGGAAATTAATACAAAGCATAAAATGAAGTACATCAAGAAATAATAATGAGTTAAAAGTTGCAGGAATCAAATGTTTCAGAAGCCTAATATCACTCCTAATCAAGCCTGATTTGACTGAAGAAGGCCAACAGGTTAGCGGTGAAGAGGGCAGGCTTTGAAGTCAACAAAACTGGACTGGCAACCCAGCTTTGGTTGTATTAGCAGTATGGCCCCAGGCAAGTGGTTTTGCCTCTTAGAAGTTTCCTTATCTGTAAAATGAGGATACCAAGACTCTCTTCAGCAGGTTTTTGTGAAGACTAAGTGAATCACCTCATTGAAAAGCACTTAGCCCAGTGCCTGGCACATAGTGAAGACTCCGTAAAAGCCAGCAGGCATTATGGCCAGAGGACATAGTGGGTTTTCTCTCTGCCTCACTCAGTCCCTACCCCATGACCCTGACGATCTCCTGACTTGTACCACCAGTAATTATCTTCTTTATTTACTTATTGGCTTTCTTCCCACCGTAATGTAGAATGTATGTCCCATTAGACAGCAGTAGTTTTGTTTATGGCTGGGTATCAGGGACGCATCACAGAACCTGACACATATTTGTGAGATGGGTGGATGAGTGAATGAACAGTGGATACCTTGTCATTAAATGAAGGCATGTCTAATAAATATTTTTCTTTTTCTTCTGCCTGTGTCCTGAATAATTACATTAGAATTCCTCTGCAATCCTCCCCCCCACCACCAATTTCTCTTGTCTACTGTTTTAAGTCCCTCTGGTAGGAATCCAGCCTCCCTGATGTGTAAAATGTGGATGTTTCCTGGAATCTGGAAAAGCATGGGGCTGTATTCTTGCTGGAGATAGTGGGCTGCGGACTGTGGGCTATGGGCTGTCAGCCTTGTGCCTAGCACATGGTAAGGGAGTTTCCCTCTCCCCACTCGCTCTGCTTATTATTCATTATAGGGGTGTGAAGAAGACAGTGGGGCTGAATTGAGGGGCACCTGGGAGGAATTTGGAGATTTGTAAAGTATATCCCCCCCTTTCTGGAGTTGGCTTAGGCTGGCACTTCGCTTGCTTCCTGTGGTGCCACCAAATAGGATGTCATGGGATCAGTAAAATTCTCTGAAGGTTCTGTGTCTCAAGTGATCCCAGCCTCTTCTATATTCCCCAGGGACCTAGGAGGTCACAGTGGCAGTGAGTGGGGATGATCAGGGTGTCAGGGAGAGCCACTGCCCTAATAACAAGGTATCCTGAGCTGGCGGGGTAGGGGGGCTGGTTATCAATTACCTCAGAAAAAGGCAGACCAAAACCCTTGAGCCTCATCTCATCATAGTTCTTGGTCCTCCATGGGAAAGGGTGACCTGAAGGTGGGGCCTCTCATAGCTCCGGAAGCAGGGAGGTCCCAGCAATTAAGCAGGAACAAGGGCTGGCCAGCTATCCCATCCGATACCCTTGGATTCCAGGAGAATAATCCATTCTCCTTCTCAGATGTTGAGTCCCTCAGTGCTGATGCTGAAGGCTCCATCTGGCTCCTGTGGTCCCTGGAGGATGCAGGCACTAAGCCATCTTGTGGGGAAGGTTGTCCTAACCTGACAGGCTATGAGCCTGTCCCAGCCTCTTTCTTCCTGCCTACCTGGCCACTCCAAGCTATCCCGCAAACTGTGCAGGGAGGCATGGCCAGGCTATGCTCCAGGGTTCAGTGCCAACACTCATCAACAAAATGGGGTAAGTGTCCAGGCCCCCTGAGGCTGGTTCAGGTAAGATTGGACGGTCAAGACCACTCTCTTTTCTCTAGGGAGTGAAATGACTTCTGACTTTGCTTGTTTAAAACTGTGAAAGAGGCCTCATCAGCAATCAGAGCAGTATAGACCTCTGGAATCTGGTCACTGGGTGATTTTCACATCAGCCTCTGTCTCAGTGACTGAGGACTTCGGGACCTCTTCTTTTCCCTCGGGCCCAGGGCCCCTCAGGTGCCTCCTCCAGCGGGCCAGGCAGTGGTAGGCAGAGGAGCGGATCTCCCCACTCCGAAGGGCATAGATGACAGGGTTGGCCATGGAATTAACAAGGCAGAGCATGGAGAAGAAGGCAAAGACCTTCCTGACCTGGTCGCTTAGAGTGGTGACCAGGCTGTAGACCATGAGGGCCAGTACTGGAAACCAGCATATGCAGAGCACAGCCAGCAGCATGCCCAGGGTCTTAGCCAACTTCACATCCAGCCTCATCCGGGCCATTCCTGGCACCTGCCTGTCCTGGTGCTCGGCCAAGCTGGCTACATGCTGATAAGCCTTCCAGAGGACATGCCCATAGGTGTAGATGATACCAGAGAAGAGGAAGGCAATGAACAGGAGCCAGCTCAGCAGATAGTCATTGGGGATCAGGGGGAAAAGCTCAGAGCAGGGACTGGGACAACAAGTCCATCCCATGAGGGGCAGGTAGGAGACCAATGCTGAGAGGACCCACATGATGCCCAGGGTCACCAGTGCCCTCCCACGGGTGAGTAGGGCTTTGTATTTAGGTGGGTAGCGCAGACAGAGGTAGCGGTCAATGGCGGTCAGCAGCAGGCTGCCTACAGAGGCTGTGAAGGTCATGGTCACGCTGCAGATCTTCAGCAGGAAGACAGCGTCAGAATCCACACCTTGGAAGACATGAAAATTTACAAAGCTGCAGGCAAAGACCACACTGGCCAGGAAGTCAGCCACAGCCAAACTGCCAATGAACAGGTATGAGGGCCTCCTGCGGAGCCGGTGGGAGGACAGGATCAGGTAGAGCACAGCCAGGTTCTCCAGGGCACTTAGCAGGCCCAAAGGTGTGCACAGCACTGCGACAGCTATCTTTTGCGAACTGCTCAGGATCATGTAGTGCTTCATGCGGTTGGAATCCAAGCCATCCTTGGAGCCATTGGCTGCCTCCATCAGGCATCTCTCCATGGGGTGGGTTCCTTTGCTTCTGCTGGGCTTGCCCAGAAGCCTTTGCTCTAGTACAATGAGAAGAAGAAAGGGATCTTTCTCAATTAGTGCAATGACTGCCACAATTTTGCCGACTTTAGACAACCCCTTTACCTGTGTGGATGGATCATATGTTGAAATAGCAATTCACGTCTGTTTTTTTTATATTTTGCCCTCTGGCGCTCAGTCTGTGCTGGTTGCTTTAGGGGAGATATGTGGGAATTCAAGAGGCAGAAGTAACCTGCAAAGCTTTTGGCCTTTTGTTTTCAAAAAGGCTAATCCTGAGGCTTCCCTTTGAAAGTAAGGGAAATCTCCAAAGGTCAAAAACAGAGAAAATTCAAACCAAGAAAAAAAAAGGAATCCAGAGTGATAAGGTGAAGGGATTTTTTCTGCATTGATACTTTATTTGCCAGTTTTGGTAAGTAAGATGCTGAAGTTTCAACAACATTTTAGGGATGGGAGACAAGGCTTTCGCCTCACACCAGTAGAGTTGCCAGATAAAATATAGGGGTCCTAATAAATTTGAGTTGACAGATAATGAATCATTTTTTTAAGTATAACTGTGTCCTAAATATCAAGAACAATAAACAAAAAAACAAACCCAAACCAGAACACTTAAATATTGTATGGGACATTATTAGATACTTTTAGAAAGCAAACTCCAAATTTCTTTAGAGGGATATGCTTTTCTATCCAGGTTGCACAAGATTCCCACATATAAAGGCCCATAGAATTTGAGCTCACAATGCAAAATTACAAAATGCATAATGAAATGTGAACAAGAATTAGCAGAAATGTCAGATGGTAGAATTAGATTTCCAAGAACTTAATGTAATTCTTGGGTATACATATAAAAATATGTTTAATATGATTAAACAATAAAGAATAAAAAATGTGAGTACATAATTAGAGACCGCCTAGCCAGATTTGAAAAAGAATCAAGTAGAATTTCTGGGAATGAAAAAGTCATTGAAAAAAGAAACCCTTATAAGTAGGCTAAAGAAGCGAACAGAATAGTTGGAAAGCATCAGTCTAGAAGGCAGATCTGAAGAAATTTCATAAATGCAATGCAAGGAGATAGAGATGGGGAGTATAAAAGAGAGGTTAAGAGACATGGAGGACTAAATGAAAAGGTTAAAGGTATATCAAATTGGAGTTTCAGAAGGTAAGAACAGAATTTATGGTGGGCATTGGGGAGACAATATTCAGAGATAAGAGTGGAGAATTTTACAGAATTTATACCTCAGATTCAGAAATCACAGTGAACCACAAGCAGAATTTTAAAGACAAACTAATTCCACATTCACATATATCATAATGAAACTCTAAAACACCAAAGACAAACAGAAAAAAAATAAAAGTAATCAGAAAGAAAAGATACAATACCAGCAAAGGAATCCTAACTAAATTTAAAAGAAGATTTCCCAATAGCAACAAGAGTAGCCAGAAGATAGAGAGGAAAAAAGCTAAATCATCACTCGAAATAAGAATATTTTTGAGAATTGCCCACTAACAGACCTTTACTGAAGGAACAGCTAAAGGATATGCCTTCAGAAAAAGGAAATTCTTCATAGAGGGAGGAATAGAAAGGCAAGTAGGAATTGTGAACAAATACATTGATTAACGTTATGAATAAAGAAAAACATATGGCTGTATAAAGCAATAATACCAACAATAATAATAGCTGACTTGGAAGGTAGAAAAACAAAGTGGAAGTAAAACTGTGAATGACAGTAACATAAGTTAAGAGAGAGATGAACAGAGTTGAAACTGCTTAGGAAGTGAGTAAAGGCATTGGTCCAATTTAGACTTAAAATCAGGCATCATCATATCTTACCTGGTTTACCTCAAGAGCTTCCTAACTGGGTTCCATGCTTCTAATCAGGCCCATCTTTAGTCTAATGTCAACACAACAGCCAGAGAGATCCTTTAAAACTATGTCAGATCCTGCGACTCTCTGTCCCAAACCCTGCATTCCATTCGGTGTAAAAGCCTGAGTATTTACAGCAGCCTAGAAAGTTCTGTGTTCTGGCCCCATTACTTCTCTGACCTCCCTAAGACTGTGCTTTCCTTGGTGAAGCAGCATTAGCCCTGCTGGCCTCCTGATGGGTCCAACCTCCTGCTGCAGGGCCTGTGCCCTGGCTGTTTCTTCTACCTGAACACTCTTTCCACAGATAAATGCTTGGCTCAGGCTCTTAACCTTCAAGTCTTGGCTCAAATTTTACCTCTTCATTGACATCTGACCCACCATCCTATTTAATACTGTAACTCATCCCACCTTCCTGCCCTGCTAGTCTCCCTTACTCTTACCTATTTAAAAATTTTTTCCAAATATCACCTCCTAACATATAATTTACTCTATATAGCTTACCTATTTATTATGTTTTATTGTTGATTATCTGTTTGTTCCACTAGAATTTAAGTTCCATGAGGTCAAGAAACTATTTTCTTTGTTGACATAAGGGCTTAGAACAGTATCTGGTGCATAATAGATCCTCAACAAATATTTGGGGAATCGAATTGAAATGAAATTAAAGAGTGAGCGATTTTAGAATTCTTTTCTCAGAAGTTGATAGATTAAGCAGACATTCTAGTCAATAGAATGTATAAGATTTGAACATGAAATTAACAAGCTTGATTTATGTCATATATGGAATTCAACATCCAGTAATTGGAAAATATACATAATTTTCATGCAAATGTGGACATTTACGAAAACTGGCTAAGTCTTAGGCAAAAAGTAAATTCTACAAATTTCAAATAATCTGTAACATACAAACCATATACTCTGACCACAGTGCAATTTGTTTAGAAACCAAGAACCTAAAAATACATGGCTAACAAACTTCATAGATATGAGTATTTAAAAACACACTTCTGAATAATTCTTGGGTCAAGAAATAATAAAGGAAATGAGAAAAACATTAAGATTTGTAGCATAGTAAAATTCATGGGATGCATGTGGGTGGTACTGAAAAGGAGATTCAAAGCCCTACATGATCACTTTAGAAAAGAAAAAAGACTAATGCCCTAAACATCCAACTTATGAAGTAGAAAAAAAAACAACAGCATAAGTAAAAGAAGGCAGAATAAACATAAACAGAATAAATAAATAAAGCAGAAGACAGAAATAATAAGAGCAGACATTAATGACATGGGAAAGCAATAGAGAAGATAAAGAAATGACAGAGACAGAGGCTAGTTCTTTGAAAAGATAATAAAATAGATAAGCCTCAGGCGAGATTATTTAAGAAAACAAGTGGGGAATCCACTAATAAGTAGACTAGCAAGAATGAAAGAGAGATGGTCAATAATCCTTTCAGAAGATGTTTAACCTCAAAGGTATCACAGAAGTGAAAGTTTCACTCCCAATAGGTTGGCATAAAATTCAATCTGACAACATCCAGTGTTGGAGATGGTGTGGAGCGACGGTACCATTCAGCGCTGTGATGGGATGTGAGTTGGCGCAACGACTTTGGAGAGGAGTTTGGCAAAATCTAGTGAAATTGACTGAGATAAATTGTCTGAGATGAGAGGAAAGATGTGCACTTCTATATGGACATTTCCAATGTATCCTTTAGATTTTTTTAAAAAACATTATACATTAAAACACTAGTTGCTATTGAAAAATTTGTAAGTAGGTGTATCAGTATTTGTACAAAGTTTAAATATTGTATTTACATCCCAAACAGGATGTTTTATAATTTTTTGGCACTCATTTAAATTTTGAGCCCATGTTAAGTGCCTCCCTCTCACCCCACCTGTGGTCCTGCTAGAGGCTCTTAGGGAGGAGAAGTTGGGACAAGATTGGTCTGTGGCTTCCTGAGCAGCGGCTTCCTGGTGTGTCTGGGTAGGAAGACCTGGGTATTTCCAAATTTCCCCTCACAATGCACTTCAAGGTGGATGTGCTTTATAGAGGAAGCAGGCTTAGGAATGATAAGCTCTTGTGGCTCCCTGTACTCCTGTTTCCTCATCTGTAAAATGAGGATAATGAAGGCAACTCAGCTTTATACATAATTCATGTTTTGAAGATTCAGTGAATTAATATGCAAAATACATTTAGAAGAGAGCTTGATATTGAGGGTAGCTACTCTTAATTGCGAACTTGCCCAGGAGGACCCAGTTACTTAAATGTTGGAACCGGGATTCAATTTCAGTTCTGTCCATCCCTGTGCTGTAAGTGTAACTAGTCTGAATTGAGATGTGTCTTAAGTGTAAAATACACACCAGATTTCAGACAACATGAAGGAAAGAACATAACGTATCTCACTGATAATTTTTTTCTATTGATTACAAGTTGAAATATTGTATTTACATCCAAAAACAGCATGTTTTATAATTTTTTGGCACTCATTTAAATTTTGAGCCCATGGTAAGTGCCTCCCTCTCACCCCACCTGTGGTCCTGCTAGAGGCTCTTAGGGAGGAGAAGTTGGGACAAGATTGATCTGTGGCTTCCTGAGCAGAGGCTTCCTGGTGTGTCTGGGTAGTTGAAATGATAATATTTCGGATATATTGGGCTAAAAAAAACATTTATTTTGCCAGATTCCTTTTATTTATTTTTTCAAAGTGGCTACTAGAAAAATTTAAATGACACGTGGCTCATGTCATATTTTTATGGTTCAGTGCTGGGCCTCCCCGGGTGCTGAACTGCTTGTTGACAGCCAGGTCAGGACTGATTCATCAATGGTCATTGCAGGCAGCCGCAGTCTGGCGCAACTGGATGCCTCCCCATTCCCCAAATACTTCTTCTCTTGTTCCTTTGCCTACACTTTTGCCCCGGGGTTCCTTTTCTGGCTCACTTTCCTTCTGGAGTCATCTCTTGTCCAGGGAAGCCTTCCCTGATGCCCCAGTCACACATGGAGCGTCTGGCCCTATTCTGCATGAATTGTGGCTGATTCTGCATGAGTCTCCTCTCCAACCAACTTTTCTCCAACTAACCAACATTTATATGGCATTTAAGTTTTACAAAACATTTTCACAGTCACAATCAAATGCAATCCATACTACTCTGGGATATAAGGGTTATGGTTATTGCTCTTCCATAGAAAATGGAGGCTCAGAGGTGTTAAACCACTTGGCAGAGGCCACACAGCTTGTCAAGGTCAGGGACTGAGCCGTCATCATTTCTGGGTCCTCAGCGCTTAGCACAATGTCTGCCGCAGAGTAGGTGCTCAAAAACTACTTAATGAGTGAAACCCATGGGGATGGAAACGGGCTGCCTCAGAAAGAGTAGTTCCCAAGTAAGAGCATGAGGGGTGGGGAGACCACTGTGTAGGTTCAAATCCCAGCTGGGTGGCGTTGTTCAAGCTACCTAATGTCTTGTTTTTCCCATTTCTCATTTGTAAAATGGGTTTTTGTGAGGATTTAAGTAAATTAATATAATATACTGAAGTACTTATTATTACTATTATTATTACTATGAGCATCTTCAAATGCAGATAATGCACCTACTCTGTGAGGTTGTTAAGAATAATACAGCTAGCATATCACAAGGGCTCAATAAATGGCAGCTTTATCATAATCCAGTGTTTTGTAAATTTTTAAGAGAGCAGAACACTTTTTTATGATCTCTGTAACCCTACTCATAAATTAGGTAAAATCTGAGTTCATGTCACTATTGTCCTCTCTTCAAGGAACAGATCAAAGCTCTCTCATATAACCCAACTCCATCATTTTCTCACCAAGAAAACAGGCCAGGGGTGGGCATATGCTTTCCTAAGGTCACCCAACAGATCAGCAGCAGAGCTGGAACTAAATTTCACATCCCCTAAATCACAAGACACAACTCTTTCGTGCTGTAAGCATAGAGGTGCCGCTGCCTAAGGAAGCTGAGAAGAGGTGTTTCTCTAAGACAGATGCCCTTTGCTGAGTGTTGCCAAGGTCACACCTGAGCTGAGACAGGAAGTGGTGCCAGACAAGTTCTCAGCCCTGTTCACAAATGAGTGACAGGCAGGGCAAGCCTTTCTCAGTTCCCACATCCTAACCCTGCCACTTTTGGGAGCTTCCTCCCTGCACCTCTGCTGCCCCAGCCCTCACCCCTTCCCATAGTTCTCTTAGAAAACAGCTCCCTCCTGTCAGAGCACAGCTTACTCTGTGCAAAGTCCAGCCCAGAAGAAGGATGCCTGCATTTGTGTCTCACCTGGGCCTAGCATGGCCACCAACCTGTGGTTATTGTCCAAATTAGGTAAGGGCAGGAAATGTAGGCATTTGGATGGAAGTCCTAACAAGACAGCATCCCACAACACCAAGATGCACAGAGCAACAGGAAATTGAGCTCCCTGTCTGCCTCGCCTCTGGACAGAGAGAAATCCCTGTTGGAGTCAGAGCATCTAGACGGGGCCTTCCTCCTCGAAGCAGAGGGAGACACCACTGTTTGGGTGCTGTGGGGTTGTTCCAGTTCCACCTCTGCCGTGGCTTACAAGTGACTGCGGGCAAGTCCCTTCAACTTTCTGAGCCCCTTTTCTCATTTCTGAAATGACAGTGACAACTCCTGTCCCCAAATCCTTGGGAAAAGCTCACCGGCCTGATCTCCCCCACAGCTTTTTCACTGGGCCCATTGGTCAGCTGTGGGGGAGATGTCAGTCCTTTCAAGGCTGATGTAAGACTTTAGGCCTGTGCATTTGTCACTGGGAGTGTTCACATATTTTTATCAGCCTGTCAGTGGAGTTAAATGTTAAGAACCACTGAGGCATGCAAAAAGCATTCTGTGACCTGACCAGCACACGTGTAAGATGACAAGAGAACCACCAACCAAGTGCTTTCCCCACCTGAGAAGAATGCCAAAGGCCCACAGCTACCTGATAAACTTTCCCCAGACAGCACGTCCACGCTACGGTGGGTGCCCAGGGCCTGCTGCCAGGAGCCCTGACTCGGGCTGAGTGTCTGGGAAAGGCTACCTAGGAAGCCGAGAAGAGCCTGGGAACTGCTCAGGAAACGGTGTACTGGGGGTTTTCCTGGCCAGAAGTGAAAATGCGAAGTGAAAGAATGCCACAGAGCAGCGGGCCCCATGTTGCTGTTGGGCTTAAAGCCTGAAGGCGCTGGGGACAGCATGTGTGTTGAGCAGGACCCCTAGGCTGTGGGTGCTCCACGCACAGGGACAAGCAGAGACCGGAGGCCAAGAGCCATTACTTTTATCTCTGACTGGGAGTGGGGAGCCCTGGGTGCCAGGCCCTGTTCTGCTACTGAGTGACTTTGGGTAGGCCTTTCTGGGCCTTTCTTCTCTCATCTTTAAAGCAGGTGGGTGGCTGGGTGATTTCTTAAGGTTCCCCTGGGAAACTCACCATGCCGGATTCCTATGTCACAGGCTTGGTAGCCAGATGTCCCTAGATTCAAACTCAGCTCTGTATCTTTTGGGCCTTGTGATGCTGGGCAAGCTACTTCACGTCTCTGAGCCTCTGTTTCATTCACCTATGAGCTGGGACAAATACTACCCCCATCACATTGTTGTGCAGATTAAGTGAGAGAAGTTACTGAATCCATGGTGCCATGCCTCACTTTCAGAGTCTAAAGAAAGGCAGGCTGTGCCTCAGTGTGTTAGTTTACAGGAGTTTGAGCTCAGGTCTTATCTGACCTTTGTCTGAGAGCTGAGGCAGAAATATCTCTACACCTCTCAGCTGACACTTTATACCACGAAGGCCAAACCATCACATTTCAAAAAACCTGCTAGATGTGCATGAATGATCCCTGAGTCATAGAACCAGGAGACCTCCTTGACCTGCTTCCCAGCAGGCTGGGGCTCTTGGCACTCTGTCTAGCCACAGGAAGGGTGCCATAGGGCCTTCCTCCCACATTTCTTCTCCCAATCCCCCTCTGTGCTTGGTAGTGCTTGGTTGCAGTTGCAAGGAAGTTTTCTGGGGTTTTGGGCTATGTTCCTTTACTCAAAATCTTCAGGCCCTCTAGCAAAAGCCACCTTCTCCAGGAAGCATTCTTTAGTTTTCCCTTACCCTTCCAGGTGGATGAAATTCATTGAGTCCTGCCGCATGGATCACTGTCTACCTTCTATTATTTGTGTCCATTCCTCCTCTTGCTTCCTGGACTGTGTGTGAGAGGAGAATCTGGCTCAGGGAGTGGGGGCATCTCTGTATTATACTACTGCTCGCACCACAAAAGAGCCCACAGTAGATTCTTGGTGGAGGTTTTTTCATGGGGGGGCCCAAGCTAAGCTAAGCAGGCCTTAGAGAGATGGAACAGCCAGAGAAGTGAGTCAGTGAGATGGCCTCCAAGCCACCACTTCCCACTCCCAAGCCACGGCAGACATTGCCCATTGGTCCCCGTCCTCATTCTCCCTAAGCATCCCCTTGAGCTTCTCACCATAGTGCTGCAGGCTTAGGGAACCAGACTTGTGGAAAGAGGCAGGAACCACAAACAGCAGGGTTAAAGCAGAAAGTGAACTTGAACGTGGGCAATTGTCCAGGGTTATTGACCTTGTAAACAGACCGCCACGATCCTGTGATCCTAATATGAATTTGATGGGGGAAGTGGGACAGCACGTGGGGGAAGGAACTTGAAATATCTCCGTGATACACCTCACAGGAAAAGTTTATGGATGTGAGGCAAAATGTGGAAACTGACCTGAGGACAGATGCAGAGGGCTGCCGGAGGGGCTGTTTTCCAAACCAATTTCTCTAACAGAGTCCTCTGGGATTTCCAGCTCTTGAACACAGGGTCTGGCACAAAGCAGGCACTGAGATATTTTTAAATTGACTTATTGAATGAATGAATGAACCACTGTCTATTAGGGAAAAAGGAGGCTTCTTCAGTGGTGTTTCCTTTTCCCTCAGCTGCCTGGAAGCTCAGAGGGGAACGCCCCACAGGCCTACAGTCCTGAGTTATTCAATGTTGGCTCCTGATTCATTTATTGCTCCTTTTAGTGTCTTTGCTTTTATTTCAAATGCCCTAATTCATAATACAGACTACCTCCAGTGGTATTTTGGGAAAGAATTCATAATTACAGAATTGGGACAAAGGCTCACCGTCAAGGTCTCCTCTGTAATTCCTTTCTCAAATGTCTATTGGCTGTCAGAGAAACCCAGGCCCCAAGCTGGGAATCAGAGTTTTCAGCCTGGCTCTGGCACCTGTGGTTCTACAGAGAAGGCACTTACTGTCTCGCCCTAGGATTGCCATCTGCAAAGATCAGAGGACAATGATGGCGAGTACTGGGCCTTGTACTAATGCTCTCTCACTGACACCTCACAATGGCTCTGCAAGGCTGGTATTATTTTCCATATTTTATAGAGGAGGAAATTGGGGTCCAGAGATGGGAAGAGACCTGCTGGGGGCACTGGGAACAAGGTGCTCTTGTTGGTGCCTCTGAAGACCTAGGGTCTCTTCCTATTGCTTTACATTCTTTATGTCCTCCAAATACTTTACTGAGTCGACTGACCTGGAATCTGCCCACTGGACAGTTTTGTGGAGTCTTTTCAAACACCTTCTTCCTCTTTTCAACTACCTTATACTCCAGCAACTTCCCACTTAGAGAATGGGCTAATAATGCTCACATTCATGTCATATTTGACAGTTTGCACAGAGAGGGAAGGCTCACAGCTGTTATTGGAGGCAGGTAGCATTCTGTGGGCAAATGGTTTCACAGAGGGCAAGTCACTTGCCCAAAATTCACAGGAAGTGGCAAGCGAAGCTAGGACTTGCACCAGGTATTATGACGAAGTCAGGATGAAGGGACAGGGTCTAATGCATGGCCCTGCCCAGGGTGAGGGGCCCTGGCCGTGGGCACAGGAAATCTTCCATCTTTAGTCCCAGGGCCAAATAACATCTTTTATCTTTTTGGCTTTTTCCTCTTCTGGCCATTTTCACTCAGTATTGCCTCCACTGCTACCATTAGCTGGCTGAGATTTTAGTCCTGTCCCCACCAGCCTGGCAGAAGTGCTGACCTCTTCACCCCCAAGGATTTGCCAGTTAGGCTGCTGGGCCCTGGAGTTAGACAGACCTGAGTTCCAATTCTGGCTCAGCCAGGTGTTAGCTTTGTGCCTTTGAATAAAGTCACTTCATTCATTCACTTCTTTTCCTCAATTTCCTGATCCATAAAACGTGAATAACAAATAGTACTTATTTCATTGATGGTAGTGAGGCATGAGTATTGAGATGGCATCATGCTTAATACAGTGTCTGGCACAGAGTAAGCCCTCTGCTGATTGCAGATCATATATATATATATATATAATGCATATATATATAGTTCATTATGTATGTGTTTTAATATATCTTTTTAAGAGTATACACACACACACACACACACACACACACACACACAAAATAGGCATACATATTATAGTTTCTCTTCACTTTCCCAAGTGTTTGGCTAGTTGGCAATGAATAATGACAGTGACAATGTCATTTCTGTGGTGCCCTTGGCCTGGTAGGGAGTGTCAAGGAGGGACAGTATTAGGAAAAGAGAGAGAAAGTTGTTTCCTTTCGGGATTTTGGATTTTTCCAGATTTGAACCAGAAGCTGAGAAGGGGCTGAGGACCCTGACTGGTTATTCTGCAGGCCTGGGTAAAGGAGAAGCACCTGTCAGCCTGGAATCAGGGCGAGAGCCCGGGGCCAAGGAGACAGCACTCCGGCTGCCAGATCCAGACCGCGGTGGAGCTGACGGCCGGGGAACCTTGGGTGAAACAGTCTCCTTATCAGGTTGTCCATCTGCACCAGGAGCGGGTTTGTGATGAAATGGCAAAAGGGTCCTTCCAACTTGGAAGTTGTGCAATTAACCACACGGGGAAGGGGCGGGGGCAGGGGATGTCCTCAAGCTGCAAAAGCGCAGCGGAGAGAGCCTGCTCCGGAGGGCCAGGGCAGCCGGCCCCAGGCCTCCTGCCTGCTCTGCCCCTGTACCATCTCGAAAGTTACTCAGGCCCTAAGGGCTTTCCTTGATGCAGGTTACATCTTCCAATATTTATTAGACAATATTGAAATTATAAAATATTGTCTTAGACACAAACACTGACAAGTTAAAAATATATTTAATAAGCCTATTACATGTTAGTAGAAATAACATGTTTAATGAAAATAATTTTTTTTTTAAGCAAATCTCTTAACTGTCTGGCAGCTGGATTCTCATCTCTGCTTTAGCATTCACCCTGTTGTGATGGGTCACTGTGGTTAAAGTTTACCAAGCAAATGAATTTATTACGGTCCCTAGTGCTTCCTTTGTGGCAGGCCAGACAAGGAGACAGAAGCACACAGAGATGAAGTGACTTGCCCAAGGTCATACAAAAGGGCAGAGCCCAGGTGAATCCATGATCCTCGCACTTCAGCCAGCCCCAGCACCTTCCTCCTAGTGACTCCCTTGCTGTCGGGTGGGGAGGGGCGGGCGGCTCTTGAAATACTGTAAGTAGCATAAGGTTCTCTGTTTCTGGCTTCACCAGATCCCAGAGTTCAGGGTCTCAAGATGGGCACCTTGACCCACTGTCTGAAGACACATCTTAGTTCTGCCCCTCCAGAGAGCTCCCCTGTGATTCAGGACACATCACTAGGATTCTCAGCCCTTTATCTTCATCTTTATAACAGGAACTAAAAGGACTATACCTCTCTTTCAGAGAAGACCTGCTACAGAAAATTTTGGAAACTCAGTCATGTTAAGGTGTAAAGACTGATAATAATAAATGGCTCTCTGTCTCCTGGGGCAGCTTGCTAATGCTGCAAGCCTGGTCCGCAGTCACTGGGAAGTGCATGTGCTGGGGCTGTGGGCACATTTGGGGAGCATTGTTAAAATTGTTAAAATTACACCTACAAGTGGCTGGTCACCTCTTCTGCCCATAAAGAGTTCTCTGTGGGACCAGCAATGCATTATAACCAGGAGGATAGAGAGGCCTTTGAATGGTAACAAGGACTTTTCATGGTGGCTTCTCCATATAGCAGGGCAGGAAAGGTAAACTGCGGGATGGGTATTCTGAATCGCCTGCGGTTTCCCTCCAGGTTGCTCAGCCTCTTCCTGGGCTTGGCCAGATCCCCAAGGGTAGTGGTCCTGCCCCAGCCTTGACTCAGCTTGTTTCTACGATTGCAGCAGTTGGGGTGAGGGATCCCTGAGTCCAGCGGTGGAGGCTCAGCTCTTGAAACACACTGGTGATCATGACAATAAGTGCAAGTAACACAGAATGAGCGCCTCCAGAGTGCTGTGTGCCAGACACCACTGCATGCACTTTGCACAGTAGCTCATATATTCTATACAAGCCAACAAAGGACTGCGATCACTCCCATTTTACAAGGAGGAAACTGGCACCAGCAAAAGGACTGACTCACAGGGCTTCAGGCCATGAAGGTCTGTGAGTGGTGACAAAGTGGCTGGAGGGTCACAGAGACAGCTGGACAGAAGCTGATGGATAAATTAAACCTGGTGTGGGCACTCTGGCCATGGGGAGATGAGGAGAGGCATCTGGGGAGTTGACCCACATGCACGCCCCATCTACCCCTTTCTGCTAGAATGGATTAAGGTATATTTGTGGATCTGTTGACTTTTGGTCCCTGGGGCTGGGAAGAAGAAAGCACGTGAACATTTCTGCCCTGGGACATGGGATCATACCCAGTAGTACTGACTCTCTCAGAACACCAAGTTGCAAGGTGACCTGGATTCCTATCTCCTGCTTCTGTGAAAGAAGTGGTTAACAGGTAAGGGACAGCCAAGAATAAGAAGGGAACATGCAGACTGGAGTTTCAGAGGCAGCCCTGAGTCACAGTTCTGAGTTCTGATTCTACCCCTTATTAAGCCTGTCGTCTCTGGGCAAATTACTTCACCTCCTGAGCCTCAATGTTCTCATCTGCAAAATGGGGATAATGAACATATCTTCACTCAGGGCTGCTGCAAGGAGGAAATGGGGTGAGTGGCTTGGAGAAAATGTATAGCATAGTGCCTGGCTGGCACTCAATAAATCCTTGATAAACATCAGCTCTTCTGTTTATTGTCTTAAGGCTCATAGCCAGGTTACTTAAGGAGCATAGCCAAAACTTAAAGACTAAAATGAAATAGAATGAAGGGCTTGGAATGTGTCCAATCTTTTCCTATCCAGGAACTCTTTCACAGTAATATATAATGTTATAAACCCAATGGGAATTACTTAAGCCATTTTATAATTTTCTATGGTGCATGAAAAAGGAAGTGATTTTAAGTCAAATGTATTATTTTCATTTATTTCAATAATGAAATTATTGAATAATTGAAATTATTAAATCATTATTAATTTCAATTATGTGTTATTATCATAACGTTATTTTCAATCACTTAAAAAATTTCACTAACATTGATTCTAAACCATTTAAATTACATGCATGACGTGATAAATTTTGAAGTCTCTCCACTTTGAAGTGGCATATGTACTTGCTTTACTTTAAAGTCACGACAGAAGAAAATATGTGGTTGGTGAATAAATTTTAAAGTGATGTTTTATTGGGGGACCAAACGGACATTAAAATGGACTGAAAGGTAATGAGAGGACAGAAATCACTTTCATGACCTGAAGGTTTGAATTCTTGCATTTGATGCTGGAAAGCAAATTTGTAGATTTTAAAAAGAATTTTCTGTTTATTATACGGCAAGATCAAATTGATCGCAGGCCCTTATTTGCAAGCACCTCTCTGCCTATGCTTTATAAGCACAGATCACCTTTACACCCAACACAAGAAAAGAAAGTGTACATATTATTTTCTCTTTTAAACAACCTTTGAAATTTTGTGAAGTACAAGAATTTCTCTGATCAGCTATGAGGAATTTGAGCCAATAAATGCAAGTTAGGGATCTTGGGGCAAAGTTGCAAAGGAGCTATCTATCATTTTCCTTCTCCTTATCTCCTTGTAATTTTGACATTAGAGTTCCTTTTGCTTTCTGTCTTTAATCATTGGTTCATTCAGGTTATAAGTTAAATAATATGATTAAGAATAGGACCAATGTAAAACCATATATTAGCCAAAGCCACTCCAGTGGTCAAGATAAGCAGCTTGGTTGAGAGCCAGGATCATCACTACCTGCTGTTTATCCTGTTAGTAGTTCTCCTAAGAAGCTCTTCTGTTTATCCTAAGAAGCTCTCACACGAGAAAAATATATTTTAAAGAGCAAAATAGTTATTTGTTAATTTAAAAAAAATGGAGACAGGTGCCATGACCTTCTAATGATGTGAAACTTCTGGAACACCACCCTCCCTGCTGGGAAAAGCAGGTGAGAAGTAGTAGAAAGACAGTCAGATCTGGGCTTGACTCTAGTCTCTGCCAGTTACCTGCTGAGCCTCAGTGGCCTCATCTGTTAAGTGAGTATTATTAAGATGAGCCTCATGTGAAATTAGTGAAGGTCCGTGAAGCACCTCGACCCCCCTGGTTCTCAGCAGGCTCCCCTCCTCTGCTTTTGGCCAGATCAGATTCCCCAGGACCCAGACAGATCAATGGAGACACACAGCAGACAGACTCAATGACTTCCGGCAGAGGCAACACCGTGAGCACAGCTGTGGTTCTCAAAGGAGAACATCAGGGTGGCCCCAACCCCCAGGGAGTGGAGGGTTTGGTGGGGGATTGGTGCGAGGGGCAGCCTCTGACTCACTGTGTGAGCGAATCACCCACCTCCCCTGCAGGGGTGGATGCGGGAGGGGGAGGAGAAGAGAAGCAGCAAAACCCACGGGATGCCCAACTCAACCCACATCTGCCCTGGGGTCTCACCAGTGTCCTGTCCGTTTGGGTGGGCTGCCAGTAGCCTTCCTGCCCATGGCTGGCTCCAGTGACACTGGGGTTCCTTCCCCATCTGATCTATCTATCCATCCATCTGCCTTTCCTTGGCTTTTGGAGTCTTTGCTGATTGGCTTGGGGAAGGATACACTCCATGCTCTATGGACCCTATCACTTCCCAGGAGACAGGGGGGGACGAGAGAATAATGGTCTTATCCTGTCCCGAGCTCTGCTGGAAGATGGTGGCCATTCCTCGAGCCTGCATTGTACCTTTGCAGGTATGAGGCACTTTTCACACCTGTTCTCCTATTTGATGCTCACCGTAATATAATATGGCTCTGGATTATGTTGGGCCTGAGTCTGAGTCTTGGCTTTGCTGGGCGCCACAGCTCCGTGAGGTCTTCAGCTGGTGTGAGCTTCCGTTTCTCACCTCTCGAGTGTGGGTAGCAACAGCATCTCCCTGGCAGGCTACTGTGAGGACTGAACCAGGTAAATTCACAGTGCCAGCAGAATTCTGGTTTGTAGTGAATGCTCAATAAATGTTAATTTAAGAAAACAAAGGAGTTCCCTTTTAAGGCAGGTTGGTGATGTTGTTTTGCTTCACTTTTAGAGTTGGAGAAACTGGGGTTTATAAAGGTACTGCAATTCACCTGACTGACTGGTGAGGGAAATGTGGATCTTCCACGGGATTCAGTGGCTGATAGCATAGGCTCTGGAGCCCACAGAGCTGGACGTGGCCCTGGCTCCACGTTTCTTTGGCCACGTGACCTAGACTGAGTCACCATTGCCTTTGAGCCTTGGTTCCCTTCTCTGTAAGACAGGACTGCCTGTCCCCCTTCACAGAGCACCCTTGGTGTCTCCTGGCTCAGGGACTTTTTGTACGGGTTGGGGGTAGAAAGTAGAAGCTATTTAAAGATAGTCCTTCTTCCTGTCATTTGTGAGAAGTTGAGGTCAGTGAGAAGGTGAAGCTGGGGTCCTGGTGGGTGAGAGAGGGGGGCCTGCATATGCGACCCAAAGCCAAAGGGAAAGGAGAGATGGCCCCACACTAGGAGGGAGCCACTGGGCATGGGTTCCTTGAGTGTTGACGTCCTGGGCTCCGCTTCCTGGAGGTGCTCTGGGGAGATGATGGGACCTCTAGGGGGAGTTGCTGGTTCTCGCACCCTGGAAGTTGAACCCAAGGTACAGTGGTTTCCAATCCTGGCAAAGAATCCAGGCTTGACTTCAGGAGCTCAAGCCCCCTTGGACAACGGGCATCCATCATAGGAGGAGCCGGGATGGAATGAGATGCCTTCCTCACTCTCTGTCGTGCGTGTGACCCTAGGAGCAGATGTGCGAGCTTTGGGGTGGGGTAAGGGTTGGGGGTGTGGGACGCTCACTACACACCGAGATTCAATTTCTGACCAGCCCAGTAGGATGAGGGCTCGGAGTCCTACTGAATGTACTTCAGGAAGAATGAATAAAAGAACATTCTTTGCACATCTGAAAGCCTGGGGTAAGACTGATAGTTAAGACAGGATGAGGAGGGAAGAGAGTGGTGCTGGAAGGCTCTGCTAAGTTGAGTTGGGCTGCCATTCTGCCCACCTTAACCTGGCTTTGACCTGATCTTTTAACCTGGCCTTAACCAGACAAAAGGTAAAAGACATGCTTCATTGGTGGAAATTGACGCGGGGGCCCAGGGCATTTTACAGGGCCACCTCCACGGTGAGGCACAAGGTCACTGGGCACTGCCATCCAGGGCCTCCCCAGGTTCCTCCCAGCCCTCCTCTGCTTCAGCCCTGGTGTTTGTGCCCTCAAGGCACCACCCCTTTGAGTGAAAACAGCCCATGGCCTCATTATCCTCATCTCTAATCCACAGCAAGGGCAGGTGGGATGACACTCAGAATCTCCACGGCAGCCGTTCGCTGAGCCTCTAGCAGGTCCCCACTCTGGTGCCAGGCTATCCAGTATACCCTCCCACAAAGGATGGTCTCAGGCCCAAATTTTTCCGAAGAGAGAGATGAGTGGGCAAGATGTGGAGTGCTTTGCCTGAGGCCATAGAGTTACCAGAAGCAGCACTGGGGTCACAAACACTCACAAACACTGATGCCCTGCTGAGTGGAATGTTCCCGGAGGTGGACCCCCGGTCTCCTGCACCGAGCGTGGCTCTAACTCCCCAGCTGTCCAGCGGGGCTCACTGTGCTGCTCTGTGCTTCCGCCTCCCCGGTTGTAAAACGAGAGCACTGTACTCACCGAATGATCTCCAAGGCCTCTCCCGAGCCCTAGTCTTTCGGGGACTTTCCTGGCCCACTGTTTCCTAGTTAAGTCTGCATCTTGTAAGGCAGAATAGTCTAGGGGTGATAGGTGGCTGTGGTGCTCATGTGCCTAAATTCAAGCCCAGAGTTCTTATTTATGCCTGGGTCACTTTAGGTAAGTCAGCCCCCATCTGTAAAGTGGGGAATAATGGTATTTGCTGTAGATAGTTGTTGGGAGGATTACATGAATTAAACCATGAAAGGCCCTTAGAGCAATGCCTGGCACCCAGTAAGGCCATCCACATGTTGATGATTATTGCCTTCTGTCCTGACCTCAGTGGGCATGACAGCGGAGGGGTGATTCTCGGCCCTGTCTGGGGGCAAGGGCCGCACCAGCCCCGAGCCCCCACCACAGGAGTCCTCATGTGACATCAGCCCCTGGCCCCAGGCAGGCCCACCCAGCTTCTTCCATCCCTGGAGGGGAGAGCTATGGTAAGACTTGGCTTTCCTGGAATGAGGAAGACACCTGACATAAAACAGCAAAAAAATCTACTCACATTTTCCTGCGGCAAGTAATCTGACCTGCTGGGTGGTAGGAGCCTCAGCGGCTGTGTGACTAAGACCTGGCCCTGGGTCCCAGCCAGATGCCCTGCTGAGCTGCTGCCTCTAACCCTTTTTCTCTTACTTTTGCTCTTTCTCACAGATGAGTGAGTGTGGGGAGGCCTGGCCTTCCGTCCCTGTCACCACTTCCCCTCTGGGTCTCCAGTGCCACAACATTTCTTGCCCCTGCAGCTGAGCTGTTCCTCCTGGGGAACTCTAGCCAGGGTGGGGCACAAGCACAGGCCCTGGAGTCAAGGGACGTGGGTTCTGATTGGCCCTCACTGTCATGACCTCAAGCAATTCATGTTAGCTTCTTTATCTGTGAAATGGTTATAATGCATCAGCCTTACATGGATCACCTAAAAGGACATTCCATTCCAATGCCTTTTGCTCACCAGACTGTGGCTTTGAAATCCAAATGCCTACAGGTGTCAGGCAGATAGCATGAATGGAAGAAGGTTGCTAGTATGGGGTAATAGGGAGTGGTGGAGACTGTGGAGAATGGGGAACACATGACCAGCCAAGGGGATGGGCATCTGAGCATGGTGGGCATCTAGCCCAGCCTTGCCACTTGGAAGTCCAGAACCAGTTGCCACATTTTCCAAGAGAGAATATAAATCCTGACTTTTATATAATGGCTCCCAATTTTAGAATGCTCGTCACAAAGTCATATCTTAAAAATGTTGTGTGGGTCAAATGAAACACCATTTTCAGTTTATGTTTGCTAGGCCACAGGCTCCCTGAATGCAGGTTGTATGTCCCTAATGCACAGTCCTGGGCTCAGGAAATCTGCAAGTATGTACCTGATACAGTTCAGTGTTTTCTGAATATTTAGATTATTTATTGAAAATCTACTTTTTCCCAGGTATACAAGGTAGATATGATAAAATTCCTGCCCTTCTAGGCTAATGGCCTTTGATTATTTCCTCAGATCTTTTTCCTTATTGCCCTCCACATCCTGGATCCCAAGACTCAGATCTGGAGTTCTCAAGGAGGGAGCTTTTGCCCCCAAGGAGAACTGCCAGGTTCAATGAAAAAAAAGGATGGTAATATTTGAGACACACACACTAAAAAATTATTTGTAGTTTATCTGAAGTTGAAATTTTTTTTTATTTAAGTATCACTGATATACACTCTTATGAAGGTTTCACATGAAAAACACTGTGGTTACTACATTCACCCATATTATCAAGTCCCCCCATGCCCCATTGCAGTCATTGGAGTTGAAATTTGAGCATTCTATATCTTATCCTACCCAGAGGAGATGTCAGGCAATGTTACAACTGGGAGGAGATGCTATGGACATCTGGTGTGTAGAGGTCAACAGGGCTGCACAACATCCCACAGGGCAGAGGACATGAGGAATAACGCAGCTCACGATGTTAACAGGGCAGGGTTAGACAAGGGCTCTAGACCCCGCCCAAGTCCCTTCAGAGCAAACTTCACACTCAGGGAGGCCTTCAGTCTGGTAATTAATCCCTTGGGGAGAGGACACAGTGACAGCCCAGCCCTCCTGCCTCTCCCATTAGTAAGTAATTGACAGCAAAGAATGGGGCAGGGAGCCCAGGGCATCAAGGAAGAGGAGAAAGGGCACAAGCAAAGGAGACAAGAGGGAGGAAAAGGAGGTATCCGGGGAGTGGGAGCCACCCGCAGCTCCTGTCAGACCTCTGTCTGGACCAGACTGGGAGAACCCTGTGGGGTGAACTGGCAGAGATCCAGCAGATGCTTCCACGATCCTGAATCCTGGGCCCCTGGCCTTGAAGCCCCACCATGAAGAGGAGTGAGGTCACCCCCCCGAACCTGCCTCTCTATCTCAGCCCAACGTGTATAATGGCAGGCGGAATGCATGACAGATGAATGGGTGAATGAATGACTGCAAAGAAGGAAGCTACTCACAGGCTAAAAGGGAGAGAACACTGAGGATCTGGGGTCTAGTGTGGTCTATGCTACTGCCTGGTCGTAGGACCAGTTACTTCTTCAGTTGGCCTCAATTTCCCCATTCCCCAAATAAGGAAGTTGGAGGTAATAGATCCTTCTATAGGTTCCTCATGCATCCAAATCGCCCCAGAGGGCTCGTTAAAACACAGGTTGCTGCCCTCCCACCCCCAATTTCCAACTAAAGTATTCTGGGGCCTGAGAATCTGCATTCCTAACAAGTTCCCAGGTGCTGGTGCTCGGACACACCTTGGGTAGCACTGGGCAAGACGAAGGATAAGAGCTCTTTCTTGCTCCAAGTCCCCTGGGAGCCCGAGGCAGGGCTGATGGGGCTCACACAGGAAGTGCACCCTCTTTCCCCCAAGGGCGGGCTGGGCGCACCTGCCGGAAGCTAGCTTTCTCAGTTCCTGGCTGCCAGCCCTCCTCACCGGCCTTTGCTCTGGGAGACGCTGCCACCTACTGGATGCATCTACCGTGCTCCGTGCTGGGTCCAGAGCGTCGCCTCTTTAGGCCTGGTTGCAGGAGGAACATTCAGGGTCCTGTCCTTCCTATAGGGGCCCCAGGGAAGCAGCCTTAGTAAGATCCGGGCGCTCTGATCCCTTTAGATGGATGAGTCAGGTTCCAGTATGGATAGTAGTGCCTGAATTAACCTGGGAAAACAAAAAGAAAATGTTCCTGCAAGCCTACGGGGAATAACCCATTTCCACCAAACATTGCTATTTTCTGCTTTAAAAGCCTGACATACAGTTATATTAATTTACTAAATTTATATTATTTACTATCTTAATTTGGTCAATTGCTTACTTCATTAAATTTATTAAATGTAGGTGGCGATACTTATATGGAAAGGATTTGTGTATCTTTACAAATTTTTACTATAGGCACTCCTGCAGGTGGTTCCATAAGGCATGTTTAAGATGCGGTGATTCATCTATTCAATTAGGCAAAAAAAAAGAAAAAAAAAAAGAAACCAATAGCATCATTGGCGAGTGTGAGATGAGACTGACACCCTTGTACAGTTAGTGGGAGTGTAACCTGGAAGTGAGCTGACACTGTTTTCCAGAGTGGGATAGTGGTTTGAGGACAATGTCTGGAACTGGGCTGAAACCTAGGTTTAAATTCTGCTTGGGGTGAATCTATGTTGCCTCGGTCAAAGCACTTTCTTTCTGTGGTCTCAATTCCTTTGACCAGAAATGAGGAACCCAGAGCCGGTCAATGTTTCTTAAACTTTTAACCTCATCAGACTCACTAGGAGAGCTTGTGGAAGGACAGAGATGCTAATTCAGAGATGAGCCGGAGGGCCCATATGTCTAACTAACTCCCTGGTCGCCTGCACAAACAGGTGACCTTGGCCACACACCCCTTGGAGCCTTAGCTTCTTTACCTGGGAATCTTCAAGTCTAATTGTAGCTATTATGTGAGATATTGTGTATAAGCTATTGCTGCTCTCATGAGTCTTAAACATGTTCATTGCATTTGAATCAGTAATTAGCTTGTAGAAATCTATTTTAAGAAATGAATCATGTGATCAAAGATGTAACAGTAGTAGTATTTATGATAGTGAGGATCAGGAGACATTCTAAACAGCCACGAGGAATTATTAATAAATTATGGTACATATTAAGAGAACAGAGCAAATTGAAAGACTGTTTTTAAATGAGCAAAAAACGTGGACATCATTACATATTCAATGTTAAACATATGAAAAGGTGGGCATAGGGGTGGGAGGTGGGGATCTCGGTAGGAGGGTATGGTCCCCTTGGGCCTTATTGTAGAGCCACTGGGCCCTGGGGCCTTATTTCCATTTCTCAAAGATACCACACTTTCTCCAACCTCAGGGCCTTCAATGCTGTTCCCCCTCACTAGAATGCTCTTCCCTCTGAATTCATCCTTTAGAAGTCAGCTACAATGGCATTGCCTCCTCTAGGAAGCCCTCCCTGACTACTCAGGCAAGGTTAAGCGCCACCTGTGTAAGCATGTCTCACATTTATAATTCTTACCCTTCCCTTTGGATGACTGTAAACCCTGCAACAGCACAGGTCCACCTATCATGTTCACTGACGTACCCTCTGCAACTGGCCACAGCATCTGGCACATAGTAAATGCTCGATTAATAACTATGCATGAGTAGATTTTGATGAGATCACTCAAGTTTTATTTGGGAGACAAATTGAAATCAGGAGAAAATTTGATGAGCATGTTAATCCTTAGGGGTTGCTGTCCTTAAGCTGTGCAGACCTTGGGTAAACCACTTCCGTTTTCTGGACCTTAATCTCCTCCTCTGGAAAATGAGTATGATTGGTTTTCCAAGAATGGTGGAGAGACTTTTGTCTTGAGTGCCAAGGCTGGTTTTAGGCGATTGTTGTGAGAGCACAGTGCCTAGGAGGACGCTGAAACTGAGTCTAAGAGGGTCTAAGAGCAGGGGGTCTAAGTGGTAGTTTGCATGCCAGCTTTTGGCACCCTTGAAATATAGTGCTTAAGGTTTTTTTTTTTTTTGAGAGAGCATCTCTCATATTTATTGATCAAATGGTTGTTAACAACAATAAAATTCTGTATAGGAGGGTCAATGCTCAATGCACAGTCATTAGTCCATCTCAAGCCTAGTTCTCTTCAGTCTCCAATCTTCTGAAGTATAACGAACAAGTTCTTACATGGTGAACGAATTCTTACATAGTGAATAATGTCTTACATGGTGAACAGTACAAGGGCATTCATCACAGAAACTTTTGGTTTTGATCACGCATTATGAACTATAAACAATCAGGTCAAATATGAATATTCGTTTCATTTTTATACTTGATTTATATGTGGATCCCACATTTCTCCCTTTATTATTATTATTATTTTTATTTTTAATAAACTGCTGAAGTGGTAGGTAGATGCAAGATAAAGGTAGAAAACATAGTTCAGTGTTGTAAGAGAGCAATTGTAGATGATCAGGTGTGTGCCTGTAGACTATGTGCTAATCTGAACTAGACAAGAGCAATAAAACATCCATGGATGCTGAAGCTTTCTCTCAACACAGGGGGGTGGGCGGTGAGGTTCTAAGCTTCACCACTGTTGTTCCCCAATTTCTCACCTGATGTTCCCCCTGTGACTGTGCCTGTCTTAGGTTGTTCCTCCCTTGAGGAATCTTACCCGTCTCTGGCTAACCAGTCATCTTCCGGGGCCATACAGGGAAATGTAAAGTTGGTAAGTGAGAGAGAAGCCATATTGTTTGAAAAGGTTAGCTTTTTACTTCTTTGCAGATTTATGCCCTGTGGCCTCTATGCCCAGCACTTGTCTCGAGGTATCTTTACCACCTGGAGGAATTATGATACTCGGTAAATTCGATATGAGGCATGAATTCTATTTAAGGGTTGTAATTAGGAAGGAAGAAGAAAAGCTATAGAGGTAGCATATGGAAGAAAACATGGGAGGATTGATTATTTCTTTGACATATCTTCTTGTAGAGTACCTTAAGCATGTATAGGTTTTAAACTACTAACTAACTTGCGCACACATATTAACATAATAGGAATAAGGTGACATAAACAAAGCAAATCTATAATTACCAGACATCTCCAGTGAAGCCAAGAAAACCATTTAGGCACCCTAGGCATTTGTGAAAATTAGTCTATGATATGATGGATATTGTCCAACTGTACTTGAACAGTCTGAGAGAAGTCAGACAAATTAAAGCAACCCATTTCTGGGATCTGTTCACATCCCATATGTTCTTTTAACCGTAGATAGTCTATAGTCATAAGATTTTGAAGCGCTACAACTTGCACCCCTCCCAACTCCTGACTGAGTTCCAACAGTACAGATCCGGTCAAATTCGTTGTCTCACTGTATGCACATGCCAGCCTAGACATCTCCCTCCTCATTCCAATGGCAAGTCCAGGAAACGGTGGGATGGACCCAGCCACAACCGCAGCATTGCCCGGATCCCTGTCTAGGCTTTTTGATGATCATCCCCCGGCACGAGTCCTCCAGAGAGTGCTGATGCCGGAAGCTCCTCCTCATATCATATCTTAGTTCATTTTCTGGGTAGCCAAGCTAGGCCTTGATCTTCTGCATAGAAACAAACAGACCCTTTGCCCACACTTTGACATGCCCTCTATACCACTGTGCAGAACTCATTGGAGGTCAGCACACAGAAACTGATTTTTTTTTTTATATTAAGAGAAAGGAATATTATCAGAAAAGAGTACCTCCATAGCCGATCATCTGACACCCTTTAAGTGATCAACATTAAGGATATTTAAAGCATGCGTTAATCTTTGATTTACCAATTGTTTTATCCTATCAAGGAGTAATCCCCCTTTTCTTACTTTCTTTTTTTTTTTTAATCTTTAATCTACACTTACATGAAGATTACTATGTTTACTATGCTCTCCCCTATATCAGGTCCCCCCTAAAAACCACATTACGGTCACTGTCCATCAGCATAGCAAAATTCACAATCACTACTTGTCCTCTCTGTGTTGTGCAGCCCTCCCTCCCCTTACTCCCTCCCCCCCATGCATGCTAATCTCAATACCCCCCTTCTTCTTCCTCCCCTTATCCCCCCCTGCCCACCCATCCTCCCCAGTTCCTTTCCCTTTGGTACCTGTTAGTCCATTTTTGGGTTCTGTAATTCCGCTGCTGTTTTGTTCCTTCAGTTTTTCCTTTGTTCCTATACTCCTCAGATGAGTGAAATCATTTGGTATTTCTCTTTCTCCGCTTGGCTTATTTCACTGAGCATAATACTCTCCAGCTCCATCCATGTTGCTGCAAGTGGTTGGATTTTTCCACTTCTTATGGCTGAGTAGTATTCCATTGTGTATATGTACCACATCTTCTTTATCCATTCATCTACCGATGGACATTTAGGTTGCTTCCAATTCTTGGCTATTGTAAATAGTGCTGCGATAAACATAGGGGTGCATCTGTCTTTCTCAAACTTGATTGCTGCGTTCTTAGGGTAAATTCCTAGGAGTGGAATTCCTGGGTCAAAAGGTAGGTCTGTTTTGAGCATTTTGATGAACCTCCATACTGCTTTCCACAATGGTTGAACTAATTTACATTCCCACCAGCAGTGTAGGAGGGTTCCCCTTTCTCCACAGCCTCGCCAACATTTGTTGTTGTTTGTCTTTTGGATGGCAGCCATCCTTACTGGTATGAGGTGATACCTCATTGTAGTTTTAATTTGCATTTCTCTGATAATTAGTGATGTGGAGCATCTTTTCATGTGTCTGTTGGCCATCTGTATTTCTTTTTTAGAGAACTGTCTGTTCAGTTCCTCTGCCCATTTTTTAATTGGGTTATATGTTTTTAGTTTGTTGAGGTGTGTGAGCTCTTTATATATTCTGGAGTCAAGCCTTTATCTGATCTGTCATTTTCAAATATATTCTTCCATACTGTAGGGTTCCTTTTTGTTCTATTGATGGTGTCTTTCACTGTACAGAAACTTTTCAGCTTAATGTAGTCCCACTTGCTCATTTTTGCTGTTGTTTTCCTTGCCCGGGGAGATATGTTCAAGAAGAGGTCACTCATGTTTATGTCTAAGAGGTTTTTGCCTATGTTTTTTTCCAAGAGTTTAATGGTTTCATGACTTACATTCAGGTCTTTGATCCATTTTGAGTTTACCTTTGTATATGGGGTTAGACAAAGGTCCAGTTTCATTCTCCTACATGTAGCTGTCCAGTTTTGCCAGCACCATCTGTTGAAGAGACTGTCATTTTGCCATTGTATGTCCATGGCTCCTTTATCAAATATTAATTGACCATATATGTTTGGGTTAATTTCTGGAGTCTCTAATCTGTTCCACTGGTCTGTGGCTCTGTTCTTGTGCCAGTACCAAATTGTCTTGATTACTATGGCTTTGTAGTAGAGCTTGAAGTTGGGGAGTGAGATCCCCCCTACTTTATTCTTCTTTCTCAGGATTGCTTTGGCTATTCGGTGTTTCCATTTGGTGTTTCCATATGAATTTTTGAATTATTTGTTCCAATTCATTGAAGAATGTTGCTGGTAATTTGATAGGGATTGCATCAAATCTGTATATTGCTTTAGGCAAGATGGCCATTTTGACGATATTAATTCTTCCTAGCCATGAGCATGGGATGAGTTTCCATTTGTTAGTGTCCCCTTTAATTTCTCTTAAGAGTGACTTGTAGTTTTCAGAGTATAAGTCTTTATTCCTAGGTTAGGTTTATTCCTAGGTATTTTATTCTTTTTGATGCAATTGTGAATGGAATTGTTTTCCTGATTTCTCTTTCTATTGGTTCATTGTTAGTGTATAGGAAAGCTACAGACTTCTGTGTGTTAATTTTGTATCCTGCAACTCTGCTGTATTCCAATATCAGTTCCAGTAGTTTTGGAGTGGAGTCTTTAGGGTTTTTTATGTACAGTATCATATCATCTGCAAATAGTGACAGTTTAACTTCTTCTTTACCAATCTGGATTCCTTGTATTTCTTTGTTTTGTCTGATTGCCGTGGCTAGGACCTCCAGTACTATGTTAAATAACAGTGGGGAGAGTGGGGATCCCTGTCTGGTTCCCGATCTCAGAGGAAATGCTTTCAGCTTCTCGCTGTTCAGTATAATGTTGGCTGTGGGTTTATCATATATGGCCTTTATTATGTTGAGGTACTTGCCCTCTATTCCCATTTTGCTGAGGGTTTTTGTCATGAATGGATGTTGAATTTTGTCAAATGCTTTTTCAGCATCTATGGAGATGATCATGTGGTTTTTGTCTTTCTTTTTGTTGATGTGGTGGATGATGTTGATGGATTTTCGAATGTTGTACCATCCTTGCATCCCTGGGATGAATCCCACTTGGTCATGGTGTATGATCCTTTTGATATACTGTTGAATTCTGTTTGCTAATATTTTTATTGAGTATTTTTGCATCTACATTCATCAGGGATATTGGTCTGTAATTTTCTTTTTTGGTGAGGTCTTTGCCTGGTTTTGGTATTAGGGTGATGTTGGCTTCATAGAATGAGTTTGGGAGTATTCCCTCCTCTTCTATTTTTTGGAACACTTTAAGGAGAATGGGTATTATGTCTTCTCTGTGTGTCTGATAAAATTCCGAGGTAAATCCGTCCAGCCCCGGGGTTTTGTTCTTGGGTAGTTTTTTGATTACCATTTCAATTTCTTTGCTCATAATTGGTTTGTTTAACTTTTCTGTTTCTTCCTTGGTCAGTCTTGGGAGGTTGTATTTTTCTAGGAAGTTGTCCATTTCTTCTAGGTTTTCCAGCTTGTTGGCATATGGGTTTTCATAGTAGTCTTTAATAATTCTTTGTATTTCTGTGGGGTCTGTCGTGATTTTTCCATTCTCATTTCTGATTATGTTGATTTGTGTTGATTCTCTTTTTCTCTTAATAAGTTTGGCTAGAGGCTTATCTATTTTGTTTATTTTCTCAAAGAACCAGCTCTTGGTTTCGTTGATTTTTGCTATTGTTTTATTCTTCTCAATTTTGTTTATTTCTTCTCTGATCTTTATTATGTCCCTCCTTCTGCTGACTTTAGGCCTCATTTGTTCTTCTTTTTCCAGTTTCGATAGTTGTGATGTTAGACTATTCATTTGGGATTGTTCTTCCTTCTTCAGGTGTGCCTGGATCTCTATATACTTTCCTCTTAAGACTGCTTTCGCTGCATCCCACAGAAGTTGGGGCTTAGTGTTGTTGTTGTCATTTGTTTCTATATATTCCTTGATCTCTATTTTGATTGTTCATTGATCCATTGATTATTTAGAAGTATGTTGTTAAGCCTCTATGTGTTTGTGAGCCTTTTTGTTTTCTTTGTAGAATTTATTTCTAGTTTTACACATTTGTGGTCTGAAAAATTGGTTGGTAGAATTTCAATATTTTGGAATTTACTGAGGCTCTTTTTGTGAGCTAGAATGTGGTCTATTCTGGAGAATGTTCCATGTGCACTTGAGAAGAATGTATATCCTGTTGCTTTTGGATGTAGAGTTCTATAGATGTCTCTTAGGTCCATCTGTTCTAGTGTGTTGTTCAATGCCTGTGTGTCCTTACTTATTTTCTGCCCAGTGGATCTATCCTTTGGGGTGAGTGGTGTGTTGAAGTCTCCTAAGATGAATGCATTGCAGTCTATTTCCCTCTTTAGTTCTGTTAGTATTTGTTTCACATATGCTGGTGCTCCTGTGTTGGGTGCATATATATTTAGAATGGTTATATCCTCTTGTTGTACTGAGCCCTTTATCATTATGTGGTGTCCTTCTTTATCTCTTTTTACTTTCATTGTTTTGAAGTCTATTTTGTCTGATATTAGTACTGCAACCTCTGCTTTCTTCTCACTGTTGTTTGCCTGAAATATGTTTTTCCATCCTTTGACTTTTAGTCTGTGCTTGTCTTTGGGTTTGAGGTGAGTTTCTTGTAGGCAGCATATAGATGGGTCTTGCTTTTTTATCCATTCTATTACTCTGTGTCTTTTGATTGGTGTATTAAGTCCATTTACATTTAGGGTGACTATTGAGAGATATGTACTTATTGCCATTGCAGGCTTTAGATTCGTGGTTACCAAAGGTTCAAGGTTAGCTTCTTTAGTATCTTACTGCCTAACTTAGCTCGCTTATTGAGCTGTTATATACACTGTCTGGAGATTCTTTTCTTCTCTCCCTTCTTATTTCTCCTCCTCCATTCTTCATATGTTGTGTGTTTTGTTCTGTGCTCTTTTTAGGAGTGCTCCCATCTAGAGCAGTCCCTGTAGGATGCCCTGTAGAGGTGGTTTGTGGGAAGCAAATTCCCTCAGCTTTTGCGTGTCTGGGAATTGTTTAATCCCACCATTAGATTTAAATGACAGTCGTGCTGGATACAGTATCCTTGGTTCAAGGCCCTTCTGTTTCATTGCATTAAATATATCATGCCATTCTCTTCTGGCCTGTAGGGTTTCTGTTGAGAAGTCTGACGTTAGCCTGATGGGTTTTCCTTTATAGGTGACCTTTTTCTCTCTAGCTGCCTTTAAAACTCTTTCCTTGTCCTTGATCCTTGCCATTTTAATTACTATGTGTCTTGGTGTTGTCCTCCTTGGATCCTTTCTGTTGGGGGTTCTGTGTATTTCCATGGTCTGTTCGATTATTTCCTCCCCCAGTTTGGGGAAGTTTTCAGCAATTATTTCTTCAAAGAGACTTTTTATCCCTTTTCCTCTTTCTTCTTCTTCTGGTACCCCTATAATACGAATATTATTCCTTTTGGATTGGTCACATAGTTCTCTTAGTGTTGTTTCGTTCCTGGAGATCGTTTTATCTCTCTCTATGTCAGCTTCTATACGTTCCTGTTCTCTGGTTTCTATTCCTTCAATGGCCTCTTGCATCTTATCCATTCTGCTTATAAATCCTTCCAGGGATTGTTTCACTTCTGTGATCTCCTTCCTGACATCTGTGATCTCCCTCCGGACTTCATCCATTGCTCTTGCATTTTTCTCTGCATCTCTGTCAGCATGTTCATGATTTTTATTTTGAATTCTTTTTCAGGAGGACTGGTTAGGTCTGTCTCCTTCTCAGGTGTTGTTTCTGTGATCTTTGTCTGCCTGTATTTTTGCCTTTTCATGGTGATAGAGATAGTTTGCAGATCTGGTACGAGTGACAGCTGGGAGAGCTTTCCTTCTTGTTGGTTTGTGGCCTTCCTCTCCTGGGAGAATAGCGACCTCTAGTGGCTTATGCTTGGCAGCTGTGTGCAGACAGGGCTACTGCTACCTGCCCGGTTGCTATGAAGTTTATCTCTGCTGTTGCTGTGGGCGTGGCCTGGCAGGGGCTGCTCCTCCAAAATGGTGGAGCCCCATTGGAGGGGGAGCGGCCGGGAGGCTATTTATCTCCGTAATGGGCCTCTGTGCTCCCTGTTGGCCAGGGGGTTAGAGTGCCCAGAGATCCCCAGATTCCCTGCCTCTGGGCTAAGTGTACTATCCTGCCCCTTTAAGACTTCCAAAAAGCACTCTCCAAACCAAAACAACAACAGCAACAATGAAAGAGGGGAAAAAAAGGAAGAAATGCGCGATTTTCTTTGTCCTCAGGCGCCGGTCTCAGGCACCCGCTCACCGGTCTTGCTGCCCTAGTATTGGGGTCCCTGTCCCTTTAAGGCTTTCAAAAAGCACTCACCAAAAAAAAGAAAAAAACCGCTCCAGTTTCTTTCCACCCGCCGGGAGCCAGGGGGAGGGGCGCTCGGGTCCCGCCGGGCTGGGGCTTGTATCTTACCCCCTTCGCGAGGCGCTGGGTTCTCGCAGGTGTGGATGTGGTCTGGATGTTGTCCTGTGTCCTCTGATCTCTATTTTAGGAAGTTGTCGTTGTTATATTTTCATAATTCTATGTGGTTTTGGGAGGAGAGTTCCTCTGCTCTACTCATGCCGCCATCCTGGCTCTGCCCTGCTTAAGGTTTTTAAGTCATGGCCCCCAACTTGTTTTTAAAGAATCTGATGAAATGTCAGGCAAGTATTACAATGCGACTGTGTAGGGGCAGGGAGAGAGCTGGGAGCAGCATTAGAGAGCGGAGGCCTGTGGCCGAGAGAGAGCCCTGGCCCTGTCCAAGGGAGGCAGTGCCTTGCAGCTCTGCTGATTGCTCCTGTGGGAACAGGCTCAAGGGGCCATTCCTTGTGATTTTTTAACAGAAGCCAAAAATCTGGATTTGCATGTGAAATTCTTTGATTTTTAAAAAATCAAACGCTGTGAAGAACAAGCCACACACATCTGCAGGCTGTGGGACTCCAGCTTGCAACCTGCCTAAGGACCCTTCCGGCTGTGGCTCTGGCACGCCCTGTTGCCCTGGCCTCTCCCTCCCAGTGAGGACAGCTGGGAACATTTCCTAGATGAACACACACACATCCCCTCTCCATGGGTACCTGTTCTTTCCCTTTTGGAGGCATTGCCTTTGTATTTTAAAAGAAGGGAACATACCATTCCTGCTACCTCCAAAATCCATCAGAATCAACCTTTGCTTTTTGTATGGCCTTTTTTTCTGATCATGAAAGTAAGTAGAAGTAACAATGTTGACACAGGTCCCAAGTAAAAAAAAGCAGAATAAGACATGTGGCACGCTATTGCTTTAGTAGATTGGGAAACACCTACACATATAAACAGTACAGTATATTTTACAAGGACACGTTTAAAGTCAAGGCTACTTAGCGACCAAAGAGGTACCCCAGAGAAGTTACCTGTGGTGTGGAGTGGGGAAGGGCAGGGGATAAAAGAAACTTAATACATCAATGAATCAATGAATTGGTTGCACAAGAGGACCTTGCACAGACTTCAGTGATGGTGAGCCATAGACTTGAGACAGTAAACCCACCCTAGGGTCCCTCTAAATTAGTAATAATTCTAATTGCAGACATTTTGGAAATTTAAGGAAGAAGACAAGAATGCCCCTTGATCCCACCACAGGGAGAGAGGTGACCGCTGCTAACTTGTAGATGTGTTTCTAGGCCAAGCACATGGGTACTTTGACCTGTTCTTTGCCCTTGTGTCATGGCCCGGCCCCAGTGGTAAACAACCAACTCTATAAATAGGTGTGGACAGGGGCCAAGGGCAGATCTGAGCCTGCCAGGCTTAGGGTACCAAAAACATTTTTTTTTTACTTGATGTATAGTTGATATATACAATCTTATATTAGTTTCAAGTATATAACACATTGGTTCACCAGTTACCCACATTATTGATTCCTCACCCCAACTAGTGCAGTTACTATCTATTAACATAGAAAAATGTTACAGAGTCATTGGTTGTATTCTCCAGCTGTACTACTATCCCAATGATCAACTTACATTATGACTGAGAATTTTTGTGCCCCTTTATCCTCCTGCCCCTTCCAACCCCTCCCCCATGGCAACCACCAGTCATTTCTCAGTGTCTAAGAGTCTACTGCGATTTTATTCATTTTGTTTTATTCTGTTTTTAGATTCCACAAATAGGTGAAATCATATGGTATTTGTCTGTCTCTTCCTGGCTTATTTAATTTAGCATAATACCGTCTAGGTCTGTCCCTGTTGGCGCAAATGGCAGGATCTCTTTCTTTTTTATAGCTGAATAATATTCCCTTGTGTATATATACCACATTTTCTTCATCCATTCATCTATTGATGGATACTTTGGCTACTTCATATACCTTGGTTAATGTAAATAATGCAGCAATAAACATAGGGGAGCATATATCTTCTCAAATCAAGGATTTTGTTTTCTTCAGGTAAATTCCTAGAAGTAGAATTGTTGTGTCATATGGTATTTCTATTTTATTTTTTTGAGGAACCTCCATATTGCTTTCCACAGTGGCTGCACCAATTTACATCCTCACCAAAGGTGTATGAGGTTCCCCTTCCTCCATTCTGACCAGTACTTGTTATTTCTTGTTTTGTTGATATTAGGCATTCTGACTGGTGTGAGGTGATATATCATTATGGTTTTGATTTGCATTTCCCTGATGATTAGCCATGTGGAGCATGCTTTTCATGTGCATGTATTTCTTCTTTGGAAAAATGTCTGTTCAGGTCCTCAGCCCATTTTTTAATCAGGTTATTTGCTTTTTTGGTGTTGAGACGTATGAGTTCTTTATATATTTTGGATGTTAACCCTATATCAGATAAATCATTTACTAATATATGCTCCCATACCGTAGGCTGCCTTTTTGTTCTGTTGGTGGCTGAGAGTGTTTAATAATAGCCTTGACTCTCACTCACCATTGGGTTCAGACAGCAGTGCAAGTTCAGGCAGGTGACATCCCGTCTCCAAAACAGGACTGTGGCAGGCACCTCCAGTAACACAAGATGGGATTTGGATTTTTAAGCTGGGTTCTCGCCATGAGAAGCAACACAGCACAGTGGTTAAGCATCTGGGCTCTAAAGGCAGATGGACCTGGGTCCCTATTCTCAGTTCTGCCACTGAACAGCTGTGTGACCTTGGGCAAGTTACTTGATTTCCTTGAGCCCCAGTTTTCCTATCTACTAATAATATCTAGCGATTAAATGCAAAAATTGGAAGGCATCATATAAATATCAGGGACAAGTGTAAACACAAGATAAATATGGCAGGTTGACATGCTGTCACTGACAAGGACTCCCTCCCTGGGCAAACTCTAGTTTGCTCCTGTGAGTCCTTTTTTCAACTAAGCCTTGACGCTGGCCCCTGTCCTGTCTTAGGCTGTCCAGCCCAGTCTTAGCAAAGAACCCTGCATTCATCCTTCGATATCTGATCAAATTCCTCATTCCCCACCTTAATGTCTGAGCCCTTGGCCTGACTTTACAAGAATCCTGTTAGGTCAGTTTAGCGAGAATCCCTGTACCCTTATGTCTCTTTTTAGTAACTTTCCATCACCTGACCCCCTCACCCTGCTCCCTGGCTATAAATCCCCAGCTGCCTGCGCTGGAGCTGGGGTGGGTCCCCCCTCCCTTATTGCAATGCATCTATTGTAATATTCTTAATAAAGTCTTCCTTAGTGTTTTAACAGGTGTCACAATACTTTTTCTTTAACATCCCCAATCTGAACAAAAAATTTAAGAAGTTAATGCAACAGGAAACCAGTATCAGGCAGCAACCCTACACTCACATCGTGAACTCCATTCTATCCCCAGCACCTGGCATAAACGGCCAACCCGGAGGAAGCCCTCAACAAACAAGTATTTGTTGAATGAGTAAACGTGGGGTGTCCTTGGGAGGATAAAAATACCAGGAGCCATGGTGTGCAGAGCAGAGTTCCCCCTGTTCCCCGAGCTCAAGATGGTGGGGTGGTGTGCAGAGGGGTCCTGGAGTTAGAGGCCCCAGCTCTGCCCTGGCCCTCTCTCTGAGCTCCACTTCCCTCATCTGTGAAACAACAGGCTGGGTTTGTTAAGAGAGTCAAAAAAATTGTTTGAAACTGTAACCATGACAAATTCATTTTACATTATGACCCAGTACACTTATAATGCATACTGTACATAAAATTGCCACATCCACTTCATGAAACAGTAATAATCCTACTATGTGGGACACACTCTGATATTTTCCTTCCTGTTTTATTCTCATCTAAGCTACTCTCTTTCATTTAAGAAACACTCTTTGTAGCCAAAGAAATCATTTTCATCACCCACCAATGGGTCACAAACTGAAGTCTGAAAAAACACTTGCTGTAGGGCCTCCCCTCTGGTCTGGAATTCGAATCTGCCTGCGTATTTCTGCCTCCACGCTGTTCCCCCAGCAGCCCTCTCCTTCCTGCTTCTCTAGGTGACCCTGACTCCTTCGTCCAGGCCACACCCAAATCCCTTCTCCTGCAGGAAGTCTTTCCTCCTAATCACAAGTCCCGCTTCTCAATCTGTTTTGATTTTTCTTAAATGGCCTATCTATCAAATAGTGTTTTTTGTCTACTTATGTGCCTGGACCTATGCTTGGGACTATGGAGGAGTCAAAAAGCCTTAAGACCCTTCCAGATGCAGGGGCTGAGTTGGAGAGATCAGCAAGTTGTGGAGAAAGGTAACAGGAGAAGGTGCCTCTGAGGGGTGGCAGCTCTGGAGGAGGAGGGAAGGAGAACCCTTTTTTCACTCCCCAACCCCACCCCTGCTGGAAAGATTTCGAAGCAGTGGGTGGGTGGGGGGTGCAAAGAGAGTTTGTACTGGGGACAAAGTGAGCCCCAATGCAAGAGAAGCCCCAGTCCAAGGCCCCCGTGCAGGGGTCAAGGGAACTGGGTCAGAGAGAGGTGCTTCCTGCCACCTGACTGGCTGGGTCCCTGGTGATTAAGCCACCCTGAGGTCAGCGGCTGTAGTTTCCACTCTGGACTGATGCCAAAATGTCCAACTGGCTGGATACTCCTGACCCCAGAGCTGGCTGGAGAAGCTGTGGATAGATTTATCTTGAACCTCCCAGGGGAGGAAAGCTGGCTGAATTATTCCATGGTTTTAAATCACTGACTGAATAGAGACAAAGATTCTCTACTTGACCAAACTCTATTCAGGCTTCCCTGAACTTTCCAATTAGGCCTCAGTGTTTGGATGTCTGTGTTCATCTGCATTGTCCAATTTTAGCAAGGATGTTATGAAGTTGGTTTAACTAGAATCCCCCATCCTCCACATCTGATCTCCCTCTATATTTCAACAGGTTCCTCACCCTCCATCACCCCCCAGGAGATGCCTGATCGCTCTGGCCTGACTTCAGCAGGAATCCTGTTAGTTCACTTTACCCAGGATCCCTCCTTCCTCCTGATGTGCCTTTCGAGTAAGTGTCCACTCACCACCCGCCCCTGCTCCTTGGCTGTGAATCCCCTCTTGCCCCTCGTGCTGTATTTCCTGCTGAGCCTAATCTCTCCCCCACTGTGAAACCCCATGACAAACCATGTCCTATCTTAGCGACCCTCCTTCAATAGGCTTCCTTAGACATGTTTAACAAGTGTCATGAATAATTTTTTCTTGAACAAGAGCTGGCAGGACCCCTGAGAGGGCCTAGGAAACAGACAACAAACGAGGAGTTGTGGGGAATACGTGGACGGGGGAGGCAGCAGCGGCGGAGGGAGGACTGGATGAAGGCCCAGGTTCTGCTTCTGGCTCCGCCTCCCTCTGGCCGTGGGATCTTAAGCAAGCTGGAGCCTGAGATTCTTCTGTAAAATGAGGGGATGGGATGGACCACCAGCTCTGACTTTCTGTTGGTGCCTAGTGAGTACCAACTAAATGAATGAAAGTAGTAACAGCCCCTACGTATCGAGCCCTCACTGTGTGCCAGGCATAGAACTCAACTTCTTACAAAAATTACCTCATTTAATTCTCACAACACTTGGCAGTAAGGACTTTTTATCCATACATATTACATATGGAAACAATTCCCCAGGAAGGAAGTAGGGGGTGCTTTGGGTAAGACCAGGCCCACCAGCCTTTGTGCCCGGGACTCTAATCTTCACACGGTTCTACAGGCCAGGAGGCAAATTCCTCGCACCTCACCCCCGAGTGCCCTGTCCCCTGGCCTCACTTTATGTTTCTCCAAAGTACTTATCATCAGCCAACATACACTATATATTTCATTTACATGTTCGTTTGTTTCTCTTCCCTAAAATAAAAACTCCGTGAGGGCGGGGATCTATGTCTGTTTTGGTCACTTCTACATCCTCAGTGCCTAGAATAGTGTTTGGTACGTAATAGGTGTTCAACTAATATTTGTTGAATGAATAAATGAATGAATGAAGTAGCTGAGTTCCAGAGAGGTTCAATACAATAACTTACCCAATGTTATCCAGCCAGCATGGGGAGGAGCTGAAATTCAATACAGGACTGTGACACCCTTGGAGTCAATCCATTTAACCTCTATGCCATAACGGTCTCGTTCATTTAACAAATGTTGTTGAGATCCTATTCTAGGTGCTGGGGATACAGCAGTGAACAAAACGGACAAAATCCTCACTGTCATGGTGCTTCCATCCTAGTGTCCTTACATATAAAAGGAGGCAGAACATTACAAGACTGGGAAGGTGGATGCAAAGGCCAAGTGCTGACCCTCCTACATATATGCCCATGACAGGCATGACTAGTCAATCACGGCCCTCATCGCTGTTAAGCTCAGACGCTGCTCATGATCTTCCTCCGTGCAGCTCTCAGGCTGCTACTGTCCGCTGGGGTTGGCATCAAAATAAACTCTAATTGCTAGGTGTGAATAGGCAAATCGAATCCCAACCCTGCACTGTCCGGCCAGAACCTCTGAGACCGCATGCAAATGGTAGTCCCATGGCTGGCACAGGACTTAGGGTTCCTTCCCACTGGCCATAAGCAGCGTCTCCCTCATTCCTTTCTTCAGCTACTGACCTACCCTAGGAGGATGGGGGACAAGGAGATTTGCCAAAGTACAGACCAAAAGGCCCAAGAGGCAAGCAGGCTAATGCTGGCACTGGAAGTGCAGTCTGGTGTAAGGAATGAGCATAGGCTCTGGAATGGGCAGTTCTGGGTTCAAACCATGACTTTTCTATTCAATTGTGTGACTTGGGCAAATCACCACATCATTATAAGCCTTAGTTTTCTCACTTGTTAAATTGGGATAATGCATTCACTTTAGAGTTGACAAGAAGATTAGGTGAAATATTCTATATAAAGGGCCTAGCTTAGGGCTAGGCACATGGTAGGCACTCAACAAGCTTTTGATAGGTGAACAAATTAATACACAGATGATTGAACAGATGAGTGTTCTAGCAGGGAAGCCGACACAGAAGCTACCCTGCCAGACTGTATTTTCAAATGATGACCTCAACTAAGTCACCGGTCCATATTACTCTCCCTTTGAGAGGCGAGGTCTATGTTCCCTCCCCTTGAAATTAGGAAGACTTTCATACTATTTCAGCCAACAGGGCACACCAGAGGTGACACTAAGTGACTTTAAGCCTGGGAATACTGGCTCTTGAAGCCTTCTGTTACCATGTAAGCAATCTGATGGCCCTGGGGTTGCCATGCTGTGAGGAAGCCCGGGCTTGCCTACATGGAGAGTCCGTGAAGACAGATGCCCAGCGAGCTCCCAGCTGTTCCAGCTCTGCCCACCACCCACCATCAGCAGCCCTGTGGCAGACCCTGAGAGACCTGCCCATCTCTTCCCGGGTTCCTCACACTCAGAAACCTTGGGACATGATAAAATGACTGCTGTTGCTTTGAACCATTAAGCTTTGGGTGGTTTATTCTGCAGGACAGTAACTGGGACAGCAGGTAACTCAAATGCCGTAGAGGACTGCTACACTAGAGTTTGAGAACACAGAGTGGGGAGCCAGTAAAAGTAGTTGAATATTCTACAGGAAGAAAGAAATTACACTAACATATCTAAGGATACACCACCAAATTGACTTGCTGTTGGGAGTCATCTTCAGATAAAGGCTTTCAGATTCTGGAGCTCAAGAAAACTCTCTAGGTCATGTTGTCTTAGGAAACCTCCCTGCATTTTCCTTACCCCCCACTTCCTGCCACCCCTTTTCCCCAGACCCTAGGGCAGGTTCTGGACTCCCATATCCTTCAGACTGCTGAGCAACAGAAAGAGCTAGATCAGGAAAATATTCAGCACAGCCGTCAAGGTCAGCAAACCACTTTTTCCCTCCGGTTGGCAAAGCCCTCCCAGCTCCCACCTCCCCTCCTCCGGGCTCCTCTTTTGCTCTGCGCATGTCAAAAAGCCACATATCAAAATAATATAAATTGCTCCCCCTGCTTGTGTGCAGGGCTCTGACCTTGGAAGATGACTCCCCTCTGGGCCCGCCCGTGTAAAATAAAACCTCAACACTCGGGCCTCCGAGTGCTGCTTGGTTCTTCCGTCAGCGATCCGGTACAGGTTTTCCAGCATTTTCTGTAACACTAGAAGCTAGAGTTAGAAGTCTTGGATTCAAGTTCTACCCAACCACTTAAGAGCTGAGTGATTCTGGGCAAGTCATTTTAACTAGGTAAACCTAAGCCTCCTCATTTATAAAGCAGAAACATCACAACTGCTAACACAGAATGCTCTGTACGTCCTGGGCGCTAAGCGCTGTAAATGGACCCCCTCAATTAATCCTTATTACCACCCAGTGAGGTAGAGAATATTATTATCTCTGCTTTACCGATGAGGAAAATGAGCCAGGGGCGTCGAGTAATTTGCCCAGGATTATGCATCGTCTGGGTGGGAGGTCTGGGCTCCCAAACCAGGCTGTCTAGCTTCAGAGTGGGTGCTCTCAGCGTGAGGCTGACCCAGCCGGGATGGGGGAAACTCAAGGAGAACTTGTGAAAGTAAGCGTGTAAATGAAAGCAGTGCCATATGCAAAGGTGAGGAAACCTTTTTATAGTTATTTGCACTTGACGTGCTCTGCATTATAGTATACACAGTTGCTCCTATCTCTGGATCCTTCCATCAAAGCTCCTAAAAGTCAAGACCCGTGTCTTAATTCCTCTCGGCACTTTCACAGTTCCCAGCCCAGCTCCAGGGACTGCCCTGGGCTCTGAGAAGGAAAAGGGAGATTGAGTGGATTTCCTTGTTCAGCTGAAGCACTAAGGCAATTATATCTGCTCATAAAAACATAATGCAAACAAGAGCACCTTTAAAAAACACATTTAAAAGCACTCTCAACATTCCTGAAACACTTCTAACCCAAGCTTTTTATCCTGGGCTTGAAAACACAGCCTAACATTTTCTTCCAGAGAGTTTGCATATGTGATCGACAAAATGAAGGGAAAAAGAGAAGCAGAGTCTTCAGACACCCCCTGACACATTCCCTGGGGTGGGAAGGAGGCCTCATCACAGTGGCAGAATCTGGCTGGGGAAGAAATGGGGGTGGGGCTGCTTGAAGCCAAACGCGCTCTCAGGCCAAGAGGTTCGTTCTGTGGAAACTTGTTTTCACAAAGTTCTCTTGAGTGTGATCTGACCCAGAAACTCTGGGGAAGTTTGCGAGAGAGTTGATGGTATGAGGTAGCTACCTATGAAGTTACATCCAGAAGCTTCCTTCATTCTGAGGTTCTTCTTACAGAACCCTGGAGAACATAAATAATTTCTAGTACAGCAAGAAGGGAGATTCTTCAACGTGTTTGTGTTAATAGCTTTGTCCTTTTCCCACAGTGGATAGCTAACTTCCATAACAACTTGACATTGAACCAAAATAGGATTTCTCAAATTCATTTGACTAGTGCTAAATACAGCTGAAAGAGCTTATTCTTCTACTCATAAGCAGAAGTCTGAGAATTTGCCAGTCATAAACCAATCTAAATTATAACCAACTAAATTCCACATGCATCTGAAATATTGAAGCAGTCAAGCATGCATGGATAGTACAATGCTTAAAAATACAGCTTTAGAATTGGACAGGCTGGGTTTAAATCCTGAGTCCATCATTTTGTAGCTGTGCGGCCACAGGTAATAGTTTAATCTCTCTAAAATTCAATTCCCTTTAGCAAAAACTACATATAATAATAGTTCCAGATTCCCAAGGTTATTTTTCAGGATTAAGTCAGTATATGGCTTAGTATATTAAGTCCTTAATAAACATTAGCTATTGTGGTAGGTAGCCCCTCAAATGGTTCCCAGCCATCCCTGCCTCTTGTTAGTCACACTGTTTGAGTAATTCCCTCTTGATTATGGGCTGGACTCAGCAACTAGCTTCTGACAACATGAACATAGCAAAAGTGATGGCCTGTTAGGGACCCTGAATAGCCAAAACAATCTTGAAAACAGAACAAAGTTGGAGGTCTCATACTTCCTGATTTCGAAACTTACTACAAAGCTGCAGTTAGTACTCAAAGCAATGTGTTGCTGGAATAAAGATAGACATACAGATCCATGGAAGAGAACAGAAAACCCAGAAATAAACTCTCACATATATGGTCAAATGATTTTCAACAAGGGTGCCAAGACTTTTCAATGGGGAAAGGATAGTCTTTTCAACAAATGGGCCTGGGAAAATTGGATATTCATGAACAAAAGAATGAAGCTGGACTCATCTTATTCTATATACAAAAAATAACGCCAAATAGATCAAAGACCTAACCTGGAACAAAAGCTGCACCACATTAGACTTGGCAGTGATTGGTTGGATTTGACACCAAAAACACAGAACACAGAAGAAAAATTGAACAAATTGGACTTCATGAAAACTAAAGAAAACTTTTATGCACCAAAGGCCACTATTAACAGCGTGAAAAGGCAACCTATGGAAAGATAGAAAATATTTGCAAATTGTATATCTAATGAAAGATTAATGTCCAGACTATATAAAGAAAATCAACAATAAAATGACCCAATTCACAAATGGGCAAAGGACTTAAATAGATGTTTCTCCAAAGAAAATATACAGTTGGCCAGTAAATACATGAAAAGATGCTCAACATTACTGACCATTAAGGAAATACAAATAAAAAATATAATGAAATACCACTTCACAACCATTAGGATGGCTATTATGAAAACAAAAACAGAAAACCATAAAATAACAAATGTTGGCAAGGGTGTGGAAAATTGGAGCCTTGTATATTGCTGGTGGAAATATGAAATGGTTCAGCTATTGTGAAGAACAGTATGAAATCCCTGAAAAAATTCAATATAGCATTACCATATGGTCCAGCAATTCCACTTCTGCTTACCAACGAATAGATTGAAAGGTGGGACTTGAACAGATGTTTGCTACACCCACCTTCATATCAGCATTATTCAGAATAGCCAAAAGGTGGAAACAATTGAAATGTCCATCAACGAATGAATGGATAAACAAAATGTCATCTATCCATAGAGTGGAATATTACTCAGCCTTAAAAAGGAAGGAGATTCTGACGTATGTTACAACACAGCTGAGCCTTGACAATGTTATGCTAAGTGAAATAAGCTGGACACAAAGGAAAAATATTGTAGGACTCCACTTACATGAGGTACCTAGAGAAGTCTAAAATCAGAGAGACAGAAAATAGAGTGGCCATGGCCAGGGGCTGGGAGGAAGGGGAAATGAAGCTTTATTCAGTGAGTAGAGAGTTTCAGTTTGGAAAGATGGAATGTTCTGGACATGACTGGTGGTGATGTTTGTACGACAGTGTGAATGTACTTAATGCCACTGAACTGCATGCCTAAAAATGGTGAGGTTGTTTAAGTGTTGTGTTTTGCATATTTAACCACAATAGAGAAACAGTGGTGGGATATTACTTCTGAGATTAGGTCAAAAAAAAGACTGCTGTCTTTCTTGCTTTTATCCTGAGGAAAAACAGCTGTCATATTGTGAGCTTCCCTGAGGAGGCCCACGTGGCAAGGAGGTGATGATTTCTCTAGCCAATGGCCAGTGAGAGCCTGAGGCCTGTGAGCCTGAGACTGTGTGAATGAGTTTGGAAGTGGATTCTCCCCAAGCAGAGCTTTCAAACGACTAGCTGACACCTCATTCCAATTTTGTGAGGGACCATGAGCCAGAGAATTCAGTTAAGCGGCACCCAGATTCTTGACCTACAAAAACTGTGAAATAAATAAATACTTGTTGCTTTAAGCTGCTAAGTTTTGGGGTAATTTGTTATGCAGCAAAAATAACTAATATAGCTTTTGCTATTTTTATAAAAATGACTTCATATTATTTATACTATCTTATAATCTATTTGTTTCACTTGCCAGTATATTTTGACACTTACCTGTTACACAACATACTTCTCTACAGTTTGATTTTTTTAAGTTAGGTGTCTAATTTAGTTATGTGGGGACACCTCTCTTCTATACATGCATTTATTCAACAAACTTATAAAGATGTTTGAATAAGCTGCATAATTCAGTCAAAGGTATATGGGCAGCCATAACAGGATTTTCCACTGGGATCCCAGGAAGGAAAGTCCTTTGTATAACTCATGTGTGTCTGATTCTTAAAAAGGAAGGAAGAGAGGGAGGGCTGAGGTATTAGTTTTTCCAGGATCTTTCTAGAAAAGGGCTGCCAAAGAGAAGACCACGAACCACAATGTTTGATGGCACTTGTGGTCTCCTCATGTACCCAGTGCCTGCTCCACAGTCCTTTTAATGGAGAGAGTTGCCACAGGACTATTAGATACCCCAGTTGATCTCTACTTCATTTCTACTAGATTCTAGGGACATATGAGCCCATATATGACCTCCTAGATCAGGCAAGAAAGGCCCTTGCCCTGCGGCTCACAATTTAGAGGACTCCTTATCACAACCACACATAAAATAAATTTACTAAAAGAGAAATAAAAATGAAATACCAAATCAAATTACATGATAAATTATTAAGAATGAAATACACAACCAGGTGATTATCATCCTATCTTGAAATGAATGAACACAGGAATGGAAACCAGAATGTCTGAATAAACCTAATTCTGCCAGCCGGGAGTTGAATGACTGTGGCTGTGGCCACATGCGTTGCTCTGTATGACAAGAACACACTTCTTGCCTTCAGTGCTGGCACAACACAACCCTCAACATCTACTCTATGACTCCCACTGTCCAGGTGCCTGGAAAATGCTTCTCCACATCTCTTGCCTGATGACCCTGAAATGAAAGGCCTGCATCCAAATGATATGGAGGTTTGTGGTTAATTTTGTCATTGTAAATGTAAATTTGTTAAGGTAGGAAGATAAAACATCTTTTATTTAAATATTTGTTAGTCTGTACCATTTGAATATTTAGACAAATGATATGTGGGTCTCCATTTGTACCCTTGACTCAGATTCCACCAATGTCAGGCACAGGCCTGAGCCAGTGTGATGGTGTGTTGATAAAGAAGATCCATGGTATCTTTACTTTTTTTTTCAATGTTTTTAATTGTGGTAAAATATGTATAACATAAAATTTACCAACTTAACCATTTATTTTTTTTGAGAGGGTATCTCTCATATTTATTGATCATATGGTTGTTAACAACAATAAAATTCTGTATAGGGGACTCAATGCACGATCATTAATCAACCCCAAGCCTAATTCTCAACAGTCTCCAATCTTCTGAAGCATAAAGAACAAGTTCTTACATGGTGAACAAGTTCTTACATAGTGAATAAGTTTTTACATGGTGAACAGTGCAAGGGCATTCATCACAGAAACTTTTGGTTTTGATCACGCATCATGAACTATAAACAATCAGGTCAAATATGATTATTTGTTTGATTTTTATACTTGATACATATGTGAATCCCACATTTCTCCCTTATTATTATTATTATTATTATTTTTAATAAAATGCTGAAGTGGTAGGTAGATGCAAGATAAAGGTAGAAAACATAGTTTAGTGCCCAACTTAACCATTTTTAACTGTACAGTTCAGTGACTAAGTTCATTTATACCACTGTGCAACCATCACCACTCTCTCCATCTCCAGATCTCTCTTCACCTTGCAAAACTGAAACTCTATACCCATTAAACAATATGGTTGTTTAATAATGGTCCCCTCTTCCCTGGCCCCTGGTAACCACCATTCTATTTTGACCACTCAAGGAACTTCCTATAAGTGGAATCACACAGTATTATTCTTTTAGTGATTGGCTTATTTTACTTAGCATAATGTCCTCAAGGTTCATCATGTTGTAGCATGTGTCAAAAATTCCATCTTTTCTAAGGCTGAATAATATTCCATTGTACATATATACTACATTTGCTTATCCCTTCATTCACTGATGGACACTTGGGTTGCTTCCCTGTGTTAGCTATTATGAATAACGCTGCTGTGAATGTGGGTGTAACAAACGTCTGGTCAAGACTTCACTTTTGATTCTTTTGTTACATATCCAGCAGTGGAATTGCTGAGTCATACAGCAATTCTATTTTTAATTTTCAGGAATCACCCTACTGTTTTCCAGAGTGGCTATACCAATTTATATTCCCACCAACAGTGCATGGTTCCAATGTATCCATCTATTGCCAACAATAGTTATTTTCTATATTTTTTTATAGTAGCCATTCTACTTGGTATGTGGCAGTAGGTGTCTCATTGTGGTTTGAGTTGCATGTTCCTAATAATTATTGATGTCGGGCATCTTCACGTGCGCTCATTGGCCATTTGTAGATCATCTTGGAGAAATGTCTTCTTCAGCCCTTTGCCCATTTTTGAATTGGATCGTTTTCATTGCTGTTATTGAGTTTTAGGAGTGCTTTATTATGGACTTTAATCACTTATCAGATACACGATTTGCAAATTTTTCTCCAATCCCATAGGTTGCCTTTTCAGTCTGTTAATAGTGTCCTTTGATGCACAAGAGTTTTCAGTTTCATGAAATACAATTTTGTTAAAGTCTATTTTCTCTTTTGTTTGTGCCTTTGGTGTCATAATCCAATAAATCACTGCTAACTCTAACATAGTGAGGCTTTTCTTCTAAGAGTTTTGTAGCTTTAGCTCTTATGCTTGTTTCTGATCTATTCTGAGTTAATTTTTGTAAATGGTGTTAAGCAAGGGTCCAACTTCATTCTTTTGCATGTGGATATGTGCAGTTTCCCCAGAGTTAGCTGTTGAAAAAACTGTTTTTTCCCTCTTGGCACTTTTGCTGAATATCATTTGACTATGTATGTACGGGTTTATTTCTGGGCTCTCTATTCTCTGTGATGTATCTGTATGTCTATCTTTATTCCAGCAACACATTGTTTTAGTTACTGTATCTGTGTAGTAAGTTTTGAAATCAGGAAATGTGAGACCTCTAACTTGTTCTGTTCTGAAGATTGTTTTTGGCTATTCAGGGTCCCCTGAGAGTCCATATAAATTTCATGGGGGATTTTTCTATTTCTGCAAAAAAATGTCATTGCAAATTTAATAGGGATTTCATTGAATCTGTAGATCACTTTGAATCCCTTATCCATATTAAGTCTTCCAATCAGTGAACATTGATGTCTTTCACTTACTTATATCTCCTTTAATTTCATCTAGCAATGTTTTAAAATTTTCATTGTGCAAGTCTTTCACATCCTTGATTAAGTTAATTGCTAAGTATTTTATTCTTTTGATGTGATTGCAAATGGAATTGCTTCCTTAATTTCCATTTCAGATTGTTGTGGTGAGTGTACAGAAATGCAACTGATTTTTGGTGTTGACTGTGTATCTGGCTACTTTGCCTTATTCATTTATTAGTTCAAATAAGTTTTAAATGGAATCTTTAGGATTTTCTACATATGAGATCATATAATATGAGAACAGAGATGATTTTACTTTTTCCTTTCCAATTTGGATGTCTTTTACTTCTTTTTCTTGCCCAATTGCTCTGACTAGGACTCCTGGTATTATGTTGAATAAATAAACTGGCAAAAGTGGGCATCCTTGCTTTGTTCCTGATCTTGGAGGAAAATTTTTCAGTCCCTTACTATTGAGTATGATGTTTGCTCTGGGCTTTTCTGCACCAGTTGAGATGATCATATTTTTTCCCCCTTTATTCTGCTAATGTTTTGTATTATGTTGATCAATCTATGCATGTTGAACTATCTTTGCGTTCCAGGAATCAGTCTCACTTTGCATGCTGTTGAATTCAGCTTGATAGTATTAGCTTGGGAATTTTTGTACTCATATTCATAGGGACATGGTCTGTAGTTTTCTGGTAGTGTCCTTATCTTTCTTTGGTATCAGGGAGTTATACAATGAGTTGGGTAGTGTTCCCTCCTCTTCAATTTTTTGGGAAAGTTTGAGAAGGATTGGCATTGGTTCTTAAAATGTTGGTAGAATTCATTCAGTGAAGTCATTAGGCTGAGGGCTTTCTTTGCCAGGATGTATCTCATTACTGATTCAAACTTCTTACTAGTTATGGGTCTATTCAGATTTTCTATTTCTTCATGATTTAACTGTTGATAGGTTTTGTGTCTCTGGGCATTTTTTCATTTAGTTATCCAGTTTGTTGGCATACAATTTTTTTGGTACACTCATATAGTCTTTTTTTTTTGGTATCATTAATATACAATCACATGAACAACATTGTGGTTACTAGATTCTTCCATTATCAAGTCCTCATCACATACCCCATTACAGTCACTGTCCATCAGCATAGTAAGATGCTATAGGGTCACTACTTGTCTTCTCTCTGCTATACTGCCTTCCCCATGCCCCACCTCCTACATTATGTGTGCTAATCATAATGCCCCTTAATCTCCTTCTCCCTCCCTTCCCACCCACCCTCCCCAGTCCCTTTTCCTTTGGTAACTGTTAGTCCATTCATGGTTTCTGTGATTCTGCTGCTGTTTTGTTCCTTCAGTTTTTGCTTTGTTCTTATGCTCCACAGATGAGTGAAATCATTTGGTACTTGTCTTTCTCCACCTGGCTTATTTCACTGAGCATAATGCCCTCTAGCTCCATCCATGTTGTTGCAAATGGTAGGATTTATTTTCTTCTTATGGCTGAATAATATTCCATTGCATATAATCTTTATTTTGTAGAATTGGTAGTAATGTTCCACTTTTCATTCCTGATTTTAGTAATCAGCAGCTGCTCTTTTTTTTTTCTTAGTCAATCTAGTTACAGGTTTGTCAATTTTATTGATCTGTTCAAAGAACCAGCTTTGGTTTCATTGGAGGCCTTGGATCTTCTTTACTACTCTCTATTCATTTATCTTTACTCTAAACTTTAGTATTTATTTTCTTCTTCTAGCTGAGTTTAGTTTGTTTTTCATCTTCTGGTTCCTTAAGTTGTAAAGCTAAGTCGTTGACTTGAGATCTTTCTTATTTTCTGATGTAGTTATACCTATAAATTTCTCCTTTAAGTACTGCTTTCATTGCATCCAATGTGTCGGCATGATATGCTTTCATTTTAATTCATCTCAAAGTGTTTTCTAATTTTCCTTGTGATACAGTTTTTGACCCATTTGTTGCTCAAAAGGTTGTTGTTTAATTCCCACAATTTTGTTAGTTTTTCAGTTTTTCTTCTGTTTTTGATTTCTAATATCATCCCAATGTGTTGAAGCACGTACTTTGAATGAATGATATCTATATTTTAAAATCTACTGAGACTTAATTTGTGACCTAAATCACAGCCTTTTCTGGATAATGTCCCATATGCACTTGGGAAGGCTGTGTATGCTGTTCCTGTTGGGTAGAGTGTCCTCCCTTTTAAAACTCAATTCAAATTTTATACTGACTTCCTTCCTAAGAATATGGACCCTTCAGACTATACCAGTATAGTAGATGGCTAAGAGCAGAGGTTTTGGTATTGCACTGACTCAGGTTTGAATTCTCTGTGTATGATTTTGGGGAAATTATTTAACTTATCTCCCTGTGCCTCAGTTTCTTCATCTGTTAAGTGGGGATAATACTACTATTGACCTCAGGAGGGTTGTGATGAGAATGAAATAAGATAATGCATATAGATTACTTGATAGTGTCTTGCTCACAGTAAAGTGCTCAATACATACCGCTATTATCTAATGAGGAGTACATTGGGAATATACAAAAGATCATACCTTTGAATCCTACATGGTAACAGAACGAAATAAAGATACGTCAGTTAAAGGCAAGGAGAGGGTATAAAAATTCAACCCTGGTGAACTGATGTTAAGAGATCAGATTGTATTGGGGTAAATTACTTCACCTCCCCATTCCTTAGAAGCTGCGAGTTTAATGGAGATTCTCTTGGTGCCTGCTGTTTCCCAGAGCGGGAGTCATTCTATGGAATCAACTACGCCACACAGCTTTACTCATCTTTTAAAACTACGTCAATCTGCATTTTTTTTTTTTCTACTATGGCAAAACACAGGCTCTTGAGCCATGGAAGCTTGAGTCACAAACCTGCGCAGTCAGCCAGAGGACAAACATTGGCCTGCTTGAGTAAATGGAAAAATTCCAGATATGTTTGTGGCTCATTCACTGGCAAATTAACAGCTATAGAGACTGTCAACTGGGATGAATAGGTAGAACTCATTAGCAACATGTTCCCCTGAAGAAAGAGCTGTCCCATAGGCGTATTTCTTAAAATTTTGGGCCATATTATAACATGTGATCTTTAAAAGACTTTTAAAATTCTTTTGACTGCTACATAAATTCATCAACTCCTCTGACAGGTCCAATGTCAGAGAAGCAGCTATTAAGAACAAGGAGAAAGAATAGTATCCTTAAGCCAGAAGACTGAGACTTGACTTTTACTCTGATGGTAGGCTCATAAATCAACAGTTTTATATATATTTACCCTAAACATGCCACCACTATGAACTTACTGAAAGGAAATTCATTTAAGGAAATGAAGATTTATCTATAAGGATATTCAGTTCAGCATATAATAGCAAAAAAATTGAAAACACAACAATAGGGGCTGGTGAAATTCATGACATATGGTCATAACATAACAATGATGTAGGTATGCATATATCCATAGAAACGTGTTCACAATATATAGAGTTTAAAAAGTGAAAAAAGTCAGCTAAAAAAGAATATATATCAGTTATTACTATCTTTAAAAAAAAAGTTCAGTAATGGATAGCTTTCTATGTGCTAGGCATTGTTCTAAGTACTTCAACAATGTTGACTTTATTTAATCCTTATGCTAACTGTTAGATATTGTTATTATTTCCATTTTACAGATGTGAAAACAAGCACAGAGGTTAAAGGCCTGCCATCATTTGCCAGTAAAGCACAGAGCTGAAATTTGACTCTGAACAGGTTTTGGAGTCTGTGCTTTTATCACTCCATATTGCCTTTTAGTACAGAAAAAAGACTGGAAGAACATACCTTCGGAAGCTTAATTTAACAGTGGTTATCTCTGGGAGGTAAGATGTTGAGTAATTTTTATTTTAGTTTTTGTTTATCTTTCTTTTCTACAGTTAATACATGTGACTTAGGTAACATGTCAAGCTACAATAAAAATGTTCAAGATAGAAGAGCTTTGTTGCAGACTTGAATAAGTCTCTCTGAGACTCAGTTTCTTCATCTGTAGAATGGTGACGATATGTGTCCTATAGAGCTAATGCTGAGATTGAGGTAGATGATGAATTGTGAAGGCACTTTGACAGTGTAGGTTTAGAATATGTTAAAAATGAGAGGTGTTACAATACAATACAATACAATGCAGAGAGTGATGAGCAAATGTGTCTCCAGGAATTCAGAGATTGTCAAGTGGAGCAAACATGTGGGAGTTTGAGTGATTTCGTATCTCATTTAATTCTTGTTAGAGACTTCCATGATATCTGAGTTGAGGATTGTCTCTCTGCTTTGTGCCACGAGTGTGATAGTTGGGAGACAGGTATTGTCATGGTCATATTAGAAGGCTCTGCTCATTTTGTCCAGTGAGTGGTGGGTGCCTTAGATTTCCTCTTTGAACTCTAAGAAGTCTGAGCCTACTTTGGTTATTCTTGACAAGGTTGCTGCCCAGCTCTCTGTTCACACAGCTTCTGGCCTGCTCAGACCTGCACGGTCTGTGAGCTCAGACCGTGGAATGAGCCAAGAAATAGACAGCTTGGATCAGCAGACTGGCCAGGAGCCTGAAGGTGGAGCGTGAGAGTCCACCTGTGCGATGAACACTTCAACAAAGCAAATCTAAATACTTCTGGGTGTTCAGGAACTTGTTTCTCACTTTTTTTCAGTTGTTTGATGTGCTCACCATCTTTGAAGATGACAGAGGACAAAGACCATATTCATACACACACTCCCACCTCAGGGGAGTGCCCTTAGAAAAACTCAGAGCAGTAATTCTTAGCCGGAGACACTGGAGTGAACAGTGCAGGGGAAACAAAACCTCATCTCCACCCTCTTAGAGTCCTCAGTTGAGCCTCGCCAATGAAATTGATTTAATACAGATTAACAGGAGAAAAGCATTAGAATTTATTTAATGTAAATTTTAAGTAACATAGAAGCCTACATAAGGAAATAAAGACTCAAAAAAGTGGCAAAACCTCAATGTTTTTATACCAGGTTGAATAAAGAGATACAATTGTGGACATGTAACTAAAACACATGGGGAAGCTAAAGTTATTTTGACAAGGACTGTATAGAATTCTTTGAGCTTCACCTTCCTCCCCTCACCATCCTCCTGGTATAAGGAGGACATATTTCACCTGGGAGTCTTGTCTCCTTTTTTCAGGAAGAAAAGAGGATCAGGGATGATCAGAATGCCCTTCTTGCTCCTGCTGTTTTTCAAGTGCCTTTAGCTCAAAATAATCTTTATGCCTAAGTGGCACATTTGGGAGAGGCATATTCTGCTTTCCTTCAGCTGGAATCGAAACCTCCAAGCATCCATCCTCAAGAGTCTGATTCTGGGGTTGGAGTCCATTCATCAGAATCCCTTAAAGGTCCTGGGTGTTGAGAACCCCTAGGTCAGAGTCACAGGAAGTGTGGGAGGTTAGCATTGACTTCCTGTGCCCCATTTAGTAATTAGACCGAAATGGCTGTAATGGCTGAGAACTCATTTGCAACTGCTTGGGAATGTGTGAGCTACTGGGGAGCACGCAGCAGATGCTTCCCCAGGAAACAAATTCACGGTAGAGGGGTGTGTGTTTTGATACTAGTTTGGCAACAAGATCAGAGCCCTAAGGCACCTCAAAGTATTAAGTGGGTGTTTTCTACTTTTTTCTTGCAGCAGGTTCCAAGAACTTGCTTCTCCTAACTGAAATAAGCCATCAGCTGACAGACCTGCAAACATTCAAAGTCGTCTGAATTCGTAGGTGAGCTTGAGGAAGAAAAATAACCCAGCCAGCCTCTTTTGAGGCAGACACACTGGGTGGTAAATATCCAGCCTGAAAGCCAGTCAGTCAGACTAGAGACTTGTTCCAAAGATTTGGCAGACGTGGGTGATTGCCTCAACTGCTCTGGCACTCAGGGGTCTAAAATAATACATTAAGCATCCACTTGTAGCCAGTTCTCCAAAGCTGGACTTTCAGAAACACCTTTTTGACCTACTTGTAATTACAGATTAAGTAGGTAGTGTTTATACAACAGACTGTGCTGATTCTGGCTCCCAGTGATACGTAATTTAAAATAGATCCTCCTGGGAAAGGATTTCAGCAAAAGTGGGAATCCCTTTCTTTACCCCTCCACTTCACAGGGTCCTGGTACAATATCTGTAACCTGCATTCTTTAGTGATGTGAGTACGTGGATTTTGGTGTTTACAATGGGCATTGTCTGCCCTTGACTCTCAGGAGAAGAACAGAGGAAATGAACCTCTTCAGACGCCAGCTTTCTTTTCTGATAAACAGTAAAGGGAACAGCTTTTGAGTTCTTTTAGGGGTGGGATGGAAGGAAGCTCATTCACTGTTGTACCCCCAGGGCTTGGCAGAGTGCCTCCTTCAAAGAAAGCACCAGATAAATCTTAATTAAATAAATGTTTGTATTAACCACCCAGTATTTATTATGCATTTGGCTCCTAGCATTGGTGGCTGATCTACATCCTGAGAGCTGTTGCTGCATCAACGTTTTCCTATTTGAACTGAGAACCACTAATTGGATTGTGTTGGTGGCACTGACTTTAAAGACCAACAAGAGACAAGCAGAGGCTGTGTCAGATCTTCTGAACAGGTTATGATTTTAAATCCTGCTCTCCTGAGCGGTTGTGTACCCTTGGTAAATACTAATGACGGATTAGGCTGGAGCTATTTGAAAGGCTGCTGGAGTCTGGGACATGGTGAGGGCTTTAACAGCACACTCCTGAGGGCAGCCTGACTCAGAGGCACTGGTTCAGCCAGAGAGCAGGATGGAGGCTTCATCCTGCCGCAGCCCAGTCGGTGTCCGCTCTGGGCAAAGCACCTTTCAGGCACTGTAGAGGACACAGAGGTGACTCAGACACCGATGCTGCAAGGAACATAAAGAGTCTGGGCTCTGCAGGGTTAGAGTGGCTTTGGCTGTTGGCTTTCAACAGTCTGAATCTCAGATTCTTCATCTGTACAGTGGAGATCAAAACAGCAGCTACTCCACAATTTGTGAAAATTAAATCAAACGATGTAAGCAAAACAATTTAGCACAGGGCAGGGGGAGGCAGAGTCAGCATCCAATACATTGTGTGCATTTGTAAGTATCTAATACATTACTTGCTTGTTTATGCAAATGAGAGATAGAGGGCAAGGGAATTCTGTATTACAATTTGGGCCAACGAAGTGTTTTTGTTTTTGAATAACAGTCAGATCTGTGGAGGGTAGAGAAAAAAAGAGGGAGGGTTGGGAGTATAGCGGGAATGAATTAGATACTAGGATGTTGAAAAATAAAGAATTAGAAAAAAAATGCTCAGAGTGTTCACTTTATAAGCCGTTGTATTAAAAAATATATTGGATAGATCTTTTTGGAAGTCAAAATCGTGAACCCATTAAATACAGCCTGGTTATTATCTGGCTAGATGTCTGAGCCATCTTCTTGAATTTTTAGGAAACAGATTACTTTCAGTAAGCATAGTTAAGATACTATGTACATGTTATTTGAGTATATGATTAGCATCAGAAAACCCCATGTTCAAAAATCTCTCTCCTACACATTTTACGAAATTAATTTGATTAAAAATTGCTCTTTTAAAATGCAGTTGCTTCAGTAGTTTTCTTAAGAAAACTTAAGGTCCATGGATAGAAGAACATAGGGGTGGGGGATGATGGTAGCAAAAAACTGAAGAAAGAAATAAAAAACGAATTATGGGAAACCTCTAAGTATATGTAACTCCAGTAATGAAAATGTTCATGTGTTCATGGAAACTGGTGTTCTCTTATCTCTTAAAACACTTTAGGTGGCTTCTCCATTCACTCCAAAATTGCCCTTTTCCTCTTTCTTGCGGCTTGCTGGCATTACCAGCTTAACCACGTCTTTTCTCCCCCTTTCACATACAAATTGGGCAGAAAGGGAACTAAGGGAGCCCCTGTTCTCTCAAACTTCTTGTGCACTCATAATGTGCGAGGCACTGTGCTCAGAAAAATAAAACCTGGCCTTGTCCCTCGAGGTGTATTGGGTGGGGTAAGGGGGCTGGGTGGACAGTTGTAAGTAATTAAAGCATGATAAAGGGCTCTAACTGAAGCCACGGACCAGTGGGGACAGAAAGGAGGAACGGATTTAATCCGCGCGTGTGTTGGAAATGCCTTCACAGGGGAGGCAATTTCTGAAGAATTTCAAGGCCGAGGGTGGAGAGGACAGTAGGAAACCGCAAGGCAACCGCAAGCTTTTGGCAGCTGCGAAGGAGGTCCCGTGACCAAGGAGGGTCAGGGGCAAAGCGGGCAGGGGCCGAGGCCAGAAGGCAACTTGGCTGACTATCTGCCATCTGTAATAAATTGGTTACAAGGCTCAGTGAACTTAACCCGTAGAATCAAATGTCCCTTTCCTTCAGTAATTCCCTACAGGGGTTACACCACCCGGGACCTATGGGCCACGGGACCCGGGAGCCTGGGCGCCGAGGTGGAGGCTGCTGCCCCGGAGCCCAAGCCCCTTCCCAGGCGCCCGGGGTGTCGGGGACGCCGCGGTTCCAGACCCCGGGAGTCGCGGCGAGGTGCTGGTGCTCGCAGCGCCGGTGGTGGGCAGTCAGCCGCGCCCTGGGGTACCGGGAGCCGCAGGACGGGCGTCTTGGAAAAGTCCGCGGAGGGGATGCGACTGGGCCCGCAGGTGCCGTTCCCGACAGGCTTCTTTCCGGGAGGTTTTCAAACCCTCGGCAACAACCTCCCCTCCGTCGCCCCCGTTGGGCCCCAGCAACAGGCGGTGGCCCGTGTATCATTGGCCGGGCTGCGTGTCAGCGTGTTTTGATTGGCCGCTGCGCCTCCCGGCCCCGCTCCTGCGCTCGCTGCCGCCTCCATTTTGTCGGTAGAGGCAGGAGGAGGAGGTGGGTCCGGAACGGAGGTGGTCAGCAGCTGGTTCATCGGTGCTCGCGGGCCTTGTTCGTGGCGTGCCTCGTCTCTCCCTGGAAAGGGAGGGGGGCCTCGACGCAGAGCCGGAGCCGCCGCCGCTGTAGTCTCGAGCTCGAAGTCGGTGAGTGGCGGCGCCGCCGCGGGCGCGGCCATGTTGGCGGCCGCGCTTCCCATTGTTGGGGGAAGGAGGCGAGATCGGGAACCGGGGTGGGGCGCGCCGGGCTGCGGGCCGGGCTCGAGAAGGATGGCGCTAGTCGGAGGCCAGGCCTCGTGAGAAGAGCTGAACTTCCCGGACTCGCGTTGTGAATGACTCAAGGTCCAGGAACTCGTAATTTATTTAGGGCTGTTAAAGTAGTGTGGAAGGCTCTCTCAGATTTCTTTCGAAAAGAACAGGGTTTACTATGTTTGTTTACTTGGAGTAACAATGAAGTCTTGAAAGTTTAATGCTCGCTGTAGGGAGGCGTTTTTATATATTTAAGATGGGAAATTGGCTTAGGCTTTGAAATTAGGAAATTGTTAGGCTTTGAAAACTTTAAAATGGGGAGGAGTCGAGAGTTCATTAGTAAAGGAGGTACTCTGCATGACGTAGACATGTTAGGAGAGGCGGCTTTGAAAACCGATACGGAATGTGCCAAAAGACTGGAAAATACTCGTGGGACTTTAAAACATGGCCTCTTTAGAAAACTAATTTTAAACCACTTTTTTGACATGGCTGTAAAAGTTAGTGCTTCCCTAGTTTGACATTTTGGTCACATAATCCGTGAGACTCTGAAGGATCCCAAGAAAAATAATTGTTGCGGGACTTGCAAGACCCCTGTCATCAAATCCCCTAGTTCTTGGATCAAGGCTAATAAGAGTTCTTAGAGGATGACAGTTACAAGGTCAAAGAAAGCCATCTTCAGAGACATATCTTCGGCCTTCTAGTTCAGAGGTAGCCATTCTTAAGCTTTTTCTGTAGTAAATATAAACGATGACTTCCGTGTTTTTGAATTAAAATAATGAAGTAATCTACTTTCTAGCTGGACTTCTCTCAAACTTGTGTGCTGAGGAGACTCAGATGTTGGCCTCAGCTCCTAGGCTGAACTCAGCAGATCGGCCCATGAAAACTTCTGTATTGAGACAAAGGAAAGGATCCGTCAGAAAGCAACATCTATTATCCTGGGCTTGGCAGCAAGGAAGAGGACAGGTACTGGAAATCCTGCGATCTGCAAAGCAGACTGAAAGGTATAAAAAAGTGCATGTTGTAATACAGGGGCAAACATTTTATGGACTTATCTTAAACCAGTTATTATTTTTAAATAGATGGTTATTCAGATTTGTGGGTAATTTTTCTTAGGAACACAGTAAAAGCTGTGTATATATTGAAGTGAGAACATACAATGAAGTTAAAAGCAGCCGGATAGTATATTTTTGAGTCTTACCGAGATTTCTGGAGTTACAAATTGGACTTAACAGAAGCTTAACATTTTGAACTTACTGAGATTCACAGTGCTTTCTTTCCGTTCACTTACAGGTGACAAAGCTGAAGATGGGTGGTGGAGAGAGGTATAACATTCCAGCCCCTCAATCTAGAAATATTAGTAAGAACCAACAACAGCTTAGTAGACCGAAGACCAAGGACCAGAATTCCCAGATGAAGATTGTTCATAAGAAAAAAGAAAGGGGACATACGTATAACTCTTCAGCAGCTGCATGGCAGGCCATGCAAAATGGGGGGAAGAACAAAAATTTTCCAAATAATCAAAATTGGAGCTCTAGCTTATCAAGTCCTAGCTTACTTTTTAAGTCTCAAACTAACCAGAACTATGCTGGAGCCAAATTTAGTGAGCCACCGTCGCCAAGTGTTCTTCCTAAGCCACCAAGCCACTGGGTTCCTGTTTCCTTTAATCCTTCTGATAAGGAAATAATGACATTTCAACTTAAAACCTTACTTAAAGTACAGGTATAAAATAAAGTGCTAATTGTTTAAATTTAGTTCTATTTAAGGCAGGTGTCAGTTTCAGACCAAATTCACAATGGAATTAATCTGTGTAAAACTAAAATAATATAGAAAATATAAACTTGTTTCATGTGTGTGTACTATGATGTAATATTAGTATCAGTGCAACTTAAGTAAATTACTGATAATTGTACTTGGTATTAAGTGTTCTCAGTTGAAGGACTCTGAATGGTAAAGGAGTCAACTTCTGTTGCTTGTGGGAAAATACTAATTCAAGATTGTCATTCATGGATCAGTAGACTTGTTGAAAGCTAGTGAATCTGATCCTAAGCATCCAGTTAAGACATACAGGGATTGAAAACTAGTTGCATATTTGAAAGTTTATGCTACCAACCTATAATATGCTACCAACCTGATGCACTGCCAAAAAATGTGAATTTTTCTTAATAGTTGCATTTTAGTAAACTTAGTAGGGTGGTGAATGTGGATAGGGCACTGGGGGCTTTTTGGAATGAGAAAGTATACCCCAGCAACCCTATTTCTTACATGGAGTGTATAGATCTATGCCAGCAAATGCACCAAAACCATTTTCTATAGAAACAGTATTTGGTGGTCACAGAATAGCTTTCAAAATACATTTTTGTATTAAAAGCACTGCATAAGCTATTCTGACAGTGATCTGGCCTCAGATGATCCCTGCAAAGCTCGCTTAAAGTGGGGAGCTGTATAATGTGAAAGATCAAAGTACTTAGGAAACAAAGAGCCATGTAAATATATGTAATAAACTTGTAGCATATGTAAAGTTTTGTTGGCATTTATCCTATAAAAATAGAATTATTTTAGTATGAATTTGCTGAATGTAAGACATGGACTCTTTTATACTATGGCCTAATTTTTGAAGGTCCAAAATAATGTTTTTAAAGTTTGTCCTTGTGCTCAAGGCTCAGTGTATGTATGTATGTAATCTGGTCGTAAAAGTATATTTCAAAGTAAATCCTAGTGTAATAGGTTTTATGTAATTGAAAAGGTTTTAAGCTGCTAAAAACACTTCCTATTTTTAAGAGATGTGAAATGCAGTATGGGACTACTTTTTCTTTAAGCCCAAAGATTTAACTATAAAAGGGTCCCTCAAACCTTAGAAGACTCATTTTTTGAACAGTTTTGGCACCCTATATAACAGAGTGTAGTTTATGTATGATGCCAGCTAGTTTTCTTTTTGGTCACCAGTAAAGTACAACCTAGGGGATCACTTATGCAAAAGATGCAATTTCCTGCATAATACCTTGATAACATGTTTTGCCTACCTTAAAGATAAATGCTGCAACTAACCCAATAGTAAGTAAGTGTGTTTGTGGGGGCGTCAGTTTAAAATTTGATTGTAAGAGCCCTATTTTCTAATTTAGCAGTTTTCATTATTCCTAAGTAAAATGGCTAAGTTGTATTTGTCCAAATTCAACTATTGCCCAAGTTAAATGATGTCCTAAAGACGTTTATATGGTACTGAATATGACATGAATTTGAAGCATGAAATTAAACTGTTTTCTCCCCAGTGGCTTGTTTTTATTTTATAGAAGATTGTTGTGACTGCCTAATTTTTTCTTAAAATGCATTTAATTAACCCCACTGAAATACGATAGGACTTTTGGTTTTAAGAGGCAACCAATTTACTGATTGATGAAGACATTTGGTTAGTTCAGCTATATGATTGAAGCAACTACTTGTGACCCCCTTATTTACCACTTTTGAGTAAAGCAGATGTAATTATTCTCTCCCCTTTTTCTCTACATTTTAAGGTGATTTGGGTTTACAAGAAAAATTACCAAATTCTGTAAAAAGGAACACTAAAAACTTTTTAAGTTACACACTAGTAGGGCAAGGCTTGTATTCTCATGCAAACTAGGAAAAATTTAGAGGAAGTCAATGTCTGATATTTATATTCCCAGTGTAATTTCTGTGAAATGATGTTAGGGGTTGCCAAATTCTTTACTGGAATTTTACTAGATTGAACAAGTTCTCAGCCCAGGCATCTGTTTTTGATCTGTGCATTTAAATACAGCATATATTAGGTTTTTGGCTTGGGAACTGACCTAAGTGCTCAGAGAATTGGCAGTGGTAATACAAAAGGCTTTTAACTATAAACAATTTTAATAGCCAAGGGTAACATGTAGGTTAATGGTTGTAGCAACAGCTCATACCTTAGAAGGTACAAATAAAGCTGTGGTTGGTCTATAGGGACATTCTCTCTCAAATCATATTGGGAGAACGCAGGTTGCTACAGAGAACCACTCAATCTATGCAGTAGGGCTGACGTTGGCCATAATGTGAGCCTTAAAAGTTGATTAAATTTGTCCTTTTTGATAGTGTATAAAATGGAATGAGTCCATAACCTATCCTTGCACTTAAATTCTAGTGTTCTCTGATTCCCAAAAGCAAGCACAAGGTGGAAAAAAACCGAAGGCTTTTGGGTAAGTTTTCTGTTTCTTTAATTGCATTCTCACAGGCAGTTTGTAAAACAAGCACATCTCTAAAACCTTACACATGAGAAGAGCCTACCCAATCAGAAATCTTAAGGCAGAGCTGAATTACTGAAACAAAACGAAAATACCAGAGACGTTTATTTCACTGTCTAGCATTCAAAGGTGTCATCTACAAAAAAAGACAAAAGGCCTTTTATTTCTTTACAAACTACTCTGTCAATTATCAATAAAACATGTACATGCCTTGCTTTTTATTCCAAATAAGAATCCCAACTTTAATTACAGGGATGAAACAACTGCTAGGAATACACACAAACCCAGCATAATAAACATAAGCAACACCCTTGGAGGACAGGGCCAAGGCAACTTTTCCTCAGCAACTAGCTTTGCTTTATAGATTTCAATAGTTCAAGACAAATAGGTTGCATACATCATGTATCAATGAGAACAGTTTACTCCTGGGATTTTTTGATAGACCTGTTAGTAGACCACTACTGGATTACTCTGGGCTACCACTACGCTGTCTCAAGTCACAGCCTCACCATTTAAAAATATCTCAGGATTTTTGTAAATGAGAATATGGCCAGAATACAACACAGGTTGAAAACTGGGAAAGCCAAGCTGGAAAGAGTCTGAGTCACAACAGCTGTGTGAGAACTTGGATTAGTAACAAAAGGTTTTTGTAATTGAATCTATTTTTACAAATTGATTTACTCTTCCCTCTAAGTGAACTCTAGATAGCGTCAAAAACTCCCCTATTAAAAAAAAAGCAACCAGTAATATAGATGAACCAAATGAAGAACCATGGACTCTAGGATCTGCCACTTACTGTGTGATCTTGGGAAAATTTGAAAAAAATGAAAACAGGCAAGAATATCTGTTCTATATATCCCTTAGTTATGTTATGTTCTATATTTCAAATCTTTATAAAGGCTTAAACACTTCTGTATTTTTAAATGAGTATGCTTAAATTAGAAGTTTTATATATAAGGCAGAAATAAGACAAAAATATGTGATGGAATCAATGTACAGGTAAACGCTTTATAACCTGATGAACTAAGGAATCCAAAACATTTTGTGATACTATAAAAGTTATTTATTCACTATACACAGAACATGTCCCCTATAAAATGTACATGTAAATCACTAAAAAGTATAACTTGGTGAACATTTTCTCAATTACAGAACATACTAAATCAGTTGGGATAACAAGCTGTCTGCCTCAAAAGAATCTAATTATAGCACCCAGAGTCTCCTTTATATCTAACACAAAGTTAAATGCTTATTTTGGGGATTACTTCCTAGTATGTGTTTGAGGAGGCAGAATTAACAATTTAATATAACTAGTATATTACAGCCACTGCACAATAAATCATTTATTACAGATTTAAACAAGTCATTTTTTCATTGTACTGAGATGCAAACAAATACTGGATACGTTTAAATGGCAGATAACCACAAAATTATCTTTGATATGGTGTATTGGGCTTTATAATCACATTATATGAACGGTGTAAAATAGTTACGAATAATACACCTCTAACAAAACGAGGCCATACTGTAATGATTCACTAGATTGTGCTCAGTAGACATTAATTAAGTGAATTTTATCTAATTTTCTCCCCAATTTACCCAGTCCAATTTTGCCCATAGTTAAGGGCTTAGTAAATGTTTGCTACTGACCAGGAAAGAGGTGAGAAGAGATGGACCCTCTTACTGGATGTCAAGTATTATAATTGGAATTTACCTGGGAAAGTGTTAAGGAAGATGTAAACTGCACAAGGCATACAATAAACTCAGATGCCAACAAAGCAAACCATTAAGCAGAAAACACTGGCACTGTAATAAACAAAGGGAAGATTTGCCAATAGCAAAATGGAACCAACTTTTAAGAGATATCAAGAAAAAGTTTATACTGGACCATACCTTTTCTCACCCAATTCAGTTTGAGACAGACCAATAGAGGCACTGTAAGACTATGGCTGTCTTCCTTGATATTCAGACATCCTAGTTTCCAATGATTTATTATGGACCTGTTACCCATGAATCAATATAAATCTATTCAGATTTAGGGATTAGTTTCCACAAGTACAAAGTTGAATTTCCTTTTATTTGTCCTAAAATGCTTACTTTCAAACTTGAAGGGACTTCAATTATTCCATGTAGTTTCGATAACATTCTTTTATCTTTTCAGACCAGAGTCAAAATATTCGTACAGTATTCATACTGCAGCACCTTCCACCCACCCTTTGGTCGCTTGAACTGCCCTTCTTTGGTTCTTTTTCCGCTTTCTCAGATCTTTCTTGAAGTGTAGTAAGCAGAACTGTACTGGGTATTCCAGCTGCAGTTTGGTCTTAAATAAAAGAAGGATGTTTGTCAGTTTGGTTTTCTTTATTCTTCTCTGTGGTATACAGGATTTTGTTAGTTGAACTGGATGCAGCTTACTGGGCCAAATTTTCAAGAGAATAGTACAATAGTTCCCAGGTCTTTTCCCTGGGTTGTAACTTAACAGCTCATATTCTATGTAGAACCTTCCCTTTCTCACTGAAGCATTATCTGTCATTTTTCTTCTTGCTTACTTGGCTTCAAAAAAAAAAAAAATGCAGAGAGATCTTAATTAACAGTTAGAGGTGAAGTGTCAGCCCTTGAATCTTGATATGATCTACCTGAATATTGAGCACAGTGCCAGACACACAGTAGGTACTCAATTGTGGAACTCAACGATGTACCCAAAATTAAAGCACTATGTAAGGATCCTCATCAAGTATCAGCAGGATCCTAACTATCATGGGTTCAATTATAATATAGTTAGATCTTTTGAAGCTCTGTTAGGCATGTCACTTTACAAATAACATGTAAGGTTCTCAAGAAAATAGTCTGAATCTAGAAATAAGTGACACAAGTAAACAATGAAAAACATCAGGTCTTCTAATCCTACAGAGACTGAGAACAATTTTGATGGGCTATCTCAATCTATTCCTCTCAAACTATAGCCCATAAAAAAGAAATCATCTATGGACCAAGCCCAGGCTCATATAGTGGATGGGCCTTTCACAGCTTTTTCTTTGTGCCTCAATTTCTTTATCTGTCATGTGGGGATAATAAATCTTTCTCACAAGGTTTTATGAAGAGCGAGTTAACACAATGCTTTTAGAACAGGGTCTGGCACATCATAAACAGTAAGTATTGGCTATAATTGTTATTATTAAGTACCTAGGATCCTAACCACAGAACACCTAAACCAGTTTCCTAAAGTGGTTATCACTTAACTGCTCACCAACATTCAATGCAAAAATATTTAAAATCATGCCATAAACTAAGACCCAAAGGATCTAGTTTAGGACAGGGAAGAGCAGAATTACTCATCCATCCAATAATGAAAATATAAATTTACAATTAACTGACTCAAATTTCATTTCAATACGTATCTTAACACTGCCAATATCTTCTACGTTATTTAACCCAAGTGGCTTCATAAGCAATCATGAAACAACTTTGACTTTACATAAGGAATTTTAAAGTACTATGTAAATAGGTATACTTTTCTGTCAAGTTCTACCACTTCCAAAGTAAGAGTTAGTTGTGCCTAGTGCAACACTGATTAAAAATATACCTACATCTACAAAGGACTATTCCCATTGTTATTTTAGAATCTCATTCAAAACTATAATAATTCCAGTTAATCATTATTTCCTTCATTTTGTTTTTATTATAGCATGTTTGCTTAATTTACAGCAAGCAGAAAATAAGCTGGGTCTTGTTTTGATCCAAACATTGATGTTTTAAAGGTTGTACACAATATTTGTTAAAAAGAACATATAAAAATACCTTTTTAGAAGCTTCTATAAGAAAGGAAATACAAAGTTTAACCCCACAACTTTCCTCTTTACTAGAACTGCAAACTACTGCTACAGTTTTAAATAGACTTTTTGTTTAAACTATACATCCAGGAAAATCTAAAAAATTAAAGAAACGTGCATATAAATGATTGCATAGCAGAACATGAACATTAACTGCAAACAGTAAAGAAATGAAAGTTAGAAATACTATTAAATATACAAAGGTTCTAGAATCAATCCTTAAACACATTCCACAAACAGTATTTAAAAACCATCTTTTGTTCTTTACAGGAAAGGCCTAGATTACTAAAACCAAAACTGAAAGTAATCCTCTAAAAGGAATTGTTTCTCTACAATGTTTCTTACTTATTTATACCTGTAAGCAAGCAATCTTAAATTTTCTTAAAGATGCTAGCTTTTAGTCTGAAATGAGACTGGACATGTCAAGTCACCTTCATCATCTCCCAAAAGCTCTCTCAGAAAAAGGCTATAAGTTATAAATGGTTAGGGTTTTGTTCTCTCATTTTTAGTCAGGTACTGCCAGGTACTAGTGATAACCAAAAACTCAAGAGATCTGACTCTCACTCAAAATCAATTTTTTCCAAAATTATTTTAAATTTCATGGCACCACAGAATCACCTAGAATGGGAGTGTTATCTTTCAACTTGCCTCAGATTAAATAAACTGAAGTGTGAAGAACAAGCCTCCTTCATAAGAGGTAGGCAAATTTTGATGCAAATGCACATCAGAAGTGTTATTAGCATCAAAATTCAGTTCTTTTACACTGTGCACAAACAAAACCTACTTTGAAACAATTGACTTGCTTTTAACAGCGGTAAGAAAACTATGCACTATTATGGTTAACAGTACTCCTTAAAGTTTAAAAATAACTACATAAGAGCATTCTTTTCTCCTCAAAATTATTTCTTGATGTCTGTATGTTCCAAATCTTCAAAGAAACCAGAAAAAAGCAGTGAAGGCTCCATGTTTCATGAGAAACTCAATCTCCCTGAAAATGCTACTTTCTTAACCCAGCTGGCATCATTCCCAGCAACAATGGGGTTAACAAAAGAACTATATCACACCGTGTCATAAATTAACTATTATCATGGGCCTAGACATCTTAACAAGACAAAAAGGTCCACCCTGACCCTAAATGTGTCTGATCAGTGTTGTACTGTGGCTGCAACTTCACTTTTGTATCATTCTATCTTAGCAAGCTACATTTCTAGGTTAACAAGTTCTACCAAATATGGATATGAAAGTTTATTTTAATAAGACAATGTTGCAAATTATGGTCAACCAACATCTTTTCACCAATACTTCAAGCATAAAAAAATGAGAATCTTTACAAAAATATACAGAGACACTACAAATTGGTAGCTGCCCATAACATTAAACAAACTGGACTCTTAAGAGTGGCTTCTCAACAGCATATCATTTTAATTATAACCATTGCCCGGTACAGGGAAAACTGACAAGTGTTTTTTTAAGCATCATTGCAACATTGTATTCCTGATAATTTAAGTAAAACAAACTATGAGTAAATGAATGATACATGCCTAAAAATATCATGGTTTATACTATCAGTGGCCACTGGACTTAGGACTAGTCCAAGACCTTGATCTAGATTTTGACCTAGACCTAGACTGTGATCTTGACTGAGATTTGGATCTAGGTGGTTCTTTTTTCCTTGATTCCTTTTCATATCTTGAGCCAGACTTATAATGTGTTTTGGAATCTGTTTTAGAGGTGCCTCTAGTTTTGGTGTGAGAAGCAGACCTAGAACGTGATTTAGCCTTCATTTCTTTCTTGGGCTGGGACTTGGACCGTGATCTTGAATTGGATTTAGATCTTGAAAAAGATCGATTTCGGTGTTTGAATCTTTCAAAACAGAGGAGAGATACAATTAGAGTAAAAATTAGATTCTATATTAATCAAATTTGTTATTTTTAGAGCAAAAGTTCACTCTGAAATTGAAAAAATGTATAAGTCTTTTGCAAAGCAAAGTTATTTACCTATCATTGTCGGAATGGCTTCTGCTACGCCGCGGTCTTCCAGTCGGTCTACTGCTAAAAAGTACATCAAAAAAAGCAAACAGTGACAAATGTCTATTTACAGTCTTTTAAAGTTTCAATTAAAAGAACTGAACCATAAAACTTTTTAAACGATGCACTGAAATACTTCTAGTCTCAATGAAGTATACACTGTATACAATTAAAAGTATACAAGAAGGTAAAAAAAAAATTCAATGCTAACAAACATAAATCTTTTCTGGCAGATCACTGTGCTGCATATTGCACTTACTTTCTAGGACTGTAAGATCTTCTGTAGTTGTAATCAAAGGACCGGCTTCTTGATCTCCTTCTTTCATAACTTCGGCTTCTAGAACGTCTGTATCTGTCATAATCATCATAGCGTGAAGAACTGTACACATTCCTCCCTTCTTTGGCTTTCATTTGATTTGGAGCTATTAAATACACAATATAGAAATATTTAGAAACATTAAAACTTATTAATTCAGTCCTCAAATTACAGAAAATTTCCTGCATCCCCTTTCCTTACATCCCCAATCTTTGTCAAGGTTAATTATGAATTTTAATCTTGAAAAATTATTTATTTTTAAGGAAGTCTACTAGAAGTGTTTTGTATTAACAATGATACTTTAATCTTTCCAACTATTTCTTCCCCCAAAGACCTCTCACCATCTACCTTGTGTCCAAAAACATGCCAAGTACATAATAAACATTAGGAAAATATACCCTAAAAGCATTTTTTAAGATTCCAAATGAGCTATGACTTCTGAACTACATGCTAATTTGGATTATCCCACCAGTTTCCATTAGAAACAGCAATAAAATACCTATTGGTGGCCTATGAACAATGTGTAGTGTTAAAATGCAGTAATACATAGTTCTGAGAGACTATTAAGACAAGCAGAAGTGAGCTAACACTGAATGCCTTAGACACACCCACACCCCTAAAAATTACTAAAGTGTTATTCAGTTCTACAATGCAAATATTCTGCATACATGTGTATAAACATAGTGAATATCCAGGAACCCATTACCCAACTAAAAACCAACAGCTGGTGTCTACCTAAGAGCTACCCCTCTTTTCAGCAGCTATTTCTCAATCTGCCTCAAGTAACATGGCTGAGCCAGAATCCAAACTCAGGCCCACTGACTCCACAGACTGTATTCCTGCTTCATTGTAATACCTGTGTAACAAAAACTGAGTACTAATACAAAAAAATCTATACTAAGTTCGATCTTTATAGCCTTCCCCAGTCTATCCATTTCCATTGCTTTGCACCCATATAATTGGCCAATAACATCCTGAAGATCTTTATGAGACAGAAATGGCTCAAGAGACCCGAAACTTTCCAAATTTTATCCCTTCCAATTAAACATACCACAACTTAAGAGTACTGATCTAGCTTCTGAAGAGTCCAAACATATTTCAGGCATTCTGAGCTGCATATCCTACCTTATGTCTACCCTGGAACTTTGCAAAGTATTCAAGATACTCTATCTTCTCAAAACCTTTTTGGGTTTTTAACAGATAGACAAATTAAACAAATATTTACAAGAAGAAAACATAAAACACTGTCTAAAAATGATGTATTATACTTATATTAGGCATAAGGGTACTTACTCTTCCGATCCCCCTGTGCAAACTGTATTTCAATTTGGCGTCCACAGATCCATTTTCTGTCCAAATTATGTAAAGCATCTTCGGCATCACGAACATCCTCAAATGTGCTAAATGTTAAGGGGCTTGGGAAGTTTTGCAAACTTTGATAATGGAAGTTCAGTTGCTAAGTCTGGAACAATTCACAATCTCTTGATATTATTCTAGAAAAGCAGCCAGCCTCACTTACTAGTTGGCTGATTAAGCTATGAACACTTCACAGCATTAAATCACTTGTGACTTCTTACTGCACACATCTGAAAACACATGTGACTACACATTGTAAAGTCACTGAAATAGGATGTTATAGCTAAACTACCAAGTAATCCTATCAAAAAATTAGTTTCCTGAGTTTTAAGAATTTTACAAAGACAAAAAAAGTCAGTTATGTTGTATGCTGAAACAAAAATTTCTTAAAATAAAACCAAAACTGTTGTTTCAAAGGAAATTCATATTTTTATTTCAAAGGAAAAAAAGTGCCAATAGTTCTTGTGTAAGCAAGCAGAATATACCTTACCTTCCAAGAGTGAATTAATTAACCTCAAATTTATTGCTTTCTCAGACATACCTAACACTAGAAAGATAATTATTTATTGTAGCTGTCTTTCTGATACTGTAAGCTAGCCAATTGTGGAGAGCAAGACAAAATCAAGCAATACTTAAGACATCACTATACCAAAAGCACATTATACTTAGGCAGACCGTAAAAGCATGCTGTCAAGAAAAAAAAAAAAAGAACATTTCTAAAGTTGCTGGACTAGAGAGCCCTTTCCAATATACTAAACATACAGTTTCCTGTAAGGAAGTGGGCTTGGAGCTGGTTTTCAACTGGAGAATGTCAAGGTAATATTTATAAGCTTGAAAAAGGAACTGCTGGTATCATCTTTGATCCTCCCCCACTTATGTCAGCAACCATGAGAACTCTTGGCTTTTATGATGTTGTTATGTCCAAATTTAGCTCCTTTCCTAAACCACCATTCTAACGCAAACGAAGCACACACTCAGAGCAGTGCTTGATATAAAAGCTTTGGAAAGGGAGCTAAGTTAGGTTTGGGTACGGATTTTCATTCTATTCTAAAAATCACTAACTTGTCCATTTCTATTTCCTAAATTTGAGAATACAGATCTTGAGAGCTGCTTAACACACACCTCTTCTTCAGTGACATACTGCCTACTACTACCTTTTAAGACTGATAGGAATATTCTTTTATTCCAGAGACTAAATGTCTCCCTCATTAGATTTCCTGTTTTTTGTTCTGAAAGGAATTAATGGACCACAGCAGGTTCCCAGCCCTCTCTTTCTCGTGCTACTACGGATAGGTTAATGAAGGAGAGCTTCCCAAGCCCTAAATCATGAGGCTTTCAACATGAAAAGGCAAAGGTTGATGGGGAGTTTAGAACCTTGAATACTGTAACTGAACACCCCTCACGGTTAATGCAGTTACACTCAAAAATAAAAGAACATTCACTTAATGCACACACTACTTTGTGACTTGAAGAGATAATGTAACAACTTTTAAAAGGATTTATTTAGATCAAGAATTATAAAATTAATGAGAGCAAATCCTATGAGACTAAGGTCAAAAACAGAATTCTGAGCTAGATGAATCACGGCAAGGTTCTACTTTACTGTTAAGAAAGAGAAGGCTAATTGGGAACAGGACCAGGCAGAAGAGAGTGCCACAGCAGGGGCAGCCAAATATCACTCTGATGCCAATTACGGAGAAATCTGTACTCAGGGTCTCTGCAATATCCTGACACCTATTTCTTTTTAACTATTTTAAGACCACACACAAAAAACTGTCTATAAAAAATATGTAATTTTCTTTTAGCTTCTGAGATGTAACTCTTCTGTCTCAAGTATCACATACTGGAGTCAAACAACTGCTGATCCTGGTTGCTAGACCACCCAAACCGGGTAAAATCATATTAACATTTTAAGTAGACTTTATCACTACCATTTTTTAAAAAACCAAGCCAAATACAGCTTTTATCCTCTCTGTAACGGAGCTTTGCAACCAATTCCAACTGTCCTTGATCACTGGCTCTACAGTAGAAGCTTTCAGCATTTCCCCATAGGACTCTGCTAAATTTCAAGAGATCCAGTGAATTTAAGCAGCAACAATTTTTCCTGGCATTAGGTTCACAGCCCAAACCTTTGTTGTTGCAGGGAGGTGATGGATCTCATTAGAGGAAGAAGTAATGTCACCTGAAACTCTGGGTCAGGGAACGATTTCCCACAGATCCTGATTAGGTATCCATACCAGGAATGAGGCCTTCTGAAATCCATTCAAGGCCACTGATCATACGTGCTAAAACAGTGCAGGAACAGCAGGCTTCACGGAGCTAAGCTTCAGAAGTTAGGAGTATGTGTGCCCCCAGCGGCTACTTTAAAATCTATGAACAGGTAGTAAGTATCTAGTGAATCTGAGCTTACAAGACCACCAGAGCTATTTCTAAATAGTCCCCAGTGCATGCACCTGTCTCTCCTTTAGGCATGGCTCTGTAGAGGTGGCTTGACCCCAGAACCTCATGCTAATCCAAAGAGCACTGCCCGCTACCCTAAGGCACCTGACCACCTGGCACCCGGTCCAAAACAAAAACTATTCTGAGTTTAAACTTAACATTACATCCCAGTACACTTTAACTTGACAAGCTAAGAGTGCATTTATACAAGACCACAATCACATCAAAGGCCCACATAAACCAAGTTATAGGTTTTGTCACTAGACCAAACCAGAGTAATTTTGAAAATTAACTGCTTACAGAACATTAAAAAAAAAAAAAGAGGAAAATAGATATTCTGTAGGATACATCAGGTATGACTCCTTTAATCTTGGCCATCATTCAACTTCATCTTGACCTTTAATGCTTTAAGTGCTTGTCAGAAGGACTTGTCATGAGATGCTTGGCCAAATATGACAGATGGCTTTATCTTTAACTTTGAAAAACAACCTTTTCCCCCTTTTGTAGATAAAAGCGAGGCTTTGTCTCCCATTAGGCTTGTCCTTCTTCCAGCTTTGCTTTATTTTTTCTTTTCCCAAACTCTCCCTTTTCTCTTCAAGCCTGATCCTTAAGAGGTCTTTGGCTTGTCTACTTGCCTTAAGTGTTGAACTCTACTCTAAAGGTTCTTTCATGCTTTCTCTTTGGGGTCGCCATAACTGTACAGCTTTACATTCTCTGAGGTAACAACAGAGGACAGCAAATTAGGGGACAATATTAAAGAAGTTTACCTCATTGTTATACAATTTGTTTTTGAGCGATTCAGTTAACAAACAAGAATACCAAACTTTAATTGCTAAGCACAAGAACATATTAACTTTCTGACTTACATTAAAGGTGGAAGCAACCAGAATATATTCAAATTTCAATCACATTATTATAATCATTGATTTGAGATTCGGCAGCATGAATGGGAATTTAAATATATTTTTTTTTTTTTTACCATTTTTGGATTAACTTTAAGAAATAGTAAGAATAATGTGTGAGAATTTCCAAAAATTTGAAGATGTAAAACATTTATTAGAAGACAAAAATAAACTACTTTTTAGATGTTACCTCTTACATAAACTTGAATTTCAAACTTCAACACCCCTCACTAATCAGCCATCTGAAGAAAGGATATTGAACATAAGCAAATCCTCTTGGACGGCGAGTGTAGAAATCAAGTGGAACATACACATCAACTATAGGACCATAACGACCAAATTCACGTCGTAAATCTTCAGACCTAAAACATCATAAAAAGACCCGCAATCTTTATGTCCACTCTTTTAAAAGGGTTCCTTTATAAGAAATAGCTATCTTTCATGTAACATCTCAATTAAGGAAAGGGACTGTGCTGTGTTCCCGAGGTGACCTGAAACACCTAAGATTCCTAAGTCTCAAGAACCAACTTTAAGAACACACAAAAACCTACAGGCACTGTATCTTTTTGAAAAAGGAACCCTAGGATCCAATATTTTATATATCAGGCAGTTTATAGTAAAATCTATTCGTAATTTACATCAACAACAGGAAAACATACACATGTTAAACCGATCACAATTTATCTTTATAAAAATTTTTATCCACATCCTTCATTTTTTAATAACAGCCATCAGGTTGTAAAAGTATTGCTGTGGGCCTTCTACAGTATCAAATCAACTTTAGTACTCTGCAGTACACCAAGCACTTCTTAATTTTAGCAACAGGGTTAGACGCTTAATAGTAAGTAGATACGATTTGAAATATTAAAGTCACAAATATATGTATTCTTAATGTCAAAACGACAAAGTGGAAAATTTTCTAGAAGCTGGAATAATTACTACTGCTTACTTTCCTACTTAATTAAAGTTTAGGATAGAAATACGTAAATCACACAAGGCTACCAAATCTTTTTTTTGGTACAGTAATAATTTGCGAAATGGAAAAAAACTCATCTTGTGATAAAATCTCTTCCAAAAACTTCTGATAGCAAGTTCAAACAATTAAAGGAATCGGTGAGAACAAAAGCATGGTCTAGGATTAACCCAATTTAGTTACCAACGTCCTCAAACCAGAGACTAAACCCGCTTTCTCTGATGAGTACTTCCGGGAGATGATTAAGAACTAGTTGGTACCATTTAACTGGAATAATTTTTTTCCCCCGAATTTCAACATTCCCTTTCTCCAAACATCGCCAGCATATTAAAAATCACAAATACCAACAACAAAAATAGGGTAGCAAATGCTTCGCCACACGCACCCCACCCCCCGATCCCGTTATTTCACTGCAATATTTTTTAAACTAAAAAAAATAAATCGATAAATCTCTGGGCTGAGAGGGTGTGCACCCCAAAGAACGTGGCTTCAAATCCATGCGGGGGCCGCGGCGGGGACGGGACGCACGGAAAGGAAGCAGGAGGCAGGGCCCCGACCCGCGGAGGGGGAGGGGAACCCAGAGCCCCGCCACGCGGCCCGCGCTCCCCGCGGCAGCCTGAGGAGACCAGGGCGCTGCCTGCGCTCCCATGTGGCGGTTGAGTCGGCTCAGCGGCCTAGTCCAGGCCCGAAAGCGAGCGCGGGACCCGCCATCTTCGCCCTTTCCCTCCCGAGGCCCAACGAGCCGCACGGGTCCTCCCAGCGCCTGCGGCCTCCTCCCCGCGTAGGCCGCAGTACCTCTCCCGAACATACCTGGTGTCGTCGGCCACATTCCTTACGAACAGAGATGTATTGGGGGGGCGCAGGTAGCGAGACATGACGGCGGCGTGAGTCTCTGCAGAAGCACTAACGGCTCACCAAACCGTCCACAGCTCCGGCGGCGGGTCCTCAGGCACACACTGCCAGAGAGCTCCGCTACAGCAACCACCTCTTCTCGCGAGACTTCACTCCCGCTTCCACCGCTCCCCGCCCCCACTACCTGGGCGCCACGCCGGGACTGCCAACGGTTCCTTCCCGCGAGATCCCCCCCCCCGTGGGCCTGCGCATGCGGGCGGCGGTACGTGGGGCAGCCTCAGAAGCCTTTCATTGGCTTTTCGTGCTGCCGCTTCCCCTCCCCCCGAGCCCGCTCTTTTTTTATTTTGTGCTTTATTTTCCCGCCCTTAACGGCCGTTCTCTGCTTTTCCCTCTTCTCTCTCGAGTCCGGAAGCAGGTGGTTTAACCCCTACACCAAACCTTAGAGTTTTTACTAACTGGACGTAGTTTTAAACATTGTAATTCGGAGCGACCGCCTATGATTTCTTGTCTGGTCCAAGTTATGCTCTGGCTGTTATTAGATCACCGACCAGCAAGAGAAGAATTCACAGCCTCTTGCACTGACTGAAAGGGAGGGTGGTGTGAGTCCTTGTAATGAGACTGTAACAGGAAAACCGAATTAAATCCCTTGGTGTAAAATTCAACACTAACACTAGCTGGAAAATGATCTCAAGTAGCCCTCAAAACTCTATAACCATTAACAGGTGGCAGGGTTTTTTTGTTCTTACTTTCTGAGTCTCATGGTCAGAGATAATGCAGAAAGCTTATTTTGCAGAACCCAAGACACCCTCTGCCGGGGAACGGAGGAGGAGCTGATAAGAAAAACAAAAAACAATTGAATTGGTGCAAGAAATGTCTGCTTGGATCCCATGCAAGTGCTACTTTATGTGTCTGGTGGTGAACAGCACAGCCTCTCCCACGAATTCCCAGCTAAAAATCCCTAACTACTTGTGCTTCAGAAGGACAATAGTTCTTTAAAGCACAAGACTCCCACCCCCTCATTTGCTGGCACATTAATAAACTATTCCTTACCTTTCCTCAAAATCTTGTCATTGTGTTTTGTTATTAGACTTTGGTGACAAGGACGGGTTTTCAATAACAAGATGGGCCTGCCTCCAGTGCTTTCTGCACGTCCCGGGCGCAGTCCCGGAGCACCTTTACCAGAGCTGATCCTCACCTACATCCTCTTAGGTCATTTCCTCCACCTGTCCACGATGTTCCCTCCTGAATTAGAAGTGGTTCTCAACTTTCATTTGGGACGGAAACCTAACATCTTAGTCACCATTGTCATTTACCTTGTATTCTTTGTTGCTAAAGGCTTCCTGGGAATGTATCATCCCTGTATTGTGGTGGTCTTCCAACTTTATGGTCTCAGAACCTCTTTACACTCTTACATATTATAGAAGACTCCAAAGAGCTTTGTTTATGGGTTGTAGCTATTAATATTTACTGAACTAGAACTTAATAATGGAGAAAACATTAAGACACAGTAATTCACAAGCATGCATTCTACTGCCCTTCATCACTTATCAAGTAGCCTCTACCTACACTCTATATTTGTATGAAAAAAGCAAATAATATTTATTGTACTTTTGACCTTAGAGACCCCCATGACAGAGTCCTAGGGGTCGCACTCCAAAGAGTCATTTTCTGCTTTATCAGTTTCAACTTTTGGAGATGAGGGATCACCTACTGCAATGCCCCTGGCCTGCAGCATGGCAATGCCAAGCAGAGAGCAGGGACCCAAGCAGCTGTAATTAAATGAACTTTTCCTTAATAAAGGCCATAAAAGCATTATTTTTGCATCAATTAGCATCCAAAAAAATTAAGTGATTTGAAATGGGTGTGGTAGTCTGTTGTACTCTGCAGAGTTACTGTTTTTCTACATTTATGTTTTCCAAAAAGCTTTGGACACATTGTTAAAACATTTGTTGGTTACCCATCAAGAGTCAGACATTGTAATAGATGCTGGAAATTCAGTGATGATAAACATGGAGCTTTTGTTTCCACAGAAAATAAGCAACTAAGTAACTCAAGTAATTGCAGGTTTATGATGAGACAGTAATAAGACAGGTTTTGTTTTGTTTTGTTTTTTAATTTTTGAAACAGAGGATTGTGTAGGAAGGTCTTGCTGAGCAAGTGTGTCCCCACTTCCTCTTCCCAAGTTAAACACTTTTTAGAGGCTAGAAAACAGACTTCTGTAAATTAACTTAAGTAATGAAGGAAATTTATAATTTGGTGGCACTCTAGCCACTCAAGTTTAATAACAGGTAAAGGTTTAGAACTGAGTCTAATGTGCAGGAAGTGGCCTATAAATATTAACAGGACTGGCTACATAACTTTTGGGGTCCAGTACAATATAAAAATGTTAAAAAATCATTAAGGTGACAAGAGTGGAGCACTAAGCCAAGTGCAGGGTTATTTGGAGCATGGTGCCCCATGCAGCTGTACAGGTAGCATTTCCACGAAGACTTCCCTGAACATTAACAATTATTATTATTCATAATGAGGTGAGAAACAACAAGAGGAGTGAGGTACTAATATTTAGTAACTGGAATTGCTTTCTGCCTGACATACCAAGTGCCTCTGTAGCTGGGCACTGTCTAGGGAGGTCTCTCCTAGCGCAATAGATGAAACCTCACCTGGGATGGGGGAGGGTTCTCCACTCTGGGAAAGAATTCACGAACAGGTTCGACAAGTGTAGGGGGAAGTAATTCATTAAATTTAGAATAGTAGTGAGTGTCAGTAGCCATGCTAGCAGCAGAGAGCAAGGAAGAACTGAGGAAGGAAAGTTCATTGAACTCCTGCTCGGCATAGGGCAGATTCCTTGCCAACTTCTGAAGCCATGGTCCCCTGGCATCCAGCGTGCGCTTGAATCTGCACGGTGTGGGAACTAAGCCCCTACCGCCCCAGGATTTGGGGGAGCCATGGAATCCTGGATGGAGTGAGATTATGTTCTGAGAACTTCCCAAAAGCAAGAAAAGGAGATTTTTCTGGCAGGCTACTAGAGCATGATCGTACAGCTGCAGGCCAGTCTGGGTCACCCAGATGATAGGAACTGGCAAGCCCAAATCAGAGACCTCAGTAGACCTTCCCCACTTGTCTGAAGTAGAACAGAGAAAGAGAAGACTTGGGCTTAAGACTAGAAAATTTTATAAAATAGTGAAGTAACAAAGACACCATTGGGAAAAGGGTCTCTTTTTAACCTCCTGACAGGCTTGGAAGAGTGTGGAGACAAAGTGCAATAAGGTGAGCAGCAAGGTTTTTTTTTAAAGCAAAGTACACCCTCAAAGAAAGGGGTATGTGGGAAGCCTCACAGAGGAAGTACACTTGAAGGCTTAGGAATTGTGTCTTTTAAGGATTTCAGGAATGGGGTAAAGGGCCAAGGGAGCATACAACACTGAGACTGTGTTCTCTTTTAAACATTACTCACCTGTGGGTTGGAAACTTTGGTGCACACACATATATACACATCAATTTACCTATGTATAGGATCTTCTTTTAACCTCTGGCTCTCACTAGTTCTGCTTTGTGGGTGAATTCACTGCTAACATATACATTTGTTCATTATATTCCTTAGATGATCTATTCTAGCACATAGATTGCTGGCTGGAATTTACTTCAGGTAGCCATTTGTTGTATCTTAGCTTCATTTTAATGTCTTAAGATAACATTTTCCCTAGTTATAAATGTCCTGCGTTTGTTAAAATTTTGCAAATAAAACACAAGCTGAAAAGCTTCTGTACAGCAAAGGACACCATCAATAGAACAAAAAGACATCCTACAGTATGGGAGAATATATTCAAAAATGACAGATCCGATAAAGGGTTGACATCCAAAATATATAAAGAGCTCACACACCTCAACAAACAAAAAGCAAATAATCCAATTAAAAAATGGGCAGAGGAGCTGAATAGACAGTTCTCTAAAGAAGAAATTCAGATGGCCAATAGACACATGAAAAGATGCTCCACATTGCTTTTCATCAGAGAAATGCAAATAAAAACCACAATGAGATATCATCTCACACCAGTAAGGATGGCTACCATCCAAAAGACAAACAACCACAAATGCTGGCGAGGTTGTGGAGAAAGGGGAACCCTCCTACACTGCTGGTGGGAATGTAAATTAGTTCAACCATTATGGAAAACAGTATGGAGGTTCCTCAAAATGCTCAAAATAGAAATACCATTTGACCCAGGAATTCCACTCCTAGGAATTTACCCTAAGAATGCAGCACTCCAGTTTGAAAAAGACAGATGCACCCCTATGTTTATCACTGCACTATTTACAATAGCCAAGATACGGAAGCAACCTAAATGTCCATCAGTAGATGAATGGATAAAGAAGATGTGGTACATATACACAATGGAATATTATACAGCCGTAAGAAAAAAACAAATCCTACCATTTGCAACAACATGGATGGAACTAGAGGGTATTATGCTCAGTGAAAAAAGCCAGGTGGAGAAAGACAAGTACCACATGATTTCACTCATATATGGAGTATAAGAACAAAAGAAAACTGAAGGGACAAAACAGCAGCAGAAGCACAGAAGCCAAGAATGGACTAATAGTTACCAAAGGGAAAGGGACTGGGGAGGACGGGTGGGAAGGGAGGGATAAGGGCAGGAAGAAAAGAAAGGGGGCATTACGATTAGCATGTATAGTGTTGTGGGGGCATGGGGAGGGCTGTACAACACAGAGAAGACAAGTAGTGATTTTACAGCATCTTACTATGTTGAAGGACAGTGACTGTGAACTTGGTGACAAGTAGTGATTTTACAGCATCTTACTATGTTGATGGACAGTGACTGTGAATGGGGATGTGGGGGGACTTGGTGAAGGGGGGAGCCTAGTAAACATAATGTCCTTCATGTAATTGTAGATTAATGATACCAAAATAAAATTTTTTAAAAAATTGATAAAGAGAAAAATTGGTATTATCCTCTATCTCATGGTAACCAAATGATTAAAGAGGGAAAATTTCTCTTTATAAAGTATATCAGCTAATAAATAAAAAAAGAAATGATGAAATGTCACCATTTTGTAACCCCTAATGAATTCCTGGATCTAGATAATGATCATTAATGACTGTTAACATAAAAAGAGAGAAAGCTAGATAGTATTCCTACTGACAGAAGTACCATGTAATGGTCTGGATTTAAAAAAGAACAAAATACTAGACCTGACTCCACTAAAGCCTCAGTATATAAATACTAAGGTAGAAGAAATATCATGGGATGCAATCAGCAAAACCTAGATTGTGGATATCTCTATAAGACAAACGACTAGGTTTTTTTCAACAATGGGGGTGGGAAGGAAGAAGAAGCTATAAGTTAAAAGAAATACAAGAAACATCAATTAATTGTAATATGCAGACCTTATTCTATTCCTGATTTGAAAATGTATGGGCTTTGATCCTAATCCTAATTCAATTAACTCTTAAAAATATTGATGAGATTACTGGAGAAATTTGAAAACAGACTAAACATATAACATTATTAGGAAGTATTGCTTATTTTTGTGTAGGACAAGGGCATTGTGTTTATTTTTAAGAATCTTTATCTTTTAGACATATATGCTGAAATATTTATAAGTGAAATATGGTGTCTGGCATTTGCTTCAGAATAATCCTTGGGGAGGGAGGAGGTGTACAGGGGTATAGATGGAAGAAGAAGAGAAAAAAAACACATCTGTGATTCTACCACTCAAAGCTAATCATTACTAAAACTTGTATGTATTCTATGTGCTTACATAATTGTTTAGAGTCATACTGTACATGCAGTCTTATAATGTGGTTTTTCCCCATCAAACATTTTATAAAGGATATCTTCCCAGCCATTCAGTAGTTTTAATATATATAGTTTTTAATAGCTGCTGTATCAGTTATAAATTGGGTTCAATTACTAGTAACAAACCCTAAACTAATAATAATCTTAATCATGATAGCTAACACTTATCAAGCACTTAAATGCCAGGCACTTTCTCCACAAAAGAATAAGAGAAACAACTCGAGAAGTAGTATAGTATTATAGCTTTAGAGGTCATTCCACTCATGGTTTCTAGTTTTTCATTTTGTTTTAAAGTCACATATATTGACCTGTTTAATCCTCACAGCAAGCCTATGATCTAAGTTACTATTCTTTCAATTTTATAGAGGAGGTAACAGGTTTAGAGAGTGGTCTAAACAAATCAGGAGGTTCACTTATTTATTTTTTGTTTAAGGAGAAGTCCAGAAGAGGGAGTCCAGGAGTGGTGGCAGTCTCAGGCAGACAGCATACCTCCTACTTGACCTTCCATGTCACCTCCTACTTGACCACAAGACCCATGTCAACGCTCTTTAGGAATGCAATGCATTATTCACTGGAGAAATCCTGAAAAGCTGGAGACATAAGGTAGGAATAAGGACTGGGGGTAATAAGCAAGAGTCTCAAGGCCTATAAATCTATACAGAGTACGTTCTCAGACCTGGGGTCATGAGGGTGAAGGGGGATATACAGGAGTGACTTTAGGGAGGTAGAAAGGAGCAGGGACTCCAGGGAACTTCCCTTGGTGGCTGAAGTGGTCACAGGAGTGGCCCAAGAGTTCAGTTGAGACCAAAAAGAGCAATAAGCTTAAAAAGTTAGAGAATGTAAATAACTAAAGGGTCATTGCTTATAAGAATTGCTGGTACTTGAATATCCTAAAAGGGTACCAAGACATCACCGAGGCCCACTAGGAGGTATGCACATTTCCAGTGACTATCAGGGCAGAAATTGGCAAATGCTAAGTTTCTTTACAGTATGTTTATGCTACATTACTGCTGGCTCCAGTTAATGGAATATTATAATTACCTGTATTTGTTCACTGATATCACAAAAGTGTCAAGCTTTCAGTGGGATTATAGCGCACATAAAAGGTGCTCTAATAGTGGGGTTGATAGAGCATGATCTTTGGAGTTAGAGGTGGGTTTGAATCCTTCGTCCCAGCCATCTTCTAGCTGTGGTTATGAACCTTGGGCAGTTTGTTTAGTTTCTCTCAGCCTTAACTTTCTCATCCAAAGATAAGGATAGTAATTTATACCTCACAGGAGTTCATAAGGATTAAATGTAGGAATATATGGAAGCATCTTGCACATAGTAGGTGATCAGTAAATAGATTGTACTAATGTTATTACCCTCATTTCATGGCCATGATTAAGAGTTAATTGGTAAAAGAGTACTTTGCTCAGTATCAGATATCAGTGTAGCTTCATCTTTGCTGGTAGGGACCCAAAGTCAGGAAACAAAGGGTATTAAGAAAATAAAAAGGTGAAACCTTAAATACAGTCGACCCTTGAACAATAAGGGGGTTAGAGGTGTTGCATGCTACCCCCCCTACGTTATGTACTCAAAAATCCCCATATAACTTTTTACTGCCCTCAAAATTTAACTATTAGTAGCCTATTGTTGCTTTTATGGTAGTACATGTTAAAATAGACCTTACATTTTATGCATTCATGAGATACCTAACTTTTTAATTTTTTAAATATTTCTAGGCTATGAGTTTCATCTACCAGTTTTTTTGCAAATTGTACTGTTGAAGGGTCAACTGTATTTACAAAACTGAAGAGATAAGCAATGCTGCTAAGGATGGATGTTCAGGTTGGGCACTGCTCAACAGAGTATAGTTTACACACACTATAATGTGAATTGTGCCCTCTGGATTATGTTCAGCATATAACCCAAACAGTCATATATAGTGGCAGTGAGGATAATATATGATTAATAGTCTTCAATTACTAATTAGATTTTTTTAGTTGGAGCTTTTATCTTTTTAATCTATTTTTATTTATTTGCATATAATGAAATGCATAAATCTTAGTGTACAGCCTGATGAATTTTGACACACATATAATAATTGGATGTTTCGTAAGGAGGGTCTTTTAAGGGTTTTGTTAAAATTTGTGATGGCTGCATAATCCAGGTGGCAAATTTTTTAAACCACTTATGTTACTAGTTTTGCTTATCACCTTTCCTTAAAGACAATGTGTGCACCATGTTTTATAACATTAGCTTTAGTAGGGTTGCATTGAGCCACTCAGTTCCAAAGCCAGCATTCCAAATAGAGGGTTTTTAGTGAAAATGTCAGTTTTTCCTAATCATGGAAGCAACCTTCATTTTCTTTTCAACATTAAATGTATAAATTTGTGATCTCTTCATTACTTCATTGTGGCAAAAAATTTGTCTCCACTTGACTCCACCAAACTTAAAAATGTGTGCATCAAGGACATAATGATAGAGTGAAAAGGCAACCTATGAATGGAAGAAAGTATTTGCAAATCATGTATTTGATAAAGGATTAATTTCCAGAATATATGGGGAAATTCTAAACTCAACAAAAAGAAGTCGAATAACCCCATTAAAAAATGAACAAAGGATTTGAATAGACATTTCTCCAGCAATGCTATATACATAAGCAACAAGCATATGAAAAGATGCTGAACACCAGTAACCAACAGAGAAACACAAATCAAAACCGCAATGAGATATCACCCACTGATTAGGATGGCTTACTTAAAAAAAAAAGCAGAAAATAACAAATGTTGCTGAAGATGTAGTGAAAAATGGAAGCCTTGTACACTGTTGGTAAGATTGTAAAATGATGCAGCAACTGTGGAAAACAGTATAGCATCCTTAAAAAATTGAAAATGGAACCACCATATGATCCAGCAATTCTACTTATTGATATACATACAAGAGAATTGAAAGCAGGGTCTCAAAGAGATATTTGCACACCTAGGTTCATAGCACCACTATTCTCAAGAGTCAGGAGGTGGAAGCAACCCAAATGTCCATCAGCAGATGAATGGATAGGCAAATATGGCATATCCATATGATGGAATATTTTTCAGCCTTGAAGACAATAGAAATAGTGTCACATGCTACAACATGGATGAATCTTGAGGACATTATGCTAAATGAAATAACTCACAAAAAGGTAACTATTAATATGATTCTTCTTGAACAAGGTATGTATAGTAGTCAAATTCATAGAAACAAAAGGTAGCATGGGGGTACCAGGGACAGGTGGGGAGGTGGAAAAGGAGAGTTGATTAATGAGTATAATTCAGGTATAAAAGATAAAAACGTCCTGGAGATCTGTTTCATATATGAATATATGGGACATGTGAATGTACTTTACTGGACTGTACACAAAAATCGTTAAGATGGCAAGTTTTATGTTGTGTATTTTTTACCGTAATAGAAAAAGTTGTCTTCATTTTGCTATTTCATGGATTTTCAGGGGAGACCTATTGATTTAATCTTTACTCATATCTAATCGTGGATAGAATGTTTCTATAGTACTTCACATTACTGTATGGCTGTGTAAATTCCATCACAAATAGTATAAAACAACAATAATTAAATCAACAAGCACTTAGTGATATTCTCTCTAGTATGTGCAGTGGGCATGTATTATATTCTAGGGTTACAGAGCTGAGTGAATAGTTTTTTTTTTTCAGGAACTTCCAGGCTTACCCATGTTGTACTGTTTAATTCTGTTTGAAGCATATCAATACAAGCTGTTGCTGACGCATTCTTGGAAGCCTGGGTCATGTCCACTCACACCTCTACCCTCCCTCTGACGTGTTCAACTACCGACAGAGTGTCCTGGGGACTAACAGCCATCATGGGTCAGTTTACCTGGATGAGACTGTCTTCAAAGCACAACCAGTTTAGGACAAGACTGACTTCTTCCAGAATGCTTTGAATCTCTCCCGTCCATTAGCAAACTGCTAGGACTGATTCTTTGCAAAAGGTGTGGTGAACCTGATCTCCCTCCAAGCTCTCTGAACCTCAGTTTAATGTTCAAAATATAAGCCTCTCTATCACCTATTTTCTTTCACACCCTCATTTGCATTCTGCTCTTTGTTGCTTCTCCCCCCTGCTTTGCTCCTCCAAGGCTTCCTAATGTACCCTCTGGAGCCTCATCCCACGCTATGTGATCCACTTGAGGAGTGTGAGCTCTTTAAGGGTATTTTCCTCTACCTCTGTGGCTAATAGAAACCCATCCTCCTCTCAGTTTTCTCATCCTCTCCAGAGGGTGCTATTCATTGCCCACTTCTCCAATACCTGGGGTCAGGAGATAGGTTAGGACCTTTCTTTCCTTCCCAAAGCTACTTCTGAACCATCTCTAGCGTAAAGGCTCTTGGTACTACAACTATCATATTACCCAGCATCTACATCTCTACCCTGTCCTCTCCCTACTTCCTGGCCACTCCCTCTCCTTCGCTGAAGACCTTCTGGAGGTGGTATCATTAAGAACATGGGCTTCGGAGGCAGGTATTCCTCGCTTCCAGTCTTGGTTGTGCCACTTAAGAGCTGTATGATCCTGGGCAAATTACTTATATCTCAGCTTAAATTTTTTTAAGGGTAAAAGGGGTAGAAATAATAAACTTAGTCTCTAAGTAATACCTTAAGAGAGTGGTTACTGGCATTCAACATTCATTCAACTAAAAAGTAAATTGGTGTTGGCAAAACTGGACAGCTACATGAAAGAGAATGTAACTGGATTATTGTCTAACACCATACATAAAAGTAAACTCGAAATGGATCAAAGACCTGAGTGTAAGTCATGAAATGATAAAACTCTTAGAAGACAACATAGGCAAAAATCTCCTGGATATAAACATGAACAATTTTTTCCTGAACGCATCTCCTTGGGCAAGGGAAACAAAAGCAAAAATGAACTCATGGGAATACATCAAGCTAAAAAGCTTCTGTACAGCAAAGGACACCATCAGTAGAACAAAAAGGCATCCTACAGTATGGGAGAATATATTTGTAAATGACATATCCGACAGGGGGTTAACATCCAAAATATATAAAGAACTCACATGCCTCAACAACCAAAAAGCAAATAACCCAATTAAAATATGGGTGGAGGATATGAACAGACAATTCTCCAAAGAAGAAATTCAGATGGCCAACAGGCACATGAAAAGATGCTCCACATCACTAATTATCAGGGAAATGCAAGTTAAACTACAATGAGATATCACCTCACACCAGTTAGGATGGCCAGCATTGAAAAGAGTAAGAACAACAAATGCTGGCGAGGATGCGGAGAAAGGGGAACCTTCCTACACTGCTGGCGGGAATGTAAACTAGTTCAACCATTGTGCAAAGCAATATGGAGGTTCCTCAAAAAACTAAAAATAGAAATAGCATTTGACCTGGGAATTCCACTGCTAGGAATTTACCCAAAGAATACAAGTTCTCAGATTCAAAAAGACATATGCACTCTTATGTTTATAGCAGCACTATTTACAATAGCCAAGATATGGAAGCAACCAAAGTGTCTATCAGTAGATGAATGGATAAAGAAGATGTGGTACATATACACAATGGAATATTATTCAGCCATAAGAAGAAAACAAATCCTACCATTTGCAACAACATGGATGGAGCTAGAGAGTATTATGCTCAGTGAAATAAGCCAGGTCGAGAAAGACAAGTACCAAATGATTTCATTCATTTGTGGAGTATAACAACGAAGCAAAACTGAAGGAACAAAACAGTAACAGACTCACAAACTCTAAGAAGGGACCAGTGGTTACCAAAGGGGAGGGGTGAGGGAGGGCGGGTGGGGAGGGAGGGAGAAGGGGATTGAGGGGTATTATGATTAGTACACATGGTATGGGGGGGATCATGGGGAAGACAGTGTAGCACAGAGAAGACAAGTAGTGACTCTGTGGCATCTTACTACACTGATGGACAGTGACTGCAAGGGGTGTGGGGAAGGGATTCAATAATATGGTTGATTGTAGTAACCACATTGTTTTTCATGTGAAACCTCATAATAGTGTATATCAATAATACCTTAATAAAAAATTATAAGAAAGAAAAAAACAAATAAAAAGTAAATAGAATAAAATAATTATACATTGCATAGGCTCTGTGAAGGGGTTGAGAAAGAGAATAAAGGGGAGGTACATTGGGAGGGCATTTAGGGAGAAGGTGCCATTTAAACTGAGACCCGAAGAAGAGAAGGACTGTGTGTGATGCAGCTTGAGGAAGCCCTCAGCACAGCACTGGCTCACAGGAGGGCTCAGTGTTAGTGACTAGTATTACTCTTAACCATTGCTCTGAGCCCGCCTGTGAGTCTTCAGTGTCCATGAAGATGACCCATTCCATTGGGTGGAAAGATAGACACGAGCAGCTGGAAAAGGGGAAGATAAGGTTCAAAGAAAAAGCCGCCCAAACTCTGCCCAGGTAGGGGGTCCCATGAGGAGACAACAAAGGCTTTGCAGGTCCCAACCAGAGCCCAGTGTGGGTGCAATGGAGCAGAACTAAGAACTGCCCAAACCACTCCTCATCACGGGAAAAAAGGACAGACATGCTTCCTGAGAGGGATGGCTATATAGATGGACCCCGTCGATGAAATAAGCCCACCTTGTCTTGAAGAGGTGCCTCCTAGCCAGAATGCAATATAAAGGCCTCCAGCCGGAAAGTTTGGTGCCTTCGTCTGCCTTGCCTGGCCTGCTCCTCCCTTGGAGTGTCTTCAAATAAAACTTTTGCTTTGCTTTGCCATTTTGCCTCTTCCTTTCAATTGTTTGTTGTGGCGGGACAAGAACTGAGAACAAGCTCAATCCGTAACAATTCCACATCCATCCTGTCCTTTTTTCTTTTTCCTACTTTACTGAAATTCATTAGAAGAGAAACAGTGATGGTAAATCTCTAGAACACAGTCAATTTTCTGTGATTTGTCCCTTGAAAGTGTGCCATCTGATTTTTAAACACATGCCAGACTATACCTGGTTCCAGCTGTACTAAGTAGGTGAGAAGCTGAAATCATAAAATGTTCATCTTCCAACTTTCCCCAGTCTGGGGTCTGTCTTTGGATCAGCAATAATGGCTGATTAACAGCTACTAAGTCTTCCTTTTTGTCTGTAGCTCTCTGAGCTCTTCTATATGCAGCAATTGCTGAATTTGAGCAGCTTCCCTAAGAACTGCATCGCCTATGTCAAAATCAAGAACGTGCTTGTCTAAAGCAACAGGCAACCTCTTTTGTTTGATTTGCTGTATCTACTGCACCCTGTGTCAGGCATTCCTGGACCAAAATGTGAATTGCCTTAAGCATTACCAGGCCATCTCTATGATGCTGAATCTGAAGAAGGTTAACCAAAGCTGTTACGCCAGGCATAAAACCAGGATTGTTTACACCCAGATTGGTCAATGGCTCTGCATTTTTAGCTGCACTTTTTGCATTCTCAGGGAGCAAGTCGTTGTATTTTTCAGCATCACCTCCATACTCAAGTTCTAACAGCTAAAGCAAAAAGCTGGGTCAGTTGTTTCTCGGGAGACAAAGCTCACATCTCTGAGATACTTTTCAAAGAACTTGGGCAGCCGCTGCTGTGGATGCTTCTTAAATTCTGTCTTCAATCTTGTAGTGTCTGCACTACAACGGGTTAGTTCTTTGATCTCTCAGCTCCAGTGGCCTCCACCTTGGCTCCACATAAGGTACCCCTTGCCTGGCCACACCCTGGCCCTGGCATTGCCCAGCGCTCTCATTTCTTAAATCTTAAATTCAGGCATCTCACTGTGACCACACCCTCTCCTTCCGTTTTTTTCCCACTCAGGTGCTCAAATTGCCGTACCTGGTCCCTCTGATTTTCTGGTCACTTTCTGTATTTTAGGTTCCTTTGCTGCCCACTGAAGACTGAATGCCTTCACCACCTCTTTGCAGATCACTCCTCTTTCGCCCCACCACCCTGTCTTACCTGGATGCTACTGGTGCCTGGTGCCATAACAAGGTCAAGGGCTCTCTCTCAACTGGGTTGTCAGTGCTGCTTGGCAACCCTTTGGTATTTTCCTGATCAGTTTTCCCTTTCATATTTTAAACCTTCTTCAGTTTCCTTAAATGTTCTCCCTATAGAATAGAAGAGTAGATATTTCATGTGTTAATCTCTTAATATCCTGCCAATCCACGTCTGTATGGTAGAAGCTGCAGAGTCCTGCCCACATCTCCTCAGATTCCTTCATTATCTGGGGGCACATCAGCTGCCCGTGTGCTTTCGCGCCCCCGCCAGCACCTTTGCCTCTGCCTGAAGCCTGCCTGCCCAGGAAACAAGAAGTAGCTGGGAATTTCCCTCACTCTCCACCCTGCAAAGGGCAGTCCTTAACCTTTGATGGTTTGGGAGTATATATACCCCAGCAACCTTGCCTTCAGATTGGGATAACGCTGAGGTATGAGAGTTTCCCCTGTGGGGTGGGCCGAAGTCAAGTTCACCTTCATGGTACTTTGCTGTCTTTGCATTCTTGCTCAGCTCTCTCCCCTTCCTCCTCTCTCTTCCCACTTCCCTACAGGTTGTTCCTGGGAATGCTTCCTAATAAATCACTGCACAGGAATCCTCATCTCAGGGTCTGCTTCTGAGGATCCCAGTCTCAGGCCATCTGCATCCAGCTTTTTCTCCTTCCTTTCAGAAAGGAAGAGATGCTTTCCATTCAATATATCCCCAAGCAAGGCTAGCAAGTTTATCCAATCCCAGGTTGAATTTATAATCTGTCTTAGTTTCCTAAGGGTGCTGTAACAAAATGCCACAGGACTGGATGCCTCAAAAACCAGAAATGTACTGTTTCACGGTTCTGGATGCTAGAAGTCCAAGATCAAGGTGTCCGTGGAGCTGGTTCCCTCTGAGGGCTGTGAGGGAGGATCTGTTCTGTCCCTCTGTCCCGGCTTCTGGTGGTCTGCTGGCCATCTTTGATGTTCCTTGGCTTGTAGATCTTTGCCTTCACTTTTACTTGGAATTCTCCCTGTGTCCAAATTTCCCCTTTTTATGAGGACATGTCATATTGGATTAGGGCCCACCCTAATGATCTCATTTTAACTTAATTACCTCTGGAAAGACTCTATCTCCAAATAAGAGCACGTTCTGAGGTAGTGGAGGTTAGGACATCAATATATTGATGTTGGGGGTGGAGGGAGATACAGTCCAATCCGTCATACCATCTCTGCGCTCCTGAGCCCAGGTAGCTCTCCAGAACTATAGATGTGCATACGCAGCATCTAATGGATTGCTCTGCTTGAATGCCCCACATAAACCTTGTAGTGAACAGTTCATGTTTTCTGGCCTCTCAGCACTTTTTGTTCTGTTTGGGGAATTTCCAGCCTCATGAGTGGAATTTCCAGCCCAAGGTGGAACCCTGAAAGGCCTTTCCCAGTCTCCTTGCAGTCAGACCCGTGAGCTATTCTACCAGGGAGACCCATTCACGTGAGACTTTGATTTAGGAGGGAGGAATCTGAGGAAGGAAGCTTCGAGCGGAAGCCATTTCCCCGGCAAGGTGGTAGCAGAGGTGAAGGGCTTTCAGGGCGGCAGCAGTTGGGAGTGGACTTGAGCTCTTGATGTGGAAGTGAGAGCCTTACTATGCAGTCATGGCTGTAGTTAAATAAAGATGCTGGTCCAAGAGCAAATGATGGCCTTAGTGCCTCCTGGTGGTGGGGCAGAAGCGGCAGTTTCTTCATCAGGCCAGGTTTTTGGTTTTAGATTATTTTTCTTGGAAGCTTAATTATGAGCAAATTTCTTTGGTTTCACACAGATTCTGTAGGGTATTGATATCATTTTTATACTTCTTTTTTTTCTGCTTAATCATCCAGAAAATCAGCTTCTGTTGCTTACAATCTGGATCCTTAATGCATACAGATTTCGGTATTTTAAAGTGGTTTCTGGAAATAACAGACCCTAAGTTAACTGCCTGGAAGAGGCAGTGGTAGTTAATGAGGTCCTGAGCACTGCAGGCTGGAAAGCTGGTGACCCTTGTTATGCAGTCGCATTTAGTCAATAGATATTTATTTCCTGCTATATGTTGGTATAGAGTCATGCCAATCAAAACTAGAGGAAATGGTAGAAAAAATTTAGAAGGTTGCTGTGTGCTGGTGATTTTCTGCCCCTTTTAGTACAAAAGAGGGTCAGGTCTTTCAAAAGAGTTTTCCTTAAGAATTATCTGCCAGTCCAAGGCCTTAAGTTTACCAGCAGAGAGGGCATTAAGGGCATTTCCTTCCCCATTCCAGGCCTCCTCCACCTATTATTTTGGATTGTCTCAAGACAAAGACCTTTTTGTGAGGAGAGGATTGGCAGAATAGAGAGGCAAAAATCATGTCTTTACCTCTGAAGGCTCTGTAGGGGAGGCAAAATTTAACCTCTGTTCTCTTAGGGTCTCCGGGTGGGCCTGAGAGTTAAATTGACTGAGATAGATTAATAGGGGAAAAGCATATGGATCTTTACATGGACATGGGGGCAAAAATATGGATTTTTACATAGGAAAAATGAAGACCCAAAAAGTGGATAGGCCCAACTGCTTATATATGGATTGCATGAAGAGAGGCGATTATGGATAAGCAACTAAAATATATGGGGAGACTAAAAGAAGATGAGCTATTTTAACAAGGTCTGTTTGTACAGATTTTTCTCTGCTTTGATTCCCCATCTCTGGTGATAAGAATGTTTCTTTCCTTTGGTATAGGAGGGTGTCTTTCACATGGGAGTTTTATCTCCTGCTTTCAGGAAGAAAAAGGGGGTGGTCAGAGTGTCCTTCTTATACTTGCTGTTTATCAAGTGTGTTTAGCTCAAAATAATCCTTATGCCAAAGTGGCATCTTTTGGGGTGTCATATTCTGCCACCCTTCAGCTTTATCTGGACAAGATCTTTTGATAAAAGTTATTTACGGAGCTAGAGCAAACAGAGGGGGGCTGCTAAGATCAGAGAGCCCCCAGGGCTGTACAGCACAACCTGTGCAGCCCCAAAGGCAGCTGACACACATCCAAAACAGAACTCATCACCTTTGTTCTGAAATCCACTTCTCATCCTGTCTCCCCTACTTAGTTTGTTTGACCAACATCTACGTAGAAATCAGTGTGTAATGCTTGACTTCTGTCCCTCATTTGTCCTGCCCCCAAATACATAATCAGTCAAGCCTTATTGACTCAGTGTCTTAAATCTCCCTCTGTGATTAGTCAAACTGTGTTCCCCAAGAAGATATGTCGAAGTCCTGACCCCTACTACTGCAGAATGTGACCTTATTTGGAAATAGGGTCATTATAGACGTAATTAGTTGAGACCACGCTGAAGCAGGTGAGCCCTTAATCCAAAAATGTGATGTGAAGAGACAGCGACACGTAGGGCGAATGACACACGATGGCCGAGGCAGAGATTGGGCTGATGCAAACCAGGAACCACTGAGGATTGATGACCAATGACCACCACTGAGGGAGCACCACTAAGGGAGCACTACTGATGGCCACCAGAAGCTGAGGAAAGGGAAGGGAGAGTCCACCCAGAGTCTCAGAGGGAGCATGGCCCTGCTAACACTTTGATTTTGGACTTAATACCCTCCAGAACTGTGAGATAACACATTTCTGCTGTTTAAGCCAACCAGTTTGTGGCCCTTTGTTACGGCAGCCCCAGGGGACTAATACATGCCTACATTGGAAAAACTTAGAGTTCTTCTGGTCTTTCCCCTTTATTTTCACATAGAACACATCACCAAATACGTCAGGGTTTTTTTTCCCCCACACTAGCTCCAATGTAACTCAATTCCAATACTGTCTACCTGGAGATAGCATCAGATCCCACAAATTAAGGGCTCAGTCTTGAGACTGCCCCCCACTTCAGATGCCAATCTCATGTAGTAGTTTCTGGGGTTACCCACAACTTCTGTTTGACTGGGCTACAAATTAGAGGTTCCCATGACCTCCCCTTGGATTTGATTATTTGCTGGTATACCTTACAGAACTCAGAGAAACCCATTTACCAGTTAATTAAAGATGTGATAAAGGATACAGATAAACATCCAGATGAAGAGATACACAGGGAAAGGTCTGGGAGGCTCCCAAGCACAGGAGCTTCCATCCCTGTGGACTTGGGGTGCACCACCCTCCCTGTATGTGGATGTGTTTTCTCACCTGGAAACTCTCCAAACCCCACAGTATTGGGATTTCATGGAGGCTTCATGTGGGCCTGGTCAATTACTAACTCCATTTCCAGCTCGCCTCTCTGGAGGATGGGGCGTGGGGCTGAGAACTTCAAGCTTTGAACCATGGCTTGGTCTTTGCAGTGCGCAGACCCCATCCAGGAGCCCACGCAGAGCTGCCTCAATGGAATGGAAGATGGTCCTACCGTTCCTATCACTTAGGAACTTAAGGGTTTCAGGAGCCCTGTGTTAGGGACTGGGGATGAAGACCAAATATATATTTCTTATTATAAATCAGAGCAATGCAAGACCCTAATTAATTCCCTCTGCACACCTCAGGTCACCAGACTCTTATTTTGCTGCAGAGCTTCTGATCTAATCTCCTAGCTCCCAGTGTTGCTGCTGCTTCTCCATTTGTTCTCCATAAAATAACCCAAATGAGCTTTCTAAAGCTCAAATTACTCCCCTATTTACACACATCTCAACAGTTTCCCAGTTTCAATGTTAAAGGTAAGTCGTGAACATCCCTCCCTGATACCCAAGGCCTATGTGCCTTTCCAGCCTTGCTTGTGCCATGCGTTTCAGCTACTCTACATGACTACAACCCCCAATGTTCTTACAGTGTCTGGCCTTTGGACTTTAATCCTCATTAGATGTCTCTTTCCCCAAAAAGCCATCCTTGGCCCTCCCAACACTGACAGTGCCCCTGCTGTATGCTCTCTTAAAGCCTGGTTCTTACCCTGCCAGAGCATGGATCCCATTCATGACACTGCATGTCTGTCTGTCTGCCTCCCTAGGCTGTAAGCTCCCAGGGACAGGGACTGTGTCTCCTTCAGCATGATAGCATCAGTGTCCCACAGTGGCTGCTTCATTTCAGGTGCTCAGTGCATTGGACTGAAGGGAACAGAGAGCTGAAAGCTTTTATTATCTTTTCCCTTGGGTTTTAGATTTTGAAAGATTTTAACCACTAAACACTATTTATTAAGTTAACCTATTTGGGCTTATCAGGAGATTAATGCATGTTTTCCTTTGCTTTTTTTATAATATTGAAAACTGCTTCAAGAATTTCCAAGCTGTTTTCTTTTGGAGGAACAACTCAAGACCTAGCAGTTTTTGAATTAATCTAGTCAATCTCCCTACATTAAATTGATCAGGAAATTGAGGCCCAGGGTGGCAAAATGACTTCTCCAAGGTTTACAGTGAACTGGTAAAGACACCAGGCCAGAATTCAAGTTTTCCGACTTCTAACCAGGATTCTTTCTCCTCTTTCACAAGAGCTAAGCCAGTTTGTATGTTGGTACAATGTTTAGCAGTTGCCTCTTTAGAATAAAAAGAAAAGCCTTGACTTGTAGTATTTGTCAATTTCTGCAGTGTAAATACTTTCATCTCGGCTTATTTCAAGCTACATGATGTCATTGAACATGAGGCTTGGTTCAAGCAGGTTCCAAATTCCACACTCTCTGCTTTCTTAAAGGGTTGTAGTGTCAGAGACTCCAGCCCCTGAGAAAGTGGCTGCTGCCAGAAAATGTGAAATTCTGGCAATGAAGTGATGTAAAAGGCTATAACTAAAAATAAAGGATCCCAAAGGGATAGCCTGCTGAAAACATGATAAGGTAGAAAACTCCTATGAATAGAAAGTGCTGTTTGTTGTCATGTGTTGGAACCAAAACCCAGTGATGGTCTGTGCAAAGGTGAGTTAATGAACCAGAAATACAAGTCCCTGAGTGGTCCTACCTCCTCTCTGCAGCTTTTCTAATTTCCCTCAAGAAGAAAAAATTCCCCTTTCTTAGTAGTTCCCATACAGTTTTACTCAGCGCCTTTTAAAATATTTTTAGAATTGCCTACAGAATATATCTAAACTCCCAAGCTTGGCAGAGAGGCCTCTCACCAAATGAGTTTTCAATGTTGTGTTTGGACAGCAGGAAGAAGACAAGCTTTGGGGATTGAGCGACTCTGAGTTCAGCTCCTGCCCCACTGCTTACTGCTGTGAGGTCTCGGGCTGGTGTCCTAACCTCTTGGCCTTAGTTTCTTCATTCTTAGATACCTTCCTCGTAAGGTTGATGGAAGGGTGAAACACCGTAAGACATGTTGGGTGCCTAACACGCCACCTGGCACTCATTAAGGATGCAAGAAATACCTGCTCTCCCCTTTCACAGATTAAACTTTCCTATTTGCTCAAATCATCTTTACATTTATGAACCCCTTGCTTTCCTATGAATTAATTAGCTAATTTACTCTGTCTTCTAACAAATATTTAGAGACAGGAAAATGGTCTATGGACCCAATCTCTGATCCCATTTTCTTTAATACCTAGCAGTTTTGCAGAACTAGGACACAGGTAAATTTGTGGTAAGATCCTGGGAAAGGTGTTCTTGAATGTGGACCAAAGTGCTGATCAATGGTACTGAGGAGCCTGTTCATGATTAAGCCTCACCGAATGAGGGCTGTAACTGCAAATAACACTAGTGTCCCCACTAAGGACTAGGAACTAACTCACATCCTTATACCCACTCCTTTAACTTTCATGTTAACCCTGTGCAAGTAGAATTATCCCCATCTTGCTGATGAGAAAACTGATGTTCACAGAAGGCAGTGCTTTCACTCTATAATGTTCCCTGTGAACCTACTGTGTGCCAGGCACTGTTATAGGCATTGAAGATAGAGCATGGACAAAACAGACAAAAACCCCTGCCATCATGGAGCTGATAATAACAAGGCAATAAGCAAGATGGTGTTAAGTGCCATGGAGAAAAATTAAGCAGAGCAGGAATTGTTGGGGTAGGCTGCAGTTTGATCAAGGAAGGTCTCAGGAGAAGGTGACCATGGTACAAAATTAGGAGGGGAGGCCGCATGGATACCTGGTTCTGAAACTCATCTGAGGTTAGCAGGAAGTGGCAGTGGGCGTTGGAATTGCTGTTTCTCAGGCTTTAAAGCCAGTGCTCTCATTTCATCAGGCCTCTTTTTCAAGAAACAGTGCTGCCACCCTCCAAAGAGGGTGTGTGTGTGTGTGTGCATGTGTGTGTGTGTTGTGTACATCTGTGCATGTATTATATTTCCCTGGCCTGATCCTACTGGGATCTGAGCTTCTCTACTGACACCTTCTCGAAGCTGAGGCCTCACATAGTTGATTTTCATGGAAACTTGGCAACTTCCTGGTTGCCCTGCCCTAAGCCCAGCACCACATTCCAATGGCTTTATTTGTGTGCCTTGGAGCCCTGCCAGGGCTGGGGCTCAGGCAGGTTGCCATGGCGATCTCTCTCTCTTTCCAGATAGAACTCTTCAAGGATGTTGCCCTTAGGCCTGAAATAGTTCAGGTCTGCTTTCAGCCCCAGCAGGATGAACTTTAGCCTAGTGAGCTCAGTTAGGAAACCTGCTCATTCTCTCAGCTCTTGATTTTGTGCAAACTGAGCCCTGAGTGAAAAAGACTTCTGAGGAATGTGCTCCAGTGTCCCCCAGATTTAAAATTGGGGATGGCTTTCTTAGGATACTGGTGCTGCTGGGCAGCTGTGTCTGGGGAGGTCTTTCCCTGCACGCTAGGCAAAACCTCAACCCTGGTGGGGGAGGGCTCTTGACTCTGATTAGGAAAAAAATTCACCATCAGGTGGAACAAGGGCCAGCAAGAAAGGAATTCATTAAAGCAAAAGCAGTAGTGACTGTCAGAGTTGCATAGTGCCAGGAAAAGTGGCTCTTATTTGTGCAGCCATGCAGGCAGTAGAGAGTGAGGAAGAAGAGAGGGAGAAAAGGAAAGTTCATTGAACTCCTGCATCGCATAGGGCAAATACCTTGTCTACTCCTAAGTCAGGGTCACCTGGTTTCCAATACCTGCATTACCTGTACGGTGTGGGAATTATCTCTACCACCCCAGAATCTGGGGGAGAAGCAGAGCACTGGATGGAGTGTTTCATGTTCTGAGAACTTTCCAAAGCAAAGAAAGGAGACTTTTCGGGCAGGCTGCTAAAGAACGTGATTGAATGGCTGCAGTTCCATCTGGGTCACCCAAGAGATGGAATGTGCAAGTTCCTCCCTTTCCAGAGGTTCCTGCAGCTGCTTCCATTCTGGTCTGAAATGAAACAGGGAGAGGGAAAAGGACTGCATTTAAGACTAGAAAGCTGAATGAAATAGCCAGGTGACAAAGACATGACTGCAGGTGGAGGCCAGTTCTTGTTTTTAGCGTGAAAAAGAATTCAGAGGCAAAGTGCAATAGGCTCATGCAACAAGGAAGTTTACTTAAGACAGTACACACTCCGATGGGAGTGCAGATAACCTCAGAGAAGAGATACACTTAAGGGTTCCGGGTTTGGGGTTTTATAGGGGTCTCTTGGGTAGGGGTCAGTAGAAGGCATGATGCATATAGGCGATTAAGAATTCCTTTGGAGCTTTGTCTTAAGAATATGGTTATTTAGGTGACTGTGTTGATCTGGATCTTGACATTCTTTATTCACATAGGATTGTTTACACTCTGGAGGTCTGTATTTCATCCTGGTTACAAAATTATGTAATTGATTAGGGGGCTTGAAGAAGAGGAATAACAGCATATAAATTAAGATAAAGAATAAGATGGGGAAACAAGGCAAGGATGCCCACTCTCCACACTTTTATTCACCATAGTACTGGAGGTCCTAGCCATGACAATTAGACAACACAAAGAAATAAAAGGCATCCAGATTGGTAAGGAAGAAGTTAAACTGTCATTGTTTGCAGATGACATGATATTGTATATAAAAAATCCTAAAGAATCCACCCCAAAACTGCTAGAACTAATAAGTGAATTCAGCAAAGATGCAGGATACAAAATCAATACACAGAAATCGGTTGCAATCCTATATACTAATGATGAACTAGCAGAAAGAGAAATCAGGAAAACAATTCCATTCACAATTGCATCAAAAAGAATAAAATACCTAGGAATAAACCTAACCAAGGAGATGGAAGACCTATACTCTGAAAACTACAGGACACTCATGAGAGAAATTAAAGAAGACACTAATAAATGGAAATACATCTTGTGCTCATGGATAGGAAGAATTAATATTGTCAAAATGGCCATCCTGCCTAAAGCAATCTACAGATTCAATGCAATCCCTATCAAAATACCAACAGAATTCTTCAATGAACTAGAACAAATAGTTCTAAAATTCATATGAAACCACAAAAGACCCTGAATAGCCAAAGCAGTCCTGAGAAGGAAGAATAAAGCTGGGGGAATTGTTCTCCCTCTACTTCAAGCTCTACTACAAAGCCACAGTAATCAAAACAATTTGGTACTGGCACAAGAACAGACCCCTAGACCAATGGAACAGACTAGAGAGCCCAGATATAAACCCCAAGCATATATGGTCAATTAATATATGGTAAAGGAGTCATAGATATACAATGGGGGAAATAACAGCCTCTTCAACAACTGCTGTTGTCAAAACTGCACAGCTACGTGTAAGAGAATGAAACTGGATTACTGTCTAACTCCAAACACAAAAGTAAACTTGAAATGGATCAAAGACCTGAATGTTAAGTCATGAAATCATAAAACTCTTACAAGAAAATATAGGCAAAAAATCTCTTGAATATAAACATGAGCAACTTTTTCATGAACAAATCTCCTTGGGCAATGGAAACAAAAGCAAAAATGAACAAGTGGGACTGTATCAAACTAAAAAGCTTCTGTACAGCAAAGGACACCATCAGTAGAACAAAAAGGCATCCTACAGTATGAGAGAATATATTTGTAAATGACATATCCAACAAGGGGTTAGCATCCAAAATATATAAAGAACTCATATGCCTCAACACCCAAAAAGCAAATAACATGATAAAAAATGGGCAGAGGATATGAACAGACACTTCTACAAAGAAGAATTCAGATGGCCCATAGGCACATGGAAAGATGCTCCACATGGCTAATTATCAGAGAAATGCAAATTAAAACCACAATGAGATATCACCTCACACCAGTTAGGATGGCCAACATAGAAAAAACTAGGAACAACAAATGCTGGTGAGGATGTGGAGAAAGAGGAACCCTCCTACACTGCTGGTGGGAATGTAAACTAGTTCAACCATTGTGGAAAACAGTATGGAGGTTCCTCAAAAAACTAAAAGTAGAAATACCATTTGACCCAGGAATTCCACTCCTAGGAATTTACCCTAAGAATGCAGGATCCCAGTTTCAAAAAGACATATACACCCCTATATTTATTGCTGCACTATTTACAATAGCCAAGAAATGGAAGCAACCTAAGTGTCCATCAGTAGATGAATGGATAAAGAAGAGGTGGTACATATACACAATGGAATATTATTCAGCCATAAGAAGAAAACAAATCCTACCATTTGCAACAACATGGATGGAGCTAGAGGGGATTATGCTCAGTGAAATAAGCCAGGTGGAGAAAGACAAATACCAAATGATTTCACTCATCTGTGGAGTATAAGAACAAAGCAAAACTGAAGGAACAAAACAGCAGCAGACTCACAGACTCCAGGAAGGGTCTAGCAGTTACCAAAGGGAAGGGGTGGAGGAGAGTTGGGTGGGTAGGGAGGGAGAATGGGATTGAGGGGTATTATGATTGGTACATATGGTGTGTGGGGGGTCAAGGGGAAGATAGTGTAGCACAGAGAAGACAATTAGTGACTCTGTAGCATCTTACTGTGACTGCAGTGGGGTGTGGGGGGACTTGATAACATGGGTGACTGTAGTAACCACAATGTTTTTCATGTGAAATCTTTATAAGAGTGTATATCAATGATACCTTAGTAAAAATAAAATAAAATAAAATAAAATAAAATAAAATAAAATAAAATAAAATAAAGAAAGACATTTTACAACCTCTAATAGAAGTGGAAAGACAGATTATGTTGGCAGTGAAAAATGCTTAGTATTTCTTAGGGTAATTTTCAGCAAATCTATAGATTGACTACAGTTTACAGATTGGCTATGCAGACTACACATTGACAATAAATTTCCAATAAGAAATTTCATGGAAACTGGCAGATTGGTTCTAAAATTTATATGAAATGGTAAAAGGTCAAAAATTGTTTACTTTGAAAAAAAACAAAAAACAAACAACAAAAAAAACAAACATAGATATAGCCTGTGCCCTGAACGATCTTGATTGTGATGATGGTTTCACATATTTATATCAAAGCTTACAACTTACACATTTGCAGTTTACTGTATGTTGATTATACCTCAATAAAGCTGTTAAAAATAGTAAAAAAAAAAAAAAAAAAAGGGAATAAGATGGGCCTTTTTTTGTAAACTAAGTAGATTTCACAAGGGCATTATCCGGTGCCCCATTTCTCTGCTCTGTCTCACTGGACAGCTCCTTCTTTGAGTTGTTATATTCAGAGCCTGCCTCTGACAGCCCACCTAGAACAGAATATTTTTTAAAAGCTCAACTTCATTGAGATATAATTCTCATACAATAAAGGGCACCCATTTTAAGTACACAGTTTGATGAGTTTTGACAATGTATACCCACAGGTAGTGACCATTACAATCAAGACATAAAACTTTCCCATCAACCCCCAGTGTTTCTTCTTGCTGCTTTTCAGTTATTCTGCCTCCCTCACTCGGGGCCCCAGGCAACTTCTGATACGCTGTTGGTTACAACAGGTTAGTTTTGCCTTTTCTAGGAGTTCATGTAAATAGAATCATCTAGTATGTACCCTTTTGTGTGGGCTTCTTTAGCTCAGCATGTTTTTGAGACTCATGGGAGTGGCCGTTTATATCAGTGGGTCATTCCTTTTTAGTGCTCCATTGTATGGAGTGACCACAGTTTATTTGCCTATCCTCTTGCTGATAGACATTCAGGTTGTTTTCAGGTTTTGGTTGCTATGTACATTTGTGTATGAGTCTTTGTGTCAGCATACATTCTCATTTCTTTTGGGCAATACCATGAGTGGAATGGAATGGCTGGATCCTACGGTGGTAAAAGCACGTTTAACTTTATAAGAAGCTGCCAAACAGCATGGTTTGAGACAGCACTGGATGCAATTGGTTTTGCACGCAGAGACCTGGGGGGTAGAGATCCAGGGGGTATCAACACCTGAGAGGATGAAGAGAGGCTGGAAGATTAGTGGGAGTGAGGGGGAGAGAGAAGGGCTGGGGGAGACAGAGAAACACACAGAGAAAGAGAAGGGTGGGGAGAGATTGAGAGGAGCAGCTGCTAAAGAGAGAGAAATTTGAGGAAAGAGCTGAAGGGCAGCAGAACATGGCACCCCAAAATATGACTGCAGGAGTTTAGACGTGTCACACCCCAAATATTTATTATTTTGAGGTGTAGGCACTTGAAAAGAAGCCACTACAGGAAGAAGCTTTATTTGAACTCCCCCTATCTGCCTAAAGGTAAGTCCTCCAAAAGGAACCCATGTATCATCAATCTCCTTCCTGGGAGTTTCATCAACCAGGGAAGATTGGCTTTTATCCCAGGAGAGGAGACTAGAAGCGGACACCACACCCAGATAAACTTTGTCACAAGCTCTCACACCTCTTGTATTCTTCTAAGGGCCCATTCATCTTTCCTAAAATTCACTTACTCTCCCCTAAGAGGCCTATACCTCCCTCCCCTTTTCCTATTAAAATAGCATTTAATCCTGAATTCTAAAGCCCCTCTTTGGAGTACTCATTTTTCTGGGTATCTGCCATGTATATATAATATATACATGTTAATAAACTTCTGTTTCCTTGTCTCTTGTTCTTCTGTCTTTTATTACAGGGATCTCAGTTAAGAACTCAGAAATGTAAGGGAGAAATTCTTTTTCCTCCCCTACAAAGCTAAGATTTGGTGGAAGTTTTGCTATGTGACGTGCACAGTAATTCCCTCCTCAAAACTTTCAGGAAAATGTGATTTGGATGTATGTGTGTGTATGTGTGTCGGTACACATATTTTTAATGTGGATTAAGTGTGAGACTGACTTTAAGTCTTGGGTCAGTCCAAGGAGGCTTAGTTACATTTGAGTTACGTGTAAGTGGAGAAACAGAAGAATTGATTTAAGAGAGAATAATTTGCCGAAGATCACACAGATTTGAGCTCAGTTTCTTGACTCGTGTTCTTTTCCATTTCACTGTAGGGTCCTGCAAAGGTTCTAGGAATTTGCCTTATATGCCATGATAAGATATTGTCCTCTGTCTGGTAATTTCCATTTTTTTTTCAGTGATTCTATCTGCAGATGGATGGATGGCCCATATAACCTGTGAAGAAAGCCATTTATGTTTCCCCAAAATATGCCTCTTTAACATAGAAATTGTTTGGAGCTGAAGGCAATTAAGAAACAGCAAATGCTGGAAAAGCTCTCTATACCTTTCCCCTTTCTGCCTAAAGACAGGATATAAATTTCCCTTTATTGGAGATGACTTTAGACTCTGTCAGCCCAGAGACTGCAAACCAACCTTACTCCATTAATTTTCCCCATCTATTTATTGTCATAGGCTGCCTCCTTTGGAAGCCTAAGACAGATTTCCTTTGTCTATAAACATATTATTCTTTGTTGAAAATGCTCCATAAACCCGAGTTCTAAACCACCTCTTCGAGTTACTCATCCTTAAATTTTTCCCCTGCACGCACGGGATCTACATGTTAATAAAGTTCTGTTTGTTTTTCTCTTGATCTGTCTTTTGTTACAGAACCCCAGCTGAGGACTTAAGATTTCCTCCCCTACATGGGACATCCAAAATCCACACAAGCAGCATTTGAATCACAGAAGCACAAAACAATATTTGCCTTCAGAGGTCTGATTAAGAAACTCATCACTGAGTCCTGATTTACAGCTCTGTCCACATGTTGAATGCTCCCTGGATATGGTATTAATTTTGTAATTCGCACTATGTGAGGAATATGAAGAAAGGTCTAGAGCTTCATAACTGGAAGTGGCCCCCGAGATAACTTAGCCCAACTCCCTCATTTTAGAGATGAAGATCTGAAGTCCAGGGAGGGGAAGTCCCACTCCTTTTGCCCCTATGTTATTCAACCAGCATTTACTAATTTATAAGCCTCTCCAATCTGAGCTTTTTCAGTTTGTCCTGGTGTGCTCATTCCCCATCCTGCCCCCTAGAACTGGTGATTTACTTCTTTGAGAAAGCCAAGATTTTGGGGGAGGTTTGCTATGTGGTGGACACTATAATTCTCTCCTCAAAACATTCAGGAAAAACACCCATTACTCACCTTTGCTTTTTGTTGGATTCCCTCTCCCCACACAGATTGCTATCACAGTGGCTGCTTCTCAGCTGGTCTGTTTGCATGTCTGCCACAGTTAGGCTGAGAGCTTTCTGAGGGCAGGGAATGTCTAGCATACTTTTTAATCCTAGTGCCTAGGACAGTGCCTAGCACATAGCCAAATACTCAGTGAATTCCCTGTTATTATAAAGGTGAGGCACATTTGTAAATGCTCAGACATAAAGTATGATTCCCTCTCCCACGGCTCCCTTCTCCAGCCACTATTCAGTCTCTTTGGTGATCTTCCAGATACTTTCTCTGCATACACAAAGAATACATAGATACTCCCATCATTAAAAATATGACTCAATGCTACAGAAATGATTATGTTGCTGATTTCCTTTTTACAATAAATATTTTGCCCAAATTCACTATGTGATTTATTTCTGTGTAATAAACTATTCTCAATTTTAGCAACTTATAACAATAACCATTTTATTCACTCAGGCTTCTGTGGGTCAGCTGTTGCGTTGGGCTAGGAGATGTTGCTGGTCTTGCTTGGGATCACGCTAGAACTTCAGGCAGCTGGCAGGTCGGCTGGGGGGCCTCAGCTCAGGTGAGTTACTGTTCCCTGTGGTCTTATCCTCCAACAGGCTAGCCTGGACTTCTTCGCAGGGCTAGCTTAGGTCCTCTGGGGCCTGCTGCTTCCCTGGAGTTTGCTTAGGAGTGAGGTTCAGGGCCCTTTAGGGGAATATCCTGGAGTTTATAGAGTTCTGGGCCATCTCTAAAGAATATAAATATAATATAAATCTACTAATATAAAATCAGGTATAGAGCCTTGGAAGAGGCCTCTGCAAGTGAGGGGCCCAAAGCTTGAGCTTCCTAGCACATCCACTTCCGATCTTGTCTGCTCTCGGGTCTTCAGAGAGCCTTCATGGGATTCTGTTGTCATTCTCATTCTTGGGAAAGGGCCAGGGACTGAGGACAGCAGGGAGCAGGGCCCCTTCTCAGTGGCATTGCAACACCTGAGCTTCTCTGCTCTCCTCTCAGTCTTGGGCATGGAAAAAAACTAAACTGCTCTTGGTTTATTGCACATTCTTCTGAGTTTATTGAGACATAAATTTTATGCTCTGAACCTTTCATGACTTAGATCTTAAAATTCAACACCCTCCTTCCCTCTCCCCACCTCCAACCCTGCTTTTTCTTTCTTTTTTTCAAATATAGCCTTGGCCATAAATTTCAAAGGTCTATTTCTGAAACTCAAAACTTAAGAATGGACTCTTTGTTCTGCTGTGTTCTCCACCGCTTTCCAAAGGGTGAGATTCCAATGCCCTAGCTGTTTCTTGATGAGGGGTAGGATTCAGGAACAAAATCCACCTTGGATAATGTTGTAAAATAGTACTCTGTTGCACGGCTAGAGCTGTTATTGACATAGGCCTAGGAGCACCAGGGGAAATAAGTTGAGCCTTGCTTTCACTTGGGGAAAGAATTTACTTGGACATACTTGGCATGGGGTTGGGTGGGGGTGGAGGGAGTGGATCCACACATGCTCAACTGTAGGTGGATCATGTTCCAGGGAGAAGGACTCTGGCTGCTCTCAGCTCAGACATGGGGCCTTGGGTGGGATGTGAGTAAGGGCTGCACACCCATGGCGAGGCTGTAGCTGGAACCCCTTGGTGGTGGCTAAGGGATACAGTGGGGAAGGAGAATACTCTCGATGTAAACGCTGAGAGTTGTGGCACTGGGAGCCCAAGCAATGGAGACAGTTAAGTCCTTCCCCTGCCAGCAACAGTCAGATATATGAGTGGTGATCAGCGGTGGTACTGTTCGCTGCTTGTGAGCAAAAATGGAGGTTGGTGGCAGGCAGGCAAGTGGCAATGTCAAGGTCAGTAGCCCAGGGGTGGGGAGCTGGGTGATGAGAACAGCAAGAATTGGCAAGTGACAGCTCCGTCCAAGCCCCTGCACTATGACGTGATCAACCCTAGCATGGCTTCTAACAGCCTAGGCTGGTGGCCCTGGATGACAGCCACCTTTTGAGCTTCTCTCTGAAAGCTCTCATGGCTATCAAAAGAATTTACTGTTTGTTCCAGCCGACACCTGAGAGGCCTTCCTTTCTTGGAGCATTTGCTAAAAGGGACTTATAATTCCTTCCTCTGTCCCTTTGAGTTATATTTGTCGCTCCTGCAAACCAGGAGTGCCTTTTCCAAGGACCTGAGAGCCATTCCTTTGAAAAGCAGTTCAGGAAGATTAAGGCCATGGTGGTCCCAGTCTCTCCCCTCTCCCCTCATTCTCCCTTTACAATACCTAGTCACCTCTGCAAAATAGGAACAAAGCTCAGCAATTTTCCCTGCTGTCAGGAGTTACTGAATAAAATGTGGTTTCGCCACTTTAACTCAAGTCTGGCCTTGTTTATCTTTGACAGTTGGGAGTGGCCACGGGGAACCCAAAGCTGTAGCTGGGATGAGGGGCAATCAGAATTGAGCTGGGTGTCAGTGTGATGATGACAGTGCCTGTGTGTGTGTGCGTGTGTGGGGGTGTCACAATGGGACTGGTACCCTGGGGCAGGAGTGGCTTGGGCAGTGTTTGAGGGTAACTTAGGTGCCATACCGGGGCACACTGGGGCTTTGGTCCAAGAGGGCTAGCAACCTGTGCAGTCTGGAGCAGATTGATGTGGGCAGAGAACCATGGGCAACCCCCTGGCAGTCCCTATAGACATATGGTTCCTGGGGAGGCCAGGAACCCCAGGGAGAAGGCAGCTGGCATCCTGCCTTTTCACACGTTAGCTGTTGAAATCACAGTCTTTCTATCTGTTGATGGGACCTTGTTTCTACACACAAACCACCAAAGCAAACCCCTGTGTTTACTGTGGCAATTCTTGGAGATTCTAAGAACTTGAATCTTTGTTGGGGACCATCTCTGGAAGTCATGGTTTCTGACCTCTTGACTTAGAGGATTTTTAAATCTTTCTTTCCAGTAGGAGGGAAAATTTCCTTTTGAAGAGGAGAAAAAAGATGGAGAACAGAAAATTCTAGTAAATGGAAAATGACTTGGAAGGCTCCCCCTGCACTTGGGATATCAAGGAAGCCCCGTCAGCAGGGAAGAGAGCTGGAAACAGGGCATAAAGTTGAGAAGCCAGGACAGGAAGGGTCTCTGCTTGTGCCCTGGGGACCAAGAGTGATCATTTCAAACCTGGATTTCAAGTGATAGTCAATTTTTATATATGGTCTTAACGTTTGCTTTATTATTTGCAGTCAGTTATATTTTTTGTGTAAGATGAATCATTGTACCATATATTTTTTCCCCAGATAAGTGGAGTGGGGCACATGCTAAGTGAGGTGAGGTACCCCCAAAGTAAATGGTACTTAGCTGACACAGGATTTCAGCTAGATGAGTTTAGCCACCCTCCGGCCTATCTTCAAAAGTAAACTTTTTATTAGATTAAAAAATACATTTAGGGTTGAGAGAAAGAAGCAAGATATAAAAGAGTAAATAATACTGTATATTTCCATTGACATGAAGTTCAAGAGCAGGTGGACACTAATATATGGCTGTCAAAATCAGAATAGTGGTCACTCCTGAATGGGCTTGGCCACAAAGGTTCATGAATGTTCACGGAGAAATCTTCTGGGTTGATAAAAATGTCCTATATCTTGTCTTAGGATTTGATATTATTGTTTTATGCATTTGTCAAAACTCATCACACTGTATACGGAAGACATGTTTACATTTTTCTGCATGGAAATTCTACTTCAACAATAATTAAAAAAAATAAAATAAAAGACACAGTGAACTTCCCCCTCCCCACCACCAAAAAAAAATTTTTATATGATGAACTAGATTGGGTTGCTAGTTTCCTTCCTTAAAATCAACCCTGGAGAACCAAACTATGGAAGCCAGAGGGAACATTAATTCCAGAACCAACTGAAAATAACAACAAGGCCTTCCTTCCCTTCTCTTTGCCCTGCCGCCTCCACCCCTAGATTGAGGCTGCTTTGAACTCAAGTGTGGGAAGTTGGTAGCGGCAGCCTGAGCTGGAGGCGGGTTTGGAGGAAATGGATTTTGCTACCTTATTTGGGATTTATATGTATTTTTAGGTAACTGCCTGTTTGATTAGGACTTGTTCGGTTTGGTTTATGGGCCTGCGTTGCGCCGCTCCCCCATCCCACAGTGTCTTAGGACAAATCTTCACCTTCCTCAGAGACAGGTAACTGTGAGGTGGTGTTTGCAGTTCAAAAGCCCTGCAAGGGTTAGGATGCAAGCGGGAGCATTATTTACTCTTCTCTCTTTCCCTGGGCTGTGGAACCAATTTAGGGAGACTGCCTCCTCCCAGGGCTTCTTTTCTCTAACAGGTCGAGGTGAAGCCTTGACCGTGGAGCCTCTTGGTGGGGTTGTGTCCACAGGAACCGTCCACAGTTACCTGAGGACACCTGTGGTGGTGACACTCCTGACCCTGGGGTTCAGCTGCTTCCCCGCCTTAAATTTATAAGGACTGACCAAAATTTGGGCTTAAACTTTAACTCTTTCCCACTACTTACTTCCAGACAAATTAACTGATAGTTACCTAATTTGATTCTGATTATTTAGCTCATTTTTCCATTTTATCACTCATTTTTCCTTTTTTTTTCCTGCTTATTTTTGATTGAGTCATTACAGCTTTTGCTGTATTGCACGCTTTCTTTTTGTCCTTTAAGAGTTCCACTGTGACAGTTCCTTCCATGTGCATGGGCAACATTACATTGCTCATCTTCCTACCAGTTTCAAAGTAAATGTTATTTCTAATGTGTTTCTTTTGTAATTGTTTGCCTCTTATTAGTACTTCAAGACTACCACTGGCTTTACACTTACCGGTTTTTATGAGGTTGATAATGTGTGAAAAATCACTTGGGCGCAAGGATGGCAACTGGACTCTGCGTTGTGAACAACGGTGAGTCTAAAACGACCTCTATAGCCGGCGCCATCTGGTGGTGGAAGGAAGAGTTGACGTTCTTTTTTTCTGGAGTTTTCATTTCGGCGAATCTGTAGACTTTGAAATTGAAATGGAAGGCTTTTCTCTCTCTATTATTCTGTGGTTTTAAAAATAATTCATTATATATAACAGACACCTTTTCTTATCAATGTATATAGATTTACTTCATTCCTTTTGTAGCCGCGTAGTATTCCTTGATATGGGTACACGGTAACTTATGCAGTCATTCTCTTATTGATGGACATTTAAATTGTTCCTAGATTTTTTTTTATTACAAGTAATCCCATAATATACATATCTTTAGGTTTAAGTGTACATTTCTTTGAATTTCAATGAAGCTGAGCATCTTTTTATATATTTATTGGCCATGTCAGTAAGTAGACTTCTACGTCATGACTTTTTTGTTGTTGTTTCTTTTTCTCTTTTTCTTTTTCTTTCTTCTTTTTTTACTTCATGATTTTTAAGTGCTACAAGGTATTACAAGATAACGGCTGTATCACCACTAAGTCAGGTAACCCTGAATGTTGGACATTGTGTTGTTTCTTTAAAAGTCAACTGTTTTTTTTAAAATTACGGTATCATTGATATGATAAATCATCTTATGAAGATTTCACATGAACAACATCGCGGTTTCAATATTCACTCATACTATCAAGTCCTCACCCCCCATCATTGCAGTCACTGCCCATCAGCGTAGTGAGACGCTGCAAAGTCATTACTTGTCTTCTCCGTGCTGTACTGCCTTCCCTGTGACCCATCTATATTGTGAGTGCTAATTACAGTGCCCCTTAATTCCCTTCTCCCTTGCTCTCCACCCACCCTCCCCAACCCCTTCCCTTTGGTGACTGCTAATACCTTCTTGGAGTTTGTGAGTCTGCTGCTGTTTTGTTCCTTCAGTTTAAAAATCAAATGCTTTTTATAGCTCTTGAACTGTCTGAAGGTGGGGAAGCTTGTGTAGCTGACCAGCTGTTTGAAAAATGTCTTGCAGTTAATGAACTGGCTTTTGTCATCTGCTTGGTTAGGTGACTTCAAATATTTCTATTTTACTGAGGAGACATAACTTTTGAAACGTTTGCCCAAACATTGAGTATCTGCCAAACTTCCATACTCTCTTCTATTATTCGATCGAATAATTATGAAATTATGGTTGGATCAGAACTATTTTGTTTCCTTTATTTTTCGATTTACATATATGTTCAGTTAACTGCCTTTTTTTTTATTAGACCCTATTTTATTTGTCCATAGGAAGATTTAGGGCAACATTAGTTTTCACAAATAGAAACAAGCATAAAACTAATGGGACAAACTTCTTAGTACTTAAAGGATTTTTCTTCTCAGGGTCCATCAGGTGCACTTGTCCAGTTTGTGGAGCTGATTAGAATAACCTTTAAAGATTTTACAGCTGCTTGAATTTTGTTTATAATTGGTTCTGATGTGTTTATCTCAATTTATGAAGCCACATCATATTTGATAGATTTAAGCACATCTCTTTGAGCAGTCAGCAGATAATTATAGACTATTTCTTTTTTTTTAATTTTGGTATCATTAATATACAATCACATAAGCAACACTGTGGTTACTAGACTCTCCCCATCATCAAGTCCCCACCACATACCCCACTGCAGTCACTGTCCATCAGGATAGTAAGATGCTATAGATAGACTATTTTACTTCTTACCATGCTTCGTAAGGAAGGATGCTTGCCCCCCTCCCTTTCCCTCTTCTTTCATTTTTCTATTGAGAACATACATATTGCAAAGTTCATAGCCTGTACTAATCCTAAGTGCTCAATGGATTTGTACATATACACACATCCGCATGACCACCACCCAGATTAAGATGGAGAACGTTTTCAGCAACCCAGACAGCTTCCTTGAGCCCCTTCTCAGTCTATATTATCTCCCTGCTGGAGGTAACCACAATTCTGACTTATCATCAGTTTCGCCTGTTCTTGTATCTGTAGCTTGTGCTCTTGTGTGGAGCTTCCTTTGCATAATATTCCATTTTTAAGATTCATCTATGTTGTTGAGTGTACACATTGCTGCTTTCTGTTGTTGTTATTGAGTAGTATTCCACAGTTTATCCATTCCTCTGTTTCTACTTGTTGGCTATTATAAATCAAGCTTTTAGGAACATCCTTGTGCATATCCCTTTGTGCAGTTGTTTCTCTTGGGTGTGTGTTTAGGACTAGAACTGCTGAATGAGAAGGTAGGCATGAATTCATGCTTTAGAAAAATCTGCTAAACAAGGTTTCTGAAAAGATTGTACCATTTTATGCTCCTATCAGCAAGATCTGAGCTTTCCAGTTGCTCTAGGTCCTTGATGATACTTGTCATTGTCAGTCTTTTTAATTTAGCCATTCCGAGGGGTGTGTTGTGGTGTTGCCTTGTGGTTTAGTTTGTACGTCAAGGCTATTTGATTCTGTGGGTCACCAGGCTTTTACTTTTTATCTGAAAAGCTCTTGTATTTTGTGTAGTGGAATATGCCAATTGTTTGAAATGGTTTCTGAGATGACTGAACAGCTTTTACCAATTTTCTTATTCCCAGCCCTGGCACCAGTATTTTCCAGTGTTTCACCAGTATATAGCCTTAAGTGTGCCATGTGTGTGTGTTTATACCTAGGAGTCTGTTTCAGAGAAGAAGCTTTCTCCATAATGTCCTTATGATGCTGGGGTCCTTGTTCACGAAGCCTAAGAATGAGCTTCACAAACACTCAAGGTAGGCAAGCAAGGTACAGGCTTTTATTTAGAGATAAAGTGAAAGGACAGAGCTCCCGACTCACACCAGGAGGGGACAAGCGAGTTCGTGGTGGTACGTTGTCTAGAGGTTTTATAGGCAGTTGAGGATATTTGGGAACGTGAAAAAGAGTTTAGGGGTGTGGACTTGTTAAGTGGTCCTGAATATTAAAAATTAACTTAACATATGTAATTTCCTGCCTTGATTTCTCTCTGGGATACCGGTGTCTTGGTCTGGGAGCACATCAAAAGGCCGCCTGCCCAGCCCCCAAGGTGGGCTGAGGTATTGTCTATTTGCTAAAGAATCCTGCCTCTCAAACTTCCTGGGTGTTAAAATGCAATCTTTTAAGATGGAATTCTTCCGTCCTTTTACCATGCCGTCTACAGCTGGGTCTGCAGCTAAGTTAGTTGTTCAGTTTGCAAAATCACCTCCTCAGATCTGAAGGAGGATAGACAGCACATAGGCCCAGGCCTTTTAGTAGGCTAAAGTGAAGCTTACACATGGTTACAAATGATTAGCATAATAAAACATGTGCTACTCTTCTTTATCTGGGGAACATTAACTGATCTCACTGAAGAATGATTCTAGAGCTTAATGTTTAACATAGAGTTTTAGTGGGGGGAGGGGTTCCTTGCATGCAGTTACATATATCCCGCCCTGCCCCCTCTGGAGGCCCTCACCCTACTCTGACTACATCCACGGTCCCTGTCTCACTTATACATCCCTCAGATCAGGTATCTTTTCAGTTTTAGGAAAGGAGTTTGTAAGCCTGCATCCCGGAGTCAGTACAAAGAATGTTTGTATAGGTTTGGGAAGGAACAAGTAAGAAATTGGACCAGTTCTGTCTCTTAAATATAAACCTGGGTAAGAAAAACAAGGAGTCGATTTTTCTAGTCCCAGACAGTTACTGGGAGTGCAGCGGCTACCCTGAGGGCACCTTGGATAGAGCATTGGTAGAGTCATGGTAAATTTCATTGCCCTAAGTTACAGTGCAGACATCACCTTCTCCATGAGGCCCACCCTGATGACCCTATTTAAAATCTAACCCTCTCCTCATCTTCTTTACCTTGCTCTGTTTTCCCCCATAGCCCTTATCATCATCTACCATAACTTAATCTATTTATTCTTGTGCCAGTTACAAGAGATTGCCATTTAGCTCAAACCCACCTTCCTAGATTCTTTGTGGTGCTAGGGTGGGACTGGGCAGCGAACCGCTACCTTTCTGCTCTGCCAGCAGCTCCCTGTCAGACCCCGTCCATAGCCCGTGCTAGACCGAGGCTGCAGGGATGGGGGAGGAAGGGACTGGCTCCTGCTGGTTTGCTTCCTGTTGGCAGGCGTGCAGACCTCTCCAGCAGCAGGTCCTCCCCCATCCACCCCAAACGTCGCCCCCAATGGTGGCACGTCCTTTCTGTAGCAGCTGCTGAATCCTCCGTGTGGTGATTCAAACACTTGCAGAAGCAGCCTCACTGTCCCCCTTTCCCTGCCCCCCGCCAGCGCCAGCCAAGCATCACTTCCTCCTTAGAGTCTGAGTTTCACTTCTGCAGGGACCTCCTCTAAGTTAGACTTGAACAGTCCCGTCCTCCTACCTGCATCCCCCAGCACTAGAAATTCCCCTGGCACTTTAAAAATGCTCCATAAATACTCACAGGCTGAGTGAATGACTTGGGTGAGGGGTTGTTGGTTCATGATTTCACTGGAATTATTTGAGTTTTCTGTTTAGGTTTTTGTTAGTTTTGAGCACAAATTAACTAAATAAAGGTTTAAAAAAAATAGTGTGTCATGTTCATTTTTGAGATGGAGGTAGTCCCCACAGCTAAGGTTCATCTAAGGAAGTTTTGGGGAGCCCCCTGGATTGGAAGATAGAAAAGCAGTATAAGGCTACTAATGATGGGGACAGCAGAGAATATTACTCTGGTCAGTGGTCAGCTCAAGAAAACAATATATTTAACAAAATACTCTTAAGGCAAACTCAGTCTGGGCTGACCAGTAGCCTTGCACTCTGCTTTTGGAAACCAGTGTTTTATATAGTCAGGGCAAGATCGCTGAGAGAAATCTCTGAGTCATGGAGACAGGAATGGAGAACACTCCATCTAGAAGCAATAAGATCCCGCGAGGCCATAGTGACAATTAGTCCACACAACAAAAGTAATGCCAACATTTTGCATTTGATCAGAGAACAATTGAGTGATTAGGGTCCATAGGGGCCTTGGAGAGGTACTCAGAAAGTCACTATTTGTTAAAATAATGTTTTCGCTCATTTAGTTCGTCAAACACCATTTAGATAGGGTCTCATTTTTGGTTTGGACCTCCAAAAATTCTTTCTAAGATTTTATTGTCTATTTTTTTATGGAGTGTTGAATACTGTCGCAAGCCTGTCATGGAGACAGTTTAGTCAGAAAATACATTACTTATTTAGCACTATAGGTCACAATTATTTCTTTAAGTTTTGGCTCTCCAGGAAGTAATGTGATCATTAAGCAAATTTTGGTCGCCTTTTTTTCTGATGAAGTTTTAACTTACAGTGATGCTGCATAGAGAGGTGTTTGGTGTCCTCTCTTTTATTACTAGTTTTATTACATCTATTAAATGCTTTAAGAAGAGTCTGATCCCCTGAGTCTTTGCACGGGGTGGGTATCTTTATAGAGGAACTTGAGTACCCATGTCATAAAGCCCTGGTGCTTCAGTGAAGTTTGTGGGCTTAGGAGGACAAGATAAGGTTTTTTTCCAGCCTGAAACTAAAGAAATTTTCCTCTGGGAGTCTTGAAAGTAAATCTACCAGTCGGGAAGTATGTTGATGGCAGAAGCAGAGAAGGATATGTGGTGCTGTGAATAAGATCTCACAAGACCCTACAACTTTTGAGTGCTTTTCAAGGTCCTTTTTGGTTTGTTTTCTTTTTTGTTTTTTAATAGTAGGGGTAAATCAGGATTATTTTTTATGTATCATCTTCTGACAAGATGATATGAGCTCAGTTTATGTGTTGGAGTTTCTGCAATGTTTATTGGCCCAAAGAGGGTGATTCAGGCCACTTAATATTTGTGGTGGTGTGTATTTTAACTAAACTTGTCATTTAGAACAAAATTTTAAATTGCTTCTGAACTCCAGGAATCACAGGCATAATATAAAATTATGTTAAATCAGGAAGAATTTTGAGATTTTTAAAAAACAATCTTTCAAGTAAAACGAGTACCTCTATTGCTTGACATAGAGAGGCTGGTCTCCAGTGGAGATTAAAATCTTAAAAGAGTTTCTTAGCAACAAAGGCGGAGACAGTATTTGTGCATAGAGGGCTTAGGTTCTTCCAGGAAAAAGCCCCATCTCATTTAGTTCTGAAAGAGGGTTGATAGGAATCAGCCATAGGAACTGAATGAACGTCACTGGGAGGTGCAGGAAGGGCCCAAGATCTTATGCCTCATCCTTCACCACCCTTGTGGCCTTACCCTCATTGTGGGGGACGGGGTAGTAAAAAGTCCAGTTTAGGCTGACATGAGAAGGCAGAGTCTCGTCCAATGTCGTGGTAGCATTTTCTCTTTTTCCCTGTCCACTTCTTCCCTGCCCACTGACTGCCGCTTCAGGCCCCTGCAGGGGTGGAGCGGGTGGGGGTCGGGCTGGAAAGGTCTTTCCTCCTGGTGCCAGTTGTAATCTGCTGGTGGTGCCTCTGGGTGTGGGGGAAGTCTGGGGCCCTCCATCTGAACTTCCACAGAGAGGGGAATGCCTCCTCTGGAGGACCCCCCATCCCGGCTTCAGTGTTTGATGGCCCAATATCCAGCCTCTTTCTGCCAGTGTCACCTGGCTTCTGGTGGGGAAGCCTCTTGGACAGGTTTCCTTTTGTATTACCTGGCAGCCCTCTTGGGGTCTGCCCGTGGGAAGCACACACCGTTACCCTGCTGTAGTTTAAACTTCTCTCCGTGGACGTAAACGTTTTACCAGTTTCTTTGCTATCCTCCTAAGGATAGTCTGTGTCATTGTTTACAGCGCCAGTTAACAGTTGTGTCTCAGCACTAGAGCCACACTTCATTGCCCTGCCTGTGATCCTGAAACGGGGCCCTGTAAATGTTTCTCCTTTGCCAGCTGCCAGGATGTTCAGCCTGTGTGTACAGCACGGTGGGGTGGGGTGGGCAGTGCAGGAGGAAGGGGGCTTCTTCTGATTCTTGTGTTCTTGCTCCTGTGACGTATGGTGGCCAGCAGTGGCCAGTGGCCAGTGAGATGTGAGACAACCAATTCCTAGTGAGTTTTAGGGTCACCCTGGTGCACAGCATCCCAGTGAGTTTCAGAGGCACCCTGTGGGCATCTTCTAAGTGAGTCTTGCTGGTATCCAGTGGGTGGCTGCCCAGATATTCTTCTCCAACAAGCAGTTTCCCAGTGAGTTTTGTTGGCCCTCAAGTGCGTAGTTTTCTGCTTGCCAGCTCTGGCCGCAGCCAAGACACACCTTCCTCAAGGAGGTCTGAATCTCTTCCAAATTCATTCTTTCCTCGGGTGCTCTGCCTCAGTCTTACAGTTTATCTCTGCCGCTGCTTCGTTTTTTGGAGTTCTCTTTACCCCTTAATAGTTAACTCCTTGTTATTCATTAATGATCCTTTACATGTTGAAATTGCTATGTGGTTTCTGTTCACTGACTGGCCCTGGCTAATATATTTGTCTATTTCTTATTGATTTTTAGTAATTCTTTGTATATTCTGAATCCTAATACCATATTATATATTTGTCACATATCCTTCCTCAGACTCTCACTTACATATAAGTACACACACATACAATTTAATTATTAATATTAAAAAGAGGACCTATGTATCCTTCCACCCCAAGGTCAAGAAATTGAACATTGTAAGCACCCTAAAATTCCCAGCATGCCCCCTGCCCAGTCACAGTTCCATCTTCATCACTCCCCCTCCCACTCCAGATAACAACTATCCCAGCTTTCTAATAATGATATCCTTGCTTTTCTTTATAGTGTTAGTCTATATGAATGCATCCTCAAACAATTATATATATTTTAAATTCTATATGAATACAGTCTTATTGGATATGTTCTTTTATAACTTAGGTTTGTGAGATTCATCCGTGCCATTGTACATAGCTGTAAGTCATTTGTTACATTGCTGTTTGGTATTTCATTGAAAGAGTATATAACATATAGTGTATCCATTTTACAGTGATGGACCACAGAGTTGTTCACAGTTGTTAGCTATTATGAACCATGCACTTATGAATATTCTTGCACAGGTCTCTAGTTATAACTGAGAAAGTTTTTCTATAGTACATACTTAGAAGTGGAATCTCTAGGTCAAAGAATTTGGATATCTTCAGCTTCACAAGATAATTCCTGTTTTCCAAAGTAGTTGCAACCAATGTACATTCCCACCAAAAAAATGGATGATATTTGTCCTGCTCTACAATTACACCAATACTTGCTATCCGATTAAAACTTACTTTTTTAGGCAGTGTGTAATGGTATCTCATGATTGTAATGGGCATTTAGCTGCTTACTAATGAGATTGAAACCCTTTTAGTATGTTTACTGGCCATTTGTATCACTTTTTTTGGTGACATTATATTAAAATCTCTTGCCTATTCTTCTGTGGGGCTGCCTGTCATTTTCATATTGACTTGTAGGAGTTCTTCATTTATTCTGTATCCTAGTCTTTGGTAGTTTTAGGTATTTCAAATATCTTTTCCACTCTATGGCTTGCAGTTTGAAATTTTAGTGTTATCAGATTTATCGATCTTCTTGCTAAGAATTTTTATTGTGAATGGATATTGACTTGTCCCAAATGCATTTTCTGCTTCTATTGAGAAGATTATATGATCCCCCGCCCCAAGCTTGCTATTTTTTGCATTTTTAGCACCTAGTAGAGGGCCTGACACAGAGGAGATGCTCAGAAAAATAGTTTTTAAATGAAGTAAGTAAATACTCAATGATAAATTAAGTGACTTGCAATAAATAAGTGATGGAGCCTTAAGATCTGGGACTCCTGACTTCTAGTCCCTGCGCACTTCCTGCTACCCCGCTACCCACTCCCCATCCCTGCCACCACGATTTGTCCTGAGGACTCTCACTCACATCAACCTCCAAGCTGGAGAAAATTTTCCAGGAAACCACAAAGGCCAGGTGACTTTTCTCACTTAGTCTCACTACTCGACTCAAAAACCAGTCTAGCCTCAAAAACAATGATGTCCAGTTTACCATGAACTCCTAGATAACTGACCAAGTTTTCTTGCTCATATCATTGAAATCCATTCTGGAACAGGAAGGTAGAGGGCAGTTGGTGAAGTTGGGAAGAAACTTTATGTCTTCGTAGAGGATCTGAGATTATTTATATAGAGCATAGGACCTCATGAGGCACATGGAAAATCAGTAAGGGACAACTGGTAAATTAATTTTTGGAAATGGCTAATTGCTGTTAGTTCATTGTATTTTATGAAGATAATCTTAGTTATTTTTCCATTTGTCTTAACTACTGCAATGTTTGATTAGGTTAGACTTTGGATGGAAAGTTGCTGGTCAGGTTAAATTACACAACAGTCTCAGCATATTTCCTTTAGCGCTAGACATACTGTTACTCAGGACCCTTTGCACTCATGGTACTAAGGCCAGTCAGCTGTCCTTGAATTCTGTCATAGGTGCTGTGAGTGCCCAGCTTGCATTCCCCTGACCTACCCTGGGGGTGACCTGCAGCCTTTCCTGTTCATTGCTAAATGAACAGCTTCTTGTTTCTCCCAGCTTGAGGTTGCTCTCAGGCCCCAGGAACATGCTTGGCTTGTGCACAGGAACACTAGAAATGTTGGAGAGTTAAAGCCCCAATAATGTAGGATGGCGTTTTGGATAAATACCCCAGCTTCCCTGCCCTTTGGGAATAATATCTCAGAGGGTCCCCAATGGGATTGGGTCCCAGTGGCCCACAACAGTAACCTGCTCACTGTCGTACCCTTTCTTGGCTTCTCCCCTTCCCTGTCTGACCTGCCCACTCCCCTACTGGTGTTTCCTATGATCATCTCTCAGATAAACCACTTCCACCCGAATCTTTGTCTCAGGGTCTGTGTTTGGGGAACTCAAAGTAAGACAAACACTGTTTCGGTCTTGTCACTGCCTCTCAAGAAGCTGCATTGGCTTCTTTCCATTCACCCAGTAGGGTCCAAATTCTGCTCTCCGGTGTTGGATGCCATTTGTAATTGACCACTTAGCTTTGTTCCCAACATGCCCCCTCCCCATTCTTAACTTCAACCATCAGTTTCCTCACTGACTCCTACCCACGCTGTGCGTTTGCCCATCTCTGTGCCTGGGATCTTTCTTTTATCTGCCTTTGGATGCCTCTGAATCATGTGCCAGTCTCCCTCTTCTCTGTCCATTATTCACAATTCCCTAGAGATCAGGACTTAGTAGGAGCCCCAAAAATATTTATAGGACAAATCCATTAATTATTGAATTGTTTTAGGCCATTGGATTGCCAATCTATTATAAAGTTTGAAAATAATGAGGGCTGATTAATGGTGTGGGGATATAGGTACTTTGTGCACTGCAGTGGGGGTATGAAGTAGTAGTCTTTCCTGGAGAGCAATGTGGCAATATCTGCCAAAGATGTAAATATGCCTACCATTCAACACAGTGAATGGTACCATTCCACTTCTAGATTTTATCTAATAGAAATATTTTACCCTATAGGAATACTCTATTCTCTGGAAATATTCCATGTGATCCTAATGGTATGTGAACAAAGGTCACATTCAATGTTCACCATTGCTTGAAATTATGAAAAATGATATAAAATAGGAAATTGCCTAAATGTCCATTGATAGAAGAATGGTTTAACAGTATTTGGTACATGGTATAAAATACTAAACCTCAGTTAAAAAGGATGAGGAGTGTCTTTAAAAATCTTCAACACCTATGTTCCAAAAGTAAGTAGAATATTATGTGTAGCATGATTCTATTTATATGAAAGTCAATGTACATGTGGGTATATATATATATATATATATATATATATATATATATATATATATACAGACATGTATGTGAATGTACAAACAGGACTGGAATTATATACTGCAAACTGTTAGCAGCAGTTACCTCCTGGAAGGCGGGGGTCAGTGAATGTCTGTGACACTAGGGGAGGCAGAGAGAAGACTTCAGCTTTATATTTGTTCTTGTACTGTTTGAATTCTTACAGTGAGAATATAGTCACTTTCCATAATAACTCTGTACTTACAGTTCCAACAGCAGGACTATAATCTAGTCTTTTTTTCCCCACAAGGGGGGGGGAAGGACTCCCACTCAGATCTCCTGGCAAACACCCCTGTAGCCAGAGCTTCTGGTAAGAAAACAAATGGTATTTACTAGTAGAAAGATAACAGTGAGCCTATCTGTAAAATGCATTTAGCAATATATACTTGGTCTGCCTAGATGGTTTATTATAAATAAACTTGGAATTTATGGATTTATGGGCCATAGCTTGCTGGAAAATTATACTTACAGTTAGTGGGGCATAAAAAGAAGATGCTCCATAACCAATATAGCTCCCTTGTTTAAGAGGCAGTGTATGTCATTACTTAAACCTAACATGTTAAATCCACACCAAAATGTGTCCTATGTGGGGGAGGGAGGACTTATGTAGAGCTGTGTTGATGGTCTCAGATGCTTCCAAGTATGGAATATCTTGCCTATGTCTTTCCATTGTCTGTATCCTTTGAATAAGTAGAGGTTGGGCCTTGGTAAGACTATGACTCATACAAATCTGATTCACAAATTGAGAGACATATGTTGGATAACATCAGCACATAAATGCACCTTAAAGTTGTGGAACCTGGGAGATATAATCTGGGGAGAGGGCATAGACAGGAAAGAGAAGAGCTTAGACTATTGCAGTAGCCTCCTAACAGATCTGGCTTCAGAGGGCTTAACCATTCCCAACTCATTCTCCACACAGCATGACAGCACTGTTTGAAACTTTTCAGTGACTCGCTATCACACTTAGAGTAAACTACAGAATCCTAGCCATGGTCGACAAGGCCCTACGTGAGTGGGCTCCTGGGGACTGGGGGTTAAATGCTAGGACTCTCCCACTTGTTTGCCAAGGCTCCTGCTGCACTGGGCTCCTTCAACTGTCAGAGAGCCTCTCTGGCTGTTTTCTCTGCCTGCAGTATCCTCCCCTGGGACATTCTCTACATGGTTGGCCCCCTCTCACGTTGCAAGTCTTAGTTCAAATGTCACCTTGTCAAAGAGACCTGCCTTGATAATACAACCTAAAAAAGCTCCATTCTTGCTCTTAATTTCCATCACCTCTGCCCTATCTGAAATTGTTGTGTTTTTTATTTGATTTTTTTATTGTGGTAAAACCTACATGACATAAAATTTCTCAATTTAATCATTTTTAAGTGTACGATTTAGTGGCATTGTACATTCTCTATGTCATGTAAACATCACCACTATCTATTTCCGGAGCTTTTTGTTAATCCCAGACAGAAACTTTACACCCAATAAACAGTAACTTTCCATTCCCCCCTCTCAGCCCATGGTAACCATCATCTTACTTTTTGTCTCTATGATTTGCTTATTCTAGGTTTCTCACATAAGTGGAATCGTGCAATATTTGTCCTTTTGTGTATGCCTTAAAAGGCTCATCTGTGTTATTGCGTGTGTCAGAATTTCATTCCTTTTAAAGGCTGACTAGTATTCCATTGTATGTATGTACTACATTTTGCTTACTCATTCATCTGTTGATGGACACTTGGGTTGTTTCTACCTTTTGGTTACTGTGAATTAAACTACTATGAGGCATACACGTATCTGTTTGAGTCTTTGTTTTCTATTGTTTTGGGTACATACTTAGGAGTGAAATTGATGATATTCTTGTTTATTTGTTCACTTTTTAATGGTCTCCCGCTAGAATAGAGAATCCACTGCTTAGAACAATGCCTGACTCACAGTGGAAACTCAATATGTATTTTTGAAACAAATGAATTTCTCAGGTACACTAACTAGGGCTTGTAATAGTCACCTATCTCATAGAACCATTGAGAGGACTACATGCAATCACTTACGTCCTAGCACAGGGCCTGAGCAGATAGTCACCATCAGTTTATGTTAATTCTAAAGAAACACTTCCCCTGTCCAAGTTTCTGACTTTGTAATGGGCTTTTGGCTCTTATTTAGCTTTCTGTTGCTAGCAAAGATTTTTTGACATTCTCTAATTTGCCTGGTGCCATGAGGGCACCAAATATCAAGATGATCAAGACCTGCATCTATCCTCAGGCAATTCATAACTTAATTAAATTCTAAACATAGTCTTAAAAGAGAACAGAGGCACTGTTCATGGGGTAAATTCACTTGTTTTAATTTTAATCAAACTAGTTTCCTAATTGATCATGTAATTTGGGGGGCCTGGTCCAAATGGGTGAAAATAGACCCAGAACAAAAAGTTGCCCCTTTGCTTATATTCTTCTGCTATTTCTGATGATCCAAGTAGGATAGGAAGTCCTGCGCTAGAAGATACCAACCCTTCAGCTTTTCACTTCACCTGTTGCCTATTGGGTGGCAAGAGGTTGTTTAAACTCTCACTGAATTACACTCTCATTTCAGGCTCCTTGGAATTGTAATATGTGAATCTTTCGGGGGAAGTTCTGCTGGTACAAACTTAGACTGCCAGGACGGGCCTAGTGAAATAATCTGATCCCATCCCTCATTTTAGAGTGAAGAGGTTGAGGTTCAGAGAGGGTAAGTGGTATGCTGAAGATCACACAGCTAGATAATGTAAAAACCAGGACTTGAACTTGGGTCCTCTGACTTCACCATCAGTGTTTTCTGTTGAACCACAGATATCTCTGTTACTTGAACAGTCTAGCTTGGATCTAATAGAAATATAACATAGCCATATACAGAATTAAAAAATTTCTGGGAGCCAGCCACATTAAAAATAAGAAATAGTTGAAATTAATTTTAATAACATATTTTAATTATCCTAATGTATCTGAAATATTATTTCATCATGTAATAATATAAAAATTATTAATGAGCTATTTTATAATACTTCTCATTGTACTAAATTTTAGAAATTGGTGTATACTTTATGTTTCAGCACATTTCAATTTGGACAAGCCACATTCGAAGTGTTCAATAGCTACATGTGGCTACTGGCTGCTATATTGGCCAGGGCCAGTTGGCTATTTGAACTTAATGATTAATGTGTCAAATTTTCAGGGTAAATATTGAGGAATGCAAAAGGCATTGTATAGGTGTCATGGGATATAGTCAAAAGAGCCTTAGCATTGGTAGCCGGGGGTTTGGATCTCGGTTTGGTTGTTTCCTAGCTGTATAGTCGCTGGTAAATCACTTAACCTCCTTGATTTTTCTTTCACTGATTGGTTTATATCAGTCAAAGGGCAACTGTAAAGACCTATTGTGTGGCATATATGAGATACGTATGTGTGTGTATACTTGTAAATCTCTATATATGTGTGTATATGTATATATATGTATGTATGAAAAAGATTACCTAGTATAAAAGCTGGTACTCAAATGCTTTTATTTCCCTAGAAATACAATTTGGGAATATTGTCATATAGGAGCACCAGATAGATAATGGGATGACTTTATTAAGCGTTTTTAGTACCCTGTGAGTCAGTACAAAAGCAAGCAGGAAGCAACTAAAGATGTCACAGGAAAAGCAACTCATCTGATCAAAATCAGGAGGAGCAAATCTCCCTGAGTCCCCAGTCCCTTTGCCCACTGGGCCTGACCCCAGCTGACAGCCAGTGTGGGTTATTTCTGCCAGGGAGATCTGAGTTGTTTGGCCAGCAAGCCACATACTTTTGTAATCTGTCATGTTAGCATATTCACAACAATTTCTGATTTAGAATTTAATAGGGCAAGTCTCTGCTGGAAGCTGAACTGCCTCAAAGCCTAGCTCCACGCAGTCCTTTGATAATGGAGAGTATCTGTCACCATGTGGCAGATGAGCATACTGTGCTCTGGGAAGGTTAAGTGATTAGGCCAAGATAAATGAGCTGAGATTTGAACCCACATAGCCTGACCCTGAAGCTGCTTTAGGGACCAGAGACTGTTATTACAGAAATACTAAATAAACTATATGCTGTTAGTTGTTTTCCCATCTTCAGAAAGCAATCTGGAATCAAAGAACCACTTTAAAAGGTTCTGGTTCTAGTTCTACTAGTGGTCAGCCTACAGCTCTAAAGATAGGTTTGTGTGGTTATTTCTCAATATACTGATTTAAGACATTTCTATGGACTTCTTGTTGTGGGCTACACCACCTCTGTTTTCTCTCTTCCTGTTCACATTTAATATGTTATGTGAATTTGAGCTTCATAAACCTCTTTGCTCTTCTATCAGCTTTCCGCTGTTATCTTTTGGCCTCCAATAAACAGAGCTTACACATTATCATGTGTAAATAGAGCCAAGTAATGGGCTGGAATGGCATTTCTTTCTCTACTAATTCAATGCTACTCAGTGAGAATGTCCTGATTCATTTCAAATGGATTCTTTTTTCATACATTTCACCAAGTATTAAAAGCCATGAATATTTTATTTTTGGATTGTCTTTCCCACACCATTTTCCCCTCTGGCATTTCTCATCTTCTATTTTCTTGTTGGGAGAAGCTAATAAAATTTACTAAATGTTGAGCAATTGCCACATACTGGGCACATTACTAAGTGCTTTACACATAATAATTTAATCTTTGCAGCTATTCACAGAGGAAGGTACAATAGTATCCTGATATTACAGATGAGGAAATTGAACCACAAAGAGGTTAAGTGCTGGGATTTAATGCAGATAGCTTGTCTCCTGTATCCACATGCTTAACTGCTACATTCTTTCCCAAAAGGGACATGTGCCGTCTTCACCACATTCCTAATCCATTCTAGCTCCCTACTCAGACTGTGTGCTGCTTCCCTGTTCTAATGGAGATCTGTTTCTTTGTATCTGGACTATGTCTTTCTTGTCCAACCATTAAAATTTATTTTAAGTGGACATCTCTGGGGATTCACTATTCTACCTTCTACATCTGAAGGAGAAGTCCATGCAGGTCCCTGAAATGAGTTTGAGGACTTTTGGCCTGTGAATTCTGGGTTCTGGGTACTGGGTGTACAGTTTGGAAAAGGAAGATGTCACAGACTGTGTGGCCAGGTCCCTTGGCTCCAAGGACTCCTTGACCAGTGGAGAGGGGTTCAGCCAGCGGAGGTCAAAGTACCCACTGAAACATGGGCTCCAGAGAAGAAGACCTTCTTGTCTGGATGCAAGGTCAATTCTGTTTTCTCCACATTGTTTTTAACAGCTTTTGAAAATAGATTCATCCTCAAAGCTCAGTAATTTGCTACCACTGAGTTGATTCAGAAAAATGTACCTTGAGTTCTGACTGTCCAGTTGTGGTCACTTAGGGTCAAGCTTGCTGGGTCTATGGACTGCTAAGGTGAAGGGTGCCCAACCCTTTCTAGAATCTGTGTTTTAGAACAGAAGGCAGATGCCAAAAATCTCTGTAGTATTTCTAGAAGGAGGGGCTGCCTTGAGTGACATGTCATCTTGGCCATGTGGACTCACCTAGAAGGGGCTACTGAAGATTGAAGCCAGGAGAGTAAGTCACAATGAGGTGTTCCACTTATGGTATGCCCAAGTAAGGTCCAACTAGACTGATCCTTCTGCAGACTGCAGCTATTAACCTTTGGACAAGAAAAAAATTACCTGGAGCACTGGAGAATAAACAAAAGCAGGCAGATTTTTGGAGAGTGGTCAACATTTGTAGGACGGAAATGACACAGAAAAGTTTTTCATTTTTTAAATGGCTTTTGGTACTCTGAAGTGAGTACCATTTGAAGGTATCTAATATTCCAATAGAAAACCTGCAGTATTTCTAGCTTGAAAACCCGGAGGACAGAACTGAGGGGAACCACAGCCACTGGACAGTGAGAGGGAAATTCTGGAAGGGTGAGAGTCAGAGAGAAAAGGAGCTGAAAGTTCTTTATGAACTCTGGCCAAATCTCTGGCTGACCTCTAAATCACATGTATATAGGACTGACTATAAGCAGATCAGCTGAGGATGAAAGAAGTGAATTGATATTTGAGCTTCTTGTCCAAGGGCAGTGTTTGTGTTCTGAGTTCAACAAAGTCAATTACCTGACCAAACAACAACCACAACAATCAGCACTCTTACCCAGAGTCTCCATAACATAGCATTCACACGGCAATCTGAAATTATTTAACATACAAAGAAAGGGAAAATACGGTCCATTTTCAAGAGAAAAGATAATCAACAGAGACTGACACAGAGATGACCAGATAATGATTTTAAAGCAGATATTATAGCTATGCTCTTTGCTGTAAAGGAAAACATATTTATAATAAAGAAAAATATAGGAGGTCTCGTTAGAGAAATAGAAACTATGAAAAAGAACCAAATGGAAAACCCAAAACTATAAAATATAATATTTGAAATTTAAAAAGTCACTGGATAGGCTTCAGTCTCAAAGGACCCAGAAGTGGGGGTGCCAGATACCACTGATGAATGAAGTACAAAAGCAAAATAAACAGGATCCTAGAACCAGGAACACAGGGAATAAGGAGAGGCTAGTTTGGCAGAGATGGAGCAGATGTCCATGGTAGCTTTAAAAAACATTTAAAAGTCTTATTTCTCTTTTGTTTAAAATCTAATGCAAGTTTATTATAGAGGTTTTGAAATACACGTAAGACATATTCTGGAAAGATGGCAGAATAGGAGGTTACTGTGATAATCTCTTCCCACATACACACCAAGGAAATAACTGCATCTAATACAGCAACTCTGAAAGTGACCAGAAGACCAGAGAAGACCTTCTACATCTAATGGAAAAGAGAAGACCACATTGAGGGAAAGGGGCAGAGCCACAATTGATTGGGATCCAAGCCCTTCCCCCATTCCAACCTATAAGAGGGAAGTGGTGAGGAATGGAGGGGAAAGGAGATAAACGCCTGGGAACTCAGCACACCTAGGCCTGGGGATCTGCTCCAGGAAGACAAATCCTTGTAGGATGTGGCTTTGAAAATCAATGAAGCTAAATGCCAAGGAGAGCCATTGGAAGTTAAGTCTCTGCTAGTGGACGACAAGTGTGCTGTGTCGATTGCTCAGAGACCCAACACAGAAGCAGCAGTTTGAAAGGAGATTTATTAATTTTGGAAAGTGTGCTAGAGGAGTCGGGGTCTGAAGGAGCTCTCTCTGTGGGAGAAAGGGCTGGTACACACCATTTTTCCAGCCCTTCCTTAGCCTAGCTGGCCAGATCCTTGCAGGAACTAGTTATGAAACTCTTCATCCACCCTGGTTTCTCTGCCCCATCATTCCCTGCAGATTTGTGCCCACCACAACATGCCCAGCTAGGTCAAAGGTCACAGTGACCATTGCTGGCAACCAGGCTGAGTGTGGGCCCCACCCACAGCACACCGGTAGCAGAGGGGGGCCCACCTGTTGAACCATGCCAGCATAGCATACAAAGGCAGAGCAGTGGTAATCAGCCTTTTCTGGCAACCAGGCTGGGGGCTGGCCTAATTCACAGCCCACCAAGAACAATTTTGGCTCAGCTACAACAGGAAGGTGTACACAGCCCACATGGGGAATACCCCTGGAGCACCTGGCTCTGGTGAGTGGGGGATTTAGTGCTTCTGGGAACCACAGGATGCCTACTATATAAAGCCACTGCTTCAAGACCAGGAGACATAGCTGATTTACCAAATACATACAAACGAACATAGAGAACTAAACAAAACGAGAAGGCAGGGAATATGTTCTAAACAAAAGAACAGGACCAAACATGAGAAGAGGTGCTAAATGAAATGGAGATAAGCAGTGATGAAAGAATTCAAAGTAATGAGCCAAAGCAATCCTGAGAAGGAAGAACAAAGCTGGGGATATTATGCTCCCTAACTTCAAGCTCTACTACAAAGCCATAGTAATCAGAACAATTTGGTACTGGCACAAGAACAGACCCATAGATCAATAATATAATAGAGAGCCCAGATATAAACCCACACATATATGGCCAATTAATATATGATAAGGGAGCCATGGATATACAATGGGAAAATTACAGCCTTTTCAACAACTGATGTTGGCAAAACTGGACAGCTACATGTAAGAGAGTGAAACTGGATTATTGTCAAACTCCATACATCAAAGTAAACTTGAAATGTATCACAAACCTGAATGTAATTCATGAAACCATAAAACTCTTAGAAGAAAACATAGGCAAAAATGAACAAGTGGGACTACATCAAACTAAAAAGCTTTGTAGAGCAAAGGACACCATCAGCAAAATAAAAAGGCATCCTACACTATGGGAGAATATATTCTTAAACAACTTATCTGATAAGGGGTTAACTTCCAAAATATATAAGGAACTCACACGCCTCAAGACCCAAAAAGCAAATAACCCAATTAAAGAATGGGTGGAGGATATGAACAGATACTTCTCCAAAGAAGAAATTCAGATGGCCAACAGGCAATGAAAAGATGCTCCACATCACTAATTATCAGGGAAATACAAATTAAAGCCACAATGAGATATCACTTCACATCAGTTAGGATGGCCAACATCCAAAAGACAAGGAACAACAAATGCTGGCCAGGATGTGGAGACAGGGGAACGAACCCTCCTACACTGCTGGTGGGAATGTAAATTAATTCAACCACTGTGGAAAGCACTATGGAGGTTCCTCAAAAAACTAAAAATGGAAATATCATTTGACCCAGGAATTCCACTCCTAGGAATTTATCCAAAGAAAACAAGATCCCTAATTGAAAAAGATAAATGCCCCCTATGTTTACTGCAGCACTATTTACAATAGCCAAGATATGGAAGCAACTTAAGTGTCCATTAGTAGATGAACGGATAAAGAAAGGTGGTACATATACACAATGGAATATTATTCAGCCATAAGAAGAAAACAAATCCTACCATTTGCAACAACATGGATGGAGCTAGAGGGTATTATGCTCAGTGAAATAAGCCAAGCAGAGAAAGACAAGTACCAAATGATTTCACTCAACTGTGGAGTATAAGAACAAAGCAAAACTGAAGGAACAAAACAGCAGCAGACTCACAGACTCCAAGAAGGAACTAGTGGTTACCAAAGGGAAGGGGTTGGGGAGGGTGGGTGGAGAGAGAGGGAGATGGGGATTAAGGGACATGATATTTAGCACACACAATATAGGCAGATCACGGGGAAGGCAGCACAGCACGGAGAAGACAAGTAATGACTCTATAACATCTTACTACACTGATGGACAGTGATTGCAATGGGGTGTGTGGGGGGACTTGATAATATGGGTGAATGTTGAAACCACAATGTTGCTCATGTGAAACCTTCATAAATTGCATATCAATGACATCTTAACTAAAAAAAAAGAATTCAAATGGTCATAAAGATGTTCACTGGACTGGGGAAAAGAATAGATGAACTCAGGGAAGATTTCAACAAAGAGATAGAAAATTAAAAAAGGACCAGTCAGAGCAGAAGAAAACTGAAGTAACTGAAATGAAAAATACAATAGAGGGAATAAATAGCAGATTAGAGGATGTAGAAGAATGGATCATTGATCTGGAAGACAGGGTAGTGGAAACTGAGAAACAGAAAGAAAGAACTAAAACTGAGAAGATGCTAAGTGATCTCTGTGACAAATTTGAACAAAACAACATTCTCATAATAGGGATCCCAGAAGGAGAAGAGAGAAAGGGGAAGAAAGCTTATCTGAAAAAAAACAATAGCTGAAAACTCCCCCAATCTGGGGAAGGAAATGGACATCCAGGTCCTAGAAGTGCAGAGGGTCCCCAAAAAGAGTCCCCCAGAAAACTCAAAGCAGTTCATATCAAGACATGTAATTAAACTGGCAAAGATTAAAGATAAAGATACAATCTTAAAAACAGCAAGAGAAAGGCAGAAAATTACCTACCAGAGAAACCCCACAAGGCTATCAGGAGATTTTTTTTTTTGTACAGGGTAAAGCTTTAATTGCCATATTTAATGAAATTAAATATTATTTATAAAAAATACTTACTTCCTGAAAGCTTAATCCCTGATACTTAAGGAGCCACCTTTTATCTGCGATTCACCTGAAAGCTTGATGAAGTGGATCGGCCCTGCTTCGTGCTGGGTTATCAGCGGAAGGCTGGACTGAATCACGGAAGACACCAGCATCTGGCTGGCGGGAGGGCTCGCCAGCTGCGGGGCAGGGGAACTCTGCCAGCCATGGGGTTCCTCCTTCCTGAGGTCTGGGCAAGTGTGAAGAAGGCTCCTTTTTGCTAACAAAGCTCTTACCTGGAATGTTACTTAGGCCTCCATCTCTTCATGGTGATTTGTTATTTCTCTCCTATGTTCAGGAGAAGATGAGTATTTTATATCAGGAGATTTTTTTTAGCAGAACAAGAAGGAAGTGGCATGAAATACTTCAAAGTGCTGAAAGGGAAAAATCTACCCCAAGAATACTCTATCTAGAAATGTTATCATTCAGAATTGAAGGGGAGATAAAAAGTTTTCCAGATAAATGTTAAAAGAATTCATCACTACCAAATTGGCCTTACAAGATCTGTAAAAGGGACTTCTTAAGTGGAAAAAGTTTTTTTTCATGAGTGAAAACCTACAGCAAAGATAGCAGACCAATCACTTACAAAGCAAGTATGAAATGCAAATGGCAAAAGTAATAAAACCAGTCATACACAAAAATTAGTCAAGGAATACACAAAATCAAAAGATGCAAATTATGACATTATATACATAAAATGTGGATGGGGGAATATTTAAAATGTAGTGCTGTTAGAATGTATTCAGACGTAAGCAACCATCAACCTAATATACACTGTTTATATATATATGGGATGCTATATAAGAATGAACCTTATGGTAACCACAAACCAAAAGCCTATAATAGACATGAAAGATAAAGAGAAGGAATACAAGCCTAACATGAAAGAAAGTAATCAAATCACAAGGGAAGAGAGTAAGAGAAGAAAAAAGGAACAGAGAACTACAAAAACAACCAGAAAAAAAAATAACAGAATGGCTATTGTTGGGAGCAAACCTGTGGGCCTTTAGGCAGACTCGGTCACAAAAGCCTTAAGACAACAGCAACGTTTGAGTAAAGTCTTTCCTGTAAAGTCAGCAACAATGAATCCATCCACGCGTTAGAAACAAGTTTTCCCCTATTACCAAGAAACGCATTTAGTGAACTCCTAGGTTAGAGCTAGTGGTTAGGCTACCTCGCAACATGTGCTTTTTCTGTCCTTTGTTAATCAAGAAACACCCTCTGCCCCAGGGGAAAGCCCCTCCCTTAAAACCTCCCTCCCAAGGGCCCCCACCCCCAAAATGGCGAACTCCCCGCTTCTCTTCCGGGTCCTCCGTTCCCGCCGGCGCCAACCAAGACCCAATCACCCCTCTACACCTCCCCGCCGGTGCCACCTAAGGTCCAATTATCTCCTGACCCACCCCTTACTTGCTAACCTGTATAAATTGAGCCTGCAAACAATAAACTGCCAGCTTGATCAGACATCCTGTCTTGCTGGTTGTTCTTTGTGTCCCTTGCCTCTCTTTTTTTTTTTTTCAATTCTCTCCTCCAGGTTGTCGACCCCTGTTGATAGTCCTGCAGGACGAGACAGCTATAGTATACATACCAATCAATAATTACTTTAAATGTAAATTAACTGTATGCTCCAATCAAAAGAGATAGAGTGGCTGAGTGGATAAAGAAACAAAATCCATCTACATGTTGCTGCAAGAGACTCACTTCAGACCTAAAGACATATAGACTGAAAGTGAAGGAATGGAAAAAGATAATCCATGCAAATAGAAGTGAAAAATAAAACAGGAGTAGCAATTTTATATAAGGCAAAATAGACTTTAAAACAAAGAAAGTAGTAAGAGAAAAAGATCGGCATTACATGGTGATAAAGGCATCAGTCCAACAAGAGGATATAACAATTGTAAATATCTATGCACCCAACATAGTAGCATCTAAATATATAAGATAAATACTAACAGACTTAAAGGGACAAATTGATAGTAATACAATAAAAATGGGGGACTTTAACACCCCACTTACATCAATGGATAGGTCATCCAACAGAAAATCAATAAGGAAACAGTGGTATTGAATGACACATTAGACCAGATGGACTTAACAGATATATGTATATATATATGTGTGTGTGTATATTCCACTCAAAATCATTCTTCTCAATGTGTAGCAGAATACACATTCTTCTTAAGTGTACAGGGAATGTTCTCCAAGAGAGGTCACACATTGGTCACAAAACAATTCTCAATAAATTTAAGAAGACTGAACTTGAATCAAGCATCTTTTCTGACCACAATGGTATAATGCTAGAAATCAGTTACAGGAAAAAAAAAATTAAAACACACACACACACACACACACACACACACACACACACAGGAGGCTAAACAACATGCTACTAAATAATCAGTGTATCAAGAACAAATCAAAGGAGAAATAAAAAGATACATGGGGACAAATGAAAACAGAAACAAAACAGTTCAAAATCTGTGGAATGCAGCAAAAGCAGTTATAAGAGTGAAGGTCCTAGTGACCCAGGCCTACCTCAAGAAACAAGAATAATCTCAAATAAGCAATGTAACCCTACAACTAAAGGAACAAGAAAAGAAAAATAAAGCCCAGTTAGTAGAAGGAGGCACATAATAAAGGCCAGAGCAGAAATAAATGAAATAGAGACTAAGAAAACAATTTTAAAAAATCAATGAAACTGAGAGCTGGTTCTTTGAAAAGATTAACAAAATAGGCAAACCTTTAGCCAGGCTTATCAAGAAAAAAATAGAGAGGACTCAAATAAACAAATCAGAAATGAAAAAGAAGTTAAAACTGACACCATAGAAATGCTCAGGGTCATAAGAGAATTCTATGAAAAATTATATGTCAATGAATTGGACAGCTTATAAAAAATGGATAAATTCCTAGATACATACACTCTCCCAAGACTGACCCAGAAAGAAATAGAAATCCGAACAGACCAATTACTAGTAACAAAATTGAACTGGTAATCAAAAACTCCCAACAAACAAAAGTCCAGAACCAGATGACTTCACTGGTGAATTCTACCAAACATTTAAAGAAGAGCTAATATCTATTCTTCTTAAAAGTATTCCAAAAAACAGAAGAGGAAGGAATACTTCCAAACTCATTTTACAAGGCCAGCATTACCTTAATGCCAAAGCCAGACAAAGATGCTACAAAAAAAAAGAAGAAAATTACAGACCAATATCCTAAATGAACATAGATGCGAAAATTCTCCACAAAATATTAGCAAGCTGAATTAAGAAATATATCAAAAGGATCATCATCACAACCAAGCTGGATTTATTCCAGGGATGCAAGAATGGCTCAATATCCACAAATCAATTAATGTGATACACCAAATTAACAAAAGGAAGAATAAAAACCATATGATCATCTAATAGATGCTGAAAAAGCATTTGACAAAAGTTTCATGATAAAAACTCTCAACAAAGTGGGTATAGAAGGAACATCCCTCAGCATAATAAATGCCATAACCCACAGTCAACATCATATTCAAGAGTGAAAAGCTGAAAGCTTTCCCTCTAAGATCAGTAACAAGACAAGGATGCCACTCTCACCACTTTTATTCAGCATAGTACTGGAAGCCCTAGCCACAGCAATCACACAAGAAATAAAAGGCATCCAAATTAGTAAGGAAGAAGTAAAAGTGTTACTATTTGCAGATGACATGATATCATATACAGAAAATCCTAAAGACTCAACCAAAAAACTATTAGAACTAATAAATGAATTCAGTAAATTTGCAGGATATAAAATCAATATACAGAAATCTGTTGCATTTCCATATACTAATAACAAACTAGCAGAAAAAGAAATCAAGAAAACAATCCCATCTACAATTGCATCAAAAAGAGTAAATCTAACCAAATAGCTGAGACTTGTACACTGAAAACTATAAGACACTGATGAAAGAAACAGAAGAAGACACAAACGGAAAGATATTCCATGCTCATGGATAGGAAGAATCAATACTGTCAAATGGCCATAATGCCCAAAGCAATCTTCAGATTTAATTTAATCTCTATCAAAATACCAGTGGCATTTTTTCACTGAATTAGGACAAATAATCCTGAAATGTGTATGGAACCACAAAAGGCCCTGAATGGACAAAGCAATCTTGAGAAAGAAGAACAAAGCCCCCTGATTTCAAGGTATACTACAAAGCTCAGTGATCACAACAGTATGGTACTGGCACAAAAAAAAAGATACATAGATTGATAGAACAAAACAGCCCAGAAATAAACTCATGCTTTTATGCTCAATTAATATATTACAAAGGAGACAAGACTATGCAAAGGAGAAAAGACAGTCTCTTTAATAAATTGTGTTGGGAAAACTGGATGCTATAGGCAAGAGAATGAAACTGGATCACTGTTTTATACCATATACAAAAATAAACTCAAAATGGATTAATGATCTAAATGTAAGACCTGAAATGATAGAACTAGAAAAAAAGCAGGTAGTAAATTTTTGAACTTCAGCAATTTTAATTTTTGTCCGGATACATCTCCCCAGGCAAGGAAAACAAAAGCAAAAATAGTGGCAGTATATCAAACTGAAAAGCTTCTGTACAGCAAAGGAAACCATTAATAAAACAACAAAGCAACCTCCTCTATGGAGGAATATATTTGCAAATGATAAATCTGATAAGGGGCTAATATCCAAAATACATAAATAACGCACAACTCAACACTAATCCCCCCCACCCTGCACATAACTCAATTAAAATAAATAGGCAGAGGACCTGAATAGACCTTTTTTCAAAGAAGACATACAGATGGCCAACAGACACATGAAGACATGCTCAGTATCACTAATCATCAGAGAAAAGCTATCACCTCATACCAGTCAGAATGGCTAATATTAATAAGACAAGAAATAACAAGTATTGGCGAGGATGTGGAGAAAAGGAAACCCTCTGACACTGTTGGAGGGAATGTCAGTTGGTGCAGCCATTATGGAAAACAGTATGGAGGTTTCTCAAAATCTAAAAATAGAAATACATGACCCTGTAATCTCACTTCTGGTAAAATACCCAAAGAAAACAAAAATCACCAATTCAAAAAGATCTGTGCACCCCTATGTTTATTGCCACATTATTTGCAATAGCCAAGATACAGAGGCAACCAAAGTGTCCATCAATAGGTAAATAGACAAAAATGAAGTGGTACATATATACAAAAATGAACAAAATCTTGCTATTTGCAACAACATGGATGGAAGCCTAGAGGTTATTATGTTAAGTGAAATAAGCCAGGCAGAGAAAGAAAAATACCATATGATTTCACTCATATGTGGAATCTAGAAAACAAAGTAAGTGAACAAAACAGAGAAGGGACCAGTGTTTGCTATGGGGAGGGCAATGGAGAGGGGATGAAATAGGTGAAGGGAGTAAAAAGGCACAAAATTCCAATTATAAGTTAGCTACAGGGATGAAAGTATAACATAGGGAATAGAGTCAATAATATTGTAATATCTTTGTATGCTGATGGATGGTAACTACATTATTGGGGTGAGCATTTAATAATGTAGATAACTGTTGAATCACCATGCTATACACCTGAAACCAATACAATATGTATATCAACTATACTTCACTAAAAAATAAACATAAGAAAATAAACATCAATTGTAATCCCACCACCCAGAAAATTCACCGTTAACATTTTGATGCTTTTATTCTCATCTTCTAAAATATATATGATTTTATTTTAATAAAATAAGATCACACTCTCCATAAAATTTGAAATCTACCCTTTCAGCTTTCAAAACTTATCCTGAGCATCTTTCCAAAAAAATATTTTTTTACAACAACATTTTTTGTGATGGCATATCAGTTATCATATGGCTGAACTGTAATTGTATATTAAGTATACTAGCCTTATATTTTCCATATAGATCACGAATAATTTCCTCAGTTGGGTTTTGCTTTTTATGCCAATTATGGTGCACTTTCCTCAGCTGGCCATGGTCCAAAAATACCAGCTGCCATCTCCCTGGGTAGCCATCTGATACATGGCATTTCCCACGTATGCAGGGCTCACGTCTACTGTGTTCATCTACACTGACAAAGCAAAGCACAGAGCTTGAAATGAAAAAGCTACTCAGTAAACATATGTTTTGGTTGTCAGACTAATTTTTTTTTTAACTACTTTTTTTTTTTTTTTGAGAGGGCATCTCTCATATTTATTGATCAAATGGTTGTTAACAACAATAAAATTCAGTATAGGGGGGTCAATGCTCAATGTACAATCATTAATCCATCTCAAGCCTAATTCTCATCAGTCTCCAATCTTCTGAAGCATAACGAACAAGTTCTTACATGGTGAACGAATTCTTACATAGTGAATAAGTTCTTACATGGTGAACAGTACAAGGGCATTCATCCCAGAAACTTTCGGTTTTGATCACGCATTATGACCTATAAACAATCAGGTCAAATATGAATATTCATTTGATTTTTGTACTTGATTTATATGTTGATCCCACATTTCTCCCTTTATTATTATTATTTTTTTTATTTTTAATAAAATGCTGAAGTGGTAGGTGGATGCAAGATAAAGGTAGAAAACATAGTTTAGTGCTGTAAGAGGGCAAATGTAGATGATCAGATGATCAGGTGTGTGCCTATGGACTAAGTATTAATCCAGGCTAGACAAGGGCAGCAAGACATCCACGGATGCAGAAGATTTCTCTCAAAGTAGGGGGGGTGAGGTTCTGAGCCTCACCTCTGTTGATCCCCAAATTCTCACCTGATGGCCCCCCTGCGACGTGCCTGGTCAGACTAATTTTTAACCTGTGCCTCTCGGGGGAAGGCCTAGGGTACCGTGACTGGTTGTTGACTTCCACTCTTGCCGTGTAGGTGGTGTGCTTTTGGCCCAATAATTCCTCTTCTAGAATCTATCCTGACGAATTTTTCAGAAATGGGCAGGCAGAGATTTATATACAAGGATGTTCATCCTAGCTTGATTTGTAATAGTGAAAAATTAGAAATGACTTCTAGTGATATGGAAATGATAACTAATTATATGATAGACAAACACAAATATGTAGTTTTAGGCTGCTTTTTCATAGTGTGAGAAAATTCTTATGATTTAATGGCATATGAAAAACCCAGAACATAAAATTATAAGATTGCCCAACTCTGTTAAAACTAGCATGAAATATACCAAAAAAACAAAAAAAATAAACAAGTGATGTGTGACTTGGGAATTCTTTCAGCTCCAAGGAACTGAAGACCTAACTTCCAGTGCCTTAAACACAGAAGAGTTTATTTTTCTCTCATAAGTACTCTGCAGGCCTGACAGCCTGGCGTCAGCAGCTTGGTTATGTTCAGGCTGGTATCTCTGCAATTCTCTTTTCTGTATGGTCACAAGACAGCTGCCCCAGCTCCAGGCATCAAGTCCAGACTTGATGCAAGGAGGAAGGAAAGTCACATGGTACCTGCAGTGTCTATCTCTTTTTTCAAGAACATCAGGAGCCCACCAAAGTGCCCCAGAAGATTTCTGCCAGGTTCTCTGTAAGGCTGGAGGCACCAGAGGGAGGAGTGAGCACATCAGCGCTGGCCTGATGAAGTGCCAAAATCCCCAGCTACCACCCCCTCCCAACCTGGAAAAGGTGCCTTAGGCTAGCCAATCCTCGCGCCGCTATAAATCTAAGCTCCGCCTCCCCCTACCTTCTTTAAAAACTCACTGCCTGCTGTGTTGGGTGCGACTTCCCTGGCCTGTGACTAACCAGACCGGCGAACATTGCCCGGGATTGCGCCCTATTAAACTTTTGGCTCCTTTGTAGCCTCCTCGCCTGGTTATTTCGGCTCGATTTTACCTTACAGTCTCTTTGGTCAGAATTTTGTCCTGTGACTACCTCTACCTAAAAGGGAGCCTGGGGAAGTGAATATGCAGCTTCCTAGTCTCTGGAGTGGAAGGGACAAGGGGCAGGAATATCTGTTATGTTAGTTAATAAACAGTATTGTCTACTCTGCTTATTTCTGGTTGGTGGGTTTATGGATATATTTACTTTTCTTCTTGGTTCTCTTCTGTTTTATCCCAAGTATTCTACAACAAGCATACATCATTTCTATAATTGAAAGAAATGCAACAGATACTAGTTTAAAAAACCTTTGTGGTTGCGGGCTCCCATCTCTGGAAGTCAAGATTGTGTAGAAGGAACTGTTGAATTCTGTGGGAGCTGGACTGACCCATCTATCCTCCTCAGTAGACTGGGATCCCCCCACATCCCAATCAGGCACTGTTCTAGTCACTCGGCAAGCATCCCCTCACCTACTTCTCACGGCAGCGTCCTTTACAGGAGAGCTGCGGAAAGCTTAAACAACTTGAGCCATACATCAAGGAAAGCAAAGCTGTATCTCAGATTATAGCACCAAGCTTTAATTTCGTATGTTCCTGCCACATAGGAAGATCAGTAAAGACTGTATTGAATGATTGCAGAGTAGATGAATCACTTGGTTATGTAATTCTTTTTTTTTTTACAACCAGTACTTGATAGTTATTTCTTGTACTGCATCTATGTTACCATCCATTTTAACTAGTGTGACTGAAAAACAACACGCTATATAAATTATCTGCAAGGGAACTCTACGTTCACTTGCCTATATCTAGCGTCCTTGACTAATGGCTGGAAAACAAGATGACTCCAGATGAAAAGATAGCTGAGGATTTCTCATGGGGTCTTTAAAATTTTTTATTATGAAAAAATTCCAAACATTTGCAAAGGTAGAGAGAACAGTAGAGCCCCTGTGTACTCAACACCCAGCTCAAAAAATCATCAGTGTTTTGCTGACATTTTCACTTATCTCCTTTCCTTTCCTTTCTGAAAAATGGATCTGGACAAAATATTAAACACTTTAATAGGTATTTGAAAGCTCCAAGAGATTTTTTTAAAATGTCCCTTCCACATTTTTTTTAAACCGGAGTATTTTAAAGCAAAGACTCATTTCATCATGAACATTTCTCTGATTGGAATGAAAAGGGTTTTGTGTGGCCCTGGTTTCTCTTTGTTTAGATCTGCTAGCACAGGAAGCATCGATAGAAAAGTGAGGCTAGGGGTGTATGGATAGAAGTCAGGCTAGAGGCCCAGGGGACGAAGGGCTATGTTCTTTGCAGGCTGTGCAATTTGTTTTGTTCTCAACCCAGGGCACTCCTTCGCTGAGACTCCTCGGGCCTCAACATTTATCCTTTTCTCAAATTCTGAAAATAAAATATCTGGCTTCCTCTTGCTAGAGACATCTGGGGAGTGTCACTTCTGAAACTATTTTTGTCATGAAAACATCACCCAAGTTGCTGGAAGTGATTTGGAAATTTTAAGGTTTTGAAAGCATCTGACTAGACTGGTGGCTGAGGCTGAGAGTGGCTAGAGGTTAATTGTTATGCAGGCCAGGCATTTCCCATCACAGTTCTGGCCCCCGCCCCATGACCGGCCCCACCTCATCTTCTTGCAGTTGACTGTTCTTAATGCTTTAGGCCAAGGATTACACCCAGGGCTGGTATGTGAAAGGTGGAAGAACAGGTGTGGAGAGCAGAAGCTGGTGGTGGTAAAGGGGGAGCTCAGTGGCTGGCTGTCCTTCCTTTAACCTGCACAGCCTAAATGTTCCTGGGCTCTGCTGGGATCCTGTATTTGCTGAGGGGCTCCACAAGATAAGAGACAAATTCCTGACTTTCTGAGTCCCATGCAGGGTACCAGGGACCACGCGATATCAACTGGAATGTCTCCCAGGACGAGCCAGGAAAAGAATAATATAAGAAGCAAGTAGGGATTGTAGCTAAGGAGGAACCAGAGGGGTCTGGCAGTAGACCAGATCAAGGGCAGGAGGGGAGGCCATTGGGAACAGGTTGGGAAGGGGAGAATAAGGGGAAGGCTGGTGTTCAGACTGATGAGTATGAATGAGGTGAGGCTGGGGAGCCTGGCTTTCCTGCATGATGGTATACCCCCACCTTCCCTGGGCTCAGAAAACATAGAACAGATGATGATGGACAAGACCCCATGGGGAGGTGGTGGGTTCATAATGTTAGGCAGGAAAGTAGATATGAGCAGGGTGGAAAGAGAATAAGGCCAGTAAAGCCCACACTAGAAGGGACTCAAAGAGTTAACCAGTTAAAAATAGACAGCTCAGAAGGCCAGGAGCAACTTGGCCTAGAAGTTTGAATACTCCCCAGATAAAGAAAAGTATCTTAGCATAGCCTATGTTTCACTGTGTCAATTAGAAAATACCATTGTAAGATTTACTTTAGCACCTGCTAAAAGGCCCAGCTTATTCAGGAAGAATTCTTTCTTAAAGCTAAGATTGCATTTTAATCAAATGGACAGTGGCGCAGCCCATCTTGGAGGCAGGGCAGAGTCTTGACTGATATGCTTCCAGACAGAAGCTATATCCTGGAAAGGAATCAAGGCAGTATATTTCTTGTGTTAAGTTAAAAAAGAAGAAAATGCCTTATCAAAGATGGACATTCTGAGACCATTTGGCAGGTCCACACCTGGCCCTTTGTCTCTTTCCTGAAAATCCTCAACTGCCTATAAAACCCCAGACCCTAAACCTTTCAGCAGGCTGCTCTCTCCGAGGTCGCTTGCACTTTCTAAGTGCATAGCCTTAAAAATTTATCTCAGCCTTTCAGTGCACCTCTTCTGTGAGGTAGCTCACACTCCCCTTTCTCCAAGTGTGCACTTGCTCTCTTTAAATAAAGCTTAAACCTTTCAGGGTGCCTCTCCTCCCTAAGGTGTCCCACTTTTTCTCTCTTTAAGGAACTTTAAATAAAACTTTTGCTCTGCTTAATTACTGTGCCTCTGCCCTTCAATTCTTCATTGCGGTGGGGACAAGAACCGAGGAAAATACACAATGTCCCCCCAACAATAACTCTGAGCTGTCTGGGCTCACAGCACTTCTGACACCAAATGTATGGGGGTTTTCCACACCAACAACCAGTTCTTCAACTCTCCCAGGCCAAATGGTGTCTTACAATTTAATTCAGTCTTGACACTAACTACCCAGAGTTAGTTTAAGGCTTCAGTCCCACAAGACTGCCCTTGCTTCAGATGCCAGTCATGAGTCCCAGGTTGCCACCAGTACTTCTTACCAACTGGCTATAAATTGGGGGTTCCCATGACTCCCTACTCAGATAGGAGTAGATTTGCTAGAACAGCTCACAAAACTCAGGGAAACACGTTAGTTACATTTACTGGCTTATTATTTACAGACTATTTACAGACATTTACAGACTTACATTTACAAACTATTATAAAGGATACAAATAAACAGCCAAGGGAAGAGGTATAGGGCAAGGACTAGGGTGCTTCTGTTCAGCAGAAAGACAGACATGAGCGGGGCGGGGAGAGAATAAAGGCAGTAAAGCCCACTGAAAGGGACTCAAAGAGTTAACCAGATAAAACCAGAAAGCCAGAGAGGACTCAGAGTTATTTAGTTACTTAGTTGAAGTTTCAAAAGCAGGGAGTGTCTTAGAATGTCCAGACATTCTGTGGATGAAAAACAATTCCCCAGATAAAGAATAGTATCAGAGCACAAATACTCCCCAGATAAAGAAATCAGAGCACAGCCCATGTCTTCATTGTACCAATTTGATCAGGCCTCCAAGGCCAAAGCCCGTCAATCAAGGACTTCTCTGCTCTGCCAAAAACCCCATAAAAAGAAGCTTCATAGTAAACAGCCTGCATGTCTAACTTTAGGCAGGCCCGCTCTGTTACTCTGTCACAGAGTATAATAATAAAACTTATTTTGCTTTCTTGACTTTGTTTTCAAATTGACTTCCCTGCGTTTCTGAACCAAATTCCTTCCCAACACCTCTGGGCTCTCTTTGGATGCACCACCCTTCCAGGACCTACAGATGCATTCACTAATCTGGAAGCCCAGCGAATCCTGTCATTTAGGGTTCTTTATGGAGGTTCCATTACTTAGGCATGGTTGAGTTAATCACTGGCTATTAGTGACTAAACCAATCTCCAGCCCCTCTCCAGTCCCTGGAGCTTGGCTTGCTGTTGATAGTTCCGACCATCCAATCATGACTTGGCCTTTCTGGAGGCCAGCACCCCCCCTGAAGCATCTAAGGATCCCCATTCACCAGTCATCTCATTAGCATATAAAAGACACTCATGGCTCTGGAGGTTCCAAAGGTTTTTAGTAACTGTCAGGAACCAGGGACAAAGACCAAATATTTACTTATTAAATTATATCACAATATCCTTTAGCTCACCCCACTTTCTCCTACTGAGTGGTACTCGAGGTTTGATTGGGATTAAACAGGAAGAACTGAGAAAACAATGAAAGGCCTCAGGGACCTCCATCCCTGCTGCCCCGCCCTTGGGACCTGCCCTGCCCACAGTTCTCCTGGGTGGGACCCTAATGGAGAACGTGGCTGAGCCTGGGTTTCGTGAGGTGGGGGCCAGGAAAAGAGAGCAGACCAGAGGGGGATATTCCAGTCTTCAGAAAGGCTGCTTACGGATGCTGCCCTGGGTACTCTGATCCAAGGGTTCCGGACACAGAGAAAGGGATGTCCCTGCAGCACAGCAGGGACCAGCTCCTGCTCCCACACTGGATTGTCACCAAATCTCCAAGCTTACTGCACCTCTAGGCCCATGATGCACTGCTTCTCAGGGGCTTCTTAGAGGGCAAACACACTCCCACCGACAGAGGGCACTCCCACCATGCTCCATAGGGCCAACAGGAAGGATAAGTGCTTCCCAGGAAGGGTAAGTGCTGAGCCATCCCCAGCACGGACAATGGGGCCAAGAAGCCACACCCATTTATCCATCTACTCACGGCTTTGCTCATTCATTACTTTAGGGATGCTCAAGTGTTTGTTGAGTTCTTAGGCACGACTCACCTCTGGGCTCTGGGGCCTCCATGTACCCCTCCGCATTGCTCAGGGGCAGTGTGGCAGATCAGAACATCCTCTGAACCAGGACCCACGGACTCTTGTTCTTGTCCTGACTCTGCCATTTACTGTTCAGGTTCTCGACTGCCATAGCTGTAAAAACGGGGCCAGTGATGCTGTCCGATTCGATCTGATGAGCACTGAGATAGGAGAATGCTGCATACCCCTTTAAGTGTTGTGCCCATGTGATTGACATCATTGTGATCTGCGCCTAATTCCCTTGTTGGGGCGAGGATCACGTGGAGGAGGAGGGCAGGCTGCTGTGTGAAGATGAACTACTAATATAGCCATATGTAAGGCTGATTTTTTACATATGTAAGCCATATGTAAGTGATGATTTTAAGGACAAAGTAATGGATACTGCGACCTTTTTAATTGACACACAAAAGAAGCCAGATCTCCTCTCTGAGAAACCAAGTATGAGAGTGGGAGCTACGATGGGGCCTTTTTCTTTACCACATAGTCATGAGGAAAGCAAAGCAAAGGAGAGTCAAGTTCTAGGAGTTAATAAAAATCTTCTCTCAGCTGGAAGGGCCCTTAGAAATGATCTTTCAACCTTCTTTTATAGATAGGAAACTGAGGCCCAGAGTAAGACAAGAATTGCCCAAATCACACAGTGAGTGCATGGCCTCAAGCCCAGGGGTGTTATGCAGTTCCCCATACTCGTTCCCAGCCAGGGCACAGTCAGGTTCCCCTTGCCGCCTGGCCCCCCACTCCTCTTCACTGACCACCTGGTCAAACTGCACCGTGCCACCTGGAATGCAAGCCGCTGGGTGATACAAATTCCCTGCACGCCTTGATGCCCATGTAGGTGGTAGACAGACACGTGATTAATTTCATCCTTAAGTTCAGACGTCATTTCAGAAATCAGAGACTGGTGTTACCTCCCGGTGCTGGGAATATAGATGATTTTTATTTTCTCCTTTATAATTTTCAGGGTTTTCCAAAGTTTTACAACAAACATCTATGACTTTATAAACCCCACTCCCTCCAAATCTTAAAAAAGAAGGAAATTGGAGGGTGGTGAGCTGCCCAGTTCTGAACTGAGGTCCATCAAGCAAGGCCAACCAGTATCTGTCACACCAGGCAGAGGTCCTGAAGGTCACCCCACTCTACGGCCTGCCACCCAATGCCACCCGCCCAGGCAGTGTCATCCCCCTTCCTGCCTTTGCTCTCACCTGGCTCTGTTCCTCGAATGTCCTTTGCCCGTTACCATCACCAAATCGGACTCATTTTTCAGGGTCCCCCATCCATTCTGCCAGTTCTGTGAAGGTGTTTTAAAGCCCACCTTCCCCTCCTGAGACAAACATCTGTCTCCCTTCTCTGACCACTAGCAGCACTTCATTTGGATCTGTTTTATCATCCTTACCATCTGCCTTGTGCACCCCGCTCTGTCTCTTACTGGGCTGAGGCCTCCTTGGGAGAGGGAGCTGCATATGATTTATCTTTATGCTTCACTAATATCCTCAGCCTGGCATACAGTAGACTTCACATGAACGTTCAGGGAACTTAAATGAATTGAACACATAGACTCCTAAAGGAAGAATATTGTGATACATCAGTTTATGTCAGGATTCCTCAACCTCAGCACCCAAGTTGACATGTAGGGACAGGTGATTCTGTGTGGTAGAGAGCATCCCTGGCCTCTACCTACTAGATGTCAGTAGCTACCCCCAGTTGTGACAACCAAAAATTGGGACATTGCCGAATGTTCCCTGGGGGACAAAACTACCTCCTGCTGAGAACCACTGGCATATGGTTTATAAAGGGTTTTCATAAACAATCCCTGGGGTAGAAATTCCCATTTAATAGGTGAGCAAGGCAAGGCTCACAGAGAGGTTAGAGTTGCAACTGGGTCGTGCACATAGGTCCCCCATTCCAAGCCAGGGCTGATTCAGCGGCTCCCGAGGCCTCTCAAGACCAGCAAGGTTATTGCCTCTCCACTTTGGTGTGTCCCCTCCGCTCTCACCACCTTGTCCTGGGCCTACCCAGCCCCACCCCCCATGGCCTTGGCCAGGCTGTGACCCACTGGTTGACCCTACTGGTCCATGCAGACAGACCTCAAGTTGTGCCCCAACACACCCGTCACATCTTCTCCAGCACCCTGTGCTCCTCCCCGTGCTTGAACACACTGATGGTGACATGACCCGTCTCAGAGCCATACTTGTTCTTGACAAAGACACCGTAGCGCCCGCTGTCCTCACTGTTGACCTTCTCGATGGTGATGGTGACCTCTGTCCCCTTCACCTCCAGGTGGTAGCGGTCAAGGAAGGTGACAGGCTGATCATTCTTCAGCCAGGAGATTTCAGGGGAGGGATCTCCTGAGATGACACAGGTCAGGCACAAGGTCTGTTTGAAAGGAAGGGAAGGGAATGCTCAGTGTCACCTCCTTGTAATAACCCTTGGCATTCACCTTCACTCCCCAGTACAAGTTGCTTCTTGTGATAAATTCATTATGTGTGTTTTACTGTAACCCGTAACAGCGTAACCTTAAAGGGAGAGACATTTTATTCTAACTCACGTCCTCCATCCTCAATTTTTGTGCAGGAATATTTAGTAGTTAGAACTTCAGCCCATTAACACTAGAAAGTATCTGCCCCAGAATGGCCTGGACTTTGCTTTATTGCTTTTTGTCATATATATTTTGTCATTGTGATTTTACTGTGCAAGTAAGACTCTATTGCTTTAATACAAAGATTTATAAATTGAGTTGGAGAAATTTCTTCTTTTTATTATATTCCCTATGCTGAACTTTGACCTTCATGACTAACTTTTAATTGGAAGTTTGTGCTTCTTTATCCCCTTCACCTATTTTTCCCATCCCCCAACATCCCTCCCCTATGTCAACCACCAGTCTGTTCTCTGTGGTTATGAGTCTATTTCTGTTCTGTTTGTTTGCTTATTTGTTTTGTTTTTTAGATTCCACATGTAATTGAAGCTCTAATACAGAGATCACCATTACAGTGTCATGGTCAAACACACAGTCTGGACCTGGGCTGCCTGGGTAGGAGTCTCAGTTCAGTCCCTTTAAACTATGTGACCTTAGGTAAGTCCCATAACCTTTCTGGGCCCTTAGTTTTCTCAGCTGTAAATGTGTCTGGTGATAATACCCTATTTCATGTAGTTGCCTTGATCATTAAACAAGCTAAAATATGTGCACAGATGGAATAGTGCCTTCAAGAAAGCACCATAAAAACATTAACAGCGTGGGAGTGCTGGCTATGGGCTGGAGTGGGTCTGTACCTTATCTTCCATGATTGTGGCCACATCTGGCAGGCCCCTCACCACTTTGGCACGATCTGGAAGGGAAAGACAAGACCCCCAGTGATGTTCTCCCATCAGCTGCTTCCCAGAAGCGGGTGCCACAGAGTTGAGGTTTATTTTTCAGCAATGCTTCTTTTTCTGTTCTCATCATTTGGGGTGGAAATCTTTCCATTTGTATCACATGTTTTCCTGCCTTCATAAACAAAAGATAGGGGATGTCATGTGTTCTTGTCCTTGACTTGAGGTCATCTTTATGATTGGTGGTACCTGGAGGTGACAGTGAGGTGCCCCTCCCCTCGAGAACCGGGAAAGAAGGGAAATGAGATTGTGCCCAGGCTTAAACCCACAAAATGCACACAACAGGTGTGATGAGCCAGTTAAGGAAAAACCCCAGGTTGGGGGGCAGGAAAAGCAGGATGCAGCTTTTGGGACACTAACTCTGGAGAAGGAGGGTACCTGGTGGTCACTGTAGGTGGGCAGGAAGAGATTATGGTTATAAATGATTAAGCAGAAAGCCAATGTATTCCTTATGCTACAATTGAGGCTGTGGGATCAAGATGGGTGGGCAGCCTGGACCCCCGAGCATGGATCCAGGAAGTGCAAAGAGTCCAAAGTAGATGGATGATGTCTGTCCTGGACATAAGGGGAGCATAGTCCTGATTTGGGGATGGGTGGGGGAGGCCCCAGAAATGTATGCTGTTGTGGGCAGGAATGTTTGTGGGGTTGTTGGCAGCTGGGTGAAATGATCCACTCCCCCGACTCCTGATTCACAAGTTCCAGTAACCATATTTTGGTGAATTCAGCTTCCCTCTGCTAGGGTCCTGGAAGAGGTGCCCTGTCCAGGGACAGAGCATTATGGATGGCAGGGGACATTCTTCTGGGCCAGTGATTAGATGGTGGTGTGAGGGGCTTGAGAGGGCCTCCATGAGTCAGCCGAGCAGGCAGGTCCCGGGCCAAGCTCCTCCCACCTGGGGGGTCACCCCCTGCAAGGGCTTCTCATGGTTGTTTAGATGCCCAGTTGCCCCCTTCCAGATTATAGTTAGGAGCACTGAGGCCTGCACTTCCTGCCAAGTGGGGACACTCAGGGGCACTGACATCATGGAGGGTGAACCATCCCCTCCCACAAATGCCCCAAGCTATCGGGGTTTTGGCTCTCTCCCGTTTCTCACAGTTGTTCGGTCTCCTTCCTTGGTGCCAAGTTGTAGGGGCTGCTTTGCTCTGCTGCCCGAAGTCTCTCATGGGAATTCCTGCTTCTGATCTGCTGGGTCGGTGAGCCCAGGAGGCCGGGCTCCTAGAACTGGGTGGTTTGGAATTGGCTGGGGGACACCTGATGAAGCTCAAGTGCATGGATGTGGCACCTGGGCTGCTCTGAGGCTGAGCCACATCTCTCAGGGTGTGGGGCTGTGCCCTGGACTAGACGAGGCCCCAGTGCCCTGAGAACCAGAACCAGCTTCAGCTTTGAAGTCGTCTCCTCCCCACACCTCACTCGGAAAGGCCAGCCTGGCCTCGTTCCTGTCTATCCCTGCCTGCTGGGTCCCACCTGGTGTAGCACCTGACTTGGTCTGCAGGCCTGCTCTGCACCAGGCCCATTCTGGGTGCTCCCCACCCACAGGCTCAGGTATCCTCAACTCCTTGTACATCCGCACCGTCCAGCAACTCTGTGACAGCCCAGAGCCACACAGACCGCTCGGGGACGGGAACTTCAGCAGCCTCCCAGGAGGCATGAGCTGCCCGGAAACTGGTCCCAGCTCAGAAAAGAAAACAACAGAAATATGGGTGGACTTACTCTTCTCAATGACGGCCAAGGCTCTGAAAAACAGGAAAGAAAAAATGGCTCAGGGCTCCATTTGTTAAAGGACAGTCTTGCGTGGGTCGGGGGTGAGAGGGTGGCAGGGAAGGATGGAGCCGGCCGGGTCTCCTTGGAAGGAAGGGGTCCTACGCACAGCTCATGCTATACCCCGAGGGGTCTATGAGTCACACGAGAACACAGATGGCACTCACTTCAGTCTCTGGTGCTCAGCCATGGCGTCGTCAAAAGCTGCAAGAAGGCAAAAGGGGAGGAGGAGGGGAGCGTCAGGGTCTCTGCACCCCTGGCCCGCAGGCACAGGGCTTGGGGCTGGCTGTTCCTTCACTCCGCCCTCCCATTCCAGCCTTCTCTCGGGGCACTGCCAGGATTGGGTGGGGAGCCAGAAGTCCCCATAAAAGGCCATGGGATTTTCTAAGGTTTCTCTGTGGGCTGACAGGTGAACAGCTTACCTTGTCCCGAGAGGTCAGCTGAGAGCTGTCGGGTTTCCTGCCCAGCAGCTATCTCTAGGGTGTATTTGCCCTTGTCTGAGTCTTTGGGGTCCAGGATGTGGAGCCAGATCTCATCCAGGGTGGTGCCAGCCCTCAGCCGGTCACCACTCTCCAGGCGCTTCTCTCTGACGTGAGGGCCAGGAAGTGGTTAACAGGGCTCAGCCCATCAGTGCTGCCTGGCACAGGCTGTCTGTCTGCAGGTGTACAGGCACCTCTGCACACTGCCCCCGCCCCCGCCCGACTCCTCTCCTGGGCTCTTGCTTCCAGATCTGTGGGCTGAAGGTCATGACTGTCCATGCAACATGTCACAAAGATCCATCCACTCATCCATCCATCCATCCATCCATCCATCCATTCATTCATCCATCCATCCTTCCATCCATCCATCCATCCATCCATCCATCCATCCATCCATCCACCCATAATTCATTCATCAACTCTTGTGGTACATCAAGTGCATGCCAGTGCTGAGTGTTTCTGACAGGTCCTTTGGCTGGGACTTTGAGGAACCCGTGCTCCGCGGTCAGGGACCACCACCTCCCCCAACCTCAGGAGTCACTCCCTCTCCACCTTATTCTCCTCAACTTACACCCTCCCAGGGCTCCTCCCTACAACCCCCCTCTGCTGGACCTTAGAAACCATATAAACTCCTTCCCTTCTACTTAAATTTCATTCCTGGAGGCATCCTGCCCCTGTCCCCAGTGTAGTGTTATAGAAATGACTCCTCTGGGCCTAGATGCTCTGCTTGGGGAAAGAACCCTTGGCCCAGCTCTCACTCATTTGACAACTTAACCGAATCAGTACAGACTTCTCCACAAAATGGATGCAGTGATGTCTGCCCCACAAGGCTGAGGTGTTCAAATGATAAGAAGCACTGGGAAAATTCTGCACTCAAACTACCTGGGCCACTGAGCTCTTGGCTGGGTGTCTGTGGAGGCCCTATTTCCCCTGCCTTCCAGCGCTGGCCCTCACTCAGTAACGAGCCCCACAGGGCCCTCTACCTCCACCTCTCCTCGCAGCCTGGCTGCCCGAGTTTGCTGTGGCTGCACAGACCCACAAGGGCACCACCAACCCAACTCATCTTCTGGTTATTCCCATTCCTGCATCCTGCCCTCCCCAGTTCCCAGATGATGCTCTACGACAATGATCCTTCTGTGATCATAGGTATTCTTGAAAAATGGTCCTACCGCCAGGGTTCCCACCTCCCTGGAGAACCTCCCTCCTGCACCCCTAACTGCTGTTCCCTATCCCCAGCTCCCTCTGTGGATGGCACAGCTGGTGGGAGACCCTGTCTCTGCCAGTCCCTTGGGACTGGGCCCCCTCCCGCCTGGCCAGGGCTCCAGGCGAGGCCAGCATACCTGTGGGACCAGGTGGTTTTCATGTACTGCATGTTACAGTACTTGACCTTGCTGAAGAGCCGGATCCCCTCCTCAGTTCCCTGGATTTTCAGGGGGGTTGCAGAGAGAGCTGGGGAGGCAGAGCAGAAGGTTAAGGCTCTTTGGGGAGCACATTTTGGGGCCATATCTGGGGGTGTGGTGGGGGGAATGCAGTGCTGAGGGGCAGAAACTTCTCCCCCAGTCTTTGAGGTTGGAAACCCGACCCACCCCTGGTAGCTAAGGCTGTTGGAGGCCCCTGGAGACTATCTGGCCTCAAGGCAGGGCTGAGCAAAGAGGGGGGCTTGCTTACCACCAATCCTGCCCAGTTCAGTGAAGATGGCATCCAGGACTGGAAGGAGACAGAAAGAATGGTCAGCTGATGTAGGGCCCCCCTAGGGATGCACCAGGAGTGGGGACATCCTTGGGAGAGACTGGTGGGACAGACAAGCAGCTCTCAGGCATGAGGGGCTCTGCAGGAGGACTCCCGCAGCGTGTGGGTGGAGGGAGCTGGGCGCTCAGTGGCTAATGGAGCTGGAGGGCGCCACAGCTGGAGGACAGATAAGCTGACCTGACAGTTTTCTTGCAGGCTGGGCCAATGAGCCTGATGAGGAGCCTGGGGCCCGGGGTGGGGCAAAGGGGTGAACTCAGGCTTTAGGTCTTGAAGCCTAGGTTCACTGTAGTGTATGGCAGTGAACATGGGCATCAGTGTTGTGGACCAAGCCCCTGCCACTGACTAGCTGTGCAGCAATGGGCAGTTCACTTAACCTCTCTGTGTCCCAGTTGTCCCAGGTGACATGGGCATCCCACAGGTTTTTCCCCGTAGGTCACAACACAGTGTCTTGGTTCAGGGCGACCCCCTCGGCCTCCTGGCCTGTCTCGAACCTCACCAGCACCTACCTTCACCTGTGAGGTCCAGCATGGTGTCATCCTCCCCTCGACTGTCAGAAACTGTCGCTCTGTAAATCCCCCTGTCCTCCTTGGACAGCTGGAAAGGAGGGTGAGTGACGGTGGGGCAGCACGGGCTCCAGAAGGAGCGGCGGGCAATAGCTCAGCCTGGGCTCCGGGCTTGCCCCCAACTCTGTGCGGCCTCAGGCAAGACCCTCTCTCCCCTGGGCCTCCGTTTACCCATCTAGAATGGGTAGGGCTCCTTTCACCTCCAGAGCCTTTTGATTCCAAGCTCAGGATTTGTTTGGGCCTGGGCCTGGCAGGGGAGGGCGGGCTGGGGTGGGGGAGTGCGGGCAGACACAGACACCCCACATCTGCACTTCAGGGAGCTGCTCTGCGCTGAGCACAGGACGCCTCCCTCGTGGATTACACACCCTCCACCCGAGCTGCCCTGGGACGAGGGACCCCTCCACACTTCTCTAGAAGTAGGCATGTTTTCTTTTGCCCAGGACGAAGGGGGTCCTTTCTAGAACATGCTTGTCAACCCCAAATGAAGCCTGAACCATCACTCAGCAAAGCAAGAACTTGGGTTGTGCTTTGGAAGCAAAGTCCAGAGGCCAGAAGTGGCCTCTCCTTACTCAGTGTCTCCTTCAGGGCCTGGGAGTGCTGTCTGCCTGCCCCCCCTACACCCTCCATCCCCTCAAAAAGCCCCTCCCACCCCAACCGTCTCTACATAGTGTGTTTTGAGGCAGATTCGAGGCAGAGATGGCTTTTAACCTGGGGATGGATGTGCTGAGCCCCAACAGTCCTTGCCTGTGTCTCCCTTACCCCCACGGAAGGCTTCAAAGTCCTAGCCAAACCCTGGGAAGGGCACCTGGAGTGAAATTTGACCCCACCCTCTAACCTTGTGTCTTTGTGTTTAAACCATTTGAGCCTCAGTTTACTCATTGGTAACATGGGGGCACAGTCCTCTCCCTGGCTGTGTGCTGTAACTGCTGCCAGGATTCAGGGAGGTAACTCTTCAGAGGCCAGAAAGTTCTGCACCAACGGGTGGGATGAGTTTAACAAGACTCGGTAGCCATCAAGCACCTACTTGATTCCAAGCCCAGTGTGAGGAGCTTGCACTGTGGTGACAAAGGCCAACTTGGTATTGTCCTGGCCAGGATTTTAGAGAAGACCCTGAGATCATTATTTCCTTCCTACTCAGCAAACCTGCACTTGCTCCAGTCCTCCCTGGCGCCCAGGAAACCAGCAGCAGGAAAGAGAAACGCTGAATGTTTGGGAACAAGCCTCGCGTTTCTATCTTAGCCAGGTCACACTCCTCTTAAGGCCATAGGGAGGACGTGGGTACGAGAACTCCAGGCCCACTTTGCTTTGTCCAGACCTGCCCCACATGGAGGAAACCTTCCTGGCCTGGATCCTAGTCTCTTGAGCTCAGCAGGAAGAAATCTTTGCTTTCCTTCCTAACACGTAACCCGCTCCTGTTACAGATGGAAGCTGAGGTCATGGGGACAATGCCCAGCTGAAGGCCACGCATCCAGTGGCAGGGCCAAGACTGGAGTCCAAACAAAAGGTCCTGTCTTTACTTAAAATTTTGGTATTTCCTTCCCACCCTGCCCCCAGGGTCCTTTTTTTTTTTGGCATTAATTTTTATTTTTAAAAATTTGTATGAAATATTGTTTATCTTGATTACTGAGGTTTTAGTGTCCCCTTAGATTCTGGGCTCAAGGGGAGTGCCTCGCTTGCCTCACCCGTCCTGGGCCTGCGCCCCCTTTCCCCCCTCAGTGCCTGGAGGCTGTGTGAGTCCTGAGGCTGGAGTTGTACTTACCTCCTTGATGCAGAGAAGCCCTCCTCCAGTCTGTGGGTCGTATTGACCATTCGGTATCTCTTTCTTCTGGAAGAACCACTGGAATTGGGTTTCCTTCTTGGTGTTGGTCACCTGAGGAAGGTGGGAATGAGGACAGCCATCAGGCTTTCTTTTTTTAAATCAAAACTCAGCTCATTAGAACTCTTTTTTCAAGTGTGACATCAACCCCCACTGCCCCTGTCTCCCGTGTGTACGCACCCTCAGGCTAAGTCCTAAGTCTCAGCCACTCCTTCCTCACACTATTCCTTCTCTGAGCTTTTGCTAATGGTGTTCCTTGTGCCTCCTGATCCTTTCCCTACTGTTTTTCCTAGTAAATGCCTCTGCATCTTAAAGACTCATGTTAGATGTCACTTCCTCCAGGAAGCCTTCCTGAAGTATCCCAGAGTGCCCCCCCCATCGCTATTAATCAATTTCTTGCAATGTCTTGTTCACAGCAGGAGGCATGCTGTCTTCCAATGATCCTGCCTCGTACGTACATGTGGGCTCCTAGAGGCCTACGGAGGCCACTTCTTCACCCTTGAATGCCCAGTACCTTGCCGAGTGTGTGGTGCATAGTTTGCTGCATGGATATGTTCCTGGAGGGCGCCCTCCCCCACCTTGCCCTTCCCACTTATCTAAAGAGGCTGCAGGCTCCTGAGAAGCGGCACCAGCTTTGGAGTCAGACTGTTACACCTGGGCTGAAGACCTCTTACCACCTCCTACTGTGTGGCCTGGAGCTATTTTTACAATTGTTTTCTCCTCCATAAAGTAAGGATAATTAATGCTTATCTTGTGGATGATTGTGAGGCAGAGGAAATAAAGAAATGCTCTGAAGCACTGAGCACAGAGTCTGGCAAGGCTACCATAAACACCAGGGAGTCCCCTCAACACAGAGACCCCTCACTTGCTCCCTGACGCCCTGGCCCCACAGAACCCCTTCCTGGGGCAGCTGGGAGCCCTTGCTGAAGGCTGACCCAACTCTCGCTAATCCTGTTCCCTGGGCTCAGCGAGACACGGCTTTGTTTTCCAGGTAAATGCTGTCCCCGTGGGGCTGCTTCCCTTGGGTTTGCCCAAGCACCAGTATGGTACTTGGGGGCGTGGGGCAAGGACAGCCACCAGGCTTGGGGACAAGCCAAAGGTCTCGTCCCACGGGCTTGGGGGTTAGGGCTGGGGGCAGGGGCGGGGATTTGCCTTGCACGTCAGCAGCACTTCGCAGTCCTCCGTGACCTTCCACTGCAAGGGCTCCTCGAAATAGGGACCTGCCGGCACAAAACCAACGCACACACCGGTCAGAGCGCCAGGCTCAGCCAGGGCGCCACCTGGTGGTGAGACGGGAAGCCAGCTGGGGAGGGGGCTGCTAGCGACAGGCCCCTGACCGCTGATTGTTTCCCCACCGGGCAGCGACTGGGGTGAGAGGCAAGGGGGTGCTCACTCTCAGGGCTGGGCAAGTGCTGTTTTGCTCTGGAACTGGGACAAAACTGCCTCCCTCAGGGGTCCCGCAGGGCTGGGATCTACTAACCCTCCAGCCCAGCAGTGCCCCAGCGCTGCCCACCGGCCTGGTGGCTGAGGCTTTTGAACTTCACCCCAGCAGTTCTTACCCTGTTTCCTCTTCCAGTCTCTTCTCTTAGCATCTGCCATCCTCAGTAGTTTGTCAAAATCTGTGAACACATAGGGAGGAACTGGCGTGAGTCAAGAGGAGCTCAGGGCCGGAGAAGGGGCATCAGGCGGCACAGAGGACCCCAGGGCCGAGGCCGAGGTCGGGTGCGCAGGGTAGGAGAGGGCATGGCTGACCGTCGTCCACCAGTGCCAGGGTGATCTGGTTTTTGGCTTTTCCGTCTTGGAGCTGAGCAGTGTATGTCCCCTTGTCATCCTCAGTCAAGTGCTGGATGATCACTTCCACCAGGCCCTTCTCGCGGTCAAAATTGATTTTGCGGTTCTGGGAAGAACAAACCCTGAGTCATTTCTGCCCTTTTCCTATCCTAGGGAATTTGTGTTGGGGCACACGCTGGGGCATAGTTGGACTTGAAGGGTGATATGTGCATAGTTAAAAGCCTTCAGAGTCTGAGGAGGGGATCCTGGAGGTCCTTTTACCACCTAAATAGACTGGGGTCTGGCCCACGTGGCCCCTGGGAATACCTCTGGGGCCCAGCAGGCACAGGAAAGGGTCCTGGGTGCTAGAGTTAATTGCAATTAATAATAAGCCCCCGACCCCTACTGTGCCACATTTTTTGTTATTTTCTACTTCTATTTCTACATTCTTTGTTATCTTTCTACTTCTAATTCCTTCTATTAGAATCTAATAGAAAAAACATTCCTCATAAGGGTATAAAGGATAATAAAAAAGCCTGTGTGCTTTCTGCCCAGAATGAGCCCTCATTTACGTTGTGTTGTAATCCAACATTTTTTTTTAAGTTTTATTTTCCACACTTGGGACTGTATCCCCTCTGGCTTCTTTGTATGTACAATTTGAGGGAGCCACCTACTTTTATTCTTCTATAGGGACAACCGGTCTTTCCAATGCTGGGTATGAATAAGTACAGACTTTGTAACACTTCCTCTACCACGTGCCAAGGTCACACTTCGTCTTTGTGCAGAGCTTTCAAGTCCATTTTCTCATTTGCTCCTCCTGATCCTGGATAACCCAGCCCCACTGTACAGATTGAGAAACTGAGGCACAGAGTGGGGAAGGGGCCAGCCCAAGGGCACACAACCCACAGCGGGTGAATTTGAGTCTCCTGACATCTTGCCCTCTTTTTCTCCTATGTCCGAACAGTCTTCCTCTCTATAACACATATTTTCTGGCCACTTTGTCGTCTGGAGATGAAATTCACAAATAATATGATTGCATGATTGAACCTCTCCTGAGATTAAAAATCGGCCTGTTTGTGAATAAGAACAGTTGAATGTGGGCAATTCATACGGTTCAATCGAATACAACCCACTTGCATGCATGACCTTTTAAAAAACCAATGTAATACCACAACTGCCATATGAAGAAGAGAGGACAGTGATAAGTATTTCAATAGCAGATGCTCAGGCATAGTCTGCATTGATTTATAGGGAATTGGTTTGAATGTAAAAGAATTAAGAAAAAAGATCAAAAGCCATTCTGTACAAGAACAGGAAAATTAATGACAGGGCACAGGTCAAGGGTCTAATAGAATGAAAACTGTCATTCACTATAATAAATCTACAAAAAACCTTTATATCTGAGTTAGAGTGTAGGCTTAGATAATTATAAGCATGAATATAGGTTTTCAATTTTAAGAGTGTCTGGAAGGACATTCAAAAGTTGTGGAAGGCGGTGGGGAGCCAGGATGGCGGTGTGAGTAGAGCAGTGGAAATCTCCTCCCAAAAACACATAGAGCTATGAAACTATAACAAAGAAAAATCTTCCTAAAATAGAGACCACAGGACACAGGACAACATCCAGACCACATCCACACCTGCAAGGAACCAGCGCCTTGCGAAGGGGGTAAGATACAAGCCCCGGCCCGGCGGGACCCGAGCGCCCCTCCCCCCGGCTCCCGGCGGGTGGAGAGAAACCGGCCGGAGTGGTTTTTTTTTTTTTTTTTGGCGAGCGCTTTTTGGAAGCCTTAGAGGGACGGGCCCCCGTTGCTGGGGAGGTAGGGTGGCGGGACCGGTGAGCAGGTGCCTGGGAACGGCGCTGGAGGACAAAGAACACCCCGCGTTTCTCCCTGCGGGACCGGCGGGCGGGTACCTGAGACCGGCACTTGAGGACAGAGGAAATCGCGCGTTTTTCCCCTTTTTTTTTTTTCTGTTTTCTGCGAGTGCTTTTTGGAAGCCTAAAAGGGACAGGGACCCCGGTGCTAGGGAGGCAGGGCGGCGGGACTGGTGAGCGGGTGCCTGGGACCGGCACCTGAGGACAAAGAATATCCCGCGTTTTTCCCTGTGGGACCGGTGGGTGGGTGCCTGAGACCGGCACCTGAGGACGGAAGAAATCGCACGTTTTTCCCCTTTTTTTCCTCTCTTTTTGGCGAGTGCTTTTTGGAAGCCTTGAAGGGACAGGGACCCCGGTGCTAGGGAGGCAGGGCGGCGGGACTGGTGAGCGGGTGCCTGGGACCAGTGCCTGAGGACAAAGAATATCGAGCGTTCCTTCCCTGCGGGACCGGTGGGTGGGTGCTTTTTGGAAGCCTTGAAAGGACAGGGACCCTGGTGCTAGGGAGACAGGGCAGCAGGACCAGTGAGCGGGTGCCTGGGACCGGCACCTGAGGACAAAAAAAAAAAAAAAATCACTTGTTTTTTCCTTTTTGTTGCTGTTGTTGTTTTGGTTTGGAGAGTGCTTTTTGGAAGTCTTAAAGGGGCAGGACAGGTCACTTAGACCAGAGGCAGGGAATCTGGGGATCTCTGGGCACTCTAACCCCCTGGGCAGCAGGGAGCACAGAGGCCCCTTACGGAGATAAATAGCCTCCTGGCCGCTCCCCCTCCAACGGGGCTCCACCATTTTGGAGGAACAGCCCCAGCCAGGCCAAGCCCACAGCAACAGCGGAGATAAACCCCAAAGCAACTGGGCAGGAAGCAGAAGCCCTGTCTGCGCACAGCTGCCCAGCACAAGCCACTAGAGGTCGCTATTCTCCCAGGAAAAGGCTACAAACCAACAAGAAGGGAAGCTCTTCCAGCGGTCACTTGTACCAGCTCTGCAAACTATCTCTATCACCATGAAAAGGCAAAACTACAGGCAGACAAAGATCACAGAGACAACACCTGAGAAGGAGACAGACCTAACTAGTCCTCCTGAAAAAGAATTCAAAATAAAAATCATGAACATGCTGACAGAGATGCAGAAAAAAATGCAAGAGCAATGGGATGAGATGAAGAGAAAAATGCAAGAGCAGTGGGATGAAGTCCGGAAGGAGATCACAGATGTCAGGAAAGAGATCACAGAAGTGAAACAATCCCTGGAAGGATTTATAAGCAGAATGGATAAGATGCAAGAGGCCATTGAAGGAATAGAAGCCAGAGAACAGGAACGTATAGAAGCTGACATAGAGAGAGATAAAAGGATCTCCAGGAATGAAACAACACTAAGAGAAATATGTGACCAATACAAAAGGAAAAACATTCGTATTATAGGGATACCAGAAGAGGAAGAAAGAGGAAAAGGGATAGAAAGTGTCTTTGAAGAAATAATTGCTGAAAACTTCCCCAAACTGGGGGAGGAAATAATCGAACAGACCATGGAATTATACAGAACCCCCAACAGAAAGGATCCAAGGAGGACAACACCAAGACACATAATAATTAAAATGGCAAGGATCAAGGACAAGGAAAGAGTTTTAAAGGCAGCTAGAGAGAAAAAGGTCACCTATAAAGGAAAACCAATCAGGCTAACATCAGACTTCTCAACAGAAACCCTACAGGCCAGAAGAGAATGGCATGATATACTTAATGCAATGAAACAGAAGGGCCTTGAACCAAGGATACTGTATCCAGCACGACTATCATTTAAATATGATGGTGGGATCAAACAATTCCCAGACAAGCAAAAGCTGAGGGAATTTGCTTCCCACAAACCACCTCTACAGGGCATCCTACAGGGACTGCTCTAGATGGGAGCACCCCGAAAAAGAGCACAGAACAAAACACACAACATATGAAGAATGGAGGAGGAGGAATAAGAAGGGAGAGAAGAAAAGAATCTCCAGACAGTGTATATAACAGCTCAATAAGCGAGCTAAGTTAGGCAGTAAGATATTAAAGAAGCTAACCTTGAACCTTTGGTAACCACGAATCTAAAGCCTGCAATGGCAATAAGTACATATCTTTCAATAGTCACCCTAAATGTAAATGGACTTAATGCACCAATCAAAAGACATAGAGTAATAGAATGGATAAAAAAGCAAGACCCATCTATATGCTGCTTACAAGAAACTCACCTTAAACCCAAAGATAAGCATAGACTAAAAGTCAAGGGATGGAAAAACATATTTCAGGCAAACAACAGTGAGAAGAAAGCAGGGGTTGCAGTACTAATATCAGACAAAATAGACTTCAAAACAAAGAAAGTAACAAGAGATAAAGAAGGCCACTACATAATGATAAAGGGCTCAGTCCAACAAGAGGATATAACCATTCTAAATATATATGCACCCAATACAGGAGCACCAGCATATGTGAAGCAAATACTAACAGAACTAAAGAGGGAAATAGACTGCAATGCATTCATTGTAGGAGACTTCAACACACCACTCACCCCAAAGGATAGATCCACCGGGCAGAAAATAAGTAAAGACACACAGGCACTGAACAACACACTAGAACAGATGGACCTAATAGACATCTATAGAACTTTACATCCAAAAGCAACAGGATATACATTCTTCTCAAGTGCACATGGAACATTCTCCAGAATAGACCACATACTAGCTCACAAAAAGAGCCTCAGTAAATTCCACAATATTGAAATCCTACCAACCAATTTTTCAGACCACAAAGGTATGAAAGTAGAAATAAATTCTACAAAGAAAACAAAAAGGCTCACAAACACATGGAGGCTTAACAACATGCTATTAAATAATCAATGGATCAATGAACAAATCAAAATAGAGATCAAGGAATATATAGAAACAAATGACAACAACAACACTAAGCCCCAACTTCTGTGGGATGCAGCGAAAGCAGTCTTAAGAGGAAAGTATATAGCAATCCAGGCACACTTGAAGAAGGAAGAACAATCCCAAATGAATAGTCTAACATCACAATTATTAAAACTGGAAAAAGAAGAACAAATGAGGCCTCAAGTCAGCAGAAGGAGGGACATAATAAAGATCAGAGAAGAAATAAACAAAATTGAGAAGAATAAAACAATAGCAAAAATCAATGAAACCAAGAGCTGGTTCTTTGAGAAAATAAACAAAATAGATAAGCCTCTAGCCCAACTTATTAAGAGAAAAAGAGAGTCAACACAAATCAACATAATCAGAAATGAGAATGGAAAAATCACGACAGACTCCACAGAAATACAAAGAATTATTAAAGACTACTATGAAAACCTATATGCCAACAAGCTGGAAAACCTAGAAGAAATGGACAACTTCCTAGAAAAATACAACCTTCCAAGACTGACCAAGGAAGAAACACAAAAGTTAAACAAACCAATTACAAGCAAAGAAATTGAAACAGTAATCAAAAAACTACCCAAGAACAAAACCCCGGGGCCGGACGGATTTACCTCGGAATTTTATCAGACACACAGAGAAGACATAATACCCATTCTCCTTAAAGTGTTCCACAAAATAGAAGAAGAGGGAATACTCCCAAACTCATTCTATGAAGCCAACATCACCCTAATACCAAAACCAGGAAAAGACCCCACCAAAAAAGAAAATTACAGACCAATATCCCTGATGAATGTAGATGCAAAAATACTCAATAAAATATTAGCAAACAGAATTCAACAGTATATCAAAAGGATCATACACCATGACCAAGTGGGGTTCATCCCAGGGATGCAAGGATGGTACAACATTCGAAAATCCATCAACATCATCCACCACATCAACAAAAAGAAAGACAAAAACCACATGATCATCTCCATAGATGCTGAAAAAGCATTTGACAAAATTCAACATCCATTCATGATAAAAACTCTCAGCAAAATGGGAATAGAGGGCAAGTACCTCAACATAATAAAGGCCATATATGATAAACCCACAGCCAGCATTATACTGAACAGCGAGAAGCTGAAAGCATTTCCACTGAGATCGGGAACCAGACAGGGATGCCCACTCTCCCCACTGTTATTCAACATAGTACTGGAGGTCCTAGCCACGGCAATCAGACAAAACAAAGAAATACAAGGAATCCAGATTGGTAAAGAAGAAGTTAAACTGTCACTATTTGCAGATGATATGATACTGTACATAAAAAACCCTAAAGACTCCACTCCAAAACTACTAGAACTGATATCGGAATACAGCAAAGTTGCAGGATACAAAATCAACACACAGAAATCTGTAGCTTTCCTATACACTAACAACGAATCAATAGAAAGAGAAATCAGGAAAACAATTCCATTCACCATTGCATCAAAAAGAATAAAATACCTAGGAATAAACCTAACCAAGGAAGTGAAAGACTTATACTCTGAAAACTACAAGTCACTCTTAAGAGAAATTAAAGGGGACACTAATAAATGGAAACTTATCCCATGCTCATGGCTAGGAAGAATTAATATCGTCAAAATGGCCATCCTGCCCAAAGCAATATACAGATTTGATGCAATCCCTCTCAAATTACCAGCAACATTCTTCAATGAATTGGAACAAATAATTCAAAAATTCATATGGAAACACCAAAGACCCCGAATAGCCAAAGCAATCCTGAAAAAGAAGAATAAAGTAGGGGGGATCTCACTCCCCAACTTCAAGCTCTACTACAAAGCCATAGTAATCAAGACAATTTGGTACTGGCACAAGAACAGAGCCACAGACCAGTGGAACAGATTAGAGACCCCAGAAATTAACCCAAATATATATGGTCAATTAATATTTGATAAAGGAGCCATGGACATACAATGGCAAAATGACAGTCTCTTCAACAGATGGTGCTGGCAAAACTGGACAGCTACATGTAGGAGAATGAAACTGGACCATTGTCTAACCCCATATACAAAGGTAAACTCAAAATGGATCAAAGACCTGAATGTAAGGCATGAAACCATTAAACTCTTGGAAAAAAACATAGGCAAAAACCTCTTAGACATAAACATGAGTGATCTCTTCTTGAACATATCTCCCCGGGCAAGGAAAACAACAGCAAAAATGAGCAAGTGGGACTACATTAAGCTGAAAAGCTTCTGTACAGCGAAAGACACCATCAATAGAACAAAAAGGAACCCTACAGTATGGGAGAATATATTTGAAAATGACAGATCCGATAAAGGCTTGACGTCCAGAATATATAAAGAGCTCACACGCCTCAACAAACAAAAAACAAATAACCCAATTAAAAAATGGGCAGAGGAACTGAACAGACAGTTCTCCAAAAAAGAAATACAGATGGCCAAGAGACACATGAAAAGATGCTCCACATCGCTAATTATCAGAGAAATGCAAATTAAAACTACAATGAGGTATCACCTCACACCAGTAAGGATAGCTGCCATCCAAAAGACAAACAACAACAAATGTTGGCGAGGCTGTGGAGAAAGGGGAACCCTCCTACACTGCTGGTGGGAATGTAAATTAGTTCAACCATTGTGGAAAGCAGTTTGGAGGTTCATCAAAATGCTCAAAACAGACCTACCTTTTGACCCAGGAATCCCACTCCTAGGAATTTACCCTAAGAACGCAGCAGTCAAGTTTGAGAAAGACAGATGCACCCCTATGTTTATCGCAGCACTATTTACAATAGCCAAGAATTGGAAGCAACCTAAATGTCCATCGGTAGATGAATGGATAAAGAAGATGTGGTACATATACACAGTGGAATACTACTCAGCCATAAGAAGTGGAAAAATCCAACCATTTGCAGCAACATGGATGGAGCTGGAGAGTATTATGCTCAGTGAAATAAGCCAAGCGGAGAAAGAGAAATACCAAATGATGTCACTCATCTGAGGAGTATAGGAACAAAGGAAAAACTGAAGGAACAAAACAGCAGTGAAGTTACAGAACCCAAAAATGGACTAACAGGAGATCAAGGCCTAGCTTGGATACCCAGAAAATGAACTAAGATACGATATGAGGAGGAGCTTCCGGCATCAGCACTCTCTGGAGGACTTGTGCCGGGGGATGATCATCAAAAAGCCTCCACAGGGATTCGGACGATGCTGCGGTTGTGGCTGCATCCAGCCCACCATCTCCTGGACTTGCCATAAGAATGAGGAGGGAGATGTCTAGGCTGGCATGTGCATACAGTGAGACAACGAATTTGACCGGATCTGTACTGTTGGAACTCAACCAGGAGTTGGGAGGGGTGCAAGTTGTAGCACTCCAAAATCTCATGACTATAGACTATCTATGGTTAAAAGAACATATGGGATGTGAACAGATCCCAGAAATGGGCTGCTTTAATTTGTCTGATGGTTCAAGTACAGTTGGACAATATCCATCATATCATAGATAAATTTTCACAAATGCCTAGGGTGCCTAAATGGTTTTCTTGGCTTCACTGGAGATGGATGGTAATTATAGATTTGCTTTGTTTATGTCACCGTATTCCTATTATGTTAATATATGTGTGCAAATTAGTTAGTAGTTTAAAACCTATACATACTTAAGGTACTATACAAGAAGATATGTCAAAGAAATAATCAATCCTCCCAAGTTTCCTTCGTATGCTACATCTATAGCTTTTCTTCTTCCTTCCTAATTACAACCCTTAAATAGAATTCGTGCCTCATATCGAATTTACCGAGTATCATAATTCCTCCAGGTGGTAAAGATACCTTGAGACAAGTGCTGGGCATAGAAGCCACAGGGCATAAATCTGCAAAGAAGTAAAAAGCTAACCTTTGCAAACAATATGGCTTCTCTCTCACTTACCAACTTTACATTTCCCTGTATGGCCCCGGAAGATGACTGGTTAGCCAGAGACGGGTAAGATTCCTCAAGGGAGGAACAACCTAAGACAGGCACAGTCGCAGGGGGGCCATCAGGTGAGAATTTGGGGATCAACAGAGGTGAGGCTCAGAACCTCACCCCCCCTGCTTTGAGAGAAATCTTCTGCATCCGTGGATGTCTTGATGCCCTTGTCTAGCCTGGATTAATACTTAGTCCATAGGCACACACCTGATCATCTGATCATCTACATTTGCCTTCTTACAGCACTAAACTATGTTTTCTACCTTTATCTTGCATCTACCTACCACTTCAGCATTTTATTAAAAATAAAAATAATAATAATAGTAGGAGAAATGGGGGATCAACATATAGATCAAGTACAAAAATCAAACGAATATTCATATTTGACCTGATTGTTTATAGGTCATATTGCATGATCAAAACCGAAAGTTTCTGTGATGACTGCCCTTGTACTGTTCACCATGTAAGAATTTATTCACTATGTAAGAATTCGTTCACCATGTAAGAACTTGTTCGTTATGCTTCAGAAGATTGGAGACTGACGAGAATTAGGCTTGAGATGGATTAATGATTGTACATTGAGCGTTGACCCCCCTATACTGAATTTTACTGTTGTTAACAACCATTTGATCAATAAATATGAGAGATGCCCTCTCAAAAAAAAAAAAAAAAAAAAAAAGTTGTGGAAGGCGTGGGAAATCCTCTGTGGGAGTGTCCCTTGCGTTGGTGGGCAACTAGTTTCCCTGCCGCCTGCGCACAGGTACTAAAAGCCAGTGTCATACCTACTGCACCCCATCACGGAGCAGCTAGAGCATGTGGCCATTTCTGAAGCGTCCGCTAGGGGGCGGTGCCAGCCTGTGGAGAACCACTGCCTGGAGGGGCCCTGTCCTGGGCAGGGCGACCTCTCTTAGGAATTCTGAGCCCCAATTACCGGTGAGCTGAAGATCTCCTTCTCGTTGAAGATTAGATGCAGCTCAGCGGCTGGAGATAACTTTTCTACTTCCAGCCAAAGCCGCACCTCTCCTTGCTCTAGGACGTCAACGTTCCAGCCGGAGATGAGCTTGATCACTGGGAGGCAGAGGCCAGGCAGGGGTGGGTGGGCGTCCTTCTCCCTGCCCCGCTGCTCCCATCCAGCCCCACCCTGAGCTCCCCTTGGCATGTAACATGCGACATGCTTGAGAATCTGAAGGAGACACTTTGGGTGGGGGTCCGAGGAGGGTTTTCTGCATTCAGTCTAGATTGAATTCCTCTCAGGGAAACCTTTCCTCTTCCTACAGCTCTGGGGTCCTGGTTCTTGCCCTAGCTGGGCACTGCATCCCCACGGACTTTCAAAAACACAAATGTCCGGACTCCAGCTCCAGAGGTTCTGATGTCTCCGGGGTGTGCCCTGGGCACCAGGGTTTTGAAAAGCTCCCAGGGTGATTCCAATGTGCACCCAAATTTGTTGTGAGCCCTGCTCCACACTACTCCTGGCCCACGGAGGGAAGCAGAGGTTTAGAAGACCCCAAAGCCAGATGACTCAAGAGCCAGTAATAACAATTACAAGAAGAAACCCTCCTTGCACCCGCTCTCCACCCTGCTGGCTGCCCTTTGCCCTTTCTGGACTGCTGACTCCCGGGGCTCTGACCCTCCAGCCCCATCAAGCTCCCATCCTCTGCCCCCGGGCTAGTTTCTGTCTCTCAGACTGACTCAGCTCTGCCCTGAACACCCCAGCGGCCCTGGTGGGGGCTGCTTGGGCTGGTGGTCTGGGCTGCTTACCTGGGTTTCTGACCAGATGGCTCAACTTCTTCAGTTTGTCCAGCTCTGGGTCAGGGAGGAGCAAGGGAAAAACAAAAAAGAATGAAATACCCAGGCCAGCAGGGTCCATAGGAGCCCTCCTAGGGTCTTATGCTTGGTGAAGTCTGGAGAGACCCCCTCTCCACCTGGGGTCACTGGCTATGCAGAGGCTGAAGCTGAGTACTGTGGGCCTCAGCCCTAGGGCACTGAGGGGCACGCTCAAGGCTGCTGCAGGCTGCCCTGAGGTCAAGTGCTACCTCACCAGAGAAGAGCCTACTGTGTGCTAGGCCTTGCATTATCTCGGTATTCTTCACACAATGCTATGGCGTGAGCATTATTGCCCACCTCCAAGCAGCCCAAGCCTGCTGGCTCTTGAGCCCTACTGGCAGCCCACTGTGATATGTTGTCCCTGTCTTTGTGGGTCTGGCCCCCACACTGAGCACTTCAGTCCACAAGCCTCTCGGGCGGTTCTGCAGAGGGCTGTCTCATTGGCCAACTGCTTCTTTGTGTTCAGTTTGTCTCTCCTGGTAAGCTGAACTCTGACCTACATGAGTGTATAGAACACAGTAGGTGCTCAGTAAACACGCACTGCCTGAATAAATTGGCAGTGGCAGAGCCCATACTTCATGTTCTCGTGTAAGCCCCAGAGTCCTTAGTAATGATGAGTCTGGACTCTCGCAAGCATCCAGGCAAACAAAAACCTATCCCTTTTATGGATGGCTTTAGTTTGCATTGAATCATCTAATTATATTGCATAGCATTGTTTCAGTTGAGGCAGCCAGGGATTAAAATCCCCTTTTTATAAATGAGGAAACTGAGGCCCAGAGAGGTAACATGACTTGCTCAAGAACAAAGAACCAGAAAATTGTGGAACTAGAATAGCAATCTGGGCCTGTCAGGCTTCTGCTTCTCAACAAAACTAAAGGCAATCAGCAGGGAAAACAATGGGCTGTCTCCCAGTTGCTATGGAAACAGCAGAGTGAGTCTTGTCACTCATCAGCATTTGTTTCAGTTCTGTTTAAATCATTAAAGGTGGATGACCCACTGGACACAGCATCTACGCTCTGGTTAGCTGTGGCCAACCTGTCCTCACTGCTCACTATTGTCCTCATTCCTCAGACCAACTGCCATTTGCAATTTGTCATTACATTTGCACTGTTGTTTTTTTGAGGCTACAGAAGGAAGTGAAATAATTCTGGTGCCTTTGCATTTATCAAAAGTAGGAAAAGGAAAGAGAGACAGCAGAATGTGAATCATCAGGCAGGGATTTTTGCTTGCTGAGTTCTCTGACGTAATCCCCAGTGTTTAGGACAGGATCTGGCCTATGGTAGGTGCTCAACAGATATTTATTAATTGACTGGCAGACTGAATGAGTGGGTGTGGGCCTACTTCTCTGGAAATGGCTGGTTTACTAAGTTCTGCTGGTTCTTGCCTGTCTCTGGGGGCACTTGTGTTTGGGACTCTTAATCTGGGCCTGTCTCTCTGGGGAGATGGCAGTGGAGCCGAGGCATTACCTTCTTGGGTCAGAGTGTGGCTCGCTGAGATGTCTTCGTCAGCATCGGTGACCACCACCGAGTAGGTACCCAAATCCTCAAGGCCAGGTTCTTTCAGGATGATCTTGGACCTGGCAGAGAGAGGAGAGCAGAGGCTCTGAAAGGGGCCTCGTGCACCCCACTCCGGACCTGGGAGGCAGGGATACTCCCCAGGGTCCCCTGCTCAGGGCAGCTCTGCCCTGGCACCTTCAGTGGCCCCTTTAGCCAGGCTCTCTGTCACAAAGCCTGCTTGCTAGCCACACTGCCCCCAGGGTTCAAATCATCTGCTTTATTTCATCTGGACAGGGTTGCAGCCCCGGGTGCTGGGCAGGGAAGGAGGGAGACATGGAGGCATTCGGCAGGGACCCCTGTGGTCATCTGGACCCAACCCCTCTTTTTACAGATGAGGTCGTTGAGCCCAGAGAACCTGCAAGAGTGTGTCAGATGCCAACAGAGGCACACACAGTCACTTACATGAAAAGAATCTCCAAATGAATGTTGCTGTTTCAGCTCACCAAGTGCACTGTCCCTAAGGTGGCAGTCAGCACCCTCAGTGAGAGACCAAGCCGCCCCTCTCTAGCCCATTGTCTGTGAGTCCTGCTGGGTGGTCAACCCCACGAGCTTCTGCCGACCACCTGACAACACCTGGGACCTGCACCCTAGCTGTGCACCCCCATCCCCTCACTTACTTGTTAACTTCCTCCTTGGTTTTGACTCTCTGGGGATCTGGTGGGCCCTTGTAGTCCTTGGACCACTGAAACTCCGAGGAGTCGGGGGCTTCGGGGGCTTCGAAAGCCAAGTAGATAAAGCCCTCTTCATCCACACCAACCTCAATCTCCCGGGCATCTGAGGGCAGGATCCAACGGAGGGCATCAGATGTTTAGAAATAACAAACTAGGCCATGCCTCTCCCCTGCTTAAACCCTCCGTAGGCTGCCCATAGCACATGAATAAAAGAATAAACCCAGACTCCCTGCTGTGGCCTCCAAGGGTTTGCATGATCCAACTCCTTCTCAGCTCAAATGTACCTCCTCAGAGAGGCCCTCCCTGACCACCCTGGCTGGTCCCCTCACCTCACCATATCACCCTGTTTCATTTCCTTTATAGCACTTATCAGCATCTTAAATCCTTTTTTCCCCTGCATAACTGCTTCCTTGTTTGCTGGCCATCCACCCTGCCCCTCCCGCACACCAGAGCAGGGACCTTGTTTTCTCCCAGCCCAAAACACCCATCACCAAATATTTGTTGAATGAATGAATAATTGAAAGAATGGAAGGAGAAGGTGCTTTATAGTTGAGAGCTGAGAGAGCCTGGAAGGCACTAGCTGCGTGGCTTGATCGTTTAACCTCTCTGAGCTACAATAAAATCAGTTCTAAGGGGGAGACAATGATCCCTCACTCAGGGGCTTGCTGGGAGGGCCAGGCCAGTGCGAGGACCTAGCACAGCATCTGGCAAGTGCGGCGGGAGGAGACCTCAGGAGTGTGACCACAAGACTGATAAAACCTCGTGTGGTATCTGAAACAGGGTTGGGTATTATTTTATATACCCACAAGGACTTGCATGAGTTTATGAATAAAGCATATGGAAGAATGGAAACCATCAAAGAGAAGGCAGAGCTATATCTGTATCTCAGGATCCCACAGCAATGGGTGGGAGTGGGGGTGGCGAGGCGGAAGGTGGGGCTGAGGGAATGTAAGAGGTCCCAGCAGGTCCTGTCTGGCTGCAGACCCTGTGCTTCCTCCTGTCGACTGACTCTACTCGGGGCTCTACCCATCCTGGCTGCACAGCCTGGCCATCGTGCGCTGGCACCCTCGGCCTGCCCGTACCTGGCTTGTCCTCCAGGAGTACAGGGTCAGTGGGCACGGATGGTTGGCCCAGACCCGCTGAGTTCATGGCCTGTACCTGGAACACATAGCTCTTCCCCGGCTGCAGGTCAGAAATCTGGGGGCGGGAAGTGATGGGGACAACAGTGAGCACTGAGGACAGCAGGCTCACCCTTCCCGCCCCCCTCGCCATTGGACTGAAGGGGACATGGGGAGAGAGAGAGCAAACAGACGCAAAAACCCATCTCTGGTTTCTCGAACACGAGCACAGGGCTCTCTGAAATTATAAGACATGAAAGTACAGCTTCGGTAAGGGGCTCTTGTACCCCCTGCAGATCTGCTGTCAGATCAGAATCGAGTGGCTCTTGAAAGCTCAGGTGCTGGCTGATTATTGGGGTGCCCAGCCCTCATATGCAGAAAGGAACAGGGGCCCATGCAGGAAAGACCATGGGCTTCTCTCTGGGCACTAATGGAACGCTAATGTGTGGTCCTGAAAACTGCATACCCTCCCCTCCACCTCCTGGAGAAGGACACCTCAGGAAGGTGAGTTGGAGAAAATACTCCCTGTTTCCCTAGAGCTACAGGAAAAAAAAAATCGAATCCACATCGTGGAACTGTCCTTTCAAACGTTTCTTACATGGAGGAGGCCCGTGAGATAGGTTTGCTTCAGAGGTGCTTGGTGAAAATGCCCTGTGACTTGGAAACCCGTGATCCTGATTGACCGGTTGTACATAACTTGTGTCTGCTCTGAATGCTTCAACTGAGTCTTCTGACATGAAACAAATGTGTGAGCTGCCTCCGTTATGCCAGGAGAGAATTGTTTATGCTTTCCTTTCTCCTCCATGTGTGGAAGTCCTAACAACCATGACAGGTGAAGAAAACCAATGATTCTGCTAGATTTCTCATTTATCCAAAGAGTTTAGGGTTTGTGCCTCATTTAAATTAAGAAACATCTATCTGCATGTATGTTCATTCATAGGTAACAGGTATGACATGATACACAGGTATGTTATCTAACATGTTACCTAAGAATCCCAGTCTGTATTATTCTTTTTTTTCTTAGCCACATATGATGGATATATTTCCATGTCAGTATATATATTCAGGCCTACCTTTGTTGTCTTTTAAACATCCACAGTCCCTATCCTAGTTAGTACTGGTTCCCCTTTAAGGACACACTGTGATTTATTTAAGCAAACCCTTACTTATGATGGGCATTTAAGTTGTTGGCAGCTTTTGCTTTTATAAGCAGCACTATACTGAGCACCACTGTCCTGAGGTCTTTGCACACTTGGCTCATTATTTCTCTACAATTCCATCCTAGAGGTAGAATTCCTGGCTGAAGGGACATGCATATCCAAATGCTGATATACCTGGCTGATTCAGAGTTTTTAGGGAGAAGTCTGCCTAGCACGGAGCAGGTTAAGACTGCCTGCCAGCTACACCTACTTCCAACTCGCTGTGTGACCCTGGGTCAGCTGCTCCCCTTTCTGGTTCTCAGCTGCCATTAAGTGAGGGCAATGATCTCTGAGCTCTGATACTCTGTAGTCCTGCCGTGTCCAGTGGCAGGGAAGGTTCAGGGTGGGTCAGAGGACTCTGGGCTGGGACTCACCCTCAGGTGGGTGCCAGAGACGGGGTCTGGAGTGACTGGCTTCCATTGCTCAGAGCCTTCCTCCTGGAAACTGATGCGGTAGCCTGTGACGGGCCCAGCCCCCGTGTACAGTGGGGGCTCCCACCTCAGCATCAGGGAAGTGGCCCGCACCTCAAACGCCCGCACATCATACGGGGGTCCTGTGGGACATGGGTAGAGAGGGGTTGGGCAACCAGGCAAGCAGCCAGGCAGCCAAATGGCCATCCAGACAGGTGGGTGGTGAGCTGGGCGGTTAGTCAGCAAGCTTGTCTATCTATCAGTCACAACCAGGCCTGGCAGCACCTTCTCTGGGCAGAGTGGGGACCAGCAGGCCTTGCGTTCATGACAGGCTTGGTCTGAGCCTGAAATAGGGTTAACTCTTCAACATGTGCCCAGCACCACTTCCTCCTGAAGCTTCCCTGATCCACCCACCCCTACCCCAGACAGCATTAACTCTTCTGATGCCTTTGCCATATCACCGTTTAGTGTAGGGGCGGCTAAGGATGTGGCCTCAGAGTCAGATCACGGGGATTCATGTCCCAGCTGAGGGTAGCCTTTCCGGCTATGAGAACTCTAGACAAGTTACTTAGCAGCTACATTCCTGTCTCCTTATCTGTAAAATGGGGATGATAATAGTTCTTATAATAGAGTGCTGTTGGGAGAATTAATGACATAACTTACAGAAAGTGTCAGTGCTTAGTAAATACCTAATGAATATTGTTTGTAATTGTCTAAAGCATCATGCATGCCAGTTATCTGCCATCAGTTAGAAGTTTTGTGTAGAAAACAGAACTGAGCTGAACAGAATGACGGAAGGTTGTGATCCTTCCTTCCTCGGGAGCAGCTGAGGGGCTCGTGGATGAGAAGGCCGGTGGGGTGGTGGGAGCAGTGTGTAGGGTGGTGGCCACCCGAGCAGAGTGCCTTTGGGGTCTGAGAGCGGTCTGTAGCCAGAAGCAGAGCTCAGATGTGTGCTGAGCTACGTCTTGTGCTGGGTGTACAGGTCAGCTGATGGCCAAGGTCAAGGGCCCTCTAAGGCGTGGTTATGACCGTCTGTGTCAGAGATTACGGGGTCAGTTGGTGGAAAGGGCCAGAGGCCTGAGGTCCTGCCCTACGAGAGCAAGCCTGATGCACAGATGGCTCCGGGGGTTCATTTCAGGGGTCAGATTCGGGGAAGGAGGGAAGGCGGGGCGGGTGCTGGGCTTCAGCGCCTCCAGGCTGCTCACCTGGCTGGGGCATTGTCCATTCTTTGCACTCAAATAGGCTGCTGGGCGCCGACAGCTCACCAACACCTGCCCAGTTGGCTGCCCGGGCACGGAACTCATAGAAGTGGCCTTCATGAAGGTTACTGACCTTGAGGAGCAGAAATACAGACTGTGAGAGCGGAGTCTGGGGAGGAAAGGGGGAGGGGTGCCACAGCGGTGGCGGGGGAGAGTGTCAGGGCAGGAAGTCCGTGGGCTTTAGACAAGGTTTGTCGAGTGGGTTTGCCCTTAAAAATTAGCTGGATTATCGAGGCCAGGGAAGCTGAGGCCTCTTTCTGCCTCAGAACCTCCAGCAGGGAGCTCTGGGCTTCCCTGTGCAAGCCAGGACACCTGGCTATTGGCCACGTTCCAACCTTACCTTGCACACTCGGGTGGGCATAGGCTGCTGGTTGACCGGGTGCCAGTCCAGCTCCTCTGAGTCATGCTGGTCCAGGAAGTAGCCCAGGATCTTGCCACCTCCACAACGCTTGGGGGCTTTCCACCCAATGACCATATCATTTTTCCCACAGCTCAGGAGGGCGAAGTCATATGGGGCAGATGGTGTAGCTACGGGGAGGCAAGGAGGTGAGGGCTGCTGCCTCCTGGGGGAGGCCAGATAGGGCAGTGGGGCCTAAGGGTGCCAACTCTGCCCTGGGGACACTAATTAAGCTGGCATCTTCTACCTGGAGGGCACCTGGGCCTCAGAGCCAGTCAGACTTCACTCCATGGCCTCAGGCCATTGTTACTTCCTTTTCAAAGGAAAGGGTGGTCAGGGTCAGCTCCAGCTACCCTCAATCCCTTGCCTCTGGGATTGGACACCCCCCCGACCACCACCACCAGATGTGGCCTATAAGGTCCTGATGCTCTCCCAGTCCAGGGCTGCCCCCAGAGGCTTGCAGGCTGGACCTGCCCCTTCGCACGTACCCAGCGCCTGCTTGACTCTGATGGGTTCCGTGGCAGCTGAACTCTCGCCGACCCCGGCCTCACTGACTGACCTGACACAGAACTCATACTCCTTCCCTGTCCTCAGCCCAGGAACTGTAAACCTGGGAAAGAAATGTGTAGTCTTCAGGGATGGCCAAACAGCTTGCAGACATTCCTGAACTTTCTATAACAAACCTTGTGGGGTAAGTGGCCACCAGTGGGGTAGATTTTAAGAGTTCTGGGCCAGTTCTTACCTGAAGATATTGCCCCTGTTCCCCAAATGATGCCTGTTTCCTGGAGGATGAAGTCCTTAAGATTTTAAACATTGGAGGAAGGTGGTCAAAGGTACAAACTTCTAGTTATGAGATAAACAAGCACTGGGATATAAGGTAGAACAGGATGACTAGAGCCAACTCTGCTGTGTGACATATAGGTAAGCTGTTCAGAGAGTAGAACTTAAGAGTTCTCATCACAAGGATAAATTATTTTTCTTTTCTTTTTATTGTATCTATGTGAGATGATGGAGGCGAACTAAACCTACTGTGGCAATATTCACAATATATGTAAGTCAAGCCTATACACCTGTCATGCCATAAACCTTAAACTTACAATAGTGATGTGTGTCAATTATTTCCCAATAAAACTAGAAAAAAAAGTATTTTAAAGGATGTGGTCTTCTAGAGCCCACCCCTAAAATGGGAATATACTGGGAAGGTAGCCAACCCCTGAACTCGGCTCCCTGGAACATCCCCAGGACTTCGGGCCTTGTCCTTGAAACTCAACAAGTGGCTCTTATTACCTGTACGAAGGCTGTGACTCCTGAACAGGGAGTCCTTTTAAAGACTCCCAAAGAGAACCATCAGCCAGAGACATGCCAGGACACTCTGGCTTAGAGAAAAATGTCCTTCTCATCCTGTCCCTTCAATAAAACCCAAATTGTGGACTTCTTTTTCTCTTTCATTTATCAACATTTTCCTGTAGCAGATCTTGTTCTACCAGGAGCTTCTTGTAGCCAGTTGCCCCCAAGGAGCCCTGGGGACTTAAATCAAGTGTAGATAACTGACACAGCAACAAGCTCTTGCCCAGGGACTTGCACATCTACTGGGGAACATGCCCTAACCAGAGGGATGAAGCACCAGGGGTGTGATGCTCAGGAGCTCCTGAGGAGGTGAGGTTGGGGGTGACTCCCCAGACCAGCCCCTGTTGATGACAGATAATGACAGTGACAGTAAGGATGATAGTGATAGTATGCACTTGTTTAGCACTGACTCTGTGTAATACTAGCTGTGCAAACTCAGGCACTCGTCGCAACACCCTCTGAGGAAGGTACCATTAATTACCCCTGCTTTGGAGATGAGGATGGGGTTGAGCATTGGAATGTTGGAGGGGCCCTTAGGGATCAAATTTTCTTCATTTTACAGGTGGCGAAGGGCTCCCCCAGAAAGAAAGAGGTGCGCCAGGACACACAGCCAATTAGGAACACAGCTTGGACAACAGCCCAGGTCTCCCGAGCCCCCACACAGCACCAGCCATCCGTTATCCATCCATCCATCCCTCCATTGATCCATTCATTCAGACATTTTTTGAGCACCTCCTGTGAGCCTGGCTCTGTGGGGCCCATGACATGGCAGGGAACCAGGGCACCACAGCCCAGCTGGGCTCCCTTTATGCCATCACCCTGGTGACATGGCAGGGCAGCAGGGTTTGGCCTCTTTCCAGCCATCACGCAGGTACCTGATGACGTGCACATGTGTAATGAGTTATCCAGACATACCAGGGGAATATGTCACCTCCCTGCCTCCTCCCATGAGTGACATGTGCCCCAGACTGCCACACCTTCATCTGACTCTCCTATAACCTCTGCCCTGCACATTAAATGACAAGTTGGGGGAGAGATGATATTCTGGGGACAACTGGGGCTTCTAGCTCATTTGCCAAAAACCCAATTATTTTCCAGCTTGGGAACTTCAGCAGTAACGAATTATGAGTGACCCCTCACAGCTGATGGTGAGGTGGGGCTCAAAGTCCTGTCCCTATTTCTAGGTAAGATGATCTTGGGGCTCAGGGCCCAGGGTGAGGGGAGCCCAGCCAGGTGTGCACAGGGTCTGGCCAGTCACCCAGTGGAAAGGGCGGGGAGGGGTGTCGCCTCCTAGCCCCTTAGTAAGGAGCCTCAGCAGTGAGAGAAGTTGTGAGCCCAGAAGCCCCGAGGCTCAATGTGCCCGCAAGGACCAGAGCTGCCCAGTGAGGAGGCAGCCTCAGAGGGGAGTGGGGGTTGAAAGGCCAGGGGACAGGGTCTGGCCCCATCAGCCACTTTACAGAGGAGGGAACTGAGGTTCAGAAGGGCAGTCTCTGTGCAGGGGCACTGGGCAAGCAAGGGGTGGGTGCAGAGGCTGGACCCAGGCCTCCCTATGGCACTCTCTGCCTCTCTCTGTGTCAGCTCCTTGGGGGGATGAGAGCTAGTCAGCCACCTCTGTCTGCAAGCAGCGTGCCCTCAGCAAGTGTTTGCCGAAAAGAGGCCCTCCGGGCAAGTCCCAGTTTCCCCTAGATACTAGGGGAGTTTCAGCAAGCTATTTAACCGCTCTGTGCCTCAGTTTCTTCATCTGCACAATTATAATAAAAATAATATAATAAACATCAATAATAAGCCCATAGGTTGCAGTTAAAACTAAATGACCTAATATATGAAAAGAGCTTAGAACAATGCTCAGTGCCCAGTACCCCAGTGTGAAATGGGAGGCTTCGTGATTATTCCGGCCCCTCCTTTGAGGATGCGCCTGGGCAGGGCCGGGTCGGGCAAACTCACTTGTTGTCCTGGATAGGTTTGTTGTTAACTGTTTGCCACTCAGATGATCCCGCCGGCCGTGAGTAAATGTAGTAACCTAGGAGCTCAGGACCGCCTTCCACTGCATCCCAGGTCAGGGACACAGAGGTCTGTGTATCTCGGAAAGCTTGAACTTGAGCTGGAGGAGGGAGAGTAGCTAAAAACAGAGACATGGGATCAGTAAGGACGCTGAGTCACAGCAGGCTGGGGAGGGGAGGGGTGTGGGGGGAAGCAGGGAGGAGCCCTCACCGCAATCAAAGGTGACATGGGGATTTCAGGTCCGCCCTGGGGTTTGCGCAGCTCTTTCCCAGGCCCACAGGTATGTCCCAGACTTACATTCTAAAGTCCTCTCCCTGCTTACGCCCAAATATCTCTGCTTCCTCACTAAAGCCTCCAATAATTAATCATTACAATCTCTCTTTCTCTAGGAAATCACCAGATCTGAGAGTTTTCCACAGTCTTTATATTCAATCTTTAGAAAGTCTGATTTTCTTTCCTTGAAACTTCTCTATTGACTTTCATGACTCCCTGAGACAAAGCTCCCTGAGGTAGGGCCTGCCACGATGTGTTAACGGACAGATGGATGGGTCGGTGGATTGGTGGATTGGTGGATGGATGGTTAGATGAATGGATGAATAGATGGACTGATGGATGAATGGATGGACAAATGGATGGGTGGATGGATGGATGAATGGATGGACAAATGGATGAATGGACAAATGGATAGACAGACGAATGGATGGATGAATGGACAAATGGATGGGTGGATGAATGGACAGATGGGTGGATGCCAAGATGGATGGATGAATGGATAGATAAATAGAAGAATGGGTGGAGAGGTGGATAGATGAATGAACAGGTAGACAAATGGACATATGGAAAGATGGATGAATGGATGGATGGACAGACAGACGAATGGGTGGGTAGACAGAAGGAAAGATGGATGCATGGATGAATGGATGGATGGCAGGTGCAGGATCTTCCTTCACTCTTTATTTCTCAGACTCCTATCTTTGGTGCTCATCTTCTTTAATCTCCCCTTGTGGGATTCCTCCAAGCTTCTGCTCCTTAACTTGCTCCATTTTTAACCTCTCCTCTCATCTTGAGGGCCTGCCCGTTCCCATGCCTTCAACCTTCCCCCTCTGCAGGTGTTTCACCAGACTTTACCTCCAGCCCTGCCCTCCTTCTGAATTCTGGACGTTCATCTTCCATTTCCCCTGGACCCCTCCCTGTGTTCTGGTGGTGCCTCCAAATCAACAGGAAAGGCTGAACTCAGCATTTGTCCCACATAAATCTAATATTTATTGAGTGTCTACTCTCTAAGACAGTGGCGGTACTGAGAAATAGCCTGGAGGTCCTGGTCTCAGGAATATCTTGCCAACAACTTCAGCTTCTTAGATTGAAGACCTGTGGCAGTGGGTGAAGACTGGGTGGGAAGGAGAGGCTGGAAGGAGGCCATGTAAGGAGCCCCTGTGCACAAGAGACCTGATTCTACCCAAATACAAGAACTTGAGCTGAGGGTATCCATGGTATGAAGTAGTCCTCAGATATAAAAATTATGATTGCAAGGAAGATTTCATGACCTGGAGAAATGTTTGCGATATAATGTCAATTTTTAAAAGCAGAATGCAAAGCTCTACACATGGTCTGGTCATACTTTGAGAAAGATGCACTGATACATGTGTGGTCAAAAGGCTGGATGCCAGGCACCTCGGTGCTCACGGTGGTCAACCCTGAGCAGGGGGGCCATGGGGTGGGGCACTCGTTTCTCTGGCTTCCCTTCCTTCTTTCCGTTCATACCGCTCTCTCCCCTCCTCCTTCCTTCTCTTTCTTTCGCTTTTGAGTTTTCTTTTGTATTTTCCCATTTTTATATAATTGTACTTCTTTGATACAAGTAAGTGTCTTTTCTTTTTCCTCCCCTCCCCTCTCCTCTGTTTTCTTTTCTGAATTGGACTAGAACCTTGCCCGAGGGCGGCCTCGTGGTCCAGAGACTGCCCACACCCAGTCACCAACGGCTCACTGGCCAGCCCTGGGTCACTCTAAATGTTAACCAGACCAGAATCAAAGAAAAACACCATTTGCCCACCAACCCATTTATAGTTTCTATGGATATATATATATTTAAAATATATTTTTTCCCTTAAATTACAAATCTAGGACTTTGAGACCTTCCCCAATGGGCCCTGCAGCACATCAGGCTTTTCTTGGACTGGCTTCCTTAAAGGGCTAGTTGCTGATGACAGCTGCACAGGGAACCTTCTCACCTGGTCTTATCAAAAACAGAAAGAGCCCCAGAATCCAGAGACCTCAGAGGAGGGAGGGAGCTCGGGACCAGGACAGAGCCATGGCTCAGAATCTCAGGAAGCAGCTGGAGGTGGGAGAAGGAACGAGGCCTTCAGAACAATGGGTTTGGCAGGTGAGGACACCAAGATCTGCGGCTTGAAAATGACTTGCTCAGGCCCACGCTGTGCTGCCGATCAGCGGTGCCCAGCCTGGTGAGCCAGAGTTTGGGGTGGGTCAGCTCACCACCACCAGGCTCACCGCTGGCAGCCCGAGGCAGGCTCGGGCGCTGGTCAGACACTGTTACAGCTAAGGGGCCACTTGCTCACTCTTGGCTCCTGTGCTGGACCAGCTGATTCTGCAACCTGTGAATTGATAATCTGGAAAAATGTCCATACTTTCCAGAGCCTTCTGCCCAGAGAAATGTGACTCTGATGTCCTAAAACTTTATAGGCCTAAGATCCTGTGGCTCCTCACCTTCATGATGGGTAGGAAGGGTCAGGGGTGGGGAAACGGACATAGCTCTTTCCCTGCAGCCATGGGGTGCTGGGCCCTGGATGCTGACAGCCTGATCTGGCCTGTCCTCAGGTCCTGTCCTGCATCACATGGGTACCTGGCTTCCCCTTCAAGGTGATGGGCTCGCTGGGCTCCGAGGGGTCACTCATGCCGTACTGGTTTATTGCTCGCACTCTGAAGACGTATGACTTCCCTTTCTCCAGATCCAAAAGGGCGAATTTTGGGGACTTCACAGGAGTTTCTGAGCGGATGGCCTCCCAGGTGCCACTACCTGTGACTGACTGTGACAAAGGAGAGAGACTTGCATTGGTTAAGCGGCTGCCTGGGCCCAGCTCTGTGCTGGGCGGCTGTCACACCTGCTGCCCTGCCATCTATCCTGGCCCAGGCTGCCCCTGACCCCTGAGCCCTGACTCACCTGTCTCCGTGACACTGCTTCTAGATGCCTGCTGAGCATATCACACTCAGCATGTCTAGAAGTCGGCCCTGGACCTCAGCCCCACACCTGTCCAGTGGGGTCAGAGCCATAAACTCCTTGGAGCCGTCCTTGACTCTTTCCCTTTCCCCTCACATCCCAAATATGCTCCATCGACAAACCCAGCTGGCTCCACCTTCAAAATCTATCCAGACTCCAGCCCTGGCTTACCACCCTCACACCGCCTGCCACAACCTTCTTCCAAGCCACCATCATCTCTCACCTGAGTTATGTTAATAGCTTCCTAACTGGACTGTTCATTTATACGTTTAAGCCATGTCAGTCTTTTCTCCAAATGACACTCAGAGGGGCCTTTACAACGTAAGTCAGATCATGTCCCTGCTTGTCCAGAACCCTCCCACGACCTACATCAACCTCAAGGTGAAAACTTCTCCCTGGCCTGACCCCTGCTACCTGTCTGCCCCCAGCCACTCCCCCTTTGCCCACCCACTGCTCTCTGCCTTTCTGCTGCTCCTTGATGCTCCAGGGCTACTCCTGCCTCTGGGCCTTTGCACATGTTGGTCCATTTGCCCAGAATATTCTTCCCCTAGAAATTTCTGGCTGGCTCCTTATTTCCTTTAGGCCTTTCTTCAAAATTCACCTTCTCAGGGAGGTCTTCCCAGTACCCCCGTCCCCCAGCAGTACCCCCCCCTCCAACCTCCCAGCACTTCAAATCCCCTCCCTGCCTTCTTTGTCCTTACTGATGGCCACTAGTGAACATCCTAAATAGTTTACTGATTTATCCTCTTCATCTTCCATCCCCCAATGCCTTACTTGAATCTCAGCTCCCGGAGGCAGGGGTTTGTTTTTTATATCCACTGCTGTGTCCCCAGGGCTGAGAACAGCCCTGGCATGTGGGAGGTGCTCAGTCTATGCATGCGAGATGAATAAATGAGTAAATGGATGGATTCGCATAATAACCCAGCAAAGTTGGTGTTAATTTCTGCACCGATGAAGAAACTCAGGTTCAGGGCCTTTTGGTCAATGGGCCACTTCTGCTGAGTGCTGGGTATGGGGGTTGGGGGCGACACTGCCCCTGCCCCTGCCCCTCCTCGCAAGTTCTCCCCTCCCAAGACCCGCCCTCCTGTCAGTGGCCTAGAACCCAGCTAGGCCAGGCAACCGCTGTACAGTGAACACTGCTGAGCACCTCCTATGTGCTGGGTTCTGTTCTCAGTCTTTTATGTGCTTTAATTCATCTGATCCTCATATTGATCCTATAAGTGTGTATAATTATTACCTCTGTCTTACAGGAGAAGAAACTGAGGCACAGATAGACTAAATAACTTGCCCAAGGTCACACAGGTAGGCAGTAGCAGAGATAAGATTTGAACCCAGGCAGTCTGACCCTACAGTCTTAACCATTACATGCTTACAAAACAAATCCTCAACTACCTGTGACTTTCTATGTCAGACAAATAGGAACCCTCATGGGTGTGCAAAGAGAGACTCATTTGAACATCCAGAGCCAGCGACTCCTCCCTGGAAATCTTTTATTCATTGATTCACTAAACCTCTACTGTCCAACTATGTGCCAGGCACTATGCTGGGAACAGCGAGAGAAGGGAAACCTGGTGCCTTCCTTTAGGGGCATCAGATACAAGAACATCTCCTTGGGAAGCCTTTACATGCCCAGGGTTTCTGGGGTCTGCATCTGATTTCATCTTCATGTGATAGGTTCTCTAGCCTGTGCTGGAAAAACCGAGATTCAGAGAATGTAGGAAACTGGTTCACACAGCAGAAGTCAGGATTTGAATGGATCCTAACACCATTCTGCCTTTGCTATGCTGCCTCCCCTCGGTCCACATGTGAGCCGCCTCCCGTCCCCAGACACCTGCCCTGACTCTGACCCCAGTGAGAACTGCCTCCTAGTGCTGACCCCACCCCAGGCCCTGTGGGTCCTGCTGTGACCCTGGCTGGTGGGTACCAGCCTAGCTTCCCTCCCAACGTGGCCCTGGCTTGCCCTGATGTGTGACCTGATGCCAGCCAGACTTGGGGGTGGGGAGGCACCCAGGAAATGGTGGATCTTACTGTAATTATCGTCTGTTTCTGAGTTCTGTGTATTTCCATGAACAGGCTCAGGAAATGCCATCAGTAGCTGGCCTCTCAGGCTGGGGTAACCTCTAAAGGTCATTTCATCTATCCCCCTGCCTCCAAGTAGGGCTATCTTCAGGCCCTTCCAGGGATCCTCTTCTATTCTCTGAAGGTCTCCGAGGGGGACACTGCCTGGGGCTTCTATGTGCTTCCTTGAACTACTCCACGCTCCCAGCACCACAAGATGCCCATTTTTCAGGCTAGCCTGGGACTGGGGCCCTTGGGGTCTCCGTACCTTCTCCAGGGAATATGTCAATGGGGCTTTGCCCCGGGGACGCGGCTCCTCCCAGCCCAGAACCACATAGGCCTCACGGATCTCGCTGGCATGGACATTGGTCGGAGGTGAGGGGATGGTCACAAAATCTGGAATAAGAGTCATCCGGGGGCAGAGATGGATGGCCCCTCAGAGGCCCCTCATTTCATAGAGGAGGGACCTTGGGCCAGAGAATGGCAGGAAGTTGCTTCAGGTCACCCAACAAGGCCAGGCAGAGCCGGGCCAGAACCCCAGTCTCCCTTGGACTTTCCCCAACACGCTGCCTCCTCTGTGAGGGCCACAGCAAGATGGGCCACAGCCACCCAAGAACCCTGTCCCTGTCTGACTGGACTTAAGCCGCCCTCACCGCCCCGCACCCTGCATGTGGATGACTCCTGCCTCTTTGCCAATTTGTGTCCCAGAGTTTCCAGACCAGTAAAGGAGGTTAGAATCTTGAGGCAAATTGTCAGAAGGTTCACATACCTTCAAATTCATCTGTGCTGACCGTGATCTTCCTTCCCAGATCAAAGGAGATCTCTAGGGTGGAGAAAGGAGCACGTGGGGGGAGAAGTAGGAGGTACAGGGTGTGTGGGAGGCGGGGTCAGGAGGGGTCTGGGCAGCGCCGGTTCTCCCCTCTCCCCAGGCAGGTCCTCTCTGGGCCCCAGGATTCTCAGGGCTCCAAAGTGGAACACAGCTGCTGTAGATCCTGTGAGATGCTCTGTCCTCTTGGGACAAACGGGGACAGAGAGAAGTGACACGCCCAGGGTCAGATACCTAGGGCACCGCGGGGCTGGGAGGCAGGCCCAAGTCAGGGCGACTTCTCAGGGCTGAGAGGGCCGGGTCCCCCCACTTCCTCCTGGGCTTGGGGCCCCTGAGGCAGGGTTGTTTTCCTCAGTCAGATGAACTACATCTGAAGAAGCTCCTGCAGCCCTCCCTCAGATTAGCATCGCCTGTGGAAAAGGTTTGTGTTTCTTCCATTAGACTAGCGGTGCCTTCCCCCTCAGGCGAGGGCTTCCTAAATTCAGCACTGTTTCCTCCAACAGACTAGGGGTTCCTGAGGGCTGGACTGTGTCTCTCACAGTTGGAACAGGGCTTAGAATGGGGGCTGTGCTGCCTGGGTCCCACGTGTGCCCTGTGATGCTCTGGAATGCCCCTCAGGACCTCTGTCCCCACCTGTCTTCCTCTGGGCTTCAGCACGGTCACCCATGACGACTGGTTCTGAGGCCTTGGAGGGGAGGCTGCTTCCTGCTCTGTTGACAGCTCTCACCCGGAAGCGGTAGGTCTGGCCTTCAATGAGGCCTTGGACTGGGCACCGACAGGTCCCGCCGGGGGCCTCATGGCAGGGAACCCATTGCCCAGACTCGCCCTGGCACCTGTAGGAGAGAGGCCCTAGCTTCGGTCTGTGCCATGACTCACACCGCCCAGCCCAGCCCTGCCAGTCAGGGTCCTGCTCTCCATTTAAAAGCCTGGCTCCAGGTCGGGCCCTCAGGAGTCCTTTGCGTCACCCTTGACTGTGGTGCTGATTAAAGTAGCTGGTGCCTTTCTTGGAGTTCTAGCATGTGTCTGGAGCTGTGCTGTGCCCTCACATCTGCCATCTCACTTACCCCTCTCAGCCCTGGTGCTCGGTGTGGTCACCTTCACACTACAAACGGGATCCGCACTCGGCTCTGAGAAGATGCACCGTGAGTCACATGGCTCGTGAGGGACAGAATTAGGATTTCACCCTGGGGCTGTCCACTCCTTCAAATGGCATGCCTTCCAGATTGACCCTCAGAGCCTGGGCTCTCTGTGCCCTCTGGGTACCATCGTCCTCAGCTGGTACCCTAGCACGTTACTGCTTCTATGGGGCAGTGGTCACATGTGGGTCCCAATCCTGACCCCACCACTAATGAGCAATGTGACTTTGCCAAAGTCATCGCCCTGTGAACCTCAGTTTCCCCATCTGCAGAGTGGGCACTAGAGAAACCCGTCCCCCTTAGAGAAGGGTTATAGTAAGGATTCAGTGAGATGAGACATGCAGCTTGGGGCTCGCGGACTGTGAACACTTCCCTGGTGGGATCAGGTGTTAACTCAAGCTAAGGCCTCAGCTGGCCGCCCAGGAGGGAGGTGGGATGCTGTGGGCTCTCTCCTGCTGTGCCTGCTCCCTCTGGGCTCAGTGCTACTCTGTCATTGTCACTCAGGGAGGAAAGGAGCCAACGAGTCCACATGTGCTCAAGTTTTAAGCATTTCATGTTTGCCTCTCTCCCACTGAAAAGTGTCCAGGGCTGGAATTCCAGGTATCAGTGGGACAGGTTTAGAGGCATGGATACCTTTCTATTGCCCCTAAATTGTATATCCTGGTCTGCCTCCTGCCCTGTTCCCAGGTGGGGTATGGGGTCCCCTCTTTGCCATAGCCTCCACTCTTGGTCTCAAAACCAGGCAGAGATCTATCCCTGGGGCTCTGTCAATCAAGAGGTTATCATCTCACCGCTCGATGGAGTAGCTGGTTATGGGGCTGCCCCTGGTGTCGCTGGGTGGGGTCCAGGTCAGGATGAGGCAGTCTCTGTTCACATCCAGGCATCGCAAATTCAGAGGGGAGCCCGGGGCCCCTGGCTTCTCAGCTGCAGCATCTGAAACCCGGGGTGGTGGGGGAGGAGGTAGGGTAAGCTCTTCCTATGTCCTCCTGGCCATGGCCCCCTCCCCTTAGCGCCTGACATCCTCTTGTCGTTAACCCTCCAGGGGCTCAATTTTGATCTTAACCAGAACCTGAATAATAGCCTCCTTCTTTTAGACAATATTTGGTGGGTGGTGGGAGCACCATTTAATAGGGGCCCATGACACACCACACAGTTGAACAATTGCATAATTCATTTCCGAGCCCTGTAGCAATTCTCCATTTTGCAGATGGGACAAGTGAGTCCCATAAAGGCAAAATGACCTGCCCAAGGTCACCCAGCTAGTGAAGTGGCAAAGCTAGGATTTGAAACCAGATTGGTTGAAAGGCCCGCAGGCAGAAATCAACTGGAGACTAGGGTCATCCCAGCCCACATCTCTCCTCCCTCCATAGCTTCCACCAAGTCTGAGATTCTTCGGCTATGTCCTTCTGGAGGTTCATAGGATGCCACAGAGATTGTCGGAAGCCTCTAACCCACACTCCTACTGATAGCAGGGAAACGGAACCCCTAAGAGAAGCAGGGGGCTTGCCCAAGGTCCCACAGCAAATCATCAAGTCTCTGGGCTCCAGTTGCACACCCTGCCCTCTACCCCACCCTCTCACCTCTCACAAACACATAGGTGCTCTGCTCCTGGGGCCCAAGGGGTGAAAGCACCCAGACTGTGTAGAGCCCCTCGTCCTCCTTGTAGGCGCAGGACACCTTCAGGGATGCCTGGCGGTCTGCGTAGAGGATCTGCCGGCGTCCTGAGGGCCTCAGCAGCCTTCCTAAGGAGGAGAGGGGTCCAGAGTGAGCTTGTAAGGGATCCTGGACTCACCTGGGAACCCACAGATGCTCTGGGGGTCTAGGCCGACTTGTGGCTGGCATGGCTGTAGCCTGAGATTCAGCTGGGGATTCGAGGCAGGGGGTGGTGACCTCCAGGGCTCTGCCAAGATGGCCACTGAATCTGCTCTGCCGAAGGCCTGGGGAGTGGGCCCAGGGAAGGGGCTGGGGCTCAACAGGGAATGAGGGCTTAGGGAAATGGTCAGCGGCTCAGTGAGGAATTGGGAGTTCTATGAGAAAGTGAGAACAAGAGAGACAGGGCCCTGTGTGAGGGTCAGGGTCTCTGTGAGGGTCTGGGGGCTCAAGGACGGTGTCGGGGGCTCAGTGGGTGGGGATTATGAACCTAATGAAGGGAGTGGGGGGCTGCTGATGGGGTGGAGGACAGGAAAGGGGTGGGGCTCACTGAAAGAGCGGGGGTGTTAGTGAGGAGGTAGGGGGTTTGTTGAGGGGGGTCAGTGCAGAGAGTGGGGACTCAGGAGGTGTGCCTTCAGTGAGAGGGCCAGGGGGTTCTGGGACTCAGGGAGTGGGCCTGCCCCGAGGCCATGCAGTATGGCATCCTGCTCTTTGTCCCACACAAAGGCCCCTGCCTCCTGTCAGCACCTCTATTCTGGAAGATCTACAGGTTGGGGTAAACATCGTGGCCTTGTTATTGCAGCTGTTTCTCATGGCTCCTTATGGCTCCCCTGCCTCCACCCCACCACCACCAGGTCCACAGCAGGGGTGCTGGGGGCGGGGCTGAACTCCTTGTGCTCTGGCCGCAGGCCTGGTCCTGGATGGGCCAGGAGATCCAGCTGTCCTCCTCCTCCCTGGGTGGGCCACCTCCTCCTGCCTAGGCTGACCAGCCTTCTCCAGCCCTGACATCCCTGGAGGTCATCTGGCTTATGAGTAGCAATTACTCACCTGCACCCACACTCCGACTCTGAAAAGCCCTGTGCAACGGCCACAGCCTTCCTTGATACGCCTCCTGCCATCCACCTTCTGGCCGTGGCCTCTCTTCCCACTGCTTCAAATGCCAACCCTCACCCCTCAGGATGCTGATGAGGACCCCACGGATGTAAAGGGCTGGGCTGGTACCTGATCACAGCAGGTTCTCGAAGGGCAGTGGCTATGACTGCGGTTTGGTTTCCTTCCTCGCAGACGGAGAGCCCCCTGAGTTCATGCACTGTGCCTCCCCCTGCCCTGGCACCTAGCACAGGGCCTGGCACCCGTGGGTGCTTGAGGACCCTTTGTAGGGTCACCTGGTCTGAATGCAGCTGGCTGTGCTCCTGCTTTCTTCTGCCTCTTCAGCACCCATAACTCGGCTTGTACTGGAGGGTGGGCATGCCTAAGCTTCTCTCTCCGCGAAGGGGACCCAGGGTTGGGGATGGAGCCAGGCCTCTCTGGCTTCCACCTCTGCCTCTGGAAGCCGGGGACCATGATTCGGGGTCCTCACCATCTCGGAACCACTGAATGTTCTGCTCAGCATCTAACACATCTTCTGAGAATAAGCAGGACAGGGAGAAGGGCTCCTTCTCACGGGCAAAAGTTGGCTTTAGCACTGATGTGAATTCCACGTTGGGGCCAAGTTTCAATCCTGGGGTGGGAACAGAGATTAAAGGCAAAAGTTTTCTGAGGCCACCAGCCTAGTCTGGGGCTGAGATGGGGGCAAGAACCCTTCTGGGACTTCCCCACTCCTCTGGCTTGGGGTACACAGTTCCCAAGGTGGCCTTAACAAGGAGGAGAGGCCTTGTCCTGGGGTCGGGGGTGAGGAATAGGTTTGTCTAGGCGGGAGCAGGAAAGCCAAAACAGCACATATCCAAGGCCGCATCCATTTGCCTTTTGGTTTTACCTGTCTTGCTCCGTTTGAGCCACTGGGTGGCTCAGCAGGAGGGGCGGCTCTGGGGTGCCTGGCGCATCTGGGAAAGCCAGTCTGCAGGTGGCAGCAGCTCATAAAACCCACATGGACACCCACGTGTGGGCGATGGATGGCTACATTCTAAAGGGGGCTGCGGGGGAGGTGACAAGGAGTCCCAGATGACGTCCCTACGACAGCCCGTCCCTCCCCCAGCCTCCTTACTTTTAAAGATCTCTGAGTCGAAGCCAGCATCCTTCCCCAGGTAAGCTGAAAACCCAGAGCAAAGAGTCAGAGAAGGCTCAGAGCCCTGTCCCCGCTGGATTTTGGAGGCATGGGCTGGGGAGTGTGTTTGGATCCTGGTCTGTTAATGGCTCCTGCTTTGGCTGGTGAAGATTCCCTCACCTCTCTGGGCCTCAGTTCCTTCCTTGGTAAAACTGGGACAATGATTCCTACCTGATGGTAGTGGGGGTCTGAACAAGTGAGTTCACATGAGCAAGGCCCTCAGCCAGAGCGTGACACATAGTTGGTGCTCCATAAATGCTGGTTTCCTTCCTCAGCCCAAACTCACTGCCAGGATCAGTCTTCACAGAGGCCAGACTGGTCAGACTGGGATTTTTGGTGGAGCCAGAGAGAGCTGGCAGGAGCAGGGCAGTGCCAGGAGAGCCATCTGGGGGCTTAAGGGTGAAATCCAAGGTGATGTTGGCACAGCCCACCAGAGAATAAGAACAGCTTTTGTTCACATGGTGCACACCACGTGTCATGTATTAACTTACAGCAGCCCTGTCTGTTGGTACCATTATAAGCCTCTCAAAAAGATGAAGAAATAGAGGCATAATCACCCAACTAGCACCCTGGCAGCCTGAGGCCATGAGATGACACTGGCTTCCGGAATGGCTCTTCCTGAGTGGGGCCCAGAGAGGACCAGGAGGCTGCCCAAGGTCACACAGTCACTGGAAGACTTGGGAATAGGACCCAGAGCTCCTGCCTCCCAGCCCAGGGCCTTCCGCTAGGGCCACTGTAGTTGCTGTGGAGATGAGAGCAGGGTAGGGGTGGTCATGGGGGTGAGTGGATGCTACTGGGAGGAGTCTGGCTAGAGTCTGGGGGGCCAAGAAGCCTGGAGGATCCCAGAATTGCTGGCCTTGATGGAGGAAGGATGGGCAGAGGGAGGGAGGCAGGGCCCAATGCCTGACCTTGGGCTTAACTCTGGGCCCAACCTAAAAGGAGGGCTCAGATTCTGTGCAGAGAGCCTGGCCTGGCAGAGGGGACAGCTGCTTTCAAGAGCTATTTGGGGAACAGGGCAGAGGGGTGGGGAGGACTGTGAAGGACAGTTTAACAAGGTCTGATGAGAGGTGGGGAGGAGGGCTGGGCTCACCCTCACTGAGGGTGTGTGTGGGCACACCTTGTCTCTCTCGGGGTCCTGAGGGGAAGGCATGGCACTCTCCTTGGCCCAGAGGTGTGGCTTCCTGGGCCGTGCTCTGCCCTGGTCATGGGGTGGGGGAGGGAGATTTCCTCCCCGAAAGCCTACTACGTGCCAAGCTTTACCTACACCATCTCATTTAATCACCGTGAACATCTGAGGGCAGTAGTGGGAGTTTCCCTTAGAGGAGAAGTGGGGTGGCTTGCCCAGGCTCGCAGTGCACGTCAGGGGCACAGCCAGCATGTGGCCTCAGGTCTGGCTAACTCCTGAGCACCTCCCCTGCTGTAGGCTGTGATTTCAGATGCCCCTGGGGAGGAGAGGCCTGAGCACAGTCAGGAAATACGCACCAGAACCTAAACGAGGCAGTGGGAGCCGGGAGGAGAGTTAGTCGGGCTCAGCTTCTGCTCCTGGAACCCCTCAGCAGGACTGGCAGGGCCAGGCCGCCCCCCAGAGGTGCTGAGCTGGATCTGGGCCTGAGCCCAGCCCAGTGGGACAAGCACGCTCTTTGGGGAGAGTTGTACAGGTTGTGCACCTTTAGGAGGCGATTCTTGCTGCTCCGAAGGCCCCGGGGAAGTGAGTCCCCAGGGCTGCCCTGGTCACCTCACCCCAGGCCAAACACCCCTGTGCCCTTCCTCGAGCATGACCGCAGGCCCACGTCGTTGTCTGCTCATCCTCTGGCTGGCCTGGCCTGGTGGGGATGGGTCGACTTACTGTGGACAAGGACTTTGGCAAAGGAGGAGGCCTGGCCATAGGCGTTCTTCACGATCACCGTGTAGGTGGCTGCGTCCTCAATGGTGCATCTGAAAAGGAGAGAGGGAGAGTGGCCCCCAATACTTCTGGGCTCTGTGTGAAACTCAAGTCCATCTGTGGATGGGAAAGGCAGGGACTCATGGGAAGGCTTCTGGGGAGCCTTTAGGCTTTAGTTCAGGTACCGCCTCTGAAAAGCTGTGTGTCTTTGGGTTGGCCACTGCCACATGTCCTTCTCTGAAAAACTGGGGACATAAGATGAAAGTACCTTGAAAATCTTGTTATTAGTGACTTTGTAGGATCAGAGAGGTTAAATGACTTGTCCAGAGTCACGCAGCAACTGGAATTCAACCTAGCTTCCAGGTGATAAGCCATATCCCAGGCACAGCCTCCTGTGTTATCAACACCCCCAGATCAGAATCCTGGAGCAGGAGCAGGGCAAGAGGACTTGCCCAGAGCATACTGCCTGTCTGTGCCAGAACTGGGCCAGATGCCCAGATGTTCTCATTCTCAGGCCTGGGTCTCAGCACCAGCCAGGCCAACCCTGTTCCAAGTGGAAGCTTGGGCTGGCTCCATCCCACAGGCACCTTGGGGACAAAGAGAGTAGTTGGCAGGATGCACATCTGGCCGCATCAGCCAGCAGAGAGGCGCCCTGGTTCTCCCTGTCTTCCCTGGCCAGCTCGGGGCAAGAATCCTCATTTCAACCGCCGGTCTCACCCACCCCTCCAGGCTCCCCTGGCCCTGTCTGCCTTTCCTGACTGCACAACGCATGGGGCAACTATATGGGCAGGGATTTAAATGTCCCTGGATCCCCACTTTGCTTCTGGAGGGTGGGATCAGTGTCCTGCTCATATTTGTGTCTATTGATGCCCAAGCGGGTTGAGGCAGAGGGTTTGGTGCATTGGAAAGACCCCAGAAGGACAGAACCAACTCAAACCCAGGCCCTACCCTGTGTAACCTGTACGAGCCCCTTCATCTTTCTGAGCCTCAGTTCCCTGTAACACGGATGAACAGTGCTTCCCTGTGACAGTGATGGCAGGCATTATCGAATCACACAGGTGAAGACCTAGCACAGGTCTTGGCACAGGGAGGAACTCCACACATGGCAGCTCAAATGAACGCCGTCATGCATATTTACAAAGGGTTGTGCTCACATTCCCAGTTGGCCTCCATCCATGCATGCTGCCTCTTCGTTCAAAACCATTTTTAAGACTCACTGTCCCCTAAAAAGCCTGTCAAACTCTCTCCCCTCCAACTGCGTCCCTGCATGAGTGTGTGTGTGTGTGTGTGTGTGTGTGTGTGTGCACGCACATACATGTGTTTTCTCCTTCCCAGCAAGGAGCTCTCCCAACATGCCTAGCTCAGCCTCAGGCCTTGCAGTTAGCCCAGCTTTCTCACTGTGTATTCCAAGGCATCAGAATCACAAGGGGGTGTCTGTCAAATACTGGTTCTTGGGCCCCACACTCTAGACCTGCTTCCTCTGACTCTCTGGGTGCAAGAGGTCCATCCCATGAACCAGGACTGTAACAAGCACCCCAGGTACTTCTGAAGATGAGGCTGACTCGGTTAGCAGCTCCGAGGAAGGGTTGGAATCTGCTCTGGCCTCCGTAGTGTTGCCCTGGGGGTCCTGGGTCTTGCTGGGGCTCAAAGTCTCACCTCCTAATCTCCAGCGTCAGCAGCCCGTAGTTGTTGGTGATTCGGTACTTTCCCGCAGGGAAGAGGCGGAGATCGATTCGCATGTCATCTTTGTACCTGTGGAGACACGGTGGTCTGTGGCAGGCAGTGTGGTTCTCATTGGAAAGGATCCAGAGTTCTCAGACTGGATTTCAACCTTAGCTTTGGGCTGCTAAGTCGCTTATGTCACCCAGGACAGCACTGCTCTGAACCTCAGTTGTCCTTATCTGTGAAATGGGAGTAATAACAGCCCCAACCTTGTAGGGTTGCTGGAACAACTAAATGGGATGAGATACATAAAGCTTTTCCCTCTTCCCTGAACACTGTAGATGCTCAGGGGCTCACTCCCCTTCTGGGGACAGAAAAGAGGGAGCCTGTAATAAGGGGTAGTTGACCCTCCCCACACCTGGGCTACCACCAGGGACCCAACCCCAGCTTTTCCCTCCTCTCTGAGCAGGGTTGCCAAGGAGGGTGTCCCCGTTCCTATTTCCCTTGCCAACACCTCAGGACAGCAGTTCTTCATCTCGGCTTTCCTCAGAATCCCTGGAGAGGCTTTAAAAATCTTCACGCCTGGGTTCTGAACATAAGCCTTTGGGAATTTGCACCAGGAACTGTTCATTGCTTCCCAATGGCCTTTCTCTTATTCTAAAGGAACAGAATGTATTGCTGAGCTATCCAATATGTATCATATTTCCTAGCCTCTCTGCTAGGTGTGGCCATGTGACTAAATCTTGTGAATAGAAATAAGTACAAGTACCATGCGGCTGCATCAGTGACACTCTGCTCCTTTTCTGGGCCATCTTTCCCTCCATCCTGCAGCAAGGATATGGCCCTGACGACTGCCTTCCAGCACCAGGAAGACCAGGGTTGTGCCCTCCAGTGAGGGAGAATATTCCTGAGTCCCTGAGGAATCTGAGTACAGTTGCTATAACAGGGCCACCCTGTCACATCAGGCACTTACATGAAAGAAAAATAAATGATTTAATTTAAGCCACTAAAAAAATTTCCTTGCCTAGGCTGCATCCCAGATCAATGAAACTGGAATTTCTGGGAACAAGACCTGAGAATCAGTATTTTTTTAAAGCTTCCTGGGTGATTCCCAAGGGTGGCCCAGCGGGTCGCCCCACCCACTGCACCTTGGATACTGCTGTTTGTTTTTGGTGAACTCTGGGGTCTTATTCTCCCTGCCACGAGCACTAGAGTGATGTGGCCTGCCTCTGTCCACAGCCCATCAGGGAAGTCTGAAGGCCTAAGGGGTCTGTTAAAGTTAGGAGGCCTCAGTTCTTGACACAGCCTGCTGCGTGACCTTGGCCAAGTCAGTCTCCCTCTCTGGGCCTCTGTGTCCATGGACAGTTTGCCCCAGTGGTAGTTGAGGTTGAAGAGGAGGCCTCGACCGTGAGAGGGCACCCCAGCCTCAGTGCATTCCCTTCCTTGGCCCTGGCTCCCCAACACCCTTGTTTGTCTCCATGGCAACCAAACAGAGCCGTGCCCACTTTCCACCACACAGCCCCCTGGCTGCACCCTCTTCTGAAAGGAGCTCAATTAGATCTCCTGTGGGGAGGGTGGCACTTAATCCGGGTGCCCAGTGGTTCCAACTCTCCCAGGCCTGGGGGCCAAGGTCAGGTCCCCCCCACCTCAACCTGTCAGGAACATTCCAGACACCTCTTCCTGGCCAGCTTCTGCCTTACCAGACCTCAGACTCCGCTTGCCCTTTCTCTGGGCTTCAGTGCCCCGCCTGTACAGCAGGCCCTGGAGGCACGGGCTGGCAGAGGATCCCAGGCAGAGCCCATAGCAGAACAGCATCACATGAGCCAGCCAAGGGGGCTTCCAGCCCAGAGTGTGGCTCAGAGGGGCTCTCATAGAAGAGTGAGATTTTTGTTATTTATGTAAATTGTTTCCCTCACACATTTTTGTGTTGGATTTTGCTCTAAGGTTATTTGGCTTGGGAGACTGATTCTGACGTTAGATGGAATCGTGGCCAGGGCCCACTTCTGCAGCATAACCATGGTCAGACCGGGCCTTGCCTGAACGTGCCCTGGTGTCGCCCCTGCATTCAGGAAGTGCTGCATGAACGTGCTCGCCTGACAAGCCTGGGGAGCCAGGATCTTCCTCTTGACCTGCGGGCTGGGTCTCCACCAGGGCCTGGACAGAGCTCTGGAGACCAGTCCCAGGACAACGTGTGGCCCCGCCCAAGGCAACAGATGATGGAAAACCAGATCCCCAAAGCCAGGAGCACTGGGGGCCCCCTGAGGTCCCCCCCACTGGAGGTGGGCCTGGCCTTGGTTTCCACCATTTGCAAGGAATGCTCAGCTCCCTGTTGTAGCGACCTTGTTGGGAGGGGTGAAAATGAGTCCCCCTCCGAGAGTGTCCCACAGAATGCCGTGGATGTGGGCCTCAGTGCCCAGGCAGGGTAGGGCAGGGCAGGGCTGCTAGGCCAGGCCAGCTGAGGGCCTGACCCCTACTCAGCACAGGCTGGCCGGCGGGAGCAGTCCTCCAGCTGGACCAGCACCTTGCAGGCAGGGACTGCCTTGGTCCCCACGACTTCCAGCGCCAAGCACGGTACTGGCACGCTTGCCTGAATGGATGCCGTCTGGCAATGACCAGCCCCAATGCCACCTTCCTCAAGACGCCTTTCTTGATTGCTCCTGGCCTAAGAGCTTTCGTTTCTCTGACTTCTGAAGCATTATGTATGTTTCATAGAAAAACCAACTGCAACGATCACTTTCCTTCTCTCTAGACTAGTAGTAGAAGCTACAGGTGGGGAGGGAAGAGACTAAATTTGAATCCTGGCTCACACTAGCTCTGTGACCTTAGACAAGTCACACTACCTCTCTTAGCCTTGATATCCTCACTTGAGAAATGGGGATGATTGTCTGTACCCCATGATTGGCCCCAAGGCTCAAATGAGAGGAAAGGGCTGGGTCAGTATAAAGTGGGTCCAAGTGTGCAATGCTGCTTTTTCCTTTGTGATCTCAGTTGTTTGTGTGCTTATCTTCTCTCCTAGGACACTGCAGTCTGTTTACCCTCAAGACCTGGCTTTTATGTCACCTCCTCTGAGAAGCTTTCCTGGATCCTCCAGGTAGAGGCAACTACTTCCTCCTCTTCTTTCCCACTCTTTTATCTCAAGTATTACCCATGAAGATACTTCTCTCTGTGGGTTGATGTTCTTCTTCTGGGCTCAATGTTCCTTGAGGGGAGATCATGTCTGGCTTATATCTATGTCTCATTGCCTAAGTGAAGGCCTGGGGCAGATGACACTCCTGGAAAATATCTGTTGAATATTCCTCATCCCCCAGTGCACCTGACGATGGGCCTAAGGCCCAGGAGTAACTGAGTAAACAGCGGGCTCAGGTGCCTGGATGACAAGCCTCCCTTGGTAGTGCTGCAAGCTGGGACACCGCCGTGCCCACTTCTATCCACCACACCCATTCAGGAGACACCTGCCCCTGCCACCTCCCGTCCCCTCTGCCAGCAAGGCCTAGATCTGTGGTTCTGCTATGGTTACACTCCCAGGAATGATGTCTCCTGCTTTCCCAGCCCCTTCCGAGTTCTGAGGGCTTCCATGTTGTCATGGCATTAAATCCTTACCACATGGAAGCTGGACAGAAGGTCTCCAACCCATTTTACAGAAGAGGAAACTGAGGCAGGACCAGAGAGGTTAAGAGACATGGCTAAGACCACATTCAGAGTTAGCAGAGAGACAGAGAGCTAAGTCTGGAACATGGGGCTCCCACTCCAGTCCTGAGCTCCTTCTCGCTGGAGGGCCCTTCCCACCGCCTCTTCTGCTCCCCTGACCCCTACTGTCCCTCCAGCCCCCAGACACACCCAGATGCTTTCTCATGCCACCAGAATCATGTTTACAAGTGCTGGCTCACTGGTGGCCCCATCTTCCAGCCCTAGGCTGGCTGGGAGGAGGCTAAGAATAACCCTGCCTGAGCCTCCCAGCAGCTGCTGCTCTGCAGGGGGTGGGCAGAGCTCAGGGTCTGTGGGGTGGCGGGAACTTCTTGTGGGGGAAGTGGGGCCCTAGGAGGCAGGCACTGGGCTGTAAGGAAGGCACACTCGCGTAGCCCTGGAGGCCCAGGGCGTGGAAGCAGGGTGGGGACGCAGTGGCTTACCAGGTCACCTGGGGTGGGGGTGAGGCCTGGACAGTACAGGTCAGCAGGACTGTGGCGTGCTCCCAGACGGCGTGGGAGCGCAGTGGGATCCAGAACCAGGGCCCCCGGCCGGAGCACAGCTCTCTCAGCTCCTTGGCCTCCCGGACCTTCTCTTCTGCCTGCAGGCGGGCAGGGGTCCATGACTCCGATAGCCAGGGGCTTGCATTTCCCACACCTTTGCTGCCACCTTTCCCCACCACACCCAGGCTCTGGAGTCAGACCCACGTGTGCAGGAGCCCCCTTTACCAGCAGCTGAGGGGCAATGTGGCACAGCGGACAGGGCAGGGGTTTGAAACCAGCTGGCCTGGGGTCACAGCCAAACTCTACCACTTGCTAGGTGTGTGACCACAGGCAAGTCCTGCATTTCTATGAAATGGGGATGATAGCAATATTCTCCCTCCCTCCTGTGGGGTTGCAGAGGGGCTTAAATGAGTTCATATGTGAAAAGCTGGGCACTGAAAGAGCCCTTGTAAGTAAGTATTAGCTTTGCTCACTGCCCTGGGGAGGGGGTCTGGATGGGGCTTCAGATCCCTGACGTTTGTCAGGAATAGCATTTCCAGATGGTCTTCTGTCCTGGGTGCTGGGAAAGCCACTTGACCAGCCCATCTCGTTTAATCCCACCTCAAGCTGGTACAATCACACGCATCTATTTTATAGACTAGCCAAGAATAACGAACTGCTTGCCCACGGTCACACAGCTAGAGGGTGGGGGCACTGGATTTAAACCCAGAGGAAGTCCAGGGCCTGGACTCTTTCCTAGAGGGGGCAGTGTGAAGTGGGCAGCATGTGATGGGCCCCAGGTGCCAGGTCCCAGGGCCCCCCGCCCATCCCTCACCCGCCGTCTTAGCGCCTTCCGGTTGCATCTCTGGCGCAGCAGCCACTGGGTCCGCAGGAAGGCAATCTCCGTCCTCTCCCAGTCGTTGCCGAAGCCCACCCGCTTCTGCCCTCGCTCCTCCAGCTCCACGGAGGTAGTCTGGTGCCTGAGCTGGGCCTCCCTGAGGTGACAGAGCCATCAGGGGCTGAGAGCCCAGGGTTGGTGGGGGCAGCCCAGCCCTTGCTGTCTGCATGCTCAGCATTGCCAGCTGCTCTCTAAGCTTCTTGAGAACAAGAGCAGCTTTCCATTTTTTTTCCTCTGAGATACTCTGAATGTGCCCTGCTTACAGTAGGTGCATAATAAATGCTACCGATGTGGTTCACAAAGCTCTTTCACAAACCTTTGTTCCTCTGGTTTCCCTGACAACCAAGCAGACAGGCATTAGTCTCCCCACTTTGCTGGGCAGGGGCCTGAGGCTTGGGGCCTGGCTTCGGGCTCTGTGGGGTGGTGAGAACTTGTTGGGGGGGAAGTGGGGCCCTAGGAGGGAGGCGCTGGGCTGTAAGGAAGGCACACCATGTAACCCTGGAGGCCCAGGGTGTGGAAGCAGCCGGGGATGCTGTCACATCCACAGGCCTTCCCAGCTCAGGACCCTCGTCTGAACTGGGGCTGCTCACTTGCTCCCCCTCTCCCCAGTCACCCCCCCTACCCTGCTCAGCGGTGGTGACGTGCAGACCCCCGCCCACTCTCTGGGGGATGGGCCCATCCAGAGGGTGGTGTGGTGACACAGCCCTGGGCTTAAACCCCAGTGGAGTCCTGTATTCTACATGTGTAACTTCAGGCAGGTTCTTTAAGCTCAGTGTGGAAGCCTGGGCAGTAGGCAGTGGCCTGGGCAGGATGCCCCTGCTCAGCCCAGGGCTCTCTGGAAAGGTCACCTGACTTACCAAGATGTCTCCGAGGAGGCCGTCAGCGCCAGGGCTGCTGCGAGGGCGTAGTCCGCAGCAGTGAACTGGTATTCTTCCTCGCTGTCCAGGGAAATGGGAGTTAGCGGCTCCTACAGGACTGGCTGGGGATCTGGCAGGGGGCCCCCTGAGGTTAGGGCTGCATGTACCATCTCAGTCCTGGGACACCAGTGGCAAGGTGGTGCCTCCCACCCCAGACTGGGATCTCCAGAAACAGAAGCTGTTCCTGCCTGCCTCCTAGGAGAGGAGTCTCTGGGGAACAGGGCTGGGCGTTCCTCCTCCTCCTCTGACTGGGAACACTGTGGGCGGGCCGCGCCCGCGGCAGGGGCACCTGATGATCCCACCTGCTGTGGAAGGTCCGCCTGTGCACCGAGGAGCCCATGTGCAGGCTGTGCTGCCTCTCCTCCTTCTGCTCCTCCTCCTGGCGGTGCTCCAGCCTGTGGACCTCCATGGCCTGGTGGGGCCGGGGCTCCCCCACATGTCCTGGGTTGTGTGGTAGAGTCATGGCTGTGAGAGCAACGACCTGCCAAGCCAAGGGGCATGGTCACCGCCCCTGGCATCTTCCCACCCCTTCCCGGCCGCTCTGGGAGGTTTGCGGGGTACGCGGGGAGTGGAGGCCGGAGAGGGAGAGGGACCTGCCAAGGTGACAGAGGCAGGCTTGCCCACTACCCCGTGCGCTCTCCGGCTGAGTGAGCAGAGCCCCTCATCGGGGAGCAGCCCCTCACTTCTAGCCATGCCCGGCCTTTGCCTGGCTCCACAACCTGGGGCAAGGCCTTCCCTCCTCTGGATCTTGGCTTCCCAGATGATGAGTAATCGAACACTGTGCTGTCCAAGGGCTGTCGATGGCTCAAGATGGGCAGGCGGCCTCACTCATTCTGCATATGCCACACTCAGTCCTCTGCCTGCGCTGGGTTTCTCATCTGGAGAACCCTTCCTGTCCTCCTGGCCAGCTTAACCCCACTCCTACTTCACAATCCAGCCTGAGGTGCTTAAGTTGGCACAATGGCTGGGCACAGAGACTCTGGGGCCAGCCCCTGTGAGTGTGATCCCAGTTTCTCCTTCCAGCTTATAAGTGTGTGGCCTCGGGCAAGACTCTATGACTTGGTGTCTGTCCTTATCTGTACAATGAGTCTACTGACCTCCGAGGGTGGCTGTAAAGGTTAGATGGGTGCCCGGCGCACAGAGTTAAAATAGTAACACGTAACACTACGTAAGCGTTAGACATTAACATTAGTTTTCTAAGAAGCCCTGCTGAAAACCTACAGGCCACCTAGAATTTTCCCTCTGTTTGTCCCTTTTGTGCTTTCTATTTGCACTCCACAACTTAACTCTGATTCAGAAAATGCTGCCTTTAACTATTTAATTAATTCATATCTGTACATCTTTACTCTTCAGCAAGATGTAAGTGAATTATAAGTAACAACAGTGAATGGTTACTGTGTGATGCTTGTTCGTTTTCAAATGCATTATCTCCAGTTCCTTCAATAACCTTATGACACACACTGTTGGCATCCCATTTTACTGATGAGGATGGCAAGTGCTTGGCCAAGGTCACCCAGAGGGTTGGTGGTGAGGCCATGACTGGCTGGCCTTCTTCTATGTTGTCACACATCTACTTGAGAGCTGGGGATGCAGTGGCCTCCCTTCTCATAAGGGGATCACAATGGAGGGATCTTCCTTTGTATTCCTGAGGCTCAGGTCTGGGCCCTCAGGTAGGACTGGACTGAACTTGTCTGGAGGAGGCAGGGATCAGGCAGGATATGGAGAGGCAGGCAAGGAGAACGGGAAGCCCGCGAGCTAGCTGGCTTTGCATTCTTGCATTAAGTTCTTCCGCAAATCTGGGCCTCGGTGTCGGCAGGTCCCCGAGCCGTCTGATGCTGAAGCTCTGGGATACTTGGTCCTAGAATAGCTTTCCTGATCCTGGAATGGCTTTCCACTTCCTACAGTAGGAATTCTGGCAGGCAGGCCCTGGGCTGGGAGGGTCGCTGCTGGGCTTGGACCTGATGTAGACTTTGAGCAAGAAGAATGAAGCAGAAGGGGAGACCACCACAGCTCCATCCTGTCTGCTTCTCGAGGTCCAGCTCTGCCCTGGCCCCTGCCTCTGCTGAGCGGCCTGTTGGTGGCAGAGAGAGTGTGTGTGTGTGTGTGTGCATGTGGGGGTGCAGGGTGTGTTCTGACCCTGCACCTGGGTGTGAACATGGCACGTGGGTGACCATTTTTCTACATCCATGACGTGGGAGGTGGGCCCCTGGCCTCGTCAGAGATCCTTGGTCGAGAAGAGCCTGTTGGGGGTGTCAGTGGGCTCAGACTGCCAACGGTCAATCCTAGTGGCATTTACTCCTTCTAGTTCCCAAAGTTTGTTCCCTTTGGGTGTCCACAAGTGACACCCAAGAGAGACAATTACTGTCAAGTGTCAGCTGGGACCAAGGGCTGCCCCTGAAGCCTCCTTAGCCCCCCGTGCATGACCTCAGCTGAACGCAAAGGGACAGCTGTGCCTTGGGCTTCCCATCTGCCCCACCCAAGGAAGAGGCTCTTCCCGCACCCAGAGGATGGCCAGCCTGCTCTTTCTGCTCCTTCCTCCTCACAGCGCAAGAGGAGAACCTGCTGGGTACCCCCAAGACAGGGCAGGCCCTCCAGCTCTCCTGGGGTACCGTGGCGCTGGCTCCAGGAGCTGAGGGTTAACGATCCCTGGCACCAGCTGCTGGCACCATTCCCTGGATGCTCTGTTCTTGATTGGCACAGCGGGCCAGGCCTGGCACACATCCCTGACCTGCTGGGCCTCCCGCAATCAGACCCCAGGTCTCAGCAGATGAGCCATTGAGTCTTTTTAGAGCCCTGACTGAGGCTCAGGATTAAGCAGCAATGAGGGTGCAGCCTCCCCTGCTTGCTTTCCAGAAGCCCTGTGTGCCTCCAAGAGGAGGGGTCAGTGGGGTGTGGGCCAGGAGGGGAAACTGCCCCGTTTCCCTCTCCTTGGGGTGCAAAGCCTGGGACCAGATCTCTTGCCTCGTGGACTTCCTGACTCGCCTCCCCTGTCCTCCCAAGCCTCAGCCTGCCTCCCCACCCAGCCCTCTGACAGCCGAGCGACGTGGCCTGTCCCCTTCCTCCAGAGGGAAAGACAAGCACCCAGAGGCCGAGTGACCGGCAGAGCCCTGAGGGCAGAAAGCTGGGGCCTGTGGGTGGGAGCAGACACGCAGCCGGCGGAGTGTGACCACGCAGGCTGGGACCAGCTCTCAGTGCTCCACCAGCTTCCAGAATTCTGACCCTGCCACCAGGAGCTGAGGCCGCTCCTTCCGTGGCTGGGCCTCAGGTTCCGGCCCTGAACCCAGGCTGGATGATCTGGGTCCTGATGACTTAGTCTTCCCATTGCGTTGGCCAAGCAGGGCTCCAGCACAGCCCCCGTTTGCTGGACCTGCCAGCTTACCCGCTCCATTGCAGGGGAGCCTCCCCTCCCCAGGGCATCCCCAAATGCCTTTTGCATTTTTATGTCACGGAGGGCTTAGCTCAGAAGACCCCGGGCCACACAGGAACAGTGAGATGGGGTAGGGATTGCTAGGGACCCCCGCCCCCCGACCGTTCCCACTTGTGATGCTCTCTCCAAATCTCTCAGGCTCCTTTCCCAACACACACACCCCACTTCCCAGTGAAAAAGCTGAGGGTCTCACTCCCTGGAGCTGTCCCTCCACACCCCTGATGCCTGGAGGTCACTCACAGAAGCAGCCATGCCCACGTAGGTGTCTCTGGGGAGAAGATTCCAGAGGACGAGAGGGTCCCTGCTCTCTGCTTGCCCCGGACTCAGCAGGGACAGGGACAAGAATGCAGTGCTGGAGCCTGCACAGGCCTTAAATATAGCAGCACTGAGAAAGTGTGATGACTGCTCGGGAGCTCTGGGGGAGGGGCCTTTCTCCTCGGTCCAGCACTGCCCAGGCCAGCGACAGGTGCAGCCGTCCCCACCCCCACCAGGCTTCCCGCAGATCCTCCTCCCCTGTGCTTGAACTCTTCTGCCCAACTCTGCCCCCTCACCCACTAAAGTGGAAAGAGGGTAACAGCTCAGGCCTGGTTGCATGGAAAGCATATAAGGAAGGGGTGGCTGTTCTGACTGTACCTTGGGGAAGATCCAGCTTCCGTGATCCAATACCCCTTCTGAAAGATGGAAGCAGTGAGAATGGACACCCAGACTCTATGAAGAGGATGGAGGAATGTGACCTAAAAACAAGTCTTCAGTGCTCATAAGTTATCACTGACTACAAGGGAAGTAGGTTATTTCTCATCTCTTTACCACCCTAGCAGCTGCTGACCCAGCCCTGCCTGGCCACGATCACTGTGGGTGTGGGGGGTGTGGGGGAAAGCCATCTCTTCCTCCACTGTACGGATTTTTCAGGCTTCCGGAGTGGCCCTTGGGGAATCCTTCTTCCCAGGCTTTGCCACACCCCTCTACCCTGTTCCAGTCCTTTTCCTCACATTCACTCACACCTACACTTTGCCAGGCCTGGTGGGCACTGAGGGTGCAGAAGGGATAAAATAATTCCTGTGACACAGAAGAAGTCCTGATCTAGCTGGGAGACAGGCAGTTACCACAGGGGGTGATGAGGAAGTACACCTGAGCCAGGTCTCAGCAGAGGATTGGGGAAGGGGGTGCCGCTCCAGTCCATATAGCACGGCTTCCCTCCCTGGCCTCCTCCTGGGGCCCCAGGAGGCCAGTAACGTTGTGCCTGTCACCTTCCTTATGTCTCAGGAACTACTCTCTGGAGAGAGAGAGAGAGAGAGAGAGAGAGAGAGAGAGAGAGAGAGAGAGAGAGAGAGAACAAGTGAGCTCATCCAAAATCTTAATCTCCTGCCCTATTTGAAAACCCCTCTCTAAGCACTCCTGTTTCTCTCCCCTCCTCCCTGGCTGCCATGTTGAGAGCATCTTTCAGGGGAGAACACTTTGTGGCTCTCTCCCATCTTGTACTGAGCCAACCTCAGAAAGGCTCTCCAAGACCCACATTTACACATTCTCTGTGAGGGGTTAGTGTGAATCCCTACATACAGCCGTGGTAAGTGGGCTTCCAATCCGGGAGACAGACATTCACACTGGTCCTGTAATCCCCAAGGCAGCCTGGTGGGGGCGCCGTTTACTAGCTGTATGACCCTGGGTAGGGCACTTCACCATTCTAGTTTTATTATCTGTACAGAGGGGCTGCTGATTGAAAAGACTGCAGTCTGACTGAGAAGGTTCACTTGGGAAATGGGAAGCCTGCAGTACGGTGCCCAGCACCCAGAAGACATGGACTCACCAGTGCCCGGCACCCAGTAGACGTGGACCCCACCAGAGGTGCTAAATGAGAGCTCCGCCGGTAACACCAACACTCCAGGAATGCCGAGAGCTTTCTCTCACCCTCCTTCTGGGTGTGGGATTCCCACGGGCTCCTTTGCTGACCACACCCTGCGATGCCCTCACTCCTTGCGGGGACCTCCCCTCAGGGAGGTTCTGATGAGCCTTAAGGTGAACACAGCCAGCCCTCAGGTCATGAGGAAGAACAGAAGTTAGACTTGGAGTTATACAAACCTTGGTTTAAATCCCGACCTCTGGTACCTGAACTCTCTCTAATGGGGATATCTTGGCTTCCTTTTTGGGCCTTAGTTTCTTTATCTGCAAATTGGAGATAAGCTCTGACTATAGAGAACTTGCCTGCTTGTCTTATTCATTGTATTTCCAGCTCTCAGAATTACTGGCATACAGCTAGGCCCTGAATATGTGCTTCTTTAAAAAATGAATGAGTGAATGAATGACTACCCTTCTTGCACAATGGTCGTGAGTTTCAAACGAACTTAAAATGTATAAACTGCCTGGTATAATACCTGGTTTATGACTAGTATTCCTCAAAATATTTCCTCCTTTCTTCCCTTTCCTTCTCTTCTTTCCCCTTTCATTGCCTTTCCTGAACAGATGAACGTTAAGGACAGACCTTTGGATCGTGTTTCACTTACCAACACCCTGAAGCTCCCTATCATTTTCCAGACAGTAACACATTTTTGGGATAGTGACGCCACCTGGTGGTTAAGTGAAGAACTGTCTTGCCCGGTGCTTTCTCTCGCTACCTTCTTTCTCCTGCCTCTGTCTTCCCTTCCTCTGTCACTCTCTCCGTTCCTTAATTCCAATGACTGTTCTTCTCATACTTACAAGCCAAAATGTGTCTTACTATGCCTCTTGTTCCATAAAGTGGGAAACTAAAATGGCCTCAAGCAGCCCAGGGGCTGGGACTCAGAACTGTGCCCACCAGCACCAGCAGAAAAGGCAGGGGCCAGTTCTGCGTCAGCTGATTGTTTCTATCCCACTTTCCGGAAGGTGGGGTGGGGAGAGCGACAGGGGACAAGACTGGTGGTGATATCTGGCCATGGCTTCCTTATTCAGGCTGGCCCTCAGACTGGCCAGGGGACCAGAGGGATCCGCTCCAGACCCATCGGCCCTATTCCCGGGTGGAAACTCAGGCAACCTCAGTATGTTGTTGGGGCTGGGGCTCGGGAGGCCAGGGGTCTGCAGGCTCCACATGCTGAAGTGCCACCCAAGTAGCCTTGCCCTCACTTTCCACCCAGGGGGCATAACAGGGGGGGCCTTTCGGGAGGTTATTTGGGGCTATGGATCAGGAAACGGCTGGTGTTAGTGTTCCCTCTGCTTGCCCGCGACCCATCAAAGGTGTTGATTAAAGACACAGATTCCCCAGGAGCCTGGATTTAGCAGGCCTGGGGTGGGGCTGGGGAAGCAGGAATTTCCGTAAACTCCCCAGGGGATTTTCACGATAAGGCAAGTTAGGAAACCAAGTTGGGCAAGTACCACTCTGAGCCACATTTTCCTCCTTTGCAAAGTATCAGTAATGCAAATTGTCAGAAAGGTTAGCGGGAGGATGCACCAGCAAGGAAGTGGACTGCCGGGCTGCAGGGCTCCGTTCCTACCCCGTCCCGCCACCGCAACTGCTTGTTCACTCCTGGGCTGGGCTCTGCTGGGCCTCAGGGGCAGGTGACAGCTCACAGACTCACCTTTCTCTGGGCTGGGTGGGGCGGGGCTGTGGGGATTCCTGCTAATAGGGTCCGGGCCTAAAAACACTGGGACACCAAGGCCTTGACCCAGCTCCCAGGGTCTCAGACACTGCCCTCTAGCTGGTTCCAGCGCTATCGGCAGGCCTGGGCTGCCTGCTCAGGAGACCAGAGATCTCAGGGACCCAGCGGCCTGGTGCCCGCCCCTCAGTGGGGACAGGGCCAGCCTGATGAGGGTTATAGGACTCAGAGCTTTTTCCCTCTCCTCGGGCACTCAGATTCCACCCCCAAAGAGTTAAGGAGGAGTTGGGACATCTGTCTGTCACCCCAAGTTGCTTAGAGAGTTCTGTGGCTCCTATGAGCTTGAGGAAATGTTTATGGCTTTTAATAAAAACTGTGAGTTCCTGTCCCACTTTCTTGGTGAGAACAGTCCAGCTGTTAAGTTGTTTTTCATTACTGAATAAGGTGAAGACAGTCAACCTTTGGCCAAGTTTGCCCCAAGTGACGGGAAGCAGATTTGTTTGCAGTGAGGCGGGAGGGGGAGCTGCTGCTGAGAGAATGGGCTAGGGGTGCTCAGGAGGGTGGCCCACCCCTCTGTTATGGAGATATTGGGTCTAGGCCAGTGACCCTGAAGAGATGTTAAATATTAATTACGCGCAGATAAGAACACCACCACCAGGTGCTGTGTCACCGGGAGGGGAGATGTACAGAGAGGAGGGGAGACATACTGGGTACAGGGAAAGGAGCACACTGTACACTGGTGAAGGGTCACAACCGGACTTTGATCCTGTTTCTCAGAAATGTTCACAAAGGACTTTGGGACGGGAAGGTGACAGGGAGCATTTGCCCTCCAAAGACCCCATTGGGGCCCTCCCCTCCTTATGTCCCATTAGGCTCATACTACAAGAATCCAAACCTGTGTGGACAGTTCTTCTCTTATGAGGATGAAAAGCTCTAGGCTTGAGCTCCAACTGTGTCCCGGCCTCAGTGGGGGCCCTTGGGAGAGTCCCTTCTCCTCTCTGGGCCTCCGTTTCTTCATGGTAGGGGTTGTCTGCGTTGCACGTGATACAAAGGATGCCGAGCATTCAGAAAGCACAGAGCAAGGGGCCCTTTGCTTACACAGGAGCAGGTGTGGGGGTAGGAGGTCAGGGGACCACTGCGCTGTCTCTGGTGGGGTGTCGGGGAGGCAGGCCTGGGGGCTCTATGAGGAGGAGGTCCTCCAAGAACACCACCCCCCCCGCCAAAGCAGCTTGCACCTCCAACCCCAGGGAGAAGGCTCCATTTGCCTTTGGACCCTGTTTCTAGAAGGCCCTGTATACCCCCACCTCCCCCAGGCAGCCCAGCCTGGCCTGGAGCAATCCTGAGGAAATCAGGATACTTGGAGCCTCCGGAGAAAATGCCCAGTCTGAAGCCAACCTGCACTGGGGCAGGGGTCTCCTGTGCTACCCAAGGACAAACAAATCACAAAAGGACACAGCTACCATTTATTGGGCACTGCCCATGTATCAGGTACCATCAAGCACTTTACAGACATTATTTAATTTCATCCTCACCATAGTCTGGTGAGATAGGTATTATTCCCATTCTACAGATGAGGAAACAGTGATTCAAGTGTGCTTGAAGTCATGCAGCTGGTAAATGGCGAGGCTGGAATTTGGACCCAGATGGGCTGAACCCAAGGCCTGACTTTCCAAAGTTGTGAAGTAAGTACAGCTTCTTGTTGCGTCTCCTTCAAGGGCCCCATGTCTCCATGGTCCCATGTTCCTTTCAAACCCTGCTCTCAGGATAGGGACAGAAAAGCCGTGTGCGTCCTCCGTCCCCGGTGGGCCTGCACTCTGTCCCGTCGGAGCCAAGCTGGAGTGGTGCAGTTTCAGCAGCAGTGCTGGTGGGGAAGGCGTCTCCCCAGCTCATGACCTCTGGCTTGGCAGACACACAGTTTCTCTGGTTCTGCCCCGTCTGCTATGAGGTGCCCTTTTCCTGACTCCTGTCCTCATTTTGGGGGAGTCACAGAGGAGGCAGAGACCTCACTCTGTCGAACTACGTCATGGAACTGGCCAGGAGTGAGGTGAAGAGAGGTAGGCTCTGAAAAACTTTGCAGCCAGTGGTTCAGGAGCTGGGGGCCCTGGGGCCCCAGGAAGTCTCACTGCACCTACTCCTTACACACTAGCCACCAGACAGGCCCCGCAGAGCTCCGCACGCAGGTGGCACACGCCTGTAACTCCTCTGGCCGGAGTCCTCGTCGTGCTTCTTTGCTTCGGCGGGAGCTTACCTGTGGCAGGGGCCCTGCGTCCCCTCCCCCTGGATCTCTCCAGGGCGCCCACCGGACACTGGGCTGCAGAGGCCACAGCGCGGGCAGGAGTGGGAGTGGCCGGGGATGTGAGGTGGGGCCGGGGACAGGAAGGAAGACCTGCCCTGTTCTCCGCTCAGGGCTCCCAGTGCACCGTCAGGGCCAGGCCTCTGAACAGGGAGTCCAGCTCTGGGGGCTGCTCCAGGTCAGAGGGCCGAGGGCCTGGCCTCTGAGCCTCAGCCTCAGGCATGGGACCCTCATCACCGGGACACACGAGGGACTCCAGCAGGCCCCAGGGACTTGGCCCCTGGTCAGCCGGGGAACACGGGAGAGAAGGAGTGTGCAGAGGGAGAGACATGGGCTGGCCCTCGATCTGGACAGAGGAGAGGAGGGGCAGCTGGCCCTTTAGGCACCCTGGTGTCCCTGGCTCCCCTCTGTCCATGTGAACCCCCAGAGGCTGGTGGAAGGATTTTGCTTCTCCTGGCTCCTCCAGATCCAAGGAGATCACCCCCTGCAGGGAAAGGCCGCCTGGGATGTAGTTTCCAGCCGGTGTCTCTTTCTGGAGCTCAGCTTTAGGCCTGAGGTGTTTGGGACTAGAGAGGGCCACAGGTGGGGAGTTTTTGCTAGATCCTTCCATGCACATCCCATAGGAAAGAGGCCAGCTGTCTGGAGTGACCTGAGGGGTATAGGAAGGAGGCTGGACCTCAGAGATGGCCTGTGGACTATAGACTGGGGGTGCGGCTTCCGGGGTGACCTGCGGTGCATACGATGGGGGCTTGACCTCAGGGACAGCCTGGGGAGCATAGGACAGTGGGGACAGTGTCTGGGGAGGCAGTACGCTGGAGGGCTGGAGGATGGAGATGTCCGGCTGCCCAAGGTAGGTGACCTCAGACCGGCTGTGCCGTGGTGGGGCTTCTGAGGGCTCCCTGGGCCCGGAGACCTTGACTTGGGAGTACTGGATGGGCGGGGCCAGGCTGCCGGGGCCGCTCGGGTCAAAGACAGGGATCAGGATGTGCTCCCGGATGAACCGCAGAGGCTGGAAGGTCAGTACGCGCTGGACATTCTGTGCAGGGACAACGTTATGCCTGTTAGGGTGCATTCTAAACTCCCTGAGAGTGTGTGTGTGTGGGGTCCTCCACAGGAGGGCATGGGGGGGTCATTAGGGGCTTTCTCAAGATACATAAGTGGCACACCCCCTTCCCCTCCCAGAGAGGCCTGTCGATGCTGAGGCCTTTGCTAAGGGACATCGAGGGGCCACGTCTAAAGTCTGGGTTGTCTCAGGGAGGCTGTGGTTTCTCTAGGAGGGAGTAAACCAGGAAACTGGTGACCCAGATTTGGGGTTGCCTTGAGGTGCACTCTCAGTGAGGTGGCCCACACTGCTGCTCCTCGGGGTCCCTGATGTGGGCAGGGAGGTGGGAAGGATGGGGCTGAAGGGAGGCCGGAGCTGTGCAGGACACGGCCCATGCGGGCTTTGGCTTTGAGCAAAGTGGCCTCGAGCTCCTCTGTCGCTCCATGGGTGGGAGCTGGTTCCCGGAGCCCCGCACAGCTCGGCTCAGGCCTCTGAGCAGAGACACAGTTCTGGCCACAGTGGGGCTGCCCACGGGACTTGTGTGGTTTACATAGGGCTCTGCGTTTTAAAAATTAGTTGCCAACATTTGAAAATTGGGATTTCCCACTATAATCTGAAATTCTGACTTCTCCTGAAAAAAATGTGAAGGTCTGACAGTGGTGGGCCTGCGTTCCCAGGGGGCAGTGCTTGGCTGCCGCTTGGACAGGGCGCGAGCACCCCTTCTCGGTCCCTTGCGGGGCCTGCTCTCTTGGGTCCTGTGTTACCTGCCTGGATATGGATGCTTGGGATTCATGTGGGTTTTTCATCTCAAGTCCACCATTTCTGATCACCTTCCCCTCTTCAATACACCCTGCCGGCCATGACTTTGGTGACTTGAGGTTGGAGGGGAGAAACGAGGCCTAATTTTGCTGATCCCTGCCCTTGAGGGAGAGCCGGGGGGCCCTGGGCCTTGCCTTCTGCTGCTCTGGGCCCTCCCCTGGACCTCGCCCTCCTGCCCCACGTGCAACTGCTCACCAGGGAGTTGGGAGGGGGAGGCGGCTTGGTGACATATCTGTAGCTCAGGAAGCAGAGCCCTGCGACGAGGAAGCCCATGGAGAACAGGAAGGCACCCGAGAAGGAGTAGGTCCAAGTCCGATCTGCGTGAGCAAAGAAGCAGAACAGGACGGTGAGGCTGAGAGCTGGTCTGAGGCCAGTCCCAAGTGTGGATGCTGCATACCCGAGCTTTCCCTCCCCTGCCCTCTCCTACCCTCAAGATTTGCAGGGTCTGGGCCCAAAGAGAGTATCATAATGCCTAAATATTCAGAATTTATAAACCATGTTTTTATACTGTAAAGTGAAAGTGTTCTCTGTTTACCTTGACAAATGTACTTTTCATAACACCCTAGAAGGCCCAGTTTGGAGTTTGAACTCTTGGATTTCTTGGGGTACTGTGCTGAAATGGGGAGGCCTCCATGCCTCCCACACTGCCGGGGGCCTCATGCACATGGCCAGTTCCATGATGTAGTTCGACAGAGTGAGGTCTCTGCCTCCCCAGCTCACTTAGCCAAGCTCACCCATGTCTCCCAACAAGTAGCCGCCTATTGGCCACCCTTAGGGCCACGGGTCTGCACATCAGCAGACTGTCTCCCCTCATGAGGAAGGGGGCGAGGAAGATCTGCCTAGACCAGACAGTATTGAGGCATTTGTACAGTGAACTCCAGGGTCGCAGGCACTCAGAGTGTGGGCTAGAAGGGAGGTCACAGGCTGCAGGAGGACCTGTCCACTTGGACCCAAGGACTCTTCATCTTGTGGGGAGGGTCACGGCCAGAGCAGGGCTGGAGCAGAGCCTCCTAAAGCAGGCCCTTCTTGCCTGGGTGTGGGGACAGTCTGGCCTTCCTGGTAGGGAGTGTGCAGCAGAGATGGAAAGAGGGACACGACAAAGGCAGGGGCCTGTCCCCCAACCTCCCTACAGAGGTAATGGGTGAGGTACCAGGGAAGACCTTGGCTCTGGAGGGACGCTGGGGAGACACAACTGTTTCTAAAAGAGAAAAGAGAGTGGACTAAGGGCTTTGCTGCTGAGCCTTCTCCCTGGGTCGCACATCTTTGGGATGGACATGGTCAGTTCTTGTTATGACACCCTTCCTGCCACCAGTCCAAGATGGACTGGTGAGAAGCATGTAAGCTCTACCGATGTTATCCACCCAAACAAAGGGGCCAGGGATGCTCCCTTCTTACAGATAATGAAACTGAGTGTCAGAGAGGCTGAGTGACTTGACCAAGGTCACACAGTTACTCAGGGGAGAAGCCAGGATTGACATGTATAACTCCAAAGCTCATCCTCACAGCCACTACATAAGTGTGCCTCAGTTTCCTCATCTATAAAAATTGGATATTGGATGAGATGAACCCTAAAGCCCTTTCCAGCATCAAGATTCTTGGATGTTGCTCTGTGACCCTCCCAGACAGCCTGAGAGGCAGATAAAATGGGCATTCTTGGCTCTGAGGATAAATGGGCCCCAGGATACAGGGTCCAGGGCACACCATATTACTCTGAAATTGAAGTAAGGGGAATAAATCTGCCATAAAGGGGACTAGCTGTAAATAAAATTGCAGAGTGGTGGTTAGAGTCCAGGCTTCGGGATTAGATGAACCTAACTACGTCACTGACAAGCTGTGTGGTCTCCAACAAGTTACCTAACCTCTCTGAGCCAGAGTTCTTCCTTTGTAAAATGGGGATGATGCTACCCAATTTACAGGATTGTTATAAAGATTAAATGGGATAATATATATAAAATATTTAACACCGTGCTTGGCAATAGATTTGGTGCTTAATAAGTGGCAGGAATTATTATTAATATACTTTGTTTTTAAAGATAAAGTACCTTCTTCATGTCAGCAAGAAATAGCCCACAAGAAGTGTAATTTAAATAAAAGCAGCTACAGTCTTAGAAAAAAATGGTCTCACATCATGAGCTAGACCGTGGAAGGACAAGCCAACAGCAGGCCCAGGGTGGTGGCTGCATGCTGCAGGGCAGGCGTGGGCCAGGAATGGGTCAGTTTCCTTTTTCTAGTTCCCCTCTTGCCAAGTTCTATTCTGGGCTCTGCAGTGGCCCTTTCCCCAGGAAGGGCAAAGCCCGGCAAGTGGCCAGTGCCAGCTGGTCCACCAGGCACATCTTCCCCTGGAAATGAATGACGCAGGTAGAGAAATCAGTCTCTTGTGGGCTCCTGGGAGCAACAGATGAGTCAAGTTTCTGAACAAAGCTGAGGGCCAGAAGCAACTTGATGATTCTGCCAAGCTGCGGTTCAGCCCCAGGGCCCAGCCTCTAGCAGCCGCCTCTCCTGTGTTCACTGCGGCAGAAATCACCTACTGACATCGTTACTGTGAACATGATGACTGAGGTGGAGATGGTTATTCCAAATCCATCCAATCTACCTCACTTCCGTCCTCTCAGCTTGCAGCTTTGAGCATGACGACATTTCTATCTCTATGAAAAGAAACACTAATTAAAATATCATGTCGCTTATGAGGAGAGTTGAGTTTCAATGTGCTGGAGGGAGGGAGCACCCAGACACCCTCTCATTTTGAGCAGATGACTCAAAACTATTTCAATAGTAGTGCAATGGAGAGGATGTGGTCTCCAGAATTAGACTTGGTTCTTCTCCTCACCACTTGTGTGATCTTGGGGAACTGACTTAACCACTCTGAACCTTGGTTTCCTCAGTGAAACAAAGATGGTAATAGTACCTGCCTCACGGGCTGTGCAAGAGGACTGTGCTTACCAGTGCCTGGTCCCTGGTTAGCACTGAAGAAATTCACAGCTATCATCACCTGGAAAGTACTGAAGGATCTTTTCATCTTCTCTGCTCTCCCTTCGGCAGGTTATTTCCCTGTATATCTCATTTGGGTTAATATTAAGGCAAATTTGTTTTGCCAGGGTACACACACAGCTTGCCAGAGAGGAAATGCAGACAGAGGCTGACAGGTGGAAATTAAACATGTGCTGTGATAACCCATCAGCTCACTGATGTGTGCATAAACAAAGACTGACTTTGACAATACACTAGTCCTCCTTCTGTGGTTTCTTAGAGCACTGCCAAGCCTCCCCTTGGCCCAGGATCAAGACTTGAACTGACCACCACCACCACATCACCACCACCACCACCATGAGCACCACCATCTCCCTCTGGCGTTAGCTGAACTTACCTGGCAGCGTCTTTACCCGGCACATGTAGGGGGCACTCTCTTTGGACCAGGTTGGAACAAAAATCACGATGGTCCCAAGGAACTCTGTGTCAGGAGTCAGGCCAATGAACTCGTATTCTCTCTGCTTCCCTCCAAGGTGCTGAATTTGACAGAGAACCCAGAGTGACTCTTCATTCACACCCACCTCCACATGGAGCCCAGGCAAGCCTGCTCACGCCTCTGCTTGGGCTACTGCTCTCAGTAAAATGGTACCGCCAGCTGCCCAAACCAGGAACTGGTGGGTCAGTTTGCAGTGCTCCCTTCCGGTTCCCATCCCCCCACCTTCTACGTTATCTTCAAAGCCAGTTGGTCCAAGCTCCGTGAATGTCCACTGAGAATGGCATCTGGCACACAGTCAGCCCACTAAATACTAGCTCCTATTGTCACCACCACCACCACCACCACCATGACCACCACCACCACCATGACCACCACCATCACCATCACCACGACTACCACCATCACCATCACCACCATCACCACTATCACTACCACCATCACCACCACCACCACCATCACCATCACCACCACCACCACCATCACCACCACCACCACTACCACTATCACCACCATGACCACCACCACCATCACCATCACTTCTACCACCATTCTCCCATCATCCTTTCTTCTTCTAGTTCTTCTCCTCCTCCTTCTTCTTTATCAAATATCAAAAACTATTTAATGTCCGCCCCTCTCTTGCCTCCCTCACTGCTTCTACCTTCGCTGGCTTCAACATCTTTAGTCTGGACTCTTCCAGAGGCCTCCTTACTGGTCACCTGTCTGTGGTTTTGCCTGTCCATTTCCATATTCAACTTGGTGCCATGGGGATCTTTCTAAAAGATTAACTACAAAGAAAGAGAAACTGTGATCCATATTCAGGAGGAAAGATGGCCAATGGTGGCCTCACCCAAGAAGACCAATAAGGTGGACTTAGAAGATGATGATTTTAAAGCAGCCAGTAGAAATATGCTAAAGAAAATGAAGGAAAATGTACTCATAATGAATAAATAACTAGGAAATATCAGTAATATAGAAACTCTAAAAGTTGGAAACTTTAAAACTGAAAAATACCATATCTGAAAAAAAAACCCACTGAGTGGTCTTAACAAAAGATTGGAGATGACAGAAGAGTCAGAGAACTTATCAATTAAGATGAAAAAGTTAGAAAGAATTAGATAGTGGTAATGGTTGCACAACATTTTGAATATACTAAAAATCATTGAATCATTCAGTTTAAAAGGAAGAATTTTATGGTACGTGAATTATATCTCAATTTTAAAAAAGTCAAAATGTCAAAATGCTGTCTGTAAGAGATGCACTTCAAATATAAAGACACAGATAGATTGAAAACTAATGGAGGTGATGTCAAAAGATATACCATGTAAACTCTGAGTATAAGAAGGCTGGAGTGGCTATACTGATGGCAGGGAAGGTGGACTTCAATACGAAGAGTGTTACTAGAGATAAAAAAGGATGCTTCATAATGACCAAAGGGTCAATTGATCAAGAGGCTTTAACCATAAATGTGTATGTATTTGGTAATAGTTTCAAAATGCATGAAGCAAATATGCCCAGAATTAAAGGGGAAAAGAGACAAATCCACAATCATAGTTGGAGATTTTAATGCTCTCAGCAATCCAAAGAACAGCAGAGCTCCCCTGAATCAGGAAAGACAGAGGATCTGAGCAACACTTTGAGCCATCTTTATCTAATAGACATTTACAGAGCGCTCCACCAACAACCGCGAGATACAAATTCTTTTCAAGTACACATGGAATATTCACTAAGATAGGCCATCTGCTGGGCCATAAAACAAGTCTCCATAAATTGAAAAGGACTGCAATCACTCAGATTATGTTTTTGGAACACAAACAATTAAAGTGTAGGTCAATAACAAAAAAATATTCAGTAAAACCCCAAATATTTACCAAAATATGGTTGTGATAAGGACTCTCCCACCTCAACTATCTTTAACAGTTCCCCTTGACGACTGAAATAGTGAAAATTCCTCTGTTCACCACCCAGACCCCTTACAGCACAGCATGGCTGACTTTCCAGGTTTATCTCCCATGGTTCCTCTACATCAGTGGTTCTCAAACTCCAGGGTGGCTAAGAAGCACTTGCTCACTAAAATTCAGATGCCAGGAGTGCAATCTGAATTTAATTTAGTAGACTGGATAGAGGCCCAAGCACCTGCATTTGAAACAACTGCTACAGGAGATTCTGATGCCATAGGTTTGGGGCCATGTTTTGAGAGACTGTTCTATACATCTCTATCTCTGTGCTCCAGCCAGACTTGGCAGTTTTGTGCTTTTCAGTAATGTCCTGAGTTTTCCTGCTTCTCTCTCTGATCACATGTAGGCCAGTGGGCTTTGAACAGAGCTGGATTTGAATCCTGACTATGCTATCATTTGCTGAACAATCTTGAGCAAGTGACTGAAGCTCTCTGAGTCTCTGTTTTCTCATTCAGGAAATGGAGAAAAGAGCTCCTACCTTACAGGGTTGTGGTGAAGATTAAATGACATGACAAGCACATATTAATCAGCACACCCAGAAACTGGTATTGGCAACAGAGAGTTTTCCATTCTGGGAGTCTTCCCAGTTCTCTCTGAGCTGACATCTTCCCTGTCTCCTCCCCACTCCCACCCCACCCCATAAAATAACCTTATTTTTCTCTACCTATAGCTATTTGAATTCTTGTTTTAACTCCTTCCCACCCACTAGATTATAAACTCCTCAAGTGCGGGAATGGTCATTCAATGGAATTATGGCTTATTGACACATGTAAGGGGGAAAATACTACATTTTCTAAGTGCACAAATAAATAATTTTTATATTTATCATTTGACAATTTATGCCCTTGCCTTCTACTTTTCCTTATTACTCATCTTAAGACTGCCTGTATCCAGATCCAGGAAATAGTGGAGAATTAGCAAAAAGAACTGCAGCAGTAGAAATCGATTTCAGCATTTTCCAAAGTGAACACCTGAGAATGTTAATAGAGGTGGTTCCCCAGGATATTAGAAGGCATTAGGCAAAAAAAAATTATGCAAAGCCAAAGGAGTTTCTCTGGTCAAATAAATTTGAAAGATGTTGTATTAAACAAATTGAAACTGGCTTCTTGGCTTGGCAGGACAGATTAGCATACACAATTAACATGCTATTGTGTATGTGAATCTGCAAGAGGGACACTGTAGATATGTTTTGTGAAATGCTAATTTATATTAACACATCCCCTGTTTACCTACAACAATGCTAATGTAATTGAGAGAGAAATGGGTGTCCCAGGCAGGGAAGGCCCAGGGCAGTGCATATATTTACCATTTGGTAGGTGTGGTTGATGTGGAGCTCTAAGTGGTAGAATAGGTCATGGAAGATGTCCTCAAGGGTTAGCCGGTGGCCATCCCCTGCGTGGATGGGCGTGGGGGTGGGATGGACAACCATGTGGATGGATCTCACCTTTGGAGTACAGGTCACATCAGGTGGTTTGATGGTAGCTGGACAAATGGAGAGAGAAAAAAAGAAAAAGTCAGAACCAGCCGCCAGTGTCTGAGGTTGGCCTGGTTCATAGAAATGACTACTTCCCCTCATCTCCCAACCCCACCCCAGCTATGCTTCTGAAACCATCAGCTAAGCTACAGGGGAGAAGAAAAAGACGAAATGACCTTTACTGGTTTATAGACCCTTTGGGAATTTGATTGAATGCTATGAATCTTTTCTCCTCCCCAAATGGACATATACAAAAATCTTGTGCTCAATTTTAGAGATTCATGAGTCCCACTCCTCCTGAAGTTAATTTATGAAAGTCCTTCAAGGGTCCATTGATCTCCAAAATTAAAAACATCCGAAGTAGAAGAATGTTCAGTTCAGTGTTTTCTATAAAACCAAGAACTGCTTTAAAAGTCTTAAAAAAGGGACTTTGGGAAATAAAGTAGGGTGCCGCCATAGAACAGATCATTTTGCAGCCATGAAATATTTTGTGGGAAAATATTTAAGGACACGGGCAATGTTCATGATACCATTATATGAAAAACAAAACAACAACCAGATTACAAAAGACTAGAAACAGGTGTGGTTATATTCCAGTGTTCAGATTATTTTGGGCTACTTCTATTTTCCTTTGTGTATTTCTGCATTTTCCAAATTTTCTGCAATACACATGTACTCATTGAATAAGCCAAGAAAAAAATAATTTATTTAAGTTCATTTCTCATTTTCTTTAAAAACCAGGTGACCATTCAGTCAGTTGGTGACCATCACCACCTGCTTAACTTGTGTGGCCACTCGTATTCATTCATTCATTCGTTTATTCATCCATTCATCAATTATGCACTGAGCATCTCCTACGTGTCAGGCACTGTGTTAAGGGCTGGGAATACAGGGGATACTCCACCCACAGGCATCCTCCCGAGCTCACATTTCAGTGGGGGTGGTGGATGGTATACATGGAAGCAAGCACAATAGTTGCAGATTGTGAGTTGAGCTACGAGGACGACCTGTTTATTGTGACAGAGAATAATAGGTGGTGACCTAGTGAAATCAGTTCTGGGGGCTGGGAGTGGGGACGCTCACTTAGGAGGTGACGTTGAAGCTGAGACAAAGGCTAAGAACTGGAAAGGAGTCAAGGGAGGAGGAGGAGAGAGACCCAGTTAGGAGCCGTGGCTCTAGTCAAGAGGAAGATGAAGGTGGTCAGGATGCAGATGGAGAAAGAAGAGCAAGCACACTGGGCATGCTCTCCAGGGGCACCATCCCTAAAAACCACCTGCCTGATGGCCTCCCCCCAGCCCAGGAGGCAGAGGCCCTCTGGGCCATCCTCCCCTCCCCTCCCCTCCTCAGCAATATGAGCGGCTCCTACTGTGTTGCAGTGAGCTGAAACGGTCGGTCATCTTGGTGGCTGACCGGCCTCCCGCGCTGACGGCAGTTACCCTGGCATAGTAGAGCTCTGTGAGGTTGCCCGTCTCCATGGTCAGGTTGCAGAACCTCCGAGTGATCTGCTGGCAGCCCTCCTTCACCAGCCACTCTCTCTCTCCGTACCTGTAGGTGAGGGAGGGGCAGGAGCACACCTTTAATGAACAGGCCTGGCACCAGGCCTATGGTTTATTAATAATGATAAGATATCTAATATTTGCTTAGCACGTTCTGTATCCCAGGATCTTTATGTGGACAAGCCATCCATCCTCACAATGATCCCTTGAGGGTCAAACATTATTCTCCCTCTTTTTCTCTTGAGGAAGCTGAGGCTTAAAAGTAAAAATTTCCCAGGTGTTTGGGCAGGTGGGATTTGAACTTCGTCAGTCAGGATCTGCATTCCGGGCTCATCATCCCCATAAGCCTTTGGGGCAGGCACTGTTATCCATCCCCACTTTGAAAATGAGGGAACTGAGGCTCAGAGGGGGAGTGACTTGCCACAGGACGAAGTGGCAGGACCAGGCCTGGGACCCAGGTCTGCCAACCCTCCTCTCTTGCATGGGAAGGGAGATGAGCAGAAACAGGGACATGGGCTGGAGGGGGCGGGCACCACTTTTTGTCAACCTCCTCTGTCCAATAATAGTAAAACAGTTATTGGTACCTTGTTATTTGCCAGGCACAAGTGCTAATGACTGTCTTATCCAATCCACCTAACAACCTTATGATGAAAGCACTATTGCTATCCTTATTTTCTGGATGGGGAAACTGAGGCTTGGTGAGGTTACTTCACTGCCCAAGGCTATATAGGCAAGAGCTGGCATATAAGGATGGGCAGTGTGACTCCAGAACCTGTACCTTAACCATTATTTTACCCTCCCTCTGCAAATGAAACAAAGAGGAGGGGAGCTATATCTCTGGGAAAGAAGGCTGTGTAACACCAGTCTGGGTCGGGGTGTGGGAAAGGGGGGTGCTATTTTCTTGGAAGATTGGTTTTGAGGCAGAGTCAAAAGAAGCCAAGTTGGAAGGGAAGCCTACTTCTTATACTCAACACTGTAGACCGTGTCTTGGGGGGTCTCCGGCCCGCTGTCCCACATCAAGATGTTTTCGAAGTTGCTGGACTGGAATTTCACTTGTTGAAGAAGATCCGAAGTGTCCTCAGCGATGTAAGCTGCAGGAAGTGGGAGCAGGGTGAGCAGGTCTGCATGAGGACCCTGCCACCGCCTTCCAACACTGTCCAACGAGGAGGGTGAGAATTGAACCCCCCCACCGGAGACGATGCTGACCCTCACTGCTCTCCTTCACTGCCGTTTTTTCTCTTTAGTGAACTATAATTCACATTTCATACAATGCACTATTTGAAAGTGTACAATTCCACGGTGTCTTAGTATATTCACCAAGTTGTGCAACCATTACCACTATCTAATTGCCACTATCAGAATATTTTCATCGCCTTAAAAAGAAACCCTGTGTCCAATGTTACTCTCCATTCTTCCTCCCTCCCCCAGCCCCGGGCAACCACTAATCCACTTTTTGACTCTCTGGGTTTTCCTATTCTGGTCTTTCCATATAAAACATAGTTATATAATATGTAGCCTTTTGTGTCTTGCTTCTTTTGCTTGATGTATGTTTTCAAGGTTCATCCATATTGTAGCATGAATCAGTACTTATTTCCCTTTTATGGCTGAATAATATTCCATTGTATGGACATACCACATTTTCTTTATCTCCTCATCAGGTAGGCATTTGGGGTGTTTCTACTTTTTGGCTATTATGAGTAACGCTGCTGTGAACATTTGTGTACAAGTTTTTAAGTGGAATATGATTTGGTTTTCTTGAGTCTATAGCTAGAAGTGGCATTGCTCGGTCATATGGTAATTCTAGGTTTAATTTTTTTGAAGAACGCCAAGCTCTTTGCCAAACTGTTTTCCAAAGTAGCTGCACTATCTCACATTCCCACCGGCAATGTTGGAGTGCTGTCATTTATTCTGCATCCTTGCCAACACTTGTCATTGTCACTCATTCACTTTTTAACATCATCTGAGTTGATGTCCTCACCAACTGAATATTTTAAAGATACTCAACTAGAATATCTAAGTAACTTGCAGAGTCAGTAATTTCAAACAAGGGTGGAGATGATGTTGTGAATTCCTGTCTCTTTGCTGGCAGAACAACCCCTGCCCACCACACCACTTCTTAGGAAGGAAAAGGCACTTTCTGCAGCCACATGGACTCCATGGAGAGAGGGATGCTGACTGAGGCCACATATGGGTTGGGTGGGGTGACACAGGGGAAGCTTTGTCAACAGTTAGAACATCAATTCATCTCTAAAATGGGAAGGATTTGACTTACCTAAAGACAAACAATAATGATAGTAGCAGCAGCTGATATTCATGAAATGCACATGTAAGTGCCAAGTCACTTCATTAACTTCTCGTGACAACTTGATAAGGCAGTTACAATCATTATCCCTAATTTATGTATGAGAAAAACTGAGGCCCAGAGGCGGTTACATGCTTAGTGTCACAGTTAGCATGTCACAGAGCCTGAAGTATTCATTACGGTGCTGGACTGGTTGTGGGGTGGATACAAAAGGCCAAGGAAGGGACAGCAAAGGCCAGAGCCCAAAGAAGAGGACCGGGGAAGGGCACTGTCCCCAGGGCAGCCTTCACTGTAAATGAGAGCCCTGAACTCACAGAACTCTTCTTTCAGCCTCCAAGCTGGGTCTGTGGAATGGGACTGGGTGCAGGAAAATGGGGACCAGAGCTGGCAGCTGGCTCTGAGTGTGCTCAGAAGGGCCTGGTTGCCAGGGGTGGGAAATAAACAGGTGCAGACCCAGTTGCGTCAAGGCCTTGAGGCCTTGTGTATATATGTGTCTGTGATGTGTACATGTCGCCCCGGTCATGGCCATGAGCACCAGCAGGCCCAGTGTGTGAGGGAGTAGATCATTAGTTATTCTCCATTTCAGGCCCACCTATAGTATTTCTGCAAGAGGGGTCCATAGGCTTAGGGGGCACCTGTGGGAATGGGGAAGAATATTAGGACAGCCCAACCCTTCTGTGCACCCACTTGCTAAATCTAAGGCAACATTCCTCTCTGAGTCGGTCTGGTCAGGCCCAGCAGCTGGAGAAATCTTTGTGTTCCAGGCTTCCTGGGGCCCCCATAAGGGGGTCCTGGAACCTGGGTGGGTCATACTGCCTCTAGCCAGTGTGAAGGCTATTCTGCTGAGCCCCAAGGTGAGGCTGACATCTTGTTTGAATCTGAATCTGGGCAGAATTGGGTTATGTTCTGGAGGGATGGGTCCTTGACTCAGGGCTATGGCTTATGTTGAGCGAGGGAGTCCACTTGAGATCGGAACTGAATGGTGGCTTCAGCAGGGTGAAGTCAAGGGCAAGAAGGAGAGTGGGTGGAATTTGAGAGGCGGCCAGGGTCTGTCTCCCCTAGTGGTGGGTTGGGGTCTGCTGTGGGAAGCTTGCTGGTTGGGGTCAGTATCCTGGTGGGCTGTCTGGGTTGGGAGATGCTGGTGGCTGAGGCTGGGACATGCTCAGGAGTAAAGGGCTTAGGCCAGGTTGAGATTGGCACTATTTTCCAGGAAGGAACTAAATCTGGCTTCCTGAGGTTGGTGGGTGGGCCCTGGCCAGCAAGATCTGCCCTCTCCTCCCACCCTACTCATTCCTTTTCCTCCTCAAATAGGTCATCTGTTCCTCTACCTGTGTCACCTCTGTGCTTCCCAGGCAGAAGTCTACACTGTGAAATCCAGGGGACATAGGTACTGTCTAGAGACCGACAGACTGGTGGACTTTATAGGAGTTCGCACATTTGCTTAGAAAAAGTTAATCCAGCATGCTTTGGTATCGGCCCAAGAACACTGGTGTGAGGAGACCTGGGTCCCAGAGTGACTTACTGCTCTTAACAATCCCCTAAGAGCTGTTCCTTGGTGCCCACCTTAAAGAGCTGAGAACCTCTAAGACTTCCAACAAGAATTGGGGTGAGGGGGTCTAAAGGAAGATTCCTTGGGGTCTTTGGGGACGTGTCAAGTCCTCTCACTCATCATGGGCCCAGTGTAATGCCAGCAGGCGGACAGACTGCAGGGTCCTGGAAGCAGCTGGAAGCACTGCGGGTCAGGGGATGGCAGTGGAGGGTGCAGGGAAGAGCTGGCCCTTTAGGGGCCTCATCCTGCCCTGGGGCTGGAAGGGGCCCTGCAGAGGCCACCCCTCTCCACTCTTCAGCCAGAACTATGCTTCCATTTCCTGAGAAAGTTCCCTGAATTTTATTAAACATCTCAGGGAGAGAGGGACCATCTAGGATCTCAGGCATCCGTCTGAAAATTCTCCATAGTGATAAAAAAATTCACTTTATTGGATTTGAAAACTATACAGTGTAGTGCTGTTTTCAAAAGGGCCCTCATGTTTTAAGACCTATTAATGCAGCAGACCCGACTACTCTGGGAGAAAATGCTCTTTCAAATGCAGCAGGAAGGCGGGAAGAGGCCCCACCGGGGTGTGGAGGAAGGCAGCGGCTGACAGCGGAATCAAGCTTGTCCACCCTCCTCTCCTACCTCCCCTCGTCCTGCCAGTGCCAGCCAGAAGTGGAGGAGTGGATGGATGGCATAACTCCTACCAGAATGTTTCGAGGAATCAAAGGATGTCCGACTCCTTCAAGTGAATTCTCCATCCACATGGATGGGGGCACCTGGCACCCCAGTTCAGACATGGACTGTGTCTCTGAGTCCCGAGGGTCAATTGAGGCTCTGGAAGAGCCCATGGTCTGAGGAACCCTCCTGCCCAGTAACCTGAGCTGGCACCCACTTCTCCAGGGAAACTTGGCACCCAGCTTGGCCCTAGCAGAGAAGAAACCGAAACTGGGTGGTGTGCAGGGAGCAGACCACCCTTATTACTGGTTCCAGGCGGTGGGGGGATTCTGGTCCCGGGGTGATGGGCACTCACCAACCAGGGATCCTGCAGCTGCAGCCAGGATGGTCAGTAGTGTCCTCATTGGGGCCGGGCACAGAGCCCTCTTTTGGCCTCCGCTCTGGGCTGAGCACAGAGGGAAAGCTGGGAAGCTTGGCTGCCTTGGCAGCTGGCTCCACCCTAGTGGGCGGGGAAAGAGGGGAGCCGGGTACAAAGGTGCCCAGCCTCCTTCGGAATTCCAGGTCCTGGGCGGGGTCCAGGGGAGTTCCCTTCCTAGCTGCAGGACAGCAACAGTGACAGGCTGGCCTGTTTATCTGGTCTGGTGGCTGATTCATCCCAAGACTCTTTAGTGGTTTCTCAGAGAGCTGAGGGGCAGAAAAGGTGAAAATAACCCAGGGCGAAAAGCTTTATCAGAACAGTTTGGCACAGGGCACCAGAAGCCTGCAGCACACGTCCGCCGTCTGTCCCAGTGATTCTGTTCTCAGGGATTGTCCCTGAGGCAACTAACTGGAGCAGTCAAAGAAGCAGAAAATATGTTCTAGAATTTTCCGGTGTCAAAGGCGAAGCTGTGAGTCCTTCACTTTTTTTTGGCAGGAGGAGGTGTACGAAGTCTGTGGCCACTCCTTGGGCCCCATGTCAAAGCAGGTCCCCAAGCTGGACGATAGGCTTGAGGGTAGACTCCCCTCATAGAGAGGCTGATGGGGGTGGGAAGCCCAGGTACTCTTCCCTTGAGTCTTTGGGGTCTGGGGCCTGTAAAGGGCAAGGAAAAAACAGTGTAAACTTCAGCAACTCTACTGTGCCAGAGATGGGAGCAAAAATTCATGAATGAGCCTCTGGTTTGAGACACTGAAGATTCAAACTGCTCAGTCAAGCTGTCATCTGCCATCTAGAGCTGTGTACATACAGATTACTATGAGATTCAATGGGGTTCAAGTTTAGGAAATGATTTCCTTCTGCTCCCTGGGCCTCAGAGAAGACTGAAGGGGTGGACATGGTCAGAGCTCCGAGTTCCTAGGAGAGTTTGGCTGGTCCTAGTCAGACAAGAGCAGGCTGAGGCCTACGGCAGGAGAGCTGGTTCCCGAGGGAGGCTATGAAGGGTTTGGCTTTTGATGCAGTAGGCTGTGATATCTGGGAATCTATATTTAAGATTTTCTTTTCTGTGTTGCAATAGTTTACTATTATCCCTGAGTCTTTGATAAAGTTTGTTTGAAGCTGAATTTGAGCTGTGCTTTAAAGGAATTAAAATATGGCTCATGCTAGTCCTTTATTGTAATTTCAGGAAACTACGTTTCTTACATTTCCCTTATTTACTGCTTTCTGATAGACTCAACCAATGGGAGGCACTGGAGGAAACTGGAGAACTGGAGGAGAGAAGGCACGGCATCTCTCCCCTTCTTTCTCTGTTTTGAGCAGCAGCCCCAGCAATGGCTGTGTCTCCTCTGAGCTGCAGTTCCCTCCGGCCAGGCAGCCGCCACCATCACTCTGTCGGGTGCCAGCTCCTGGGCTTTGGTATCACCCCAATTTTTCCCTTTAGCTCAGAGGATGGAACAGCTCCTGCTGTGGGGAATCTCTGGGCTGGTTCCCAGGCCCTGACTGAATTCTCAGCTCTTCCATCACCTGGGTAACCGACTCCCTTGTATTAAAGCCTCTTGGTTTGAAACACTCAGGAGGCTTCATATTCCTGAAGGGCCATGATGGATGCAGGGCCTTTGATGATTTTGCAGACAAGGTGGAGGGGAGATCATGGTTGTAGAAACAGGTCACAAAATGCCAAGAAGGGCCCATAGGGAGAGGAGCAGTCACTGGAGCAATCTTGGCTGGCTGGCTGGGGACAAGCTGTGGCTCCAGCAGACGGGCGGGGGGTGGGGGGCTTCCTTGGGGACTCCTGGCAGCACCTGCCGGAAGGAACCTGGTGGAAGAACTAGGCTCCCGAGAGTTATGAGGGACTATGGTTATATAGGAATTAAGGTGAAGGAAGACACTTGGACTGTTAATGAACTGGGGAACATCCAGACTTCATTTCTGAAAGTAGAAAGAAAAAAAAAAATATATATATATATATAGAGAGAGAGAGAGAGAGAGAATGGGGATAGCTTCATGTAACAGTAGGGGTTTGGTTTAATAGAATAATGGTTTGTCTGCCCCGTGGAAGACAAGTGCAGTCTTCCAAAAATGTTGTAGCAAAATGTTTTGTAGGCTGGTAAAGATTCACCATATTTCATTAAGTGAAAAGAAGCATGGCCTAAACTATGGTGAGTGCAAACCTGGTTAAAACACATAGAGAAAAAGTCTTGAAGGATATATGAAAACATTAATGGAGTGAAGTGATCTGTGGGTGGCATTAGGATTACAGGGGGTTTTTGTTTTCTTATCTTTGCTCATCTGCATTTTCTAGAGTTTTTATAGGATAATTTTAAATTATGTATATCCTTATAAAATACAGGAATATTATTATTATTATTATTAAATAACATAAAATATTATTTTATATTCAGGAAAAGCAAGGGTACTTGCAAAACAAGTGGGCATTAAAGACGTGTCTTGGTCTGGGCCATACCCACTCCTGAAATGCCATTACCTCTCCCTTAGCCAAACTCCCTCTTCTTCAAGGCCATCTGGAATGTCCGTCTCCTCCTGCGGGCTGACTGTGACACCAGCTCCAGCCCACCGAGGTCTCACTTATAAAAACCCTTCTAGAGCTCTGGTGTGCTGTGCATTTGGCACATTATTCTCCTGTTTGAGATGCGAAAGTAGAGACTCAGGTGAGGCAGAGGTGAGATGCCAGCAGCATCTTTAATACGGGAGGGGCTGTTGCATGGAGAAGGGTGGAGCCCCCCTTTGTGTATAGGAAAACCAGGTGGGTAGGAGGGGACATGTTAAGGAGGCAAATTTCTTTTGATTTAAGAAAATAGCTCTTGCCATGATGGTGTGATTGACTAGGATGGGCTGCTCTTGGTTGCTGGGAGGGCTGTGACCACTGATAAATGTTCCCTTGATAACCTCGTTCGATGTTCTCTAAAATTCAATGGTTCTTGTCTCCCCAGTGAGGAAGAAAATGTCCTGAGTGCAAAGAGCACCCCTTGTATTTCTCTGTTCCCTCCACGTGGCTGAATATAGAGCAACTATCCAACACTGGCTTACAGAATTGGCCTGTATGGCAGCAGATTCACCCTAGTGATTCTCTCTGACTCAGACTGCCAGGAACATGCCTTTGTTTTCTCACTGGTAAATTTCCCCAGTGCACTTTGCTTTCTCTTGCCTCTGAGTCTTTGTCCAGCTGTACCTGCTGCCTGGAACACCTTTCCAACCCCCTTTCTTCCTAATTCTTGTTCATTCTTCAGATCTCTTCTCAAATTCACTTCCACCAGGAAGCCTTCTGTATGTGAGTCACTCAAGGACTGGGTTAGGGGCCCCAGCTCTGTGCTCCTGTGCCCCTTCAATCACCCCCCATCCCAGTGCATATGGCAACATGTTATTAGTTTCCCCTGCTGCTTCCTATGGGGACAAAGTGTGTAACTTGCTCTCCTTGATAGCTCAGCGTCCACCATGAGCTGGCATGGAACAAGTACCTAGTAATGTTTTCTGAATGAATGAGTGTGCTGGGCGGAGCTGGCTTCTACTGACTGTAGAACATCCCTAAGCTGTAGAAAAATCATATCCTCAAACGACAAATATGAGTGTGACCTGCTCCTGTCCCTTCTTTCAACACACACAGATGCCGGAACCTGTTTTGCAGAAGCAAGAACTTCAAAAGGCAGTGAGCTGTGCTCTGAAGGAGGGCAAGTGCTATGTCCATGGTTGGTGACACAGCAGTGACAGAGCCAGAAGGGGGCTCCTGATCATTCATGGACCAGAGGAGCAAGAAACAAAGCTTTGGCAACCCACCCCAGGGCCTCTTGTTACAGAAAAGCCTGACAATCAGAGTCGTGTTTGAGTCCATCTGGCTCCAAGCCTGGGCTGTATCAACCAGGGACACTGACTTAAATGTCCCAGGTGTGGAGCCTGGGTCTGGTCCCAACCTTGCACCTAACTCCAGGTGACCTTGACCGATCCCTTCTCTGGGCCTCTGTTTCTCTGTCTGTAGAGGAGGCAGAGTAAAGAAGACCTTAAGGGCCCTTGGAGCTTGAACGGCCCCCTGATTCTGTGTCAATTTGGGGTTAGAAACCCCCTGACATCCCAGAATTCCTTTCATGGCTACCGTCAGTGAAGAAGCACAAATTCAGCTCCGTGTTTATTGACTCGGCTTATAACTTCGGCTCCCTTTCAGGGTAAGGAGCTCCTGAAGCTTATGGCATGCTTATATGACCAATGCTTCTTCATAGAACATTAAAGATCCTGCGTCTCATGCTGGGATTGGGGGAACAGTTTCACATGCACCCTGGAAGCCAGGAAGCAAACAGAATATGGGCTTTTGGCAGGCTGCCCCGGGTTGGAATCCTAGCTCTGCCACTTTCCCACAGTGTGCTTGTCTCTTAATCACTTACCGCAGCTTTCTCTCTTAACAGCTAGATGAGCGGTGAGGAGCCTTTGACAAATAACCCCCTTAGGAGGACAGATAACAGTCTCTGCTCCTCGGGGTTGCTAGGAGGATTAACAAAGCTGGTATCTCTGGACAGTTTCTGAGCAGGAAGAGTCTCATGCAGCTAGTGTCCTCTGTTACAAAATAAGGAACCAAGGACCAAGAGAGGTCCCTTAAAACCCTTTGCAAAAACCTGGACTCCTGGGTGTGTAGGCTTGGGGATTGTGGGATGGAGCCATGTGGGCAGCGAAAAATATTCCCTTAAAAGTCTGAGTGGCTGATAGTTTCTGAGGCCAATTCCAGGGATGGGGGAAGTGAGTGCATTGCATCCTACAGGTTAGACCATGTGGTGGGATTAGAGTTATTTAGAGGGGGGACATTCCATGAAAGGGCCTGGAACTCTAAAGATGGGAGTTGGGGTGGGGGGATTCTGAGCTCCTGTTGGAATCTGGCTTCCAAGACGACCATACCATGCCCAGAGAAGCCGAGGCTTAGAGTAGGGTGGGACATGCCCTGCAAGAATGAATGGGACTCACCCTGCAGGCATTGGGACCTGAAGAGGTGCCCCCACCTGCTGACGGCTTGCATACCAGGGCAGTGACCTCCGAGGCGTTCTTACCTTGGGATCTCCACTTCTCCTCCTAACCCACTTAGAGAGGCTGTAAGGAGGAGAAAAGACTCTTGATGGTTTATAAAAAGCTGTCACCCCTCTATCCTGTACCATCGCATGTGGCAGGGCGGGGCTCCCTGGGCTGGAACTGTCCTGGTGCCAACCAAGTATCTCTTCAACAATTGACTCACAGAACTGACTCACCCATTTAGATACAGTAACTTCTGATCTGTTTTTTTTTTTTTTATAACCCCACAACCCTCATCACAATCATCCCACTCTGTGCACACAGGAATGAGCTCAAGGAAGCTGTATGCCAGCAGCCATTCACGGAGCCTAAGTCATTAGGGAGAAAATTAGAGTTCGGGGATGAAGGTGCTGTTTTGCCTCCTACTTCTGCCCCCTCCTCCTCATTCCACTCACCAAGCAGCAGGGACCCCCTCTGGCAGATGCTGGAGTGGGGGACGGCAGTCATGAGTTTGCAACTTACAGGTAAGGTGACTGGAGATCTTGCGTCAGATGACACCATCCCAGATCCCAAACGACCATGTGGCCCCGGGAGAATCTCTGGAAGCTGGGAGCCCCTCCTCAATAGAGATCTGCTGGAATGAGTTGGGGTTTGCTAGGCCAGCCCCAGAGGATGTTCTGTAACCTATGGACCTTCGTTGCCACAGGGGGAGCTTCCAGGGTGGTGTGCATAGCTCTGGCCTCACTGTAACAGGCAACGTGGGTGTCCTAGCCCACGTCCCCCGACACACACACTCATTTTTCTCACACACTCAGCTTGATAGATTTCAAATGGATGTACCTCTGTGTGGGGCACATCTACCCAGGGCTGATGAGGGCTGGTGGACAAATGCCCCCACTTCTTCCTCTGGCAGGGGAACAAATCTGAAGGGTCCCACACTTAACTCCCAAAGCCCCCCAAGGGGGACTGAGCCCCGGTGGCCCAAGCAGTGCCCTGTTTGATTACGTACCTGGACTGACTGCCTTCCCTCCCTGTGTCACTCCCCGCTTCCCCTATGGGTGCCTTCTGGAATCACTGCCTTCACTTTACACTCCCAAATCCCAGGTTCTGGGTCTGCTGCTGGGAACCCAACCCAAGAGCCTTGTAGCCTTAACAGCTAGATGAGTGTGAGGAGCCTTTGACAAACAAGAGCACAGGCATTCCCATTCAATTCTGCCTTTTTCTCTAAGAGTAGAACTTTTTATTTAAAACAGTTTAGGATAGATACCAACAAGCATTAGGAAATTATTTAAATATGGTATAAACAGAGGACTAAATTAGAAATAAATACAAGTACCTAAGAATACTATGTAATCTTTATAATGGTGCTTTAACCTGAGACATCGTCCCTTCCTCACCTTACGTGCTCCAAGCGTGGCCTGGAGCTCATGCTATGCAGTTCCAGGCTGCTGTGTATGGGGAAGGGGCTTTGTAAACAGTGAAGTGCTGAGCACACCTGACACATTATATATGGGTCACAATGCTCTTCCTAATGCTTCCCATGGTTTTTTGTTAATGACTTCATGACTAAAAAGGAGCTGGAATTTAGAATCACTAAACCTATCTCAGACATTAAACACTGAAAAAAAAAATACTTAGAGATAATAAGGCCTAAGACAATAGACATGATAGCTTTTAGTTTTTTGAAATTACCTTCATGAAGCAACTTGGCTGGGTCCTAGAAAAAAACTTCAGCCATGGTCTGGGTATTTTCCTGGGATCCTGCCCTGAGCCACAGCCTTCCCCACTCTGTGGTTTGTGCTTCCTCCTGTGCTCAGTGATGCGGCTGTGAGGTAGAGATGCACATGGGTGCATGCAGGCATGTGAATGCATCCTGGCAGAGGTGAAGGCCTCCAGTCAGCATGGTGCCCCTGGGAAATCCTTGCTAAGACCTTGGCATTTTATTGACATGGCCAAGGCCAGCTAGCCAGAGACCAAAGATGTCACCCTTAGGGATATATATAAGAAGTCAACATTTCAGCATCTTCATTTTAACAAGACAGGTGTTCAATTTAAAAAGTGGTTTGCTAACTTTTTCTTGAAAGTGGAATGCTCTCAGTTCCACCTCCACGGAAGGCCACCTGTGTTAAGTCAGGGCAAAACGAGGCAGCTCTGGCTGACGTGGGGGATCCTATAGCCCACAGCTCCCCCTGCAATTGAGACTTCTCCCACGAAGCCCAAGACCTTTAGGAACATGGTTTGAGAACTCCTGGACCAGATGCCCTCGAAAGCTTTTCCAGACCTTTCATTTAAAGCTATATGCTCATAAGGGCTCCAAAACAACACAGCCTCTGTGGGTGAAGTGGCTACAAAGACTCTTTTTTTTCACAAATGCAGAAATCTAAGTCCCAGCACATTAAATGGCAGGTCCCAGGTCTCAGAGCCAAGATTGTTCAGATCCCTGGCCACAACACCATAAAAAAGTTGGTCCCTATGGCTGAAATCTCAGCTATGCTCATCCATATACTGGTAGGTGTAGGTTAACAAAACAATTGTTTGAGAACACGTATCACTACCCCCAGGTAAGACAGTCACCTATTTCCAGAGGACACTGGATTCTGATAGCTGGAAGGAAAATGAGACTTCTTTACAACCACAGTCATCAACAAAAGGGTCTGAGGTGAGGTCTGAAACAGGGTCTACAGGCCCAGGTGTCAGTTCCCTGCTGGGCTGCACTCTACCGCCAACAAATCAGACCCCTGGAAAGGTGGGCCATTTGTTTCTTTCTTTGTAGGGAAAAGGGAGAGACCAGGAGCCCCCTTGGTGACTTGTGCCTCTGAGAGCTTAGTTTCCTGACCAGGAGGTGGGGGCAGGAAGGGTGGACGGCAGGAGGTAGACAAGAGGTGAGGCACGCTGATCAAGTGAACACTCCCAGGCGCTCTGAGCTCAGGGGCCCAGAGGTCTCCGGGGAGCCTGGGGGAGGGAGAATCCTCCCAGCCCTCGGGGAGCCTGGGGGAGGGAGAATCCTCCCAGCCCTCGTGTGGACAGTGCCAGTGACGAGCAGGGCACTGAGTACACACATCTCTTTCGGAGCCCTCACCACAGCGCAGTGGTAGCTGCAGATGAGCAAACCGCGGTGGGGAAGGAAGGAGGCTTACCCAGAGTCACTCAGCCAGTGAATGGCAGAGCTGAGATCTGAACCCAGGTCTGTCTGATATTAAAAACCATGCAGTTCCATGACTGAGAGAGTGGGATCTGAACAACAACCACCCTTTCCGTTTCACTCCAACACCCTCTGCTAACAGACAATTTCTACTGCGGCCCACCTTAGGGGCTCATGAATCAGCAGGGTGAGACTCCGGGGAGGAGGCAGCTGGGTGGATGCTGGAGAAAGGGCATGAGACAGACAGCGATGGGCCCCCACATTCCCTCCCCCAAATCGAGATGGCCCCTGTGGCGTCAGTCCTTGAGGCCCACTGTGATTGACCTCACCTGTTTCATGTTGTCCAGGGATGGGATTTCTGACTGGCCTGTCACCCCAGAGACAGTGGGGTGATCTGACACTCAGTCTCTGACCTCAGCCCATCCTTGTCTCTACCACTGTTGGAGCTCAGCCCAAAGCTGAGGCCGTGGGATGGGGTGGCCCCTTACTGCTCAACCCAACTGAGAAACAGCGTCCAGCTGGGGTCCCCCTGCTGCTGCAGTGTGCAGGATGACCTCCCCTGCCAGGTCAGCCCAGGGATGGCGCCCCCAGCTCTCAAGTCTCAGTAGCATCTTGGGTCCTTGGCAAGCTCAGCAGCACCAGACTCGGGGGCAGCTGGGGGAGGCTCACCTGGCCATGTAACAGCCTGGCATCCCACCTCTGACCTCGGTCCTTGGGAGACTCCCGGCCCTGCAGCTGCCAGTGCTGCTATTCTCAATTTCTGACTCCCTCCCACCCTCTTCCTCCTCTTCCTCCGAGCAGCTGTCCCAGAAGATCAGTGTCTGAAGAGAAACCGGGGGCTTCCCAGGGTCCAGATGCAGCTCCAGTGATGAGTCCCAGTTGGTCCAGGAGAAGTCGTCTTTCGGGGGCTCTTTCAGGGAATCCGAGTCCTCAGAGAATTGAGGTAGTGGGAGATGCTCCTGACACCTGTCCCCACCTGGCCCTGGGCCCGGCCCCTTCTTGGCCAAAGAAGCAGAGGACCCAGCCTCGTCCCCGGGGGAGGAGCCCACAGGGCTGGCCCAGCTTCCACCTGAAGAATCCCAAACAGGGGAGCCTCTGACCCGGACCAGAGGAGCCCAGGGCCCCCCTGCCTCAGCATGCCCGGGGAGCCGGTGCACCCGCCGGAGGAAGGGGGGTGGCTCACTGTAGGGCTGGAAGCTGAGGCTGCCGCCCGCATCCGCCTCATCATCCTTCTCCTCAGCACTGCCCTGTGATGCCGCCTGGACGGTGGCTGGGGCCCTGACTCCAGGGCTCAGAGGGACCCTTCTGGTCAGTTCCTTTTGCGGGCAGAGGACCAGGTCATCTGGGGACTCTGGGCCCCTGGGCTGAAAGGTTGCCACGGGGTGTCTGTGTCCAGAAAAGTCCTGATTTGGAAATGGGAGACAAGAACAGAAAATGCAGGCTTTCCTGACGCATGAGTGTACTCATTTGGCTTCCCCTGGAAACAGACCCGATACAAGGGTTCCAATGTAAGTAGTTTCTTTGGGAAATGACCCTAGGAAATGCTATCAAGGGAGTGGGCAAGTTGGATGGCAGTGTGGGGAGCGGCCAATAGAGGTGTGTTATCAGGCAAGCTGGAGCTTCCACCCGCTGGGGATGCAGAGAGACACTGAGTGCATTTGTCTCAGAGCACCATCAGGTGAGAGACAGAAGGGGTGGTGGAGGTGTTAATCCCCTGGCACTTGGCAACCTGCCACGTGGGGACAAGAGGCCCGAGGAAGCCCCAGGAGACGGATGCTGGCTGCTAGAAGTGGAGCTGGTGACTTTCCATGTGATAGGCTTGTGGAGGGATGGGGCCGGGGACAGACTTGACTAACAGAGGTGGTTGCTCAGTGAGTGGGACTTCCCTGCAGCTCCCAGAGCCAAGAACTTAAAAAATACTCATGTGTGGCAGGGCCACTCAGAATCCAGCCTCAGAGTCCCGACGTGACCCAGGTGCCCAATGAGCCTCACCTATAGCCCCCGCCTCCTGTTCCACACCCTCATCTGCACAAGTCTGACCCAGCTGACCTCTCTGGATTCCCCCCTCCACCCAGCTGGCCCCTAGGTTCTAAGAGTGAGCCAGCAGCCGAGTAGGAAATTCCAGAGTCGGCCTGGGTAAGGCTCACCCTCAGTTGAATTGTGAAGTTGTGAATGCTGGGACCCTTCTAAGACATCACCTTTTGGCATACCTCCTCCCCAGCCCCGTCTGTGCATCTCCCCTGAGTCCCAAGGCTGGGGGCTCTGCTCTTGGCACCTGACAAATCCTTAGCAAAGATGAAGCTATTTCACTAAAGGGGCTGAAGGAACCTTTCCCTCCCAGTTATATTTGCTATTTGAAATTAGTGCCAAAGGAGTGAGTTACTAATGGTGGAAATTCAGACACGAAGTTGGGTGATGTTTGGCATTCTGGATGATTTGATATTCTACATGAACTATCTCCAAGTCTGCCCTCACGTCCTTACTCAGCAACCCTCCCCCTCTGTTGCACATCCCCAGATCTGCCATACCAGGGCCCGTGGCGTCTTTGCCCGCTGAAGCCAAGGATTTCCTGTGAAGCTCTTCCAGATCACACGGCCGGTGGCAATGACCAACAGCAGTAGCCCCAGAAGTGGTAGCAGCACCAGGAATGCCCAGCTGGCTCCTCAGGAAGGAAAAATAACAACAACTACAGACACAAGAGTGGCTCCCATCTAGCAACTGCCTGTGTGCAGAGGGCTTCGCGTACGTTATCCAAAGTCATCTTCGTGAGAATAAACCTCTCCTACAGATTGGGCAAACCAAGATTCAGAGAGGTTATGAAAGCTGCCCAAAGACACACAGTGTGTGGTGGAGCTGGGATTCTAATTGAGGGGAGTCTGTCTCTGGACTCATCCTCTTAACCACCATTATTATGAAGATCCTGAGGTCCAGGGGGAAAAGTCCCCACTTCCGTACCACTTTGTACCCACCTGGGGCCTCCAGGAAGAAGCAGGTAGGCTTGGAGAACTCGCTGTATTTAGGGTTCCCAAAGGTGTAGATGGTTCTGGCGCTGAGGCAGTGGTGTCCGCTGGCTGCTGGCTGGAGGGGGATGTGGACTGGCTGGTCATGGGGAGTGACTGGAAATCGGGTCTGTGTGGAGAGAGATGCAGAGGTGAGCAGATTTGCTGTAGGGACTGGTCTGAACAGCCAGGATGGGGTGGGCTTGGCAGGCGGGATACAGCTATGTTCCCCACATATTCTTCTCCTGCATTAAAGTTTGAGCATTAAGGGAGCACTTCCCAACATTATCTGGTTTCTTTTCCATTGAGTCTCAAGGTAGAGGCGTTTGGGTTCAAAAACTCTGCCACTCAGAGTCACTCCTGTGTGCACCCCCAGGGCCTGCTGGTCCACATTTTTGGGGGCAGATTCTCCTCAGGCTTCCTACCCTCAGGGCCTCTCAGTTTATCAGTGGGGGGGGGCATCATTCAGCCATTCACGGACACAAAACTCTGGGGCTTCCCTGTCCAATACAATAGTCACTGCTGAGCCCTTGAAGTGTGGCTGGTCCAAGCTGAGATGTGCATTAAGTATAAAATACACACTGGTTTTCAAAGACTTATTGGAAAAAGAATGTACCATATCACAGATTTTTATATCAATCACACGTTGAAATGATAACATTCTATTGAATGAAATAAAGTACATTTTAAAATAAATTTAGAAGGGACTAGCAGTTACCAAAGGGAAAGGGGATGGGGAGGGCAGGTAGGAAGGAAGGGAGAAGGGGACTAGGGGGTCTTATGATAAGCACACATAATGCAGTGGGGGGCATGGGGAAGGGAGTATATGCACAGAAAAGACAAGTAGTGACTCTATGGCATCTACTACGCTGATGGACAGTGACTGCAATGGTGTATGAGGGGGGGACTTGATAATATGGGTGAATGTAGTAACCACAATATTGCTCATGTGAAACCTTCATAAGAGTGTATATCAATGATACCTTAATTTAAAAAAAAAGAGTAAATTCCCCTGTTTTTTTTACCTGATTGAATGAGGAACATTTAAAATTACCTATGTGGCTCACATTAGATCTCTACTGGACAGTGCTGGTCTAGAATATTTGTGAGGTTCTTGGAGACAGGGACCATGTGGAAAGAAGATCTGTGTCCCTAGAATTCAGAGTGTGGAGGTGGTGGGGAATGAAAAATGAACAGGCATCAGTAAACTATAGTCCCTGTGGGCCAAATCCAGCCTGCCACCTTTTTTTGGAAATAAGAGTTTTATTGGCACACTTAAGGTCAGTGGCTCACAGGTGCAGAGCTGAGTGTGAGCATGTGCAGGGGCAGGATGCCCCCTACTTGGCCTCTCAGGTGGAGAATGGAAGGGGTGGGCCACAGGCCAGCTGCACTGCACAGAGTTGGGGGGCACTGCCAGGAGTGAGGGGTATGTGAGAAAGCTTCCTGGAGGAGGTGTGCAGGGAGTAGGCTCAGGAGGGTGAGGAGCTTGGGGGTTTGGCGGGCCAGTGAGGGAGGGAGCCCAGCCTAGGGGCAGGAAAGGGGCTTCCCACCTTGTTCCCAGTCCCCTCCTTCCAGAAATCCACTTCGTACTTCAGATCTGGTGCAGGCATGCAGAGGGGTAGCTGGTATGTGGCACTGATGCTCAAGATCTCCTCTGTCCGCATGACTACCAGGGCGGGCGGGGCCGGCTCCACTGCAGAGAGAGAGCACACCTGTCAGTGCCCTCTGGGGGCCAGCGTCCCCAGGCAGGCTGCTCCTCACGCAGCACAGAGAGCTTCCCCGGAAGGGGTAAGTGGCATCAGTGTTTGTCTGACACCTACTGGGTGAGAGCCTTACGTCCATGAACCACTGCAGGGGTTCATCCGCTGTCCTGGCCGGACGGCCTTCCTGCCTCCTTCCCACCCTTCCTCGCCTGTCCATCCAGCTCCCCATCCTCCCTTCTTCCTAATCATTCTCCCTTCCCGCCAGTGTTCCTTCCTTTTACCGAGCCAAACGCCTACCTTTCTGCTCCCCCATCCTTCCCATCCACCCATTCCCCTCCCCTCGCCGTTTCCCTCCCTCCCTCCCCCCTTCCTCCTGTAACTCTCCTTCCCTCCTGTTCATCCGTCCCTTCCGGCAGCCTTCCTTCCCTCTATACTCTCTACCCAAGGACCATCCACCCGCCTTTCCCTCCCCGTCCTCCATCTCTCCATCCTTTGCTCCCTTCCTCTTAAGCGTCCTTCCATCTAACCTCCTCCCCCCCGCCCCCGCCATCCTCTCCATGCTTCTGTTCTTATCTACCCACCTTCCCCTCCTTTCATCCATCAGCCCAGCCAGCTACTTCCCGCCCAGTTCATCTCTTCCTCCTTCCCTGCCATCCCCTCTCTTCCAGACCTGTTTTTCCCTCTCATACTTTGAGGAGCCTAGGCCACAAGTCACAGATCCCAGCTCCCCAAGGCTACGGTCTGAGAACGTATCCTCCCCTCACCAGCCCACCTCACTCTCGATCTGCTGAGGGCCTTGCCTAAGATCAGAAAGATCTAGATTCACATTCCATCTCCACCACTTACTAGCTGTGTCTCCTGGCAAGTTATTGAACTGCTGAGAGTTTTGCTTTATTTATTTAAAAAAAATGAGTTTATAAAAACAAACCTCACAGGTTGTTGTGAAGATCAGAAATAAAATATGTTGGGGAAAAAAGTGCTGCCTTCACTCAATGTTAACACTGATGATTTCTGAATGCCGTTAAGCATGGGAAATGTTTTCCTCTCTATTTTTAACTTCTTTACTTCCTAAATTTCTACACTGTATAGTAATTGCTTTTGCAACTAGAAATTTTTAAAATTGTTTTGTAGAGAGGCTGAATATCAAAGAAAATAGGAATAATTATATAAAGTTCCTGGTGGAGTTCATGACCAAGGTTGTGTTCAGTGGATAATGGGCATCTCTAGCAGGAGGTACGAACTGAGTTGTTGTACAGACTCAGGCTGGTGGGACTCCCCTAACTGCCTGCCATGAAGTCAGGCTGCATGGACATGGGTGGGGGCTCACGGTGGGCTGCCCCAGAGAGCTGCCTTCTGCTTTGGAGAAATGGGAGACGGATGGCTAGGACAGCAGGACCACTTCGCCAAGTTCCTGGAAAAAGAGGTTCCCCCTTGTCCCCTACCCACAGACCTACCTTCAAAAAGGTAATCCAGGTACTCAGACTCTACCCAGGGAGACCTGGCGTGGAGAGATACTGCCTGCACACGCCCCTTGAACTTGTTGTACAGGTCTTGTTTCTCCAGGCACATCAGAGAACACGCCAGCTCTTGGATTCCCAGACACTTTCCCACTTTCCGCCACCGTCTGGGGTTTGAAGAGCTGAGGAGGAGACAGCAGAGCTTGGGTTGCGGACAGCCTCTCGGGTGAGGGGATGCAGAGAACATGTGCTCATGTGTCTCTCCATCCGTCTGTCCAACCAGCCAGCCATCGGCCAAGACAGAACAGGAATAGAGAGACACGCGAGGGAACCTGGTTGTGCCCCTCACTGGCTCTGGGACCTCACGCTGATGGCGGCTTGGGGAAGGAACAACAAAAGCAAAAGCCTTGCAGCAGGGAAGGAGCTTGAGCTGCACAGGAAGAAGCAAAGAGGCCAGTGTAGCTGAAGCCCGGTGGACAAGGGAGGGCTGGACATGCATGCAGAGAGTCGGTGGCAGACAGAGCCGGGGCAGGGGCTACCCACCTTTTAAAAAAAAATTTTTTTATTAACATATGATTGATATACACTCTTGTGAAGGGTTCACATGAAAAAACAATGTGGTTACTACATTTACCCATATTATCAAGTCCCTACCCATACCCCAGTGCAGTCACTGTCCATCAGTGCCGCAAGATGAGGGGCTACTCTTCTTAAAAGGAGTTTGGATTTTATTCCAAGTGTGATAGGAAGCCAGGAGAAGGTTCTCAATAGGGGCCTGAGGGGATCTAACTTATGTTTTTAAAGATCACTCTGATACAGCAGCAAGGGTTTGAGGTTCAGGAGAGAACATGGGAGATGGCGAGAGTGGTTGCCCCGGGGGTTATTGGGGAGGAAAAGCCAACAGGATATGCTCATGGGTTGGAGGGAGAACATGAGGAGGAGGATCAAGGGCTACTCCTGGGTCTGGGGTCTGAGCAGTGGGTGAGCGAAGAAGGCTTCAATGGAGGAAGGCAAAGAACAGGTCAGGGAAGAATTCCTCTGTCATGTTCTTGGTGGAGTTACACTATGTAAACAATAACCAAAAAGGCTAAAAGGACTGCTGGAGTAGTTATATTAATATGGGACAAAATATTAACTCTAAGGTAATAATAAAAATGAAAAGAATCACCACATACTAGTAATGATTCCATTTACCAGGGAGATATAAAAATTCTAACCTACTAAATAGCTTCACACTACACAACAAAAACAGCCCAAACTACTTCTTATGTTATTTATAATATTAAAATACTAAAAAACTGTTATTATATGAAAGATACACATACACACAAAGAAATAGAAACTCCATGGTTATAATGAGAAATTGTTCGTATGCCTCACTCTGTAAGCCAGGCCCCACTGCTCACATCTGGACGCTTCAGTGCAGGGACCGGGCCAGAATGGGAGGGGCACAGCTTTAGGGTCAGATAGACTTGGGGTTTAATTCTGGCTCCATCACTGGCTTCCTCCAGCAAGACTCTGGGCTCAGTTTCCTCACCTCAAAACTGGGGGGAAGGCAGTGCCCGCCCGGTGTTACTGGGGGAAGAGGTGAAGTACTCATGGAGGCTTTAGCGCCCTGCCAGGTGCAGAGTGGGTTCTGAGTACCCAGCAGCCCCTTCCCATTCCTGCCTCCTCCTCCTCTCCTGTTCTAGACTAACCCTCCTGAACTGTGCTCATCATCTTACTCACCTACTAAAGACCTTCAAATAATCCCCACCTTTGTGCCAAGAAGGCAGGTGTGCTCCCAGCAGCAGTGGCTACCTGGGCTGCCAAGCTGAGAAGGACGCCAAGACTCTGAGCACGCTCTGTGGGGAAAAGGGCGACCATCTAGCGCTACGAAACAACTCGAGCAACTCATCCAGGGCCTCAAGAATTCCATCATCCGGCCTCATCGCTCTCCTGGAGCCCCTCTTCAACTTGCCTCAGAGACCCACCCCAACCCTGGGCAGGCTGGTCACCTGTGCACGTTCTCCCGTCAGTGTCATTCCCACCTCCAGACCTTTACCAAATGCCCTCTCCAAACGCAGGCCACATGCCATCTCCGGTGGGAGGCAGAAAAACCAGGAATGCTGACCGCACTGAACGCAGCTGTCCTAGGGAAGCCCCCGACCCCGCCCACCAGCCTGGTGGGGCCCCTCTACCTTTGATAAGCCACTGAATAGGTGACGTTCTGGGGGTTGCCAGGGCCTGGGAGCCAGGTCAGATACACACTGAAGTTCCGGGAGAGCAGCGACACATTCTGGGGAGGGGCCAGATGGGGTCGCCCTGTGGTGGAGAGAGAGGTCATGGGGCCTGGAGACGAGGGGCATTTGGGGTGGAGGAGGGGCCTGGCAGGCAGTCAGGTGCTCACTGATTTGAGAAGCAGGAGTCATCTGGGGTGGCTGAAGTACAGAGGCCCTGACAAAGGCTGGGAACCCGGGGGTCAGGATTCCAGTTGCAGCTGTGCCACCCATTGGCTGTATAGCAGCCCCTTCCCCTCCTAGGCCTCTGTGGCCTCTTTAAGCATGAATCTCCTGCCCACTCTGGCACCTGACGGTTCCAGTAGAACAACACAGAACAGGAACCATCTAATGGATTCTTGAACTCCAGTGGGAACAGCCCCGAGGGTCTCAAGAAGCAGGGGCTCTGTCCTATTCTCAGCCACGTGCCCAGAGTCTGCCTGCAGGGCCGCGGGCACATTGTAGATGCATAGTCAGTATGTGTCGAGTGAATGAATGAATATTGTGATAACCTGGATTATTCCAAAGGCCTCCTAACTTGTCTCCCTGCTTCCAACCTTGTCCCCTCAATCCCTTCTCCATACAGAGCAAGGGTGAAAGTCAGATCACAGCACTCTCCTGCTTTAAACCCTCTACTGGCTTCCATGTCACTCAAGGCTAAATCCAAAGTCTTCACTGTCATCCACAAAACCCTATGCGATCCCACCCACTGCCCTCCCACTCTCCATCCTTTCCAAGCTACACTGGCCTTTTTGCTGTTCCTGCAGCATGGGAGGTGCACTTCCACATCTAGGCCTTCCTGTGAGCTGTTCCCTCCGTCTAGACTATTCTACCCCTAGATGCCCATCTGGCTCACTCCCTAGCTTCCTTCACATCTCTGTTCAGATGTCACTGCCTCAGGGACACTTTACCTAACCACCTTTAACTGGCCCCTATTGCCCCCTCCTTTGGCACCTCTTCCTTCTCATTGTTAGCTGTCATCTTCTGAAATGCATATCTGATCATACTACTCCCCAGGTTCATGCCCTGCTCAGAATAAAGTCCCTACTCCTTATCGAGGTATGTGAGGATCTACCCAACTTGGCCTGGCCAGGTCATCTGGTTGACTTCTTCCTGACAGCTCCCCCACATGCTCACCAGGCTGCAACCAATCTTCCTTCTTGCAGACCTCAAATCACTGCAGTCTTTGAACCCAGGTGTCCCTGACTGCCTGGTGTTCACCATCTTCTCTTTTAGACTTGATTCAGTTGTCACTTCCTCCACGGAGTCCCCCCTGACATCTCTAAGAAGTGGTGATGTCCCTGCAGCTGTTAATAATAGCACCTACCACATATCAAGCCCTAACTCTCTGCCAGGCACGATGCACATTACCTGCATTTTCTCTTTCAATCTTCCCCACATCCCTAAGAGGTGGGTACTAATTATGATCATCACATCAGATGAGGAAATGGAGGCCCTCTCAGCTAATAAGCTGTAGAATCAGAATTTAAATCCAGGCCTAGCTAACTCCACAGTCGAGTTCTTGACTGCCTGCACTTCCTCCTCTAGGTTCTCATGGCACCTGCTCAGCTTTATTCTCCCAACATCTAGGGACCACTACTGGTCAACAACATCCATTGACCACCGCATGTCTTAAGTTTCAAAGAGGAATACAGCTCCATTTCTGCCCTTTAGGAGCTCATGATCCCATAGAGAATTCAGCGCTCTGAAGCATCACATGGGCCTTGGTGAAAATCCACACAGTTACAGAACGGTATCAGGAAGGCAGAAGCCACATCTACCGATGGCCCTCAGCTCTGCTCCCCACCCCTGGCTTTTAGAGCCAGATATGGGGGCTACTTCCAGCCCATCCCATGTCTTCCAGTTGGAGCTGGATCACCAGGTTGCTGATGCTGTCACGCCCAGCTTCTGAACTTTCTAGCAGGTGGCTGGCAGGAGGCTACAGTCTGTCTGCAAGTAGCTTATAAGGTATCCTGTGGGCAGGACAGGTTCAAAGTCTGAGCTTGGCCACAGTGGAGAAATAGAGGCCAAAGTATTTACCCTCTTTTGAACCTTCAAAGGGTGCCAGCCACTGGTTTGGCACTTGATACACAAAACCTCATTCAGTCCTCAGGACAAACCACCCTAGGGGTGGGTATCATTCTCCTTCATGCAGGGACACTGGACTCAGAAACAGAAGGCAAGTAATTTGCCTGAGGCTATACAGCCAGTCTGTAGAGGAGCCAGGATTTGAACCTGGATCTTTATCCTATACCATCACACTAGCTTGTGTGGTGTACATTTCAGTAGCCTTCAGGTAAAGGTACAGCCAGGTCTAGACAGGAAAACTATTGGATTTGGGTTTGACAGTGAAACGGGGGGCAGAGGACCCTCTCCCCTCCCCCCAATAAATACACTGTCTCTCTATCAGCTTCAATGACACTCACTGCCTGGGGGCGCCAGAAGCTGGGCATCCCTGAGCTGACCTGGGTCCATGGACAGTCCCTGCCCCAGCTTCCCACTCCACAGCCAAAACCGGTTGTGACTGTTCTGTGTGTCTCACTTCTGCCTTCCTTCTTGGGCAATTCCCTTAATCGCTCTGAGCCTTAGTTTCCCATATGAAAAAGGAGGGAGAAAATAATACCTACCTCATAGGACAGATGGCTGGTGATTTTTAAATAGGATAATGGGGTGCCTAGCACAAAGAAGCTGCTCAATAAATGTTGACTTAATATTAGTAATAGATCGTGCCCAAGGTCCCTTCTAACTCTTACATTGTTAGTCCGAGACTAAGAAGATGGCCTAGGGGCAAATTCTGAACTTCTTCCTGGATAGTTGGGGCTTGGTGGCTGGGACCTATCTGAGAGTATTTGGTACTGTGCCCCGTTTTTACCAGTGAGAGCTCAGTTAAAGATGGCTTGTTATAATGACAGTGGGGCACAGGCTGAACTGAACCCTTCCCTCAGGCCTGGGTAGGGCTCCTGACACCCCCACTCCGGGCGAAGGTGATGGGGAGGGCAGGGCACTTTGGTTGGCTTCCCTTACTAACGAGGGTCAAATGTGATAGTAATGCAGGGGGCAGTGCTTTTAGGAAACCTTAAGAAGCACTTTATAAATAAAGGCCACAGATTTTTAAACTGCCACTTTATTCCTGTTCACCTGAAGCTGACGTGGGATTAGGAAACTGGAGCAGATTCCTCCCGGAAAGGAATTTCAAAGACTGGAATCTGTTTGGTTCGTGGCAGCAGAAAACCGGTGGTGGGTGGGCAGGGCCGACTCGGACACCTGCTCCGGTGGCTGCGGGCAGGCTGCGGCCCCCGTCCCTCCTCCCCGAGCTCAGAGTCCGAGGGCGGGCGCCCCGCCACCCCCAGCCGCCCGCCGCCCCGCGCCCGCCACCCGGCAGCCACCGCCCCGCGCGCCCCGCGGCCTTACGTGGCGCCGACTGCAGCAGGCACAGGAGCAGCGGGGCCCAACGCCCGGCCCCCACCATGTCGCCGCTCCGCCGCGCGCTGGGGCGGGGGTGGAGGTGCGGCCTCCCGACACGGGGGTGGCACGGACGCCGCCTGCAGCCAACGGGAAGCCGAGCGCCGCCCGCCCCGCCCCGCCCGCCGGGGCTCCCGGGGCCTCCCCTAGGGCGGCCCCGCCGCCCGCGTGTGTAGCCCCGGCTCGGAAACCACCCCGGGCTCCCGGGTGCCTCCACTTCGCTCTGGTTTGCCCAAAAACCCTCGCTTTGGGCGGGGGACCAGTAAACCCGTGTCTGGGGGAAGGGATGGAGAACTTTGTTAATAACCACAGCTAGCATTTCTGAGTTGGGACTTTTTAACAGGACTGAGAGTTCGGGGCCAGCCTTACAAGTCTCAGACCACTGGGCGCATCCAAGCGTGCTCTGTGTGCCAGGCCCTAAGCCAAGCCCTTTCTACCCATTACGTACCGTACTCCCCGCGAGCATCCTGTGGGCCGGTCCTGTTCCTCTACATTTTTCATGCCGGCGTGGCAGCCTCCAGAATGGAGTGAACTTATTCTGGGAAAGCGGGTCTCTCCCAGGCCAGAGACTGTGTGTGGCGCATTACCAGACACCTGAACAGTAATCACTTCCAAATAATGGAACCAGCCCCATGGCAGAAAGGTCTACAGTCATTAAAAAGGATGTTGCCGAGGGACACGTAGTGACTCCGGGATGTTTACAGGACACTCAGTAGCAGAATAGCAAGTACTGAAACACCGCACCATTTTAAAAAATGTCTATCTGTAGGTACTGAGAACAGAAACGTTGTTAACATTGATAACACCAATATGTTATTACCTCTGGGTGGTGAGGATATATTTTCTTGTTTCTTCTTTTTGTTCATGTTTAGTTTCTAAGGTTTTCAGTAGTGAATATGTATTGCTTTTCCCACAAGAAAAGTCACTTTTACTATAAACCTTTTCATGGCTCTCCTTTTTTAAGTGTTATTTTCTGTCCTTCCACAACTCTCAGGGGAGGTATTGCTTCCTCTTTACAGATTCTGAGAACCCACAGAGCGTATGCAGGTGCTGGATTCTGGTTTCAGCCCCATGCCTATCTGATTCCGCAGACACACTGCCTCTGGTTAACTGCTTTGAACAGTCTGTGGGTTTCAGTGACAGGCCAGGTGACTGTCGGTCAGCTGTGGCCATGGCCACGAACAAGGACCTGACAAGTAGCAGAGAAGATCCTGCAGCTGGTCTCTGTCACAGATGCTGGCTCTTGCTTGGATCCCAGCAGTTCTGGGAGACAGAATGTATTTTCACAGAGCTTAGTGGATCCCAAAGTTGCCATGAGAACCCTCCTACATTGCTGATGGGATTGTAAATTGGTACAGCCACTATGGAAGGCAATGTGGAGGTTTCTCAAAAAACTAAAAATAGAAATATCATGCAACCCAGAAGTTCCACATCTTGAAATTTGCCAGAAGAAAGCCAAACACTGATTTGAAAAGATGCATGTACTCCTATGTTTATTGCAGCATTATATACAAGAGCAAGATGTGCAAGTAATGTAAGCACTGATCAATAAATGAATGGATAAAGAAGATGTGGTACATATGTACTATGGAATATTACTCAGCCATAAAAAAGAATGAAATCTTGCCATTCCCAGAAACATAGATGGACCTAGAGGGTATTAGGCTTAGTGAAATAAGTCAGACAGAGAAAGACAAATACCATATGATTTCACTCATATGTGGAATCTAAAAAACAAAACAAATGAGCAAACAAAAAACAAATAGACTCATAGACACAGAGAACAGACTGGAGGTTGCCAAAGGGAGAGGGTAGGAAGATGGATGAAACAGGTGAAGGACAAAAATTTTAGTGAGAATGTTTGGTATCTTGATCCAGGTGATGGTTACATGAGGGTATACACATGTCAAAAACTCATGGAGCTATATGCTAAGATTTGTGCATTTTATTGTATGTACCTCAATTTAGAAAAAAATTTTAAGTGCCCTGAGTGTTGCCCTGGGTACAGACATTTGGAAATTTCAGGAGGATTCTGGAATTTGCATTATGCTTCCAGCACCATCAGGACTCTTACCAGGAGCTCAGAGGGGCCATATGGAAGAGGCCTCATGTGGGAGGCATGCTTAAATATCTTTGAATCTCCTCTGAAACTGTGATTTCACCCAATCAACTGCACCACTTTCAGACCCAGAATCCCACTGAAACAAGAGCATTCTGGCAGTGAGGACAGAGGTGTCTTTATTTGTCTCTGCAAATAAAGCCACCTGCATGGTTTGTCTGAATTTTTAAAATTTTATTATAAAATTTGCCACATACTTGTTCTCTCCTGTTCCCTTTCCTTCAACCCATGATCTCAAGTTAGGAATTGTGGATGCCTTGCTGCATCCATATGAAAGGACATTTTGTGACACAAAGGCTAGGCAAGTTACATCTCTCAAAAGCTTAAAAACAGTCATCTTAGATGCAGGTCAGAAAATCTCAGTCAATTACCATGACCTAGGTTCTATACAGGTCCTCAGTGTGCTGCTTCAGTTTCTTTTCAGTATTTCAAATACTGATGATAAATCCATTCTGGAGTAATATGGGTATATGTGTGTTGAGATCTCTATCGAAACATCATTCAATAGCTTTAGTATTTATTTGTGTCCTTGTTATGCAGCAGGCACTACAGTTTACATATATGATAGTATTTAATCCTCACAACTCCATGAAGTGGGTATTAATATCCCTTTTAACAGATGAAACTCTGAGAGGTTACACTGATTGCCCAAGTCACACAGCTCATTAGTGACTGGGTTGGGATTTGGACAGGGGTCTGGCTGTCCTCCAAGTCTGTGGGTTTAAAACCTCTGCTACTCAGTCTCCAGATGTTAAAGGGCAGACAAAAATAGAAATCCCCCCTCTGGAGCACTTCTCAATTTGCAAAGATCACAGCACTAAACTCCTATAAGTGCTTGAGTGTGGCTTCCTCTTTGGATTGGATTATAGGTGGAAGCAGGGATGCTGGTAAACATTTAACAGCTGGGCCTTGGGGAACAGGGGGGAAATGCCGCTTGACAATATTTGCTAATTTCTGTGGTGTAAATACCTCCACCTGGTCAATTTCAACCTGAGGTCACTGAACACAGAGTCGGGAAGATACACACACAGTTGGCCCTCCTGAACCTGTAGGAGCCTACCCAAGCCTGCCACAGGGTGGAAGAACTACGCTGAGCTTTTACATGTGTAGAACAAACCACATCCCACCCAAGCCCTAAAAGGACTAGAGGGATTATGTTGAAAGTCTCTGGTCCACAGCATGAGGCTCAAGATCTCTTACACAACATTTGAAAGCTTTTAAACTTGGCCTCCACCTACTTTCTGAAGCTGCCCTCCAGTTCTCCATGCTCCAGCCACAGAGTCCTGCTGGTTCCCGTCTCTCGCCCTCTCTCTTTCTCCCTTGCCAGGCTTACCCTCCCCTAATCTTCTAGCCAATTCCTGTTCTTGCTCCCAGTCTCAGCTCTATGGCAGGAGCTTTCCTCAATTCCTGACTTGATTTGCTCCTAATCCCGATGTACATCTTCTTTGCAGTACTTAATCACCATTTCATAGAAATCACTTTTGTGCTTTTAATATCTCTCTTCCTAGATACCTGGCACACAGTAGGAACCCAGGGAAGACTAGCAGACCTTCAGTATACAGGGCTCAGTCCAATGCAGTTTAGTAAGCCCCAAACAACTCAGCCCCCCTCCTGGATCTTAGCTAGCACAAGGTAGCCACTCACTAAACTGTACTGAGCTGAAGTTGGCATGTGACTCATACTCAGAAGACCTCAGAATCTCTTCTAAAAGTATGACTTCACAGTCACACCTCCCTTCATAGATGGGATTTTATAATCATACCTCTTCCACTGACCTGAGAATAATGTATATAAAACTACATTACTGTGTGAGGATTCCCAGCCTTCCCTTCTTTGCTGGTCTGGTACCAGCAAAGGGTCCAGCAAAGTTGGACTGATGGACATTGGAAAAGGCAGGAGAAGAGAAAAAAAGTAAAAGCCAAAAGGGTTTGGGCATTTGTAAAAGAAAGGAGCAAAATTAGGGGCCAGCTGCCATGCATATGAGATGTTAAGAAGCCAGAGGTTGAGAAAATGGATTAAAAATTTTTTTGCTCTGTACTAGGACTGGAAACCCTTTTGGTGAATTTTTTTAAAAAGGCTAAATAAAGGTCTAAGTGGTTTGAAACTATTATTTTGAGTGTTGTTTTTCTTGCTGCTATTGCTGTCATGCAATGCAGGCCCCAAAACAAGAGCAAGAAGGCCCATTTTTAAATGGTAGTATTATTTAAGACTTTATCAGTGACAAGGATGGAAATCCCAAACCAGTTTAAGGAAACAAAAATTCTTCAGGCTTATTGAATTAGGAAATTCAAGGATTGGTGTGGCTATGGGATGGCTCTAACAGAAAAAGATTCTGACTGGCCTGGCTTGGGTCACATGTCATTCCCTAACCCAGTAAGTGTGATCAGGCAGATGGCATACTCTAAATGGTCAGTCTGGATATTACGCCCTCCCCTGGGGAGGGAGGGATGCATGGAGCACCCTGATTAACAGGCCCACTAAGTGGAGCAAAGAAAGGGTGCCCCCACCTCCTGCCCCCACCAAGAATGGATGCTGCAGAGACGAAGAGCACACACCCACTACAGAGGGTCAGGTATGAGGCGACCTCAGAGATCATCCACACCAACTTCCTACTCTGAAAGTTTCCCATCTCCAAAATCCTGGAAATATGAGCATCCATTTGCTGCTTGGACTCTCCAGTGATGAGCTCTTACTATCTTTTGGGGCTGCCCATTCTTTTCTGAGCAATTCCTGTTAGGTACATCTTAAATTGACCTACAGCCTTGTAACATCCTGCAATCATCTAATGCATCCTTTTGGAACTGCACAGAACAAAGTAACCCCCTTCTCTCGATGTGGACCTTTCAGATGTTAAGGTGTCCAGATCCTTCTTATCAGATGGTGTAAAGGTGATAACCAGTTTCCAGGGGACAAGAGCACCAGCCTAGAAATCAGGAGGCCTGAGCTCCAGCCCCCAGTCTGTCTTTAATGCAGAATCATGGCCTTCTGTTTCATAGATGAGGTTACTGTGTCCCCCCAAATTCATGTTGAAATTCTAACCCCCTAGTGATGGTATTTTGAAGTGGGATCTTTGGGAGATGATAAGGTCATGAGGGTGGGACCCTCATGCATGGAATTAGCTCCCTTATAAGAAGAGATCATTTTTCTCTCTGCCATGTGGGAATGCAAGGAGAAGACATGTTTGTTGTCTGCAAACCAGTGTGGGAAAAATGAAAGTTCCTATGGTCAGGATCCTCACCTGACCCTAACCTACTTGATAATGTAATTGGCCTACTGCTAGGCTAATGCTTTCACACCCTTGGCAGTTATTGACTGAATCACTATATAAAGAGCTCTGTCCAGTGCTCTGGGCAGAGGCAGAGATGAAGGTGGATTACAGACCTGCAGACTGCTGGATGCAGACATGATTCTAGTGCTCCACCTACTGCCGTGAGAATTAAGGTGGGTATAAACATTTTTACCCCAAGAATGTTCCGTTGTCATTTCTTGGTCTCAGTGAATCCATAGTGAACTTGTCTGGGCTGAAACTCTTAGGCAAGACAATCAGGAAGAGTGTTTTCATTAAGACAAACTTGGCTGACATCTGATGTCCCTGCCTCCAGACCTGTGAGAAACAAATGTTGTTCAAGCCATCCAGCCTATGACATGCTGTTATACCAGTCTAAACTAAGACAGATACTGAAGTAAAGGGAAGTTAAGGGACATGACCAAGGTCACACGACTGGAAATGGGGAAGCTGGAATTCGCATCCAGGACTACATAATTTCAAAGCTTCCATTCTTAATCATTTTATGACCTCGAGAAAGTTATATCTTTTCTCTGGGTCTCAGTTTTCTCATCTGTAGCTTGGGAATTTTAGTGTGAATTAGAATCACCTGGATGGTTTGTTAAACTGCAGATTGCTGGGGCTCATCCCTGGAGTCCCTGATTCAGTATTCCTGGTGAGGCCTAAAGATTTGCATTTTAACAAGTTCCCAGGTGCTGCCCATCTGGGTTCCACACTTTGAGAACCACTATAGTAGTTGATTGCAGCTCTAACACACCATAATGTGGGGTGGGGGAAATTTTGCCTTTCCATTTAGCTTGGGCTTAGGCCTTTATTAAATGTGGGGTGTGTGTGTGTGTGAGACAGAGAGAGAGAGAGAGAGAGAGAGAGAGCGAGCAGACAGCAGGAATTTTGTTCCACAGTAAAGTTAATTCAAGGGAAATTCAAGAAGTTGGTAAACAAATAGGGATGAGGAATAGATGCCCAGTTAAAGGGAACTGAAAGGAACAGGCTCAGAATGAATTAAAATAATGCCACTTATTGAGCACCTACTATGTGCTAACTGCTTTTGCTACTTTATCTCATTTAATTCTTATAGCCAGTCTGTAAATTATGTAGCATCAATACTGTGCTTTCCCAGCAGGAGGCTGAGGTTCAGAGAGGTTAAGAAAAGGAGCTAATGGGAATGTAATATGGTACAGCTGTTGTAGAAAACAGTTCCTCAAAAAGTTAAACAGTTATCATATGACTCAGCAATTCCACTCTTGGGTTTATACCCGAGAACTGAAAACATGCCCACTCAAAATCTGTGGTGTGTTCATGATAGCCAAAACGTGGAAGGTGATTGTCCATCAACTGATGAACAATGAACATTATGTGTTGTGTTCACACAGTGGGATACTAGTCAGGAATAAAGGAACTGAAGAACCAGATACCTGCTACACCATGGATGAACCTTGAAAACATGCCAAGGGAAAGAAGCCTGACACAAAAGGCCACATATTGTCTGATTCCATTTATAATGACATGTCTAGAACTGACAACCTTATAGAGACATAGGTAGATTAGTGGCTGCCTGGGGCTGGAGGAAGGGAGGAGAACTCGGGGTGACTGCTAGTGGCATGGGGTTTCTCTGTTCCTGATGATGAAAATGCTCTGGAATAGGTAGTGGTGATGGCTGCATAACTGAATATATTAAGCATCGTACACTTTTAAAAAAGTGAATGTCTAAGGTGAATGTTATGTAGGTGGATTGTATCTCAAGGGGTGGGGGAATTCCTAATGGCAGAGAGAGAGAGAGAGAGAAATGTACAGTTGGGATTTGAGCCCAGGGGCATATGGCAGCCTGGGAAGAGCCCATGACAGCGGCTCTTGGCCCAGCCCCTAACCGTGGGCAAGCCCTCTCCTCCCTTTGCTGCCTCAGCCTCCCCTGCTGTCCCCCGCACCCCGGGGCCAACGAGAGGAGGGCTCGGGCAGGTGCTGCGCAGCGGATGGGGCAGGGGGAGCGGGGGAGTGAGGGAGTGAGGGAGCGGGCAGGGCCGCTCTGTTCTGAGAACCCTCCGCCTTCCCGTCAGGACAGCCCGGCGCTTTCCAAACCTGCCTTTGCGCCTTCCTGGCCTGGGACGATCCCCAGGCGTGCTGGCCTGCGGGCGGACAGGGACCGACGGCGCGCCTGCCCAAACCCGGCCGGGGGCGGAGGCCGAGGCGCACCCGCAGCTTCTGGGAAAGCCGAGGCTGCCGGGCGCGAACCCGTGGCCCAGGCCCCTCTCTGCGCCTGAGCCTTTGCAGACACCCGATTCCTCCTCCGTGGGGTCTCCGTCCTGCGCGCCTGTCCCAGCAGGCCTGCTATGCGCTGCATTCTCGTCGGGGGCTCCCCACTCCCTTTCTTCCTTTTATTCTTTCTCTTATCTCTTTCTTTTTAATAACTGATTTTTAATTGTGCAAGCAATAGATGAATACATTTGTCTTTTAATACGTTAAAATAGCGTAGATTCACCATTACGTCACCCTTTCTCCTCCCCCTGCCCCAGTAACTATTACCCGTTTCCGGGGGACTTTTCACATCTTTTTCTATGAACTCGTTGAATATATGATATTGTGCGTCTCTCTGTGTGGTTTTTATATAAATTGTTTCGTACTTTACCATTCTGCAACCTGCTGCTGGCATTTTTCACTCAACAAAACTTCGTGGAGAACCTTCCACATCAATACATTGGAGACCGTTTTTGTTATCTGCTCGAAGTATTCCGCGATTCAGGTGTGCCATTTTTATTTAAACGTTCTCCAGTTGTTTAGAATGTTTTCCACTTTTCATAATGACTAAAACGCCGCACGATGACCTTTGCTCCCCACGCCGCGTACACCGGGGCGGGTGTTTCTATGGGGTAGATGACTGGGAGATGTGGATCTCCCGGGTCCTGGGTGTGTGCACTTTAAAAATATAACAGATACTGCAAATTGTGCTTTACAGTGGCTGAACCAATCTAATTCCTACCAGTTCTATACATGAAAATAGCCTTTTCCCAACATCCTTATCAATCTTGGATCTCATCAAACAGCATTTTTTGCCCCTGAGGTTTTCTCAGTGCTAATTTGATTTTACGCGGGAGTTTTCTGGAAGTTCCAGGTTGCTGGTGTCAGAGAACCCAGAAATTGGGGCTAGGTGGTCTGAATGCCAGCCTCACTCTGTCACCATCTGCTGTCACCTCGCTGGTCCTGGGCACACCCATAAACACACTCTGTCTTCATTCTGGATGTCTCTCTGTGGAGAATATTGGTCATGAGTTTTTTTTATAGGTTCCCTGTTTCCTTGCCTCTGAGATGCAAAATTTCTCAGTCCTTCTGTTTCCCCTTCCATCCCCTGCCTGGACTCTGAAATGCTTGGGCAAGTCAGGGGTCCGAAGCTGCCCGCTAGAATGCACACGTTCCCACCAGCGGACAAACCTTCAACTCACCCATTCATCACCGAGTAGCATTCCAGAGGGGACATTCTGACCAGCTCAGCAGGTCACAGAGGACACCAGAGGAAAGGGCTTTGTTTATTTATTTTCCTGTATGAAACTTCACTTTAGAATAGCAAGATGTGTTCCGTGTAGAAAATTTGGGAAATAAAGAGAATTATAAATCAAATCAAGTCAAACATAATCCCACTCCCCAGACTCATTTGCTGCCATTTGTGTCTGTCTTTGATAGATGAGTATATAGACAATATTTAAAAAAAATTATAGTTGACATTATAGTTTCAGGTGTACAACATAGTGATTTGACATTTTTATATATTACAGTGCTCACCACGATGAGTATAGTTACCATCTGTCACCATACCAAGTTATTACAATATTATTGACTATATTGCCCAGGCTGTACCTTTCAACCCCCTGAATGACTGACTTACTTTATAACTGGAAGTTTGCACCTCTAAGTCCCCTTCCCTATTTTGCCTATCCTTCTACCCCTTCCCCTCTGGCAACCACCAGTTTGTTCTCTGTATTTATTAGTCTGTTTCTGGGTTTTTGTTTGTTTGTTTTGCTCTTTAGATTCCACATGTAAGTGAAATTATATGGTATTTGTCTGTCTTTGTTTGATATTTCACTTAGCATAACAACCCTTTAGGCCCATCCGTGTTGTTGTAAATGGTAATATTTCATTCTTTTTCATGACTAATATTCCATTGTGTATATGTACCACATCTTCTTTATCCATTCATCTATTGGTGGACACTTAAGTTGTTTCCATATCTTGGTTATTGTAAATAATGCTGTGATAAACACAAGGGTGCATAGATCTTTTTGAATTAGTGTTGTTTTCTTTGGGTAAATACCCAAAAGTGGAGTTATTAGATCATATGTTATTTCTATTATTAATTTTGGGGGGAACTTCCTTACTAGTTTCATAGTGGATGCACCAGTTTACATTCCCACAAGCAGTGTAGACAGGTTCCCTTTTCTCCACATCCTCGCCAACGCATGTTATTTCTTGTCTTTTTTATATTAGCTATTCTGACTGGTGTGAGGTGGTATTTCATTGTGGTTTTGATTTGCATTTCCCTGGTGATTAGTGATGTTGAGCAACTTTTCACGTAACTGTTGACTATGTGTATGTCTTCTTTGGAAAAACGTCCATTCAGATCTGGCTGTTTTTTAATCAGATTATTTGGGGTTTTTGGTGTTGCACTGTCTAATTTTTCCCGTAGCATTATGTTATAAGCATGTTATTTAAAACCTTTTTTTAAATCTTGATTTTTTTTTTTTATGGCAGCTTTCAGAAAAGCTGTACCAATTTGGGTTCCCATAAGAAGGTGTAGATGGGTAAGCATTCAAAGGTGCAGCATGGCCCTCACCCACGTGGACATACAGTCTGGGCTCTAAGGGACAGAAGACCCTGCTGGGGGGAAGTTCTTCTGAGAGGGTGGTCAGACAGCCCCCAGGCATTTCACCCTTAAAGCCTGCCCTCAAAAGCTTTCTTAGCTATCACTGCATTTTGTAAAAGTGAGCACCAGGGGGCACCACACACCAAAAGAAAGTGACTGAATGTGAACCATTTGGACAGACATTTCCAGGGCCACCCAAGGCAGAGAGAAGACTGTCTCTCCTGGCTTCCTTGAAATCCTCCTTACCTGACCTCCTGCGTCCTCCAGGTGGGGGTGGGAGGGGACCTTCAGATGGACCTTTAGGAGTCGGAGGGGCATATCTGGGAGGGCCAAGGCAGTGTACAGTATAGTGATAAGAGCCCTGAACTGCAGCTTCCCCGTACTGCATCTTTAGGCTGATCACATCACTGTTCAGAGCCTCAATATTTCTCATCTGTCAAATGGGAGTGACAATTCCCTGCCTTCTTTCCGTGTATGTGTGTGTGTGTAGCTTATGCAAAACTACCCTACAAACCAAGAAGGCCTGAGAACTCTGCCAGCAGTGTGTAGACTAGAGTGTGGAGTGTAAGTCCAGGGAAGATGATGGTGGTGGTAGCTGTGGGGCTGATGAGCAGTAGTTGGATTCTGGATACATTTTGAAGGTAGAACAAACGAGATTTGTTGAAAGATTGGATGTGGGGTGTGAGAGGAAGGACGGCTTGAGCAAAAGAGGAAGGCTTTGGCTTGTGCAAACAGAGCCCAGTGATACCTTGTGCTGAGGTGGGGAAGATGGTGGGTGGATGGCTCTGGAGGTGCAAGTCGAGAATTCATATTTGGACAAGTCTGAGATGCCTTTTAGGTCACTGAGTGGATGAATGAAGGCAGAGGTGAGAGGAGTGAGCCCTTTCTCAGGGTACCATAGGTCACATTCCGCAGGATGTCAGGCTACGACAGAGATGAAAACATACCTGATGTACATGCTGCCACATCCCTTCCAGATGCACTCTGGCAGATAACGTTAATTCATCATAGCATGCAGAATTCTTCTCAACCCAGAGTTCTGAACAGCCACAACCCACCAGGTGGAGATGATACAAAGATGGACGTTTCCGTCATCCTTGGATTTAAAGGGAGGCCCAAGAATGCAGTGGGCTTCTGAGTCAGGGAGACCTGGGAAAGCTAATCTTGCTACAAACTAACCTGTGATACTCAAAAAAATAATTTTTTTCTCCCTGCCTCCTTTTTCTCTTCTGAAAAATGGGGTTAATAATAGTTCCTATCTCATGGGGTTGTTGTGAGATTAAATGAAATAATCCAAGGGAAGTACTTGGCACAGTGCCTGGGATCCAATAAACTCTTAATCAATAAAAGCAGAAACAGCAGTAATAGTTGTTGAACTGTGTTATTCTGGCTCAAACAGTCTAGAATATGTCCCTCTTGCCGTTTTCGACCCCTAGGACAAAGATACTGTAATTCTGGGGATGTCCAGCAGGAGGCACTGTTGATATTTACATATTTATTGCCCACAGCGATTTCATGACTCCAGTAGCGATTTTTGCCCTGGAGTAGGAAATCCTCCAATGATTGTCCTGGCAGCTGCCTAGACCCCTTTTTTTGGTATAATAAACCAAGCTCTTAGCTCCTTGCAAACAGTAGAGTCTTAGCTTTCTTCACTGAGTCTGGTCCTATCTTCTCAGATATGGTTCCTGGCCTCCTTCTGCTTACAGAGTCAAACCATGCCACTGACCCTCGCCTCACAGGCCCCCGGCCAACCCCCTCTCACTATCCAGCCTCCCAGCTGAGGCTTATTTCCCCAAAGCGACCAGGCATGCCTCAGTGGCCTTCATTTGCGTGTTGTGCCCACGTGGAATATGCGTCCTGCATCCTCTTTCCCCCTCAGCTCTAGAGCAGGCCTTACACCAATTCCTCCTCTTCAGAGCAGGAAAGAGGTGGAAGTGGGTTCCACCAGCCCCACTGTTTGGATGGACAAAATGAATGCGCATTTTCCATATGGTACTCAGGCTTGAGTCACGTCACCGGCAAGCTAAACGGGCAACGAGAACCTGGCCTCCCCAGCCTCAGGCATAGTTGAGTCACTCAGCACCCAGACCGTATTCATCTTCAGACTCAGGTATTCACTTGGCATTTGTTGAGCACCTGTGATATGCCAGGCACCATGCCCAGTGCTGGGCTAGACCACGCTGGAGGAAGACCCCATGCTGGGTCTCAGGAGGCACACCGCCTGAGAGAGTGCAGGGCACATGTGCCCTCCCAGGAGGGTGGGTTACTGGGGGGTAACAGGGTGCTGAGCGGCGGTGCTTTTTGGATGCCTGTGGAAACCCTTCCAACCACAGCCTCAGTGAAGTGTGTGCCTCTTTTAAAGGGTCTTTCGTGCCACACCTGACATCCAATCTGGTCTCCTTCTCAGCCACCATATCCCTTTCTTGGCCAAATGTCACCTCCTCCCTGCCTCCCCCAGCACACCCCAGCACACCCACACACACCCTGCTGCTCAGAAGAAGAGGAGTTCATGGGAAGGCCTTGGAAGAGGGCCAGTCAGCTGGGAAGCAGCCTTGGAACCACCTCCTTTCTTTCTCCACCCCTGCTGCTTACCTGCCCACCATCCCCGTCCATGGACCCCCTCCTTCATGCCCCCTCTTGGCTTGGCATCCAAGACCTGGAGAATATCTGTCCCCGACCTTTATGGCTTTCCACTCCCAGCCCTGGTTTTGAGCACAGGAGATACCAGTCCTTATGGCTTGATAAACCTCAGCACGCCTGCGCCACCCTCCCTCCCTCCCATGTATGAAATGTACAATCTCTGGCATGTGTGTGTTACACGGATTGCTACCAGCAGGTCATCAGCTGTCACTGTGAACAACCAAGAAAAAGAAAACGAAAAGCAGCCTGCTTCTCAGGGCTCTGGTGCCCTAAACCACAGCAGCACACCTGGTGGTTTTCCGTGGAAGGTTGCATGGGGTTGGCCCACGCGCTGACCCAGGAGTGTCACATGAGTCACTTGAGGTGGGTAGTGGTTACCCTTCAGGTTGATAAAAATAATCTCTCTCTCTTTTCTCTCTTTTTTTTCCATAAAAAAACAATCCACATTAGCTGTTAAAAAAAAAAATTAGGAAACAGAAATTTTAGATAAGACAAACAAAAGGCTCACCCCTTCACCTAGAAACAGTCCCCGGAAATGCCTTGGGATGGTACAAACAGACCACACACCTTTCTCTTCCCTTCCATAACATGAGCTCATCCTGTACATGCTTTAGACCATGCCTGTTTTATTGAACAATATATTTGTGAGTAAGAATAGCTAACATTTACTGAGACCTACTACATGCCAGGCACTGTGCATGCAGGATCTCATTTAATCAGCCCTATGTAGGTGACTGTTGCCTGTCCCCATTATCCAGGTGAGAGGGCAAAAAGGGCAAGTGCTTTCCAGGCCCTAAGCGGTGGTGGGAGGCAGCAGCAGGAGGCCAGGTTCCAGCTGTCTTCTCTCTGCCCCAGGGCCTGTCTTCTCATCTGTGAAACTGGGGGGCTGGGCCTCACTGGGTGGGGTGGGGGCACATACTCTCTCCAACCTACAGAGTCCACCTGACCCTGTAGGCCTGACTTCATCCTCCTGCCCAGGCCAACATGATCACCGAGCCGTGTGCCCAACTGTTGTAAGCACTTCATTTAATCCTTGAAATATCACTGACCAGGTCAGGGTTATTTCTATCCCTCTTTACAGGTGGCGAAACGGAGGTACGGAGAGCTAAAGTAACTTGCCCGATTTTGCTCCATCAGCACAGGGCAGAGTCAAGGGGCAAACGCAGGCTCACCCAGGCCCAGAGCCTGTGCTCTTCTCTGGTCGGTAGCTTGCCAGTGCTTCCTGAGCCACAGTGGGAAATCCATCTCACATCCTGACCTGGTAAACCCGCATGTAGCAATATTGAACTGGAACAAAGTCGTATGAGCTAGAAACATCCCTACTCTGTGAGCTGCTCTGTCATATTGTTTGTTCTAGTCCATTTTTGAGAAATTCTAGTTGCAGCCACAACACTGTTTTCAAGGCTCAAACTGGGTCATGACGTAGCTGGAAAATCATATCTCATGTATTTCATTCCCTGACCCAGGGAAGCCCTATTTGTTGGGTTCAGAGTCCTTTGCATTCAGTCCTAGGAAGTAGCCAGCACAGGTGCTGTGATCCCATTTCAGAGGGGAGGGAACTGAGAACCAGAGAGGGCTAGGGTCGGTCCTGTCAGGGATGCCAGCCAGGCCCCGGGCAAACGGAAGCACAGCAGACCTTCTGTGGAGTAGCACCTTTACTGAGCACCTACTCTTTGCAGGGCATCACATGACTTACAGGACAAGGTTTAGGTCAGTTAGTCTTCAAGGCAACCTGGGCAGTGGGGAGTGAGGAGCCCCTTGTTGTAGATGAGGCAGCTGAGTCTCAGAGGGGTTGAGTGATGTGGTTAAGGCCACGTAGCCCCTAAAAAGCCAGGTCTGGTTTGGGTCCCCACTGTGTTCGCAGACCCAAGCTTGGAGCCTGAAACATAACAGGTGCTCAGTAAACATGTCTGTCTGATCCCAGAGCTCTCTCCGCTGCCGCTGCTCTGTGAGTTCCTCATTAGCCCCCTTTCTGGGAAGCGCAGCCCTGGGGTGGGGCGCATTCCAGGGTAGTTTGGGGCTTGCTGGGGTTCTGCCCGCCCGGGGCTAGGGTCCCTGGGGTGAGTACTCCTTGCTGAGTTTCGGTTCCAGGTCCCTGCATGCTCACGGGCCCTGCCCTGTCAGCTGAGAGGCAGGGAGGGAGGGATCCAGCCCGCTCCCCTGGGCTGGGGTGGAGGAGCCCGGCCCTCAGAGCCTGCGCTCACCCAGCCTCCCCCGCCCACTACTGCTCCAGCTCACCTCTCCCTCCCAGGCCCCGCGGCGGGCCTCCGCTGCGCCTGAGAACTCTGATCTACCGCCAGCCTGAGTCTGGGGCTTCCTCCCTCCGTGCCCCAGGCCCTGATTCCTGCTCCTCTCCCTTGGGGAAATGGCTGGAGGTGAGAGCTGAGTCTCAGGTGTACCCCCAAGACTTGCTTCCCCTGGTGGAGAGGACAGACACAGAGCCTTGAACACCCTGTGCCTTTTGGGCTGCACATTGTCCCTGCCTCAGAGGAAAGCTAGCCTCCCCATCCCTGAGCAGGAGGGGTCCGATCCCTAGCAGGAGGCCCAGAGCCAACTCAGGAGATGATTCTGGACCTGTGAGGAGAGGAGGGGAGGAAGGAGGGCTGGAAGGCAGGGCAGAGGCCAGCAGCTGGCTTTGGCCGGGCCCTCCATGGTTTGGGAGGTGCCAAGTGATCCAGGGGTGTAGCATTTTCACCTCCACCCTCCTCCCTGCCCATCTGGGCCCCACCCCTCCCAAAGAGCTGGTTCAACACTCTCTTCCTCCAGGAAGCCTTCCAGATTGACTACACCCCACACTGCCTGGCATCGCTTTGCATCCTCTGTGAGGAAAGGAGGTAAGACTAAGACCAAGCAGGGTGTAAACTCACAGTCCAGTCATGAGCTTACACATTACGGAAGTGAGCTTACACACGGCAGGAGGCTCAATCTCATGCTTCTATCTCATGCTCAAATGTTGGGTCCCTCTTTGGCAATGGCGCTCAGAACGAGTTTGCAGGTGAAACACGCTCACACACACAAGCATATACAAGCAGACACATACATCTATCATTACTTGATTATGCTATCTTGTTTTGTTGATGAACAATACACGTTTTCAAAGGGAATTCTGGAGGATGCCCATTGAAGGTGACCCACTTACCTCACTCTCCCACCACAACAAGGCCGTCCTGTGGCCAAATAGTTTTGAGACCCTGGGACTTAGGGGTTAAACAGCGCTGATTGTTTCTGTACTTCAGGCTTTCTCAGATCCTTTTATAGTTAGAGCTATCTTCAAGCATCTGCAGTTTCCCAAATGTAGTTGGCCTCAATTTTTTTTATAGTGGTGCATCTCATGGGCCTAGGGTGCCACTCTTTGAGAAATGCTGAGATACAGAATATTCTAGAAAGGGCAGACCCAGCTCAGCACTAACTTAGAACAACACACATCCTTCCATGGTCTGAGGACTTACTCAGTGTCACGCTTTGTGCTAAGCTTTTACCTGCTAGACCTCAGCAAATTCTCAAATTCTTCCATATTCTGGAAGGAAGGATATCTAAGTCATTCAATGGGTTAATTCAAGATGACTTCCCAAGCCATAGATCCTACATTATTTGGAGTGATATTCAAAATATTTATCAGCCTACATGGCACAGGCACTGACCAACACATGGCAGATCAAGATGCACTGAGTTCCCCTCGTGGGCTGGGCATTAGCGCTTTCCTCATTGGATTGTAGGGAGACCTGGAAGATTGGAGGGTAGGAGCTAGGGCATCACAGAGGACAGAGAAGGTCCAGGGGGTCTAGGGACAGCAGCTTTGCCAACCAGGTTGGAAGCATTTCTATATTTTGGCAACTTTGTGGATTTGCTCATGCTGAGTGTAGGCCCTGATTGGCCCACAATAAACATCCCTCCTGCCCACTGGGAGGAAGCAGGACATTCATCACTGCCTAGGATCACATTTTGGGTTTATTTGCAAACTGAGAAATGGCCTAGGGTAAAGATGAGAGCATGGACTTTTAAATCAGGCAGTGCTGAGTGTAAATCCCAAATTAAACTCTTGCTAGTTGCATGTCTTTGAGGAAGCCTCTCACCCTCTCTGAATCTCAGTTTCCTCATCTGTAAAATGGGGATGACCACATTGTTTCCCTCGTAGGGTTGTTAATGTGGATCAAGTGAAGTACTGAAAGTCAAACACAGTCCCTGGCCTGTGGTAAGTGCCCTACAAATGGGAGCCCTTATCAATAAGGGTAGTGATTCTGATTTTCAGTAAAACTGTGGGCTATTTTCAACCTTTCTTTGGGGAAAACAATACAGATGTGGTACTTTTCATCTGCAAAATCCATTTTTTAGACATGGTCAGACATTCATTAGAACAATGACTGGAGTATATCATTATAAATATAAGCAGGAGCAGCTTCAAATTGCTGTCAGATTGGTTTCTGCAACATGCCACCCTGTGCAGGTGTCTCGTGAACTCATACTGGGGTATCTGGACACATGTACATTCAGCCAAACAGAATTTAGCAATGGACTGTTCCTGTACAGGCCATCCAATCAAAGTCAGCAATGTTCTCATTTCTACTTACCAACCAGTCAGAACTCAATTACTACCTAATCTCTAGCTGTTACTCAGTCAGAACTTGCAATATTCAGATCCCCAACTGTTTATCTAGTTACAACTCAGTGATGTCCTGATCCTGTGCAGGCTGCCCAATTAGAACTTGAATCCGTCTCAAGCTGGTCAGTGCCACATAAAAAGAAGGTGGTTTGATCTCCACCAGAGCTGAGTTATTCTGGTGAATTAAGAGAGCTCTTCAAAAGACTCAAATCACCTGAAAGAGTGAATTATAATGTATTTTTTAAAAATTAAAATTAATAACAAAATTGTGTCATTAATACAAAAATATTTGTTTTATTATTTAATTAACAAAAATTATTTTTAAAATGGCTATTTTCCTTGCAAGAAGGTCTCTGGAAAGGACATGCATAATGTAGGAAATTCGAAACAGATTGTTTCAAATAGCAAAAGCAGGCAACACTCCTTATGGATGACTTTTGCAGAGGGCCTCACTGGCCAGGAACCACCTCTGCTCAGTGGGCAGCTGGCTGCCCACCAGGCAGTCCAAAGGAGGCACCTGCCTCAAGGCCAGTCACCTAGGGCTGGAGTCTGGGCTGTCCAGACTTGCCACCTACTTCCCGGAGCAAACGGTTGGGGGTTATCTCCAGAGGAGAGGTGCGCACAGTGTGCTCCTGGCTAATGGACCCCACATGCTCGTCGCTGCCCAGAGGAGGCCTGGTGAATTACTGACCGGAGAATGGAGGTGACTGAATCCTTGGCGTAAACTCCAGCCCCTAAATGGTCCAGGGGGTCCCGCATCCTGGAGGTCCGTTTCTTCGCCCACCCTGCCAAGAGGTGTATGCACCATTAACTACAGCAAGAGGGAGTTGGTTCAGTTCTCTGGGTCTCTGGGGCATTCGGACCTTGTGATGGGAGCCTGGGGCAGCCTCAGGGCTCCTGCATGGCTGACAAGAGAAGAGCACCTGCCTGTCTCAGCTGGCCTGACGCGCGGTCCCGCTTCGGAGGCAGGGGCAGGGGCGGACTGGGTGCTTGGACAAGGGGCAGCACGTGTGGCTGAGCCCCAGCTGTGTCTGCCAGGCTCCCCGGACAAGTCACTCTCCCTCTCTGGCCTTAGCGTTCCCATTTGTCAGACGGGGCTGCTGGAGGGTGTGATTGCTGGCGTCCCTCAGCCTGCTTCTCGGCCTTGCCCCCATTGCCTGGGCTGCCCGACTCCCTCTTTACCTCAGCCAATACCCTCTGACCCAGACAAGTGTCTGTCCTGACCCTGCTCCCCTCCCCTGGCCACAAAGCCCCCCCACCCTGCTTCCTGCTCCTTGGCAACCACTGCCTGAGCTATAGGATCTGAGCTGATTGCCTTCTTCTCCATGGAGTCTAAACCCCTTCTGGCTACACAGGCCTGTACGCATCTCCCTCTCTCTGATGGTTTCCAAATGTGCAGCCAGAGCCGCTGAACTTCCTCCAGGTTTCTGGAAGAATAACAACAGCTGATATTATGTAGCATGCCTATATGCCAGTTCCTGGAGTAATATTTGTATGCATATTAACTCATTTAATCCTCACAACAGCTCTATTCTTACTCCTAATTTATACATGGAGAAAGTGAATCCAGAGTGATTAGGTAACCTGCCCACAGACACACAGCCAGTATGTGTTGAAGCTGGCATACAAACCCAGGCAGTGTGGCTATAGACCTATGCTGTCCACCAGGGTAGCCTGTAGCTACGTGTGGCTATTGAGCATTAGAAGCATGGCTAGTCTGAACTGAGATGTGCTGTAAGCATATAATGCACACCAGGTTTTGAAGATGTGGTATGTCAGAAAGAATTAAAATATATTAATATTCTTTGCATTGATTACATGGCAAGAAGATATTTTAGGTTTATTGAGTTAAATAAAATGCATTTCTTAATTTCACTTTTTCTTTTCACTTCTTGATGTGGCTATTAGAAAATTGAAAATTGCATATGTGGCTGGCTCATATTCTATTTCTACTGGACAGTGCTGGTCTAAACTCTGTGCTGGTGGGCACGCTGCTGAACTGCCTATTTCTTGGCTGAAGGAAGTGGTGGGAGTGATGGGGTAAGAGAGTGGTGGAGGGAGTGGTGGTGATGGTGGTGGTGGTGGTGGTAATGGGGGTGGTGATGCGGTGATGGTGGTGGTGGTGATTGTGGTGGTGATAGTGGTGTTGTTGGTGTTGGTGATGGTGGTGGTGGTGGTGTTGGTGGTGGTGGTGGTGATGGTAATGATGGTGGTGGCAGAGGAGGTAATAATGGTGGGGTGGAGGTGATGGAGGAAACCATCTCATTGCAGTATCTATTATTTTAAAAGAAACATCCGTTTTTCTTAAAAATACATACCATTGTAAAATATAGTTCAAACAATACAAAGAAAGTGAAAACCTCCCTTTATTCTTTCCTTCAGAGGTTGCCGCTTTAATAGGATGCAATCTTGTAGCCCTTCTGTGAATAGAGAGACACAAGGAGGATATAAACTTAAAAAATAGATGTTTTGATAATATTTGTGCTGTTCGGTAACCTGTTTCTTTTTTTTCACCTGGCAATGTATCTTACAGGTTTTTCTCCATCAGTGTGGATGAGATTACTTCATTCTTGTTACCAGCTACATAGTATTTCGTTGCACAGCTCTGTCAGAGTTCTTTAACAAGCCCCATGTCTGTTTGAGTTGCTTCTAATTTTTACTATTCTAAGCAGTGACACAATGAACATTGTGTACATCGGTGGGTCTTTGAACTTTTGTGCCACTATCTCCATAGGACTGATTGTTAAAACCAGAGCTGCTTGATTGAGGTGTCTGTAGATTTAGTATTTTGCCCGACTGCCAGCTGGGCCCTGAGAAATTACCCTCCTTAACACAGGAAGTGCAAGTTCCAACCCCTGTCTCAACCTCACCAGCTTTGCTAGGCTGTGTGCACTAGCCTTTCAACCACCTTCCGCATTCCCCACGCTACACTCCACCTTTTCTCCTTACAACAGTCAGAGTTGCCTTTTCAAAATATAAATTCAATCAAGTCATTATCCCTCAAATCCCCAAAAGAACCCTTTGAGGTCACACCCTTTACATCCTTAAGATAAAGACAGAATCCTTGCCATGCCCTATAAGACCCTGCAGGATCTGGCCCTTGCCCACCTTGCCCGCAACTTCTGATGCATGTTCCCCCTCCATCACTGCAGCCACACCAGTTGTTTTTGGTGTTGGTGATGGTGGTGGTGGTGGTGCTGCATTCTCTATGTTCTTCCCCACCTCAGGGCCTTTGCATGAGCTGTATCCTCTGCCAAGAATGATGCTTTCCAGCCCTCATTCCACTCCTTCACCTATTTGGCTCTGGCTCACCTTTATTCTATCAGCCCAAATGGCACTTCCTCAGGGAAGCCCTCCCTGACCCACCCCAGCCTAGGATCTCAGAGGATGCTACCAGCCCCTTCAGTACACTCCCACTTTTGGTGAGTGCACATTTATCTATGTGATTATCCTCCTTCTTGAAAGTAAGGGCCACTTCCCGTGGCACCTGCAGGCCCCAGCACAATGTCTAGCTCAGATATTGCTGAATTTTTTTTTTTTATAAATCTTTTTGTCCATAAAATCCTGACCCCAATGATGCGTTCTTATTTGTCCCTCCCTGTGACCTTGCAGAGCAGGCAGGGCTTGGACTATTGTAACCATTTTACTGAGGAGGAAACTGAGACTTCAAGGAGCCAATTGCTTTGTTTAAGATCACTCAGTAGGTAAGTGGCCAGGGTGGAGAATGCAAACCCAGCTCTCCCGATGACGCTTCTCATACCTGAGACTCTCCGGGGGTATCTATCCACAGGAAATTGTATCTTTTTTTGCATTTACTGCTAAATCTTCCATCTGGACTTTTATGATTCTGAACAATAAAAGAGTCACAGACAATATCTGCCGTGGAAGGAATCTTGCAGGTGCCTCGTTTCACACATGAGAGAACCAGGATACAGACAGTGTCCACAACTCGGTGGCAGTGGCCCCTGCAAACCATATGCATTTACCTAGTGAACAAACATGTGCTGGGCACCTGCTGTGTGCCTATCACTACTCTTGGTGCTAAGGACACAGCAGAGAACAAGGAAGACTCAGTCCTTGATTTCAAGGTACTGACATTCTACAGGGGAAAGACAATAAATAAACCTGATAAATTCAGAATTTTATAAAGAAAACATTTTTAAAAAGGAAAAAGGGGCAAGGAGTCATATTGCCCATAGTGGTGATAGAGGGTGTCTCTGAGGAGATGACATCTGAGCTGAGACATGCATGATAGGAAAGAGGGAGCCATGGGAAGTTCTGGCGGGAGAGCATTCCAGGAAAAAGAGACAATGCAGAAGGCACAGACAGCAGGTTCAGGTTCCAGGTGCACAGTGAGCAAGGGTGACAAGTGGGTGCTCATATGGAAGAAGAGGTGAACATGAATCAGATTAAACAGGATTTGAGATCAAGCTGAGAAAAGTGGCTTTTTTCCTAGTGTGATGCGAAGCCCGTGGGACGTTCTGAGCTGGAGAGTCGTACAATCTGACTCACATTCTTAAAATATGATTCTGCCTGCCATGTGCACATGGACTGTGGAAGGACAAGAGTGGACAGGACGGCAGATTGGAGTGGATTGGTGCTGTGAACCAGGCTGGTGAGGTGGCAAGCAATGGTCAGACGCAGGATATATTTTGAGAGCAGCCCCATAGGAGGTGGTGATGGGTAGGAAGTGAGGCATGAGGGAGAGAAGAGGAGTCCAGGATGACTCCTGGATTTCTGACCCTCATACCTTTTGCTGGGCTGGGAGCCCTGGGAGGTAAGCAGGGATCAGAGGGCAGAGGGGTGTTGGTCAGGGTCTGGTTTGGGGACATGTTAAGTTTGAGATGTTAATGAGACATCCAGGTGGCCCAGTATTGCAGCAGGTGGACATATGAATCCAGCCTGGAGTGGGGGCCTGGGGTTGTGCACATTTGGGAGCCATCAGTATAGAAACGGGACCAGGAGGTCGCCTGCTCCCTGACTCCCAGCGCAGAGCTCTCGCCGCTGCTTCTCCGCCCGGCCCTCTCTTCCTCTTTCTGGCAGATCCTCCCAGGAGCAGGCAGCCAAGGTGGGCCCCTGGTGCTACGCAGAGTCCTGCCCTTCACTTCCCCCGCCTGCCCTGGCCCTGTTCACCTGGCCAACAGCCCAGGCCTCCTAGGCTGCTGTATTTCAGAGAATGTTCCAGTTTGGCAAAGCAAATACAGCCGAGGAGAAAGGCAACACCTTGCAAAATAGCACTAGACCCCCAAAGGAGATTTTTCTTGGTCTTTTCTTTAACTTTCTCAACTGGCCTCAAGCCAAGAATGTGTCTTCTACTTTCTGCCTTGGTCCCTCCCCACTGTCCACCTCATTCCTGATGTCTGTGATTCCCAGAGTGTCCATCTCCCCTTCCAAGAGTGGGAAACCCTGGAAATGGCCTGGGGGTGCACAGCAGGCCAGGGCCTGCCTCTCCCCTCCCGCAAAGCCCTGGACTTCCACTGGAATGGAGGGAAAGCTAGTGAGCTCTGGAGCAGGACTGCCTGGATTTGAGTCCTAGCTCGGCCGCTATGTGACCTTAGGCAAGTTATTTCCCTCTCTGTGCCTCTATCTCCTAATCTGTAAAATGGGGATGATAATAGGCTACTTGACAGATTCACAGTGAGGAGTGAATGAATTAATATATGTAAAGCTTAGAATGGTGCCTGAGAACTAGTAAGTGCGCAGTAAGTGAGAGTGATTATTATGATTTGTCTGGGCTTGGTCATGGTAAAGGACACAGGCCCTGGAGGGGCACTGCCAGAGTTCAGGTACCAGTGCCACGACTTGTCACTTAACCCCGGAAGGCCTGGTCTCTTGGCTATGGCAGAACTGCCATCCCCGGCTGTGGGGCTCATGGAGGCGCTGTGGAGAAGCACTGACCGGGGCCTGGCACAGAGAATCACTCACTAGCCAACTCCTCTGCCCAGGCTCATCCTGACGATGCTTGAAATTCCACCATTATTGACTCACTTCTTTGGCTTAATATGGCTATCCTTAAAAAACAGAAAGCCCAGGAAAGGGCCACCAGTTCAGTTTTCTGCCATTTATCCATACTGTGAAGATGTTTACCAGCTGTTTTCCTGAGAGGAACATGGGAAGGGAAAGTATGCTCTCCGATCATACCCACCCCTGGACTTAGACTCTCCCATGGCCTGCTGATGGGGGTCCAGATTCCTTGACCTGCCCCTAAGCCCTGTCGGGATCTGGTCCCAGCCCACCTCTGACTGCAGACTGCACATGTCCTGTAGGCCCTTTGGCCATCCTGTACTTCTCACACAACTTGTGCTTTGTGACCCCAGGGCCTTTGCTCATTCGAGTCCCATCACCAAAATCACATTCCCCTGCCCCAGCCCTACTCACGCTGTCCTTTGCCTCTCTCAGATGGCAGGCCCCAAACTCTGGGGTCTTCTTTGATTTCAACACTCTATACCTGCCCACATCCAAAACCACCCCAATCCAGCCCTTCTCTCTGCTTCCACTCCCTCACCCCAATCCCCCCCCCCGGACACCATAGCAGCCTCCTCACTGGCCTCCCGATTTCACTCTGTCCACCTAATCCATCGCCCACACGGCAGCCAGAGGGGCATTCTTACAATGAACTCAGGTCAAACTCCAGTCAGTTGCAAACTCTCCCGGGGCCTCTATAGCCTCACTGCCCTGGCCTTGCCTGCCTGTCCCACAGGAGTCCCATCTCTGCACAAAGCACCCTGCCCAGTATCCCCTCGCTAGCCTCTTCCCATTCCTCAGACAGAACTGTGACCACCGCTCTCTCACAGCCTTGACATCGGCAGAGGCCCCACTGGCCAGCTGGGGCCTCGGCGCTCACCTGGCTGGTGCTTTCACGCCAGTCACATCCCTGCTCCGCTGTCAGCCTGGGCAAGCCTCACCTGACTGCCTGCCTAAACACCCTCTCCCACCCCATTTGCTCCCTGCCCCTTTATCCCACTTTATTCTCTTCACAGCCTTTATCGTGATCAGAAACTATGCTCTTTATTTATTTACAACCTTGCCTATTAATAGTCTTCCCCAACCAGAATGGTCAGCTTCTTAGGAGAGGGACCATGTCTTAGCCACTGCCACATCCTCGGGGCCAAACAGCACCTGGCATACAGCAGGCATCCAATAAATGCTTGGCGAATATGTGAATCCAGCTGTAAAGTACTGTCCATCTTTAAGACGCAGCTCAGATGCCACCTGCTCCCACCCTTTCCCCAAGTGGAAGCCGTATTTCCCTCCTCTGAGCCTCCATAGTATCTGTCTCTCTTTCCCTTGGCTGAAGCACTTGGCCCTATTACTTTGGTCTTTATGGAACACAGTCTGTTTCCCAGACCTGCAGTGGGCTCTTGGAGGGCAGGGCCCAGGGCCCACTTATTTCTGTATCCCCTATGGAGCATGGCATTAAGGCAGCTCTGAATAAATACAGATGGGGACAGGGGGTGCCTAGGGAGGGGTGAGAAGGGCCTCCTCATTTGCTGATTGTTTCAGAGGCTTGGTAAATTTCATCTTCCCTGCTGTGGTGGATCAAAGACGCTGCAAGTTCTTGACATCCCTCTCATGCAGAGGCAGGGTCTGGACCCCCTCCCCTTGAACCTGGGTGGGCCTGCGACTGCTCTGACCTACAGAACACAGCAGAAGTGATGCCCTTCCAGGCCCTGGCTCAGGCTTTGTGAGACTGGAGCTTCAGTTTGCTGTCATGGGGGGTAATGAGCTGCCACATGGATGGGTCTTACTACCTTGGTTGGCAAAATCACACACAGAGGCTCCCAGAGACCATATGGAGTGGGAAAGTGGCCTCACTGAACCCAGCCTTACAGGAGTCACCCCAAGATGCCAGGAACGTAGGTGTAGCCGGTGGAGTCTTCCAATAAGTCAGCTGCCAGTGGAGTCAAACAACCTCAGGAATGCCCTATGAAGCCTAAATTATTGTCCCACTGACCCCTGCCTGAATTCCTAACCCACAAAATCATGAGCTATAATAAAATGTTTGTTTTAAATCACCAACTTTGTGAAACAATAGGTTATCAGGACACATGTCACCTCTATTGGAGGTGCCTGCCTAGGACATTGCCACGGGCAGGAGTCTGAAGCTGTGACTGGGCTTGGTGGGGAAGGGTTCTGTGATCTATTAGTGATGTCTGCCATGGGTATAGGAGGAAAATAGGGAGTTACCTGTGCCACAATTTTTGTATTCCTGTTGAATTTATGTGAATAAATAGGGCATGGTTTCATTTGATCCACACAGGGGAGGGCTTATCATCCCCATTTTTAAAATGAGGACACTGAGGGACAGAGAGATGATATAACTGGCCCCAGGTTATTCAGCTAATAGGGGGCAGACTAGATTCTGTAACCCCAAAGTCTACACTTTCCCACTAAACTATGCAAGAACACAGTCATTTCCCCAGAGGCAAAAGTCACCCCCAGCACAGGTTTTCAAACCTCCTTCTGTCCTGATTGATGGCTGACACCTCACCCTGCCTTCTGCTTGCTAGCTCTGTGTCCTCACAGCCAGGCCTGGCTTTGCTGTGGGGCTCGGGACAGCTGGCACTAGGCCAGCGTTGCCAAGGCCCCAGAACTACTGGGCTTCCCCTCTGTCATGGGAGGCTGGAGCTTAGGTATCTCTCAAGGGTGGAACCAGGCAAGCTTATAAAGAGCTTAACAAAATACCCATTTCACGGCTCCTGGAGCCAGTCAAAGCCAAGCGCTCCATGCGAAGTTCTTAGACAGCAGTTAGGCAAAGCTTTCTTGGGGGAGTTGGAAGCCCTGTGCTGGAGGGGAGAGGAGCGGGGCAGGGAGCGAGGAGAGGGACGTACAGGAGTTGACAGCTCAGGCGCTGCTCTACTCTTCCTGGAAGTGTGATCTTCATGAGCAACTTCTCCATTGTGACCCTCAGTCTTTTTTCATCTGTCAAGTGGGGATTATTAGACTAACTTCACATAGTAATTTTGAAGATAAAAGGATTTCATGTAACTGAATTCCTAGAATAATGCTTGGCACACATTGGTGTTTATTAAATGTTCCTTGATGAATGAGTGAGTGAATGAATGAATGAGTGAATGCATGCATGCATGAAATGTTGGATAACTCTTTACCATGTGGAGGTGGGTACTCAGGTCTGGATCCCATACTGGCTGTGGCTTTCTGTACCGATTGTGCCTGGCACAGAGTAGGCATCTAATATGTATTTGCTGAAAAAATTCTTCTAAGTCCAACCTACAGAAGTCACTTCCAGGCACGATAAAAAATCATACAGTGCATTCCAAAGCGGACAGAATTTATTCAGATGGTGATAATACCTATGTTCTTCAGACCCCATATCAGGCAGCCTCATCTGTGAACCAGGAAGTAAGTAAAAAAAAGATCTCTGAGCCCATGAAACAGACAGTATAAAGTTCATGCACCAGTACCTATGACTTTTCTCCCAGAAGTACCCTCTGATCCTCAATTTTAACCTAGTTACTCTTGGTTTACAAACAAAGAATCATATGGTGCTGTTGCAGCCCATCTCAGACTAGAAAAATCAAGCTGGGGATGAAGAAGCCCTCAAAAATGGACATGTGCTCAGGCAGAAATGATTCCAATGGGAGACGGGGCTTCATAGCTGTAACATAGGAGTGATAAGAAAATTCAGTAAAACCCCTGATAATGCAAATTTTGGTAAACTGTGATTGGCAATTGGCTCCTGGTCCCCTAGAGTTATGCTCAGGTTGCTCTGCAGGCTGTTGCAGCTTTGCAATACAAAATCTTGCATTATACATGATTGAAACCTTTGGGCTGCCCTTGTGATGTTATGGTGATGTATGGCTTCTACTGCAGCAACAGCTCTCCCCGACTAGGACTTCCTGCAGGCCAGGGGTTTATGTGCACTTCCTCACTTAATCCCCCAGAAGCAACCCATGAGATGGATATTATTATCCCCTTATGAGAGAGCAGGGTTTCCCACCCTTGGTGCTATTGACGTTTGGGGATAATTCCTGGTTGTGGGGCCTCTCCCAGGCCCTGTAGAATATTTAGCTGCATCCCTGGCCTCTACCCACTAGATGCCAGGAATACTCCCCACTTCTCCCCATTGTTACAGTGGAAATTATCCAGACATTGCTAAATGCCCTTGGAGCTGAATCTCCCCCGGTTGAGAACCTTGTTAGAGACGTGGAAACGGAGGCTCAGAGAGAATGAGGGTGGTCAGGGGCACACAACTTGGAGGTGGCTGGACTTGCATCCAAGTCTGTGGGGCACCGTAGCATAAACTCTGAATTCCTAAAGATTAGATTCAAGTTACTGCACAGAGACTGTTGTGAACCTCAAATGGGATCATATTCTGGAACAAAGGTCAAAAATTGCTGTTTTTAAGCCATCAGTGACTGACCTTGGCCCCTTGAGGATGACCTTCGTCCTCGGGAGCAAATTCCCTTGAACTGCACCCGCGACACCCCCTGATTCTTTCCTTGTCTGCCTTTCCTTGGTGGCTTCCCTCCAGTTTCCCCTTCACAGGGGGAAGCAGCAAGGAAGGGCCATACCTGAGGCCCTTGTACTCCTTTTTGTTTGGCACCTGGGGTCTTCCTCACCCAGCAATCTGGGTTTAGAGTGTCACTGTCTGAGCTGCTGAGGCCACAGACAGGGACAGTGGTTAGATTTAATGGAACCCAAGAACCCTACTACTTTTAGTGGGGCCCTGTGTTGAGAAGGATTCTGAGGTCTCTCTGGGCTTAGTGGGGAGGAGGGTTGTGTTGGTCAGTGGCATCCAACATGGGCACAAGAAGAAGGAGTGCAGCTGGCCTCCATCCCTGCCTTAGAGTTAGAAGGAGCTGGTTCCCCCCGGATAGGGGGTCAACTGCCTGGACCTGAGCTCCCAGAGAGGTCCTGGGTTGGGAAGACAGGACTTTAGAACGGAGGCCTTCGACAAAGGGATGGAGCATCTGAGTCTCTCTGGGCCCCACTCTCTGTGATATGGACCTGCGGGAGTCTACTTCTGGTGGAAGGTTCTCTTGTGGGTAGAGTGGGGGTCTCTTGCACATGGAGGGGACATGGAACTGGGCATTTGCTGAGATCACTGAACCCAAAGCTGAGGCGGCATGGCACGTGACACAGAGAACTTCGCAGTGTGGCACCATCTGTGCTTATTTCCCTGTTATGCCCCCACCTTAGTAGTATCTTGTTGAAGGGTCTCAGCTGTGCTGTAGGGAATGACTGTAAGGACCACGTTTGAAACAGACCCCCCAAAAAGAGTATGTGCCCCCTCACCAAGACTGGGGATGAATGAGAGGCCCCCAAAGAGAAGGTGAATCTTGAAGGACAGGACTTAGAGCTGCTCTGCTCTGTTGCCAACCGTGGAGGCTGTGGGCTTTGGCTCTGGACCCTGTATAAAACAACACTCCCCCTAAGGTGAGGGACTGGTTCAGACCTTAAGTTGGAGGGATCTGGGGAGAATCCGAAACAATTTCACTGGTGTCCAAAAAGATGGCTCCATTCACATGTCACAGCCTGTAGGTGAACGCCTAATGCTCATGGTGTGGTAACCACAGGCCCTGGAATTTCAGGGCAGCCACTTTCAAATAGTCAGATGTTTTATTCAAACTGTTAAATGATAAAAATTCCAAAATAGTGGAAAGCACAAACCTTTCTTACCGTGAATGAATTCCTTCGATAAATATTTGTTGAGCACATCTGTATGACTGGTACAGTATTAGGCACAGCAGTGAACGACAGACAGAAACTCTGTTCTCATGCAGGCAACAACATTCTCATGCGAGAGGCAGGCAATCATGAGCAAGAATGTACAAGGGAGGACTCGTTACACAGTGATAAGAGTTAAGGAGAAAAAAATAAAGTGGAAAAGAATAGGTGAAGGGGGAAGTAAAATTTTAAGTATGGTGGCCAGGGGAAACAGCAATGAGAGGGTGAATGTTGAGTAAAGTCCTGAAGGAAAGGATGGTGCCAGCCAAGGGATGTTGGGGAAGAGCATTCCAGGTGGAGGAAACAGCAAGTACAAAGGCCCTGGGGTGGAAGTGTGGGAGGAAGTGGGGCAGGGAGATGACAGGCCCAGGCCATATTGGGTCTATAGGGCATGACGAGGAATTTGAATTTTCCGCTCAGCATAGAGGTCATGCCACACAATGTTAACAGTAGTTTTCTTGGGGAAGTAGAATTTTGAGTAATTTGTCTTTACTTTTTGGTTGTTGTTTTTATAATTTCCCTATTAATACAATGAAATAGGAAGAGGCCAAATACCTTTTTAGTTTTAAAAATGTGTGTATTTTTGCTGAGTCTTGCATTTCCCCCCTGGTTTTGAGGCAATTCTTATGCACAACATGACACTGGATTTGTATTTTGGAAGATTTTTTTTCATATGTAAAAACCACTTGAAGATGTGTGGAATGAAGATGTGTGGTATAAAATAATCACATTAAAAATACAAATAGAATTCTTTTTGTGAAGTGGGAAATTTGTTTTCCTCAAATTCAATTATTGCAGATACTTCCAGAATGTAAGGAATGCAGAGCAGTGCACAGGGGTGGTGCAGTGGCTGAGGACACTGCTGGGCCGCTGCCTGCCAGCTTCTCCTGCCCATTCCCACTCTGTCAGCATGGTAGGCTTCTCAGTCACCTGAGGCTCAGTGTTCTCATCTATAAAAAGAGAATAATAATTATGCCAGTGTTCATGCAGGGAACAGAATCCATTCAAGGTATGTTAAACAAGAGGGATTAATACAGAAAATTGAGGGCTCAAGGAATTGTTGGAAGGACTAAGGGAACAGCTCTAAGCTGGCCTCTGGAAACCATGTCAAGAATTAACCTATCAAGGGAGCTATAACCTCTGGGCTGTGTTCAAGACAACACACCAATAACTATCAATCATGGGTCAGAAAGGCAGATTTAGAAGCCACCATCGAACTGCCTCTTGGCACTTGAGCTTAAAGGGAATTAGAATGCTGCAGAGAAATTTCATACTTCCCCAACTTAACTGGCCAACAGGAACAACTGAAAGAGAGGAAAAGGAGTTCTGCCTCTCCTCCACCTACAAATATCACATGAGAACATCTAATACGTAGCCAGAACCCTAGCTGCAAGGGAGTCTGGGAAATGTAGACTTTCGCTTTCCAAGCTTTTCACAAAAGGTCAGATAGTCTGCATCCTCTGGGTAGCAGATACAGATAGAATTAAACATTTGAAGATTTTATGAGGAACTGCCTGTGAAAGAGGAAATGGGTAGAACAGCCGGTAAGGCTGGGAGATTACACAGCAAGTCTGACTCCAAGGAGAGCGGTCTCCAAGTCTGAAGGCGAGATGGAGAGAAGGCTGGAAGGAAGTTTTAGCAAAGCCATCTGAGGGTTCTTGAACCAAAGCTGATAGATACAGGAGTCTGTTTCTCCAAGGAACAAGTCTGTGTTAGTATCCTTGTTAGTCAGTGGTTGATGGGACCATCCCATGGGGCCCTCGGGCAATACCACTCCCTGCAGTAGGAAGTTCTCATAGCTGCCCCAGAAGGGTGGAATGGAGGTTGAGTGAGTCAAGTCACAGAACCTACTCTGATAACAAATCCTGTTTACTGGGATAATCTGAGGGTTGAATAAAATAATCTAAGCAGAGCACCTACAACAGTACCTCCCATAGAGTGATTGCTCAGCAAATGTTAGGAACGGGTTAGAGATTGAAAAACAAGCAGGCGCTTTCAGCCCTCAAGGTCCCCTCCACCTCTGTGAGACAGCACACGGAACGTCCTGGAAACAAATAGGTTGATGTGCTGTAAGGGTGGAGGTGGACATTGGTTACATGTCCTCAGCTGTAGAGAAGCCTAACATAACACAGGTTCTAGGCCCCACCCTGGATGTTTTGATTCAGCTGGACATACATAGATTTAACATGAGACTGGAGCTTCTAAGACCCAGCCAGGTTCTGGGGCACAGCTGTAGGTGTCACAGAAAGGAGCACTTAGCTGGGTAAGGAGAAGGGAAGGGAAGAAAAACTCTAAAGAAGAGATGGATGTTGAAGGACATCTTGAAGGATGAATAGGAGTTGAAAGTGAAGGAGCAGAGGATGTTCCAGGTAGAGGGAACGTCCAGGAGTTCAGGGTGTTTGGGAAACCCTGGTGTGATCAGGTCAAGGATTTTTTTCTTTTCTTTTATTGAACATTTACTAGTAGCCAGGCTCAGTGCTAAGGGCTTAACATGCTTTACATCACTGAGTCATCACAACAACCCTGTGAAATTAGTATTATTATCACTCCCATTTTGCAGATGAGGCAACTGAGGCTCAGAGAGGTTGAGTGACTTCCCCCAAGTCACACCTATTTTAAGATGAAGTCAAAGTTGAAGTCCATTTGTGCCCAAAGGCCATGCTGTTGATGTTCCTGAGATTAGACTGAAGGAGCAGGTAGAGCTCGGTAAGGGTCTTGAGCGCATGTAGGGTGTGGCATCTAGGAACACGGGCTCTGTTTGCTGCTGTCAGGGGTGAGTTCAAACCTGCCGTGTGTGGCTGTGTGGCTGTGGGCAGCTACTTAGCCTCTCCATGCCTTGTTTTCTTCTTATGTATGTGAGGTGATAATGCCCACCCTGTGGTAGGTCATGAGATTAAGTGCAGTCTAATATGTAAGTGCCTAGCACAGTGCCTGGCATGTAGCAAGCACATGATACCTGGGAACTATTATTAACTCATGCACATGTGTTGGGACTTCAACTTGAAGAGAATGGAGAATCTACAGGGTTTTCCGCTCATTGGGAAGTCTCACTGCCTAGCCCATCACAGAGCAACTCAAGTTACTTTGGAAAATCTCGAGAGGGGCTTCCTGGGCCCAGCTGGGCATGAAAGCCATCTCATTGTGTCCATTGCTGCAATGTTGGGGCCACAGCTTTATAAAGACTCAGTTCCCTAAATATCAGGACAAATGCCAAAGTGTAACATGTGCTTGTACCTTGCGTGGTGGAATAACTATCCCCCATGCCCTTGACTTTTGTATGTTTTCCACCCTGACTATATGCTGATTTCTGTATTTTTTTTAAAAGCAAAATAAATTTACTTAAAAGGAAAAAAAAATAGTGCTCTCCCTGGGAGAGGCTGACCCCTGTCTCCCACAGAGCCAAGAAGAAGGGCCACGCATCACTCCACGACTTCCTCTACGGGAGCAGGCCCATCCCAACCACCTGGGGCCGGCGGCTCCTTTTTGCTTCCCTGCAAGCCCCTGATGGCATGTGTGGTCTTGTGGCAGCAGTTCTCAAACTTCTGAGTTTCAGACCCACTTGGTACTTGTAAAAATTATATCTATTGCTCATTTTCCTATTAGAAATTAAACCTGAGAAATTTTGGCAATTTTCATTTATTAATTCGTACAAAGCAGTGGTTCTTACATGGGGACAATCTTGCCTCCCAGGGAACACTTGGCAATGTCTGGAGACTTTTTTGTTCATCACAACTGGAGGCTGCGGGATGCAACTGGCATCCAGTGGGTAAGAGACCAGTGATGCTGCGATGCGCACACAGGACATCCCCCACAGCAGAGAATTATCTGGCCCAAGATGGCAGTAGTGCCAAGGTGAAGAGACCCTGATTTAAAGTAAGGAAAATAAACTCATTACATGCTGACATACAAACATGTTTTTATAAGAAAGAACATTTTCCAAATGAAGAACAATTAGTGAGAAAAGTGGTATTGTTTTGGACTTTGCAGATCTCTCCAGTGTCTGGTTTGATAGAAGAGAGCCAGATTCTTGTGTTCACTACTGCATTCAATCTGTTGCACTATCACATCAGGTAGCTTCTGAAAAACTCCAGAGAATGAACTTTGTCAGAGAATGAGAATGAAAAAAAGACTAATACTATCTCAATACTATTATGAAAGCAGTTTTGACTTCGTGGACCCTGCCCCGAAGGATCCCTCGCACCCCAAGGAGTCCATAGCCTTTTTGAGAATTGCTGCACCAGGAAGACCCTCCCAGACTATTTCCAGAAACAACCCTTGTGTTTTGGGTGAACATATCCGGCCCCACTGTGCCAGTGGGGGGACAGTGGGGGAAGGGATCAGTAAAAGCCAAGGGTGCACTGGTGCCCTAAGCCCGGCCCAGCCCCCACCCTCCTGCATTACTTCTGTCAGCTGCTAGACAATCGTGGTAGTTTCTAAGGACAGATCTCAGGTTTCATCTCGGTGAGAAAACAACAGGCCAGACAAGTGGGAATAAGAGCAAAGAGGAGACTGGGTGGGGGAAGTGGGCTCCGCTGGCTGTTCTGAGAGGGAGGAAGGGGTGCTCTCAGCTGCTTTGGGGTCCCAGTGGGTGTGGGTGTGTGCGCCGGCCCACGTCTTGGCCTTGCCCATGAGCCCCGCCCTGAAGCAGCAATCCAGGTGGCCCGCCTTGTCTCTGAGTCACCTACCTGAGTTCCACAGGATGCGATAGGCTAAGTTTTGGCAGCAAGAGAAGGAGCCCCAGCCTTTGAGGCCCAGGAGGGGTGCGCCCCGCTGAGGCGGGTGTCTTGGCCCTTCGCTCAGAAGGAGCTGTGAATCCAGGTCAGGGAGCCTGCCTGCCGCTCTGGAGGCCTAACTCCCTGGGCCCCCTTCTGGGCCAGCCCTTCACTGTCCTCGGGCCCTCCTGAGCGGGTGGAGGATTCCAGCTGCCACTCTAGCAGAGGCTGGGGAGGCGGGAGCAAGGAGGGCATTCATGGAGCCCTCTCCGTGGGCAGCTGGCTCCGAATGAATCCTTCCACGGTGGGCTGCATTTAACCCTCACGGCAATCTGTGCTGTGGGAATTGTTATCATTCCCTTTTAATCCATGATCAACAGGCCCATGGAGGAAATAACTTGTCCACTGGGTTCAGACTAGGTTTGTCTGGATCCATAGCCCAGACTCGTAATCGCTCCCCTATAAACTGTTGCGCTGAGAGTCAGGCATTTACTAATCAATGTACCAGATCATTGAGGGCCCGCTTTGAGCCCCGTGCTAGATGCCTGAGATACAGAAGAATGAAACACGGTCTCTGCCCTCCTCCCAGCTCTCATTCTACTTGGCAGGAAGGTGCAGGGACAGTGTAGGGTTGAGCAAGCAAAAGCTGATTGCAACTGATTGTGCCAAGTGCTGCGATGGGGTGAGAAAGGTGCACGGGAGCCGGAGGAGTCCCCGACTCAGACTGGGGAGAGGGTGGGTAAGGATGGCCTCCTGGAGGAGGCGATGCATAAGCTACAGACAAGTTGAGGGGCTCCCAAGCAAGGGAGGAATAGCATCTAAAGGGCACATACCCAGTGACCCTGTTCCCCATTTTTACTCCCCATTTCGCCTACTTCCTAGCCCAGGAGGGGTTCCAGGATTTCTGCTGCAAGCCCTCTCCCCTGCTGTACATTCTACTTCAGGGGTGAGAATCAATGGGACGCCAGCTGGAGGAATAAGGGTGGCCCCTTCCGCTATATGGAAGCCGGGGCCAGCCTGGTCGCAGGGTGGCTTCCAGGGGCAGGGGGTCAAGCTGCTTTTAGAGACAGATTTTTGCTACTGAGCACCGTTTTCATGCTGGGCACTAACTAACCCAGGTGCTAGACATAAAGTATCTCATCGGAATGTTATAATCACAAGATTCAGGATGAATTTCTTTTATGTGAGAATGCTTTCATGGAAGACTACACAATTCCAAACTCACATGGTGTGCTGACAAAGGTGTCTTGTATTTTCGTTCACCAGCCAAAGTGTACAAACGTGTGGCTGTGGCATGAAGAGGTTACAATTTGCTTGCTCAGCTTGCTGTGAAATTATGTGGGTTTTGATGTTTTTTCATTTGGGGAGAGGGAATGTACTTTCTTCCGTATTTGGTGTGATGTTTTATGAGCATGTCATTCTCTTGCATAGCCTCCTCATTGGTGATGGGTGCTATCCTCACACCTTGTGCCAATGAGGAAACAGGCTTTGAGAGGTTAAGGAACCATCCTGGGGTAAGTCGTGGAGCTGGAACTGGAGCTCAGGCAGCCCACTGCCCAAGCTGTCCATGTTCACCCTACTTCTCTTGTGCTGGAAAAGCCCTGAATCTGGGAAGGCACCCTCCCCTCCACCTGTCTGAGCCTCTCTTTCCTAGCCTAACTCCTGGATCGCCCTTTCAACCCTTTCTCTCCCCCAAGAGAGGGAGTCAAGCATCAACGGCAAGCGCCACCCCTGCCCCTGCCTACCACCCCCGCCACCGTCTGGGTTCCCCTCTTCCCCCAAACAAGGCAGTGAACGTGAAACCACTTGGGGACAAAGAGGCTGTACGGGGGTGGGGGTGCCAATTGTGGGATAGAATTAAAAAAGGTCTTAAAACTGATCAACTGGACGGAAGTTATTTCTTGCTGCTTCAAAATAACTTCTCTCAAAAGTAATCAGGAAATCTTAGGAGCTCCTGATCAGCCCAGAGAAGAAAGCTTAAAAAGCCACAATCCCATCACCCACGCACAAGCACTGTTAATATTTTGGGTGTGGTTCTTTCCAGTCTTTTGTCAGTGCACCTATCTATATACATATTTATATTTGTAATAAATGTATTCATAATAACATTTTATTATTGCCAAAATAATAGGTGTTCACTGGAGAACATTTAGAGAGTGGAAATTAACAAAAGAAGAAAATAAAAAATAATAATCTCAGCTACTATGCCTTTCTAGGTTTTTCTCACTTTTCTTGTGAATTGTGTTATAGTGATTAGAGTAATAAAAGTCATCAAGCCACTCCTGCCTGTTAGAGTTTTCAGCATGAGGGTGGGATAACTGAAACCATCTCTCCAAACAGAATTTAAAGATAAAAGAAAGCTGTGGAGTTGAACCTCTTTTGGGACACTGAGCCTCTTAAAATATGATAAGCTATGGACACCCTAAAATACACATATCAACATCTTCCTGAAATGTCTGGGGATCCACAGACTTTCTGAAGTCCCTACATAGAAGCTGTGGACCCCATTTTAAAATTCCCCAGTTTCTTATGAATTATTAAGTGAAGAATGGCTTTTGAGTCCCTGGATCTGAGAAGCATCTCACACCCTGTGTCTCTGCCGCCCTTAATCTCCTCTTTTTCATCTGAATATTTTTATGGGAGACATGTCAGTTTAATTGGCAGTTTAGGAGAGGGTTTCTACTAGTTTATTATTTCATTTCTTGAAACAAAATTTCTTGTTTCATTTTGTTTATAAGTATATAATTTTTTTTTACTTTGATGTAATTTCAAATTTACCGAAGAGTAGCATGAATAGTACAAAGAACTCCTCTTTGACACTGTTTTCTTAAGTACAAAAATAATATATGCCAGTCATAATACATCAAACGATGCGGAAGTGTCTGAAGAAAAAGTTAATAGGCTTCCATCTTCCCTTCTAACACACAGAATGTAAACCTGTAAGCCCCTGCAAATATTCATACATGCATATGTATTTACATGAGTATGTTCCTTTTACCATTAAAAAAACACAAACCCTTATGTTATACATACAGAATAGTCTCTGTCTGAGATCTATGTATGTTTTCTGTTAATTGAAGGCCTAAATACAGTTACCAGGGTTGGCTTAATGACTTCTGACCATCAACAAGGAACATGTTCAGAGAAACATGAGGAAAAATGAAAATGTAAACAGAGAATCAAGGAGATTATCGTCCAACCTCGGAGGAGCATACATGGGGTCCTGGTGGCCCCTCAGAGCCCAGCACTCCACAGTCTGCTTTCTTTAAACATTCTTTCTGATATCTCTCCAGGTCAGCTCACGTCCACTTTGCTCTTGCTACTAACTTCGTACTTTTTCATTGTGTTGCTGGGTGGTACTGTTTTCAACCCACCCACTATAAACATCTAGGTTGCTTCTAATTTATTGCAGTGGTTATTGCAAACAGTGTTGCAATAATCGTCCTGATATGTCTTTAGCTGGTTAAACTTTGTGCAAATTAGCAAAAAGTGACGCTCTTGACCCAGGTAGGCCTGGGTAGACACGGACCTGTAACAAGGCCCTCAGCTTGGCAAGTGGAGTGTAAACTGGATTCCAGCCCCACATGCTCCTCAGCCTGCTGTCTTTGTGCAATGAACCTGTACATCTGTACATGGTGTTCTCACCTTATACACCCTTATTATTTTTCCCCTATAGGATGGATCCCTAAAAGTTAGACTGCTAGGCTAAAGGGTTTGTTTACATTTTTAATTGTGAAAGATTCTGCTAGATTCTTATGTGTGTTTATGACATCGGTATTACATTATATTTGCTATTTTGTAAGGTACTTTTAAATTGTAATGCATTTCAGTCCTATTATAAAATATAAATTATAAATTATACTTTTACAAACTATAAATTATTCCTGTATATTATAAATATGATATAAAACATAGGTTTTATATAATGAATAGTATAATCAATTGTAAATTATAATTTATAAAATATAATAAATTATATTATAAATCATAAAATATGAAACACATATTTTGACTACTGTGTTTTCTGTCACTACCAATTCTATGTTTGTACCTTCATTTTTTTTAACACCTTTTAAGGTATAATTGGCATACAATGAACTATATCATTTATATTTTTATTCTTAATATTTTTTCAGTGTCAGTAAGGGCTTATTAGGAAATTCTCACCCTGAACTGGTAAAGCTAAACTATACCTACCTATTCAAAATGTACAACTTTTTACAAATATTGAATCATTATGTTGTACAATTGAAACTAATATGTTAGAAGTCAACTGTGTCTCAATAAAAAAATAGACTCACAACTAGACTAAAAAAAAACATACAACTTCCTAAGTATTGACATATGGATACACTGTGAAACCATAAGAAAATGAGCATCCATCACCCTCAAAGCCCCTTTGAAATTTCTCCCTCCTATACCTTCCTGCTCCCTGCCTCAATCCCCAGCAACCACTGATTTGCTTTCTGTCTCTAGAGATTAGTTTATATTTCCTAGAATTCTAAAAAAAATGGAAGCACACAGCTTGTACTTTATTTTGTCCAGCTTCTTGCACTCAGCAAAATTATTTTGAGATTCATTCATGTTGTCTCATGTACCCATAGCTCATTCATTTTTATTGCTAAATAGTATTCCATTATATGGCTATACCATCTTTTGTTTATCTATTCATCTGTTAAATGGACATTTGGGTTGTTTCCAATCTGAGGTTATGACAAATAAGTCTGCTCTGAACATTCACGTGTAACTCTTGGTATGGATATAGGTTTTCACTTCTCTTGGGTAAAAACCTGGGAGTGGAATGGCTAGATGGTATGGCTGCTGAATGTTAAACTTTTTAAGGAGATTCCAAACTGTTTTCCAGGGTGGTTGTTACTATTTTACATTCATACCAACAGTGTATGAGAATTCCAGACACGTCCATCTTGTGCCTTTGCCATCCTCAACACGTGGGTCCCACTGTCACCCTAGAGCAGAGATGGTAAACTACAGCCCATAAACCAAATCCAGCCAGTGGTCTGCTTTTGTATGGCCTTAAATCTAAGAATTGATTTACATTTTAAAAGGGTTGTGAAGAAGAGGAAGAGGGGGAGGAGGAGGGAGAAAGAATATGTGACAGAGACTGTATGTGGACTGTAAAGCTAAAATACATCTAGCCCTTTACCAAAAATTCATTAGACCTCACCTTAGAAACACTTCCTGTTCCAGATGGCTGAGTGGTATACACCACTTCCACCATATTCGATTGACCAGAACTGTCACATGGCCGTACCTAACTGCAAGGGAGTCTGGGAAATGTATTCCAGGTGTGTGCCCAGAAAGAAAAAGTGAGCTTGGCAATCCCTGCCACAGTAATAGTGATGACAGTGATGATGACGAAGAAGACCTGGTAATTTCTGCAACCATCCCTCCCCCAGTTTAATCCAAGGCATTTCTGGTGATCCCATCACCAGTGACTGGTTCAAAAACCCAGGCTTGAGCCCAGTGGAGAAAGGCATTCCTCTGGAAACAGCTACTGGCTCAGGGATGGGAGGTGACCCAAGTTGTCCCAGTCAGACTGAAATGAAGAACTTTTTGTTGATGGTTTGGAAGAGCTCTGTCTCTTCCTCTAGAAGGAGGGAGCATGTGGTCAGAGGAAGCACAGGATTCAGAAGGCAGCCATCCTTCAATGGCTTATGTGTGTTTATGACATTGGTATTACATTATATTTGCTATTTTGTAAGGTACTTTTAAATTGTAATGCATTTCAGTCCTATTATAAAATATAAATTATAAATTATATTTTTACAAACTATAAATTATTCCTGTATATTATAAGGAGACTTAGGTAGGATCAACCCTGTACACTACAGGGCAGAGAGACAGAAAGGACTTGGAACCCTAACAAGACCGCAGGGCTGCTACAGAATCAGCCCTGCAGCCTGCCCAGCTTCTGGGGGTCCAGTTCTGAGGCCTATAAAATCCCTTCTTGTTTAAGCCACTTTGAGTCACATTTTCTGTTACTTCCAGCCCAAAGCACCCTAACTGATCCGAAGGTTTCTAGAACAACCCTGCCAAATATCCAGCAAGCTTCACAGCAGCCCCCAAGCCTGGGGGGCCTGTTGGCAAGGTCTTCCAGATATGAAGCCCAAGTTTCCTCCCTGTAACTTCCACCTATTACCCTAGGGTCTCAGAACAGAAGGAGCCAGGAACCTCCATTTTAGGAAGGACTCTTGATTCAGTATTTACAAAGTTTCACATCTGAGATTTCCTTTATAATCTGTATTTTTATTTACTGGACAGTTTTCTTTAAGTTGGATGTTCAGTAATTCACTTTCAAAATATTTTTTGTTATTCTTAGCAATAATTTCCATGAACTTGTGGGTGTGCACTGCTATTTATTATTTTTTTCCTGAGACACCTTAAAACAAATGCACAAACATAGAAAATACTAGTCTGCATGCTAACTAAAATCACCTCCGGTGTGATTTCCCCAGTCACTTGGGTAAGCTCAGCGGTCCTGGAGCTGAGTGGGGCTTTACATCTCGAACAGGACTGGGATGTTTTGAGGGCCAGGGGCATGTCTTCAACAATTCATTTGTGCCTCAGAATAGTCGTTTCAATGAAGGATTATTATCCCCATGTACAGATGCAGAAACTGAGCCTCAGAAAGGTAAAGGGACCCGTCTAAGGCCACACAGACCATAGGTGGCAAATTCAGGGCTGAGTCTGCATTTTGAAAAAGAATGGTTCTTAGAGAAAGACCTTAGGGACCATTCCACCCAGTGCCCTTCCTTCCCTTCCTCAGGAAACTGAGGCCCCCAGAGGAGAACTGACCCCCTCCAAGTTGCCAGAGACCCAAGCCCAGAGCTGCTGGTCCAGGACTCTTGTCTATTACGCCACATTGTTGATTGCAGTTCTCCCACTGGGTCAGAAGATAGCTGTGAAAATGTCACCTGATCAGCCACCTGAGGATCTCACAGCACCAACTAACTAGTGCTGTAGCTCAGGATGACCGAAATGGACACAAGGCCTTGTCGCTGTGACTGGCAAATGTCAGTGGTTCATCCCTCTGGCTTGCCCGAGACAACTGGAAGCTGGGCGGATGCTAGAACCAGCCCCTGGAATAGGTATCCACTGCCCTTAGAAAGCACCAAGATAAACTTTGTGGTGTGAGCATTTGATGTAAATTGGGGTAGTGGTGTGCTGGCGAATGTTTAACAACCAGCTGTCCAGGAAAAAACCCCTCTGATTTGTAGCATCTGTTGCTTTCTGTGTTGTAAAGACTCCCTCTAAGGTTGATTTCAAGCTAACAATCTAACATCACTAAATGCGGAGTTGGGAAGAGATGCATATATTGGCTCTTGAGAGCTGGGACAAACTGGTTTGACCATATCACTGCATCAGACCAATCAGACCATCTTATTGATGAGCATGATTGTCAATCACACACTTCAGGGTTGTCCGCTGGACAGCACTGTGGGTCCGGGTAGGCACTGGAGCAGGGCTGCCTCCTCAGCCCCTCCAAGTCTCCTGACTCCCAGCCTAATGGACCTAGAAAAAGACTGGAATTCTCTCACCTGTTAGCCACCTTCAACTTCCCTTCAATAACTCCTCTTAACTATTAGAGGTCCTTTAAAAATCTTCAAAGCTGCCCTCTGAAGTAGATACTATATTCACCCCCATTTTGTAGATGAGGAAAGCTGAGGTACAGAGGGATTAAATAACTTGCACAAGGTTAAATAATCAGCAAGAAATAGAGCCAGAACTGAATTAAGGCAGCGTGGCCCCAGAGTCCACAGCTTGAATGGCCATTCCACACCATTCATGTGAGCAAGCCCTCACTGTGAACTCTACAGAAACAATAAAAAGGCATTAGAGAAATGATTTCAGCTAGGATTGCTCCAGGATGCAAAAGCCAGACAGTTTTGTGGTTTCTAACATACATTTATTTGCCATCTATTATGCACATGCATTGTGCTGGATGCTGGAATAGAATGGGGAGGAAAACAGGTGTGAGTCCTGCCTTCCCAGAGCCCACATTCCAGTGTGGGTGCCAGACACCGAATCACAGAGATCAATATGAAGTCACATGGCGGTGGATGCGGTCCATGGGGCTTTGAAAGCATGTGAAGGAAGGTTCTGACTTAGGATGGTCAGGGAAGTCATCCTTGAAGAACAGATAATTGAGCAGAGATCTGGAGGACAGGAAGAATTAGTGAGGCTAAGAGGAAGAGAGGGGGCACCTCTGAGAAGTGTTCCAGGAAGAGGGAACAGGAAGTGCCAAGACCCTCTAACAGGAAGAAGCAAGGCTTGTGGAGAGGAAGGGGAGAGAGCAGCCAGAACAGCCTGGCAGGCCTTGTGGGCCATCAGGAGCGTCCAGTGTAGTTGAGTAACTGCCAGTGCGTGCCCCTCTGTTTCATCCTCTCTCCTCAGTGTTTAAGAATTGCAGGCCATTCGGAATGGCATGCCGTCTGGGAAAGCAAAGAGTCCACAGTTCTGTCACTGTGGTTTCTATAGCTTGCGCTTTGTTGATTTGAAACCATGTTCACTCACTGGTGAAATAATAATAACCATTCTTCCTATATGCCAGGCACCAGGCTGCTTTCATTCTCTCATTTGAACCTTATAGGTAGGTAGGATAAGGTCTCAGAGCTAAGAAATTGAAGAACAAGAGTTTGAAAGCCAGGGGATTGACTCCGAGGCCTGACTCTTAACTGCTACACTCCCCTGTCTCCTGCTGAGAGAGAAATCTTGTGAGCACCAGGAGTTTGTCCCCAAAACTCAGTGATGGTGAAAGTGGCATTATCCTAAGGGGCCATCTGCTCCATCCTTCCTGCTCCAGAGTTCCAGTGCTACTTCCCAAAGCACTTCCCAAGGCACTTCCCAAGGCACTTCCCAAAGCACTTCCCAAGGCACTTCCCAAGGCACTTCCCAAAGCACCTCCCAAGGCACTTCCCAAGGCACTCTAACACCCTGGCTTCATCTCTTTTGAGACTCAGACACTTTCTACTTTGTATTGTATATCTGAAAATATTGTTCTTTCTCCAAGGAAGCAGATGCTCTTGGTAGACATGGGCTTCATCCATATCATTTTGGTATCCATCTCAGTGCTTAAGCCACAGTAACCACCAATAAAGTCCTGTCTAGCTTTCCAGTTCATGAGCAAAGGAAGAAATTTCCCCATCTTGGTCCTGGGGTGCGTTACACTGCTGGCAAATTCTGTCTCAGGGCCATGGATGACACCGCACTGGCCAGTGTCTCATAAATGTGGGCATGAAGGATGGACTTGAGTCCATCTGTGGGTCAATGACCCTGAGGAGGTCACATGTTAAGCCTGAGCTAGGTCAAGCTGTGAACTCCAGGAAAGTTCTGGGAAATTATTTCTTCTGGCTGTGGCTGGAGTCAGACCTGCCCCCTGCAGCCCTGCCTCGCTGCTTGGGTCAAGATGGCATAAAGGGGCCATGGGGGGCAAGGCTGTGCCCAGTGGGAGAGTTCAGGGTCAGACCGTGGCTAGCAGACCCAATCAGAGGCTCCTGTGAGAGGTACAACCATGCAGTGCATTGTGGGACTCCAAAGTCACATTAAAGGGCCCCAAACTTGGCTCTTCTGGGCCTCAGTCTCACATCCTCCTCTGTGAGTGGCACATGAAGCTGGTGGCATGCCCCAGGCTCTTTTGCTTTTTGGACCAAAGATGGCTGGGTGTGCCCCTTGGTGGCCTTGTCCACGGGGGGTTTGTTGTTCCTCTTCCGGGACATGGCCTTCCTTTCCTGTGGTCTTATAGAGCCCCCCCTGCCCCAGGACGCTTCCTGTCACTGCATTCTTTTATAAGAAACAGAGTCCTCTGAGAAGTTGAGTAACTTGCATAGGGTCACACACTTAGGACAGAAAAGTTGGCATTCAGTCCTTGGTCTGTCACCATAGACAGCACCTACAACCTGCCTGTAGTGTAGACCGTTTCCCCTAAATGGTTCTGAAACCTGTCCCATCTTGCACAGCCCAGCAGCAGCCAGCATCTGCCATCATGACTGCGTCCAGGCGTACCTTGTTTTATTGTGCTGTCCTTTATCATGTTATTTACAAATTAAAATTTTGTAGCAATCCCACACTAAGCGAGTCTATCAGCACCAGTTTTCCAATAGTATGTGCTCACTTTGTGTCTCTGTCATAGTTTGGTGATTCTCGTAATATTTCAAACGTTTTCATCATCATTGGATTTGTTACGGTAATCCGTGATTAGTGATTACAACTCCCTTAAAGCTCAGTGGTTAGCAGTTTTTTAAGCAATAAAACAACTGCACACTTAACAGACTACAGTATATGTAAACGAACGTAACTTTCATATGTGCCGAGAAGCCAGAAAAAAATCACTGGACTCACTATACTATGACAGTCACTTTATTGTGGTGGCCTGGGATACAACCTGCAATAAATCCAAGGTATGCCTGTAGAGCCATTATGGAGAGCAATACAGAGGTTCCTAAAAATAAAATTAGAAGTAGACTCACCATGTGACCCAGCCATCCTTCTTCTGGTTATATATCCAGGTGAAATAAAAATCAGTCCACTGAAGAGTTATATGCACTCCCTGTTCACTGCAGCATTATTCACGTATGGAAACAACCTAAGTGTGGGTTGACAGATGAATGGATAAAGAAATTGTGATATGTATCTACATATTTATATATATACACACACACACACATATATATATAATATGGAATATTAATCAGCCTTCAAAAGGAGATCCTGCCATTTATGGCAACATGGATGAGCCTAGAGGACATTATGCTAAGTGAAGTAAGTCGGACACATTAAGAAAAATACTGCCTGATCTCACTTACATGTGGAATCTATAAAAAGGGAATTCACAGAAGCAGAAGGCAGAATAGTGGTTGCCGGGGGCCAGAGAGATGGGGGGAAATGGGGAGAGGTTGGTCAAAGGTACAGCATTGTACAACATAGGCAGGACGAGCCAAGTCTAGAGATCTAACGTACAGCAAGGGGCGTTGTAATTCACACCGTATGGTATGCTGGAAATTTGCTGAGAGTAGATCTCAGGTGCTCTCAGTGCACACATACAAATAGTAACTATGGGAGGAGAGGGATATGTTAATTAGCTTGATGGTAGTAATCATTTCACTATGTATATATAAACATCACGTTGTACCCCTTAAATGTACACAATTCTTATTTTGAAAATGATTTAAGACCTCCCCAAAGAAAGCCAGACCAAGTTTTAAATCTTGGCTCCATAATTTACTATCTAGAGGACCATGTCTGGTTTCAGTTTCTTCCAACCTGGCAAGTGTACAGCACATCAACGCATTAGCTTCCTAATGCTTTTGTTTGTTTGTTTGTTGACACATAACAGGTAGGGAAACTGATCCAAAAGAGAGACTCCTTCCTAGGTCTGGATCCAATTCCTTTTCTCCAAATAAATTAATCTTTTCCTTTCTCAACCTCCTCCTGCCCCCAAACATGCACATTCTTTTAGTAAGCCAGACTTGGGTACAAATCCTCATTCGGCAACTTTCTCGTTGCCTCATCTTGCACAAGGATTGAATGAAACAACTATATGTTAAGTGCACTCATAGCATAGCTCTGTACTTCTCTGCCTCTGCTACTGAACGCATGATCCTGGAAGGTGGATGATGTTATTCAATTCATAATGATGCTATTGTTATTCATCCTATTCACTTCCCACTGCCCCCAGTAGCACCAGCCACACACAGGTACATTTACCTAGCACCTACTATGTGCCAGGCACTGTGCTGGAGCCACACATGCATCACCTCTCCACTTCTCACAGAGATCCTGGGTGGGTCACATTAGGCCCATTTTACAGTTGGGGCAACTGAGAACCAGAGAGTTGAAGCAATTCTGTTAAAGTTACCCAATGAGGAAGAAGCAGCACCAGGTCCTAACCCAGGTCTGCCTGGTTCAGGAGCCCATGGGGCTGACCACTGTACCACCCAGCCTTGCTGAGAAGCTTGTTTGTGCATGATGAATGGATGATGAGCTATACAGTTGAGTCAATCAGCAGCCGTGTGGCATGTGACTGTCATCCATGCTTCCTTAGCCCCAGTGGCATCTGAAAGTGGCCTTTCTCTAGTCAGACCCTTTCCTCAGGGCCTTGGAGTCAGGCTGTTCTCATGGGGCCTGGACCCACGTCCTCTAGCCTGACCAGGCTCCCCAGTGGGGGGAGGGGGCTTTGCGCTGTGCTGAGCACATCACGTTGTCATCTGAGGGATAGAGCAGTTGGGTGACGCAGAGAGCCCATGGGACACAGCCCTTGTTGTGAAACCGCTCTTGGTCCTGGAGCAGGGAAAATTCCTTCCTGCCCACCTTGGGAGGGATGAGCTGCCTGAGGGCCAAACACCCTCAGAGGAGCTGAGGAAGGTATAGGGATAGAGGCAAGCCTGGCAGTGGTCATGAAATTTTCCAGTCCCTTCCCCTCTCCTGGTCCGTGACCGTAGCCCATCCCCACAGTCAACTTACCAGGAATACTCTGCACTGGGGTTCATGATATGCCTCCACGTACATTAGCCCATCCGGGGCCTCACAGCAATGTTTTGCAGGTAGGTTACTGTTTGCCAGACTCTATGAAAGGCTTGTTGTTTATTTTCACATGTAGTTTGTACTGTGAGGAAAGTTTTATGATCTGCATTTCATACATGAAGCAACTGGGACTCAGAGAATTAAGTGACTTGCCAAGTTTTCACAACTAGTAAATGGCAAAGCCAGGATTTGAACTCTGGTTCATTTTACCCCAGCACCCACACTCAAACACTACCCTAAATTGCCTCTACGCAGCTCTATGTGGTAGAGATAAGTGAGTATAGACTTGGCCGGGTTACAGAACCCAGGTGTAATGTCATCAGACCCGGTTCAGATCCCAGCTCCACCACTTACTGACCTTATGACTTTGGGAAATTTATTAAACCTCTCTGAATCTGGGCTTCCTTTTTATGTAAATAAGGGATAAGAATAGTTCCTTCATCCTAGGGCATTGCAGGAATTAGATGATTGACACATGTCACAATTGGAAGAACTCCAAAGCTGGATATTGGAAAATCAGGTATGCATGCCTCACATTATTATATAGTCTATCATCCCTCGGACACACGGACACATGAGTTTTGCAAGTGGGTCACTCAAGTCAAAAGCTGCATCGCTGGGACTCACACTTAGCTCTCCCGGCATGGTTCAAGGCAGTACTGGGAGGTGCTGATTATACATTCCATGTGACCTGAGTAGGATTGCAGAAGGCACTCAGGCTGTGCCTTGGACTCCTGCGGTCTCTTCATGCTTCTCTGGGATGGGAGTGGGCATCAGGCTGGGGGCTAGTCTAGTGCTCAGAAGCAGCAGTGTGGGAGCAGGGTGGGATGGAAGGAAGTAGGGTCCCCCGTGGGGTGCCTCGCCCCCTTTCCAGGGCCCCTCCTCTGTCTTCCTCCTGGCAGTCCTCTGCCCATTGCTGTAACTTTCCAGTCTCTTGGTGATTTCCCAAGATGAATGCACCACACCCCAAAGAAGCTGTTTGCCTAAATGATAGGATGCTCTTGGTTCATCCAATGAATGAAAATTTATGTACTCTACAAGGCGGACAACCCTGTAATCAGGGCTGGAGGGTGGAGGTGCTGGACAAAAAAAGATCTGGGCCCGCAAGGATCTTCTGATATAGCAGTGGATCCAGGAAGCAATACTGGGTGGAGGTATTTCTGTCCCCGCCACTTACTGCCTGGTTCACACGCACTAAAGTTCTTTATAAATCAGTGTCAGACCCTCTCTTTAATTCTGCACGCAATGGGTGGAGTTCAGCTTCTTTTAGTCCCCCAGGCCTGTGGATTGGGTGGGTTCGGAGGGAACCAAGAGCAGATAGCTATTTAACATTTCCAGGGTGAGGGAGGAATGAATCATGGCTTGTCTTGGGCGGTGAGTGCCAGGTGGTCCTGTCTCTAATCAATACCAGGGACTCCTGGAGAAGACAACAGGGCAGCTTCCATATACTTGGTGCTCAGGGCCTGCCCAGAGGGCAGCTGGCTCTCTGGGAGGGCAAGACGTCAGGCAGCAGCTGGAATGCTTTGGCATCATATTGACGTCTTCTCTTGAGCCTAGGGTGTCCTTCATTCTGGGTTATCACCTCTACAGGTGTGACAAATTTGAGAATGTGCCATTTCCCAGGCCTCTTGAGCCCACTTTCTTTTTCATGTCCCCTTAAAAAGGAACAAGTCTCATTTTATCGTCAGAAGAGTAATACATATCTAAACAATTTGAAAGAACGAAACTGTAGAATCTTTAAAACTATATTTAGATACAGCACCCCAAAGACAACCCCAAGTTTTGGCACATTTTGAGTCTTTCTAAAAAATATCACTTAAAAAGTACTTTGACATTATGTTAAGTGAGATAAGTCAGTCACAAAGAGACAAATGCTGCATGATCCCACTTACATGAGGTCTGTAATGTAATCAAACTCGGAGAACCAGAGGGTAGAATGGTGGATGCCAGGGGCTGGAGGGAGGGGGACACAGGGAATTGTTCAGTGGATGTAGAGATTCAGTCGTGCAAGATGAACAAGTTCCAGAGCTCTGCTGTACAATGGTGTGCACGTGGTCAACCGTGCTGTGCAACACACTTAAAAATTGTTAAGAGGCTAAATTTATGTTATATGTTCTTTTTGCCTCAATAAAAATAATACTTTGTTTTATCTGGCTGCTCTACTATCTGTGCAGTTTTATTCCCTGCCTTGTTCACTTGACAATGTAAAAGATTAAAGTAAAGCCAAATTCTTTATTACCATTATTTTTAGTGGATACATACTATGTACTGGGTAGAGATATCAATGAACTTAACATTCCCGTTTTGGACATTTAGGTTCTTATTCTACTGAATAAACAGAGATACAGTTGAGTGCCTCTTAATATATATAAAGATTTTCTTTTTTTACGATTTCCTGGGCTAGCCTCCCTCAAGAGAAGGTGCGGGATCAAAGAACGTAAACATACGGAAGCTTGCGATATACAGTGCCACCTCGTTTTCCAAAAGGGTCGTATGGATTTCCACTCCTGCTGGCAACGGATGAGAGTGCCTTTCTCACCCCACCCTCAGCAGCACTGGGCGTTATCGTGTTCTCAATCTGGGCTGGTTTAGTAGGCAAACATTCGCGTCTTGTCTCAATTTTCATTCCTTTGATAACGAGTGGGAAGGAACATCTTTCCATGTGCTTGTGAATTGTTCGTTCCTGTCTTCTACCTATTCCTTCCCTTCCCTCCGTTAGCTTTCTGAGTCTTCAGGATTTTTCTTAACAGGCCCGCCTAAGAGCTCCCGGGACCGCATCTTGGATACATCGTATGACTCCCATCGCAGTGTGCGATGGTAGGTGCGCCATTTCTTCTCTAGTCCCTTGCAGCCCTAGAGTGGCCTCTCCCAGCTCCTGCACCTTCTTCAAGGCCCAGTAAGGCTCCCTTTCTTTCAGAAGCCCACCTTGCTGGCCCCAGTCTGTTTGGTTTTTTTTTTTGCTGTTTTTTTTTGAGAAGGCATCTCTCATTTTTTGATCAAATGGTTGTTAACAACAATAAAATTCTGTATAGGGGACTCAATGCACAATCATTAATCCACCCCAAGCCTAACTCTCAACAGTCTCCAATCTTCTGAAGCATAACAAACAAATTCTTACATGGTGAGCAAGTTCTTACATAGTGAATAAGTTCTTACATGGTGAACAGCACAAGGGCAGTCATCACAGACACTTTCAGTTTTGATTGCGCATCATGAACTATAAACAATCAAGTCAGATATGATTATTCATTTGATTTTTATACTTGATTTATATGTGAATCCCACATTTCTCCCTTATTTTTTTTTTAATAAAATGCTGACGTGGTAGGTCGATGCAAGATAAAGATAGAAAGCATAATTTAGTGCTGTGAGAGGGCAAATGTAGATGATCAGGTGTGTGCCTATAGACTAAGTATTAATCCAAGCTAGACAAGGGCAACAAAATATCCATGGATGCAGAAGATTTCTCTCAAAACAGGGGGCTGAGGTTCTAAGCCTCACCTCTGTTGATCCCCAATTTCTCACCTGATGGCCCCCCTGCGACTGTGCCTGTCTTAGGTTGTTCCTCCCTTGAGGAATCTTACCCGTCTCTGGCTAACCAGCCATCTTCTGGGGCCATACAGGGAAATGTAAAGTTGGTAAGTGAGAGAGAAGCAATATTCTTTGAAAAGGTTAGCTTTTTACTTCTTTGCAGATTTATGCCCTGTGGCTTCTATGCCCAGCATTTGTCTTGAGGTATCTTTACCACTTGGAAGAATTATGATACTCGGTGATTTTCGATATGAGGCACGAATTCTACTAAAGGGTTGTAATTAGGAAGGAAGAAGAAAAGCTATAGAAGTAGCAGACAGAAGAAAACATGGGAAGATTGATTATTTCTTTGACATAACTTCTTGTAGAGTAACATAAGCATGTATAGGTTTTAAACTACTAATTAAATTGCATACACACATTAACAGAATAGGAATAGAGATATATAACAAAAGCAGACCTACAATTACCAGTCATATCCAGTGAAACCAAGAAAACCAGTTAGGCACCCTAGGCATTTGTGAAAACTTATCAGTAATATGATGGATATTGTCTAACTGAATTTGAATAGTTTGAGAAAAATCAGACAAATTAAAATAACACATTCCTGGGAATTGTTCACATCCCATATGTTCTTTTAACAATAGACAGTCTATAGTAGCACGATTCTGAAGCCTGCAACTCGCACTTCTCCTAATTCTTGGTTGAGTTCCGACAATATAGAACCAGTCAAATTTGCTGTTTTACTGTATGCACAGGCCAGCTTAGATATCTCCTTCTGCATTCCAACGGCAAGTCCACCAGTCTGTTTTTCTCTCCCTTCCACTTACTTAGCACCATCAGGTATTTCTAACGTGGTTATGTTTTCACAATCATTCAGAGTGGGATCTAGGGCTTCACGTCTTGTCTCCCCCGGGCTAACTTGGGTCTCGCCTGCACTGGCACATTGAAGATGCACAGGGAAATGCACACTGAATGGGCTTGCTGGATGCTTGCTGGACTTCCTACGGCCTTTGACCCTGCCACAGCCAACCTACATTGCTGCTTTGGGAAAAGCATGGAGGCTTGATGACAGGCAGGCTTGGGTTTGAATCCCAGCTCTGCCACTGGCTTAAGGGAACTCAGTTACTTGCACTTGCTGGGTCTCTGTTTACTCAGCTGGCCAATGAGATAGTGGCTTTTACCTCGCTTGGTGATGGGAGGATTAAATGTGATCATTTAAAACAAGGATTTTGAACACTGCTTGGTACCAAATAAACACTTCTTAAAAAAAGGCGTATCAATATTTCTTCTCCATCAATTTATGTCTCTTCCCTCCTTCAGAAAACTTGATGTTCTGAGATACCATCTGTGTTAGTTTCTGATGTTCTGAGATTCTATCTGTGAGATACTGCTGCTGTGGCAAATAACCACAAACTTACTGTCTTAAAATGACCCAAATGAATTCTCTTATAGTTCTGGAGGTGAGAAGTCTGAAATAGGTCTCACTGGGCCTAAATCCAGACGTCAGCAGGGTCACACTCCCTCCAAAGGCCTGGGAGAGAATCTGTCTCCTTCTCTTTCCCAGCTTCTAGAGGCTGCCCGCGTTCCTTGGCTCATGGCCTCTTCCGGCATCTTCCACGTGCTCCACTGCAACCTTTACCTCCATCTTCCTCTCTTCCTTACCTCTGGCCTTCCTGCCTCTTTCATAAGAACCCTTGTGAATACACTGGGTCCACCCAGATAATCTTTCTATTTCAAAATCTTTAGCATAATCACTTCTGCAAAGTCCCTTTGACCATGTAAGGTAATATATTCACAAGTTCTGGGGATTAGAACTGGACATTTTGGGGGGGCCATTATTCAGCTACCGTACCATCAGTGCCTACTTGATTTGGCTTCCCACCCCCGTGTGCTTGGCTGTTTTGCATTCCTCCAAGAAGGGACTAGAAGGAAAAAAAATGAATGATTACTGAACGAGCCCAGTGGGAGATGCCCTGATGCAGCTGGGGATATATCTACATACCCATGCATAAGAAAATCAAGGCTCAGACAGGCTCAGTGCTTGCTCAAGGTCACACAGCAGACCAGGCAGAGCCAGAGGCAGAGCCCACTTGGGCTGCCCGACTCCAGAGCCCAGGTTTCTTTTTTATCACCTGTGAAACCTCTTGTTTGAGGTTGTTTTATATTAATTAAAACTCAGATCAACAAGCAAGTCCTGAGTGCCTGTCTTGAGCAAGGCACCATGTAATAGACAACACGGTTTCCTATAATGTTATAGGAAAGTAGTTATCTGACTTTTCCAACCTTAATTTCCTCTTGGGCAAAATGAGGAGGCACCATAATAAAAATGAAGGCTGTGAACACGCACTTCACAGAAGAGGGAACCCAAGTGGCCAAGAAAGGTAGGAACTGATGTTGCACCTCATTAATAGTCAAGGAAATGTAAATTAAAACAACAATGAAACTCTCCACAGTTCTCCTTGGCTCTGCAGGCAGTTTTTGACCTTAGGGCTGATGTGGGTGCCAGGCTCTCGTCTCTTGGTTGGCCCTGCCTTTCCTGAGGCAGCCATGTGTTCCACATGCTCTGTTGGTGGCTTCAAACAGGTCATCCTCAGAAATCCAAACATTCATTCTGGTTTTGGAGGCAATGCCTGAGAGTTGAGCCTACATATTCATTTAAACCAATACCTTCAAAATGTATGGAGGAAGCAGAGGGATGAAATGTCAGGAAATGAAGTCATCTCTGGCCAGTCCCCCCTCTTTCCAAGGGAAGCCTTGTTCTGAAGATGGAGACCCTGTGCCTAATAGAACTGCCTTCTTTATTTATATTTCCTCATTTATCTCCATGAGAACAGGGACCGCATCTGTTCACTGCATAATTAATTTTATTTACTCTATTTTCTGGTACCTTGCAGGTGGCCAAGAAATGTTAGTCAGACTGAATGAATTGCTTTGCCCTGGGTTTTGGTTTTCTTATCTGCAAAAATGATGGAGCTGTACTTAGTGACTGACTGTTGATTCACTCATTCATTTAAAAAAGTGTAGATTAAGCCTTTACATGCTAGATCTTTGCTAGATGCTAGTCATAGGGTGTTGAACAAAACAGGTGACAGTTCCTGCCACCGTGGAGCTTACATCTGACCCTAAGGCAGACATTCACGAATACCTATTTGTTTGATGGTGAAGCAGATAGAGGTGCCCAGGGTCAAGAACCCCAGAACAGTTGAAGCAGCTCAAATCCTGGGAGGCCAGTGGTTTCCTGGACCCCACCCAGGGTTCCCTTCCCTTGAGGCTGCAGCCCCTCCAGCTCCACAATGAATAGGCCAACCCTTGCCCCTGTTCAAACACCTTCAACGGGTCACCATTTCTTAGGGATAGAATCCAAACTCCTCAAACAAGGTCTTCTGTGACCAGCCCTCCTGGCCAGCCTTTTCTGTCCCACACTCTGTGTCCTACAAAGCTGGATTCACCCCATTGCTGCCACTATCTACCGTGTGACCTGGACTACAAGCTGCTCCCCTTGGAGTCTTGGTTTTGTCATCTGTGAGATGATGGGTTTGAGCTGAAACAATCTTCAAGTATTATAAATAGTACAATTCTTCAAATTCATGGCTTTCTTTCCTACTTCATTTTTTGCCCCATCTGTGCTCCCTGGCTGAAGTGTCCACAATTACCGCCTGTGATTTCTATGTGATGATATTCTAGATCTGTTTCCTTCAAGATGGAGCTCAAATACCTCTCTCCAAAAAATCCAAAGAAATTCATTCTCCATGTTTCCAGAATAATATGCATGGATCTTTATAAGGCTACTTATTACCTTCTACCACATAGAGCTGTGTGGGGCACTATAGTGTAACGTTTGAGTGTGGGCCTTGAAGTAGGAGGAACCAGAGTTCAAATCCCTGCTTGGCCATTTACTAGTTGCGGAAACTTGGCAAATCACTTAATTAATTCTCTGAGTCCCAGTTTCTCCATCTGTGAAATGGAGATCATAAAACTTCCCTTATAGTCTTATACAAACGAAATGTGAAAATAAACAATAAGCCTTTCACAGAGTTTGGCAAACAGTAGGTGCTAAACACATGGCCATTCTCCCCCTACTAATCTGAAGTCCATGTATGACAGGAACTAGATCTTAAGGGAAATGCAACAACCAATGATTGCACATATACTATGTGCTGTCTACACATATTTTACACATATTTCCTTTAATCCTCATAAGAACTGCATAAAGTAGGTATTACAATAATCCCCATCTTACAGATGAAGGAACTTAGGCTCAGAGAAGTGAAATGACTCACCCAAGCCCATGCAAATAATAACTGGCAAAGCTGGGATCTGAGTCCAGACTGTGTAGCTTCAGAAGCCAACTGGCTGTAATTCAACTGCAGTTATTCATCACAGCTTAGTAGGTCCCTTAGAAACTACTCTCAAAGTGTATGGCCATTGTCAGTTTACTTGTGTTTCCCCTATGAGACTATAGGCTCTTTAAGACCAGGGTCTATGTCTTACGCCTGTTTGTATCTCTGATAACCCCAAGTCTCTACAGGTGCACCTTGGTCATGGACATACGCTGGCTGGATGAGTGAATGGATGGATGGATAGATGGATAGACAGGTGTGCGTGCGTGTGTGAATGAATGGAGGGATGGGTGATGGGTGGATGGGTGGGGGTGGGGATGGATAGTTGGGTAGACAGATGGACAGGCTGATGAACCAATGAATGAATGAACAGAAGAGTCCCTAGATGAAGTGCTTGCACACAGAGCCTACCTCTTTGATAGCTCTCTGTCCCCTTCCCCAGGGACAGTCTGAGGCCCAGGCTCAGAATTGGAAAGACTGTGGGAGACAAGTGAGGAAGAAAACACGCCCCCCCCACATGACCACCAAAACCTTTCTCAAAATGTCATCATAGTGGATGCAATAGATTCCAGCCTCGATAATCATGCCAGCCGCTCAGATGCCATCATGGTGAGACCAACTTCTCAGGTGCCCATTAAGCATGGGGCAAGAGCCTGAGTCACGCTTCAGCCCTTTCCACCCCCTTGCTTTCCATCGGCACCCACAGCCCCACCCGATTCTCCACCATAAGAAGAGAGGCCATGGGTCAGATTCTACCAACCCAGAGCCACCAACACCCAGAAGAGGGTGAGGCCCTGAGGCTGGCTTTGGCCCAGGAAGTGGGTCAAAAGCCACTGCTTCATTATTGAAATAGTAACAAAGACCTGAGATGCTTAATCACCACGCTGAGCTGGTAGGATCTTCCTCCCCAGAGAGACATCCAGGGAGGAAGGGAAGGAACTTGGGGTGATGTGAATATCTTCTGCTCATGCTCACTTAGGAGGGATAAAGGAGAAGATGCATTCAAAGAGTTTACCGCAAGACCTAGCCCAGAGTATGCGCTCAATAAATGGGAGTTAAAATTATTAGTGCTATCAATCACCACTAAACATAATCAGCTGCCCCTGAGGTGGTGCCTCACCCTGGTTACCCCTCGAAAGGATCTGAAGCCCGTGGTTTCTAATCTAACTCCAAAGTGGTAAAAGTAAAAGACAGAAAGACTGGGTTTGCTGCAAGGCAGCTACTAAAACCATGCATGTATTTTGATGGCAACATTTAAGTGCCTGGGTTTGGAGTCAGGGAAACCTGTGAGCTTATTCCAGTCACTTATATTCCAGAGCTTCAGTTTCCTCTGTGTAAAACAAATGTAAAATGTCCTTCCTGTGGACTTGTTGAATGATGAGATGAGTGCTGCAGTCCCCAAGCTTGGCATCCAATGGGAATCCTGGGAATAAGGACACAAATGCAAATCCCGGTATTTCCAGCATGCACCTCAGGCGGATGTAATGCCCTGGACTTGCTTTGGGCAACCATAGAGTTAAGGTTTGCAAACAAGCTTAGCACAGTTCTTGGCATTAGTAAGTACCACTGTTACCTACAGCTTCCGAGCTGCCCTTGATTTTCCGATTCCTTACTTCTTACATCTGCTGACTTCAAAATTAGGTCTAAATCCATCCAGAGCTAGCCATGTTTACTGCTACAACTCTAGCGCATGCCAGCTGGATTTGTGCATTGGTTTCCTCACTTCCATACTTGATCACTCCGTAGTCCAGTTCCCCTCGAAGCAGCCACAGTGGTCTTGTTTTTCACATGGCTAAATCAGATCATGACACTTAAAACAAAATCCAACCGCCCACCCCCACCCCCCCCTCCGCCATGGCTTGCAAGATGTGGCTCTTCTGCCTGTCTCTCCAACTGTATCTTGCTCTCTCACTCAGCTCTGGCCACAGTAGCCTTGCTGTTCTGAAAACAAACCAAACTAGTTCTCGCTGCAGGACCTTTGCATTTGCTGTTTCCTCTACCTGGATCCAATCCAAGGCTGACCCATTCCCATCACTTGGGCCTCAGCTCAGATATCACCTTCTCGAAGAAAGCTTTTATAACTACCCTTTCAAATGTTGCCCCCAACATATTGCACAGTTTCTTTTCACAGCACTATATGAAATGAATATTTTAATTTATTTTTATTTTTAGTGGTTTATGGCCTGATAACTCCAGTGAGGGGGGAGAGCTTGCCTGTTTTGTTCATTTCTGTATTGCCAATGCCTAGAGAAAGTGACTATAAAATATTATGGGTGTCATAAATAATTTACTGAATGAGTGAAATTATAATTATTATTACTGTTGCTGTTGTTGTTAACATATTAAAATGTTTACAGTAGGCTAAGAGAAAAATGTGGGTTTCAAAACAGTATATCATGATTTCCCTTTTCTAAAATTTTGTTTCCAAAAGCAGGTGCACACACACACACACACACACACACACACACACCGTACCTAAATGTTTATATAGAAGACAATTAGGGTGTTGAGTTGTTTTTGTTTACAATCAAGATTCACATATTTTCAAATCAGAAATAATTGATAAAACAATTTCTATTTTGAGAAGAAAAATGTTGAGAAAATTTTTATAAGAAAGCAATGCTGGTGGGATGGTAGGAGCATAGGTTTCAGGATGGAGAGCCTAGAGGTTAAACCCCAGCTCTAGCACTCCTAGCTGTGTAACAGCCACCTAATTGCTCTGAGCCTCAGTTTCCCCATTTGGAAAATGGAAGAACTCACCTCTTCTTGTGATCGCGGAGACTGAATGAGATTATCAGAGTGAATGTGCCTGTCCCAATACCTGGCTCTACTGAGAAGGCATATGATCAAGGCTAGTTCTCTGGGGGCCCAGTTCAGCAGCCATTCATTTATTCTGCTTCCTCGTCCATAAACTGAGGAGAATCACGATGCTACTTCATCAGGTATTTCTAGTGGCTTAATGCAAGGATGCATGTACAGTGTTTAGCATGATGCCTGTACACCCTCAGTGCTTCATAAATGTCAGGCATCACATCATCACTACTATGGTGCTAGCATAACAAGGTGGGTAAAAGTAAGGGCTCTCCGGGGTCACCCCATCTGGGTTCCAGGGCAAGTTACTTCCCTTCTCTAAGCCTTGATTTCCTCATCTCAGAAATGGGATAATAATAGTACCAAATGTGATGGTGTGTGTAATGTTTTGGCGCACAGCCATGCAATTAAACCCTTAACTAGTATACTTTCTAGTATATGCTTACCACGTGCCCATTTGGTCCTAAGCACTGGTCTCTCAGGCTTCATGGGGCAGGCTGGCATGGTGAGACTTGGATGTCCTGGCGGGGTGGGGGATCCAGGGCTGTGAAACCCTGTGGGGACTGGCACAGTCATCCAGCTGGCCCAGCGTGCAAGCGCTCCAGGTACTGAGTCGATGGCTGCCCTTGGTGAGTAGCTTGCCACCCAGGAGGGTGTTTCTGGGGCAGAAACTGGGCTGCCTCTCCCTCTGAAGGTCCTGGGCTTGTAGACCAGCTGGTCTATGGCTGTCATACACCCCATGATAGGACGAACAGCTCTCCCCAGGAAAGCCAGCACAGGCCCAGGCTGAGTAGGCAGATGGAGGAGAATCTGGCTTGGAGTTCAGGAATGAGCACAGCATGATGACACTCTGCCTGGCAGACACCTTTGGAAGGCTGAGGCCCACCTTCAGGGCTGGGTCCTGGCCTGCAGCCCAGAGGAAGCCCTTGGTCTTGCCGGCGCCCTGAGCACACCCCGGCTTTGTGCCTGGATAGGGCCTCCTTTATGCTCTGAGAGCAACAGGTAACTGCTCCTGGGTGGCAAGCTACTCACCAAGGGCAGCCATCGACTCAGTGACTGGAGCGCTGCACGCTGGGCCAGCTAGATGACTGTGCCAATCGCCACAGGGTTTCACAGCCCTGGATCCCCCCCTACACCAGGGCATCCAGGTTTCACCATGCCAGCCTGCCCCACGAAGCCTGAGGAGGGTTTGGAAACTTCAAGCTACCGAGTCTCAAGTTTATCTGTCCTCACAGCAACTCTGCTGGGCAGGACTTACTGTCTCCACTTTGCAGATGAGGAGCAGGCTAAAGGAAGCAGGGTGAAGATGAAGGGTCCAAGGGGACCCAGCCCACTCCAAGGCCCTTCATGCTGCCCAGCTGTGAGCCCCCAGTGGTGTGGAAGGAAGGGGAAGGATGGGAGAGCTGAAGCCACCCAGTCATTCCACTTAACATTTAGTGAGCATGTACTAGGTGACAGCTGCTGGGCCAGGCAACGTGCACACATTATCTAGGTCAATGCCAACATCACCCCCTCTGCACTGGGTGTGTGATTATGCCTCTTGACAGATGAGAAAACTAAGACCCATGCAAGTTATTTGCCCAAGGCACACAACTATTAAGTGACAGAATCAGAATTTGTACTCAAATTTCTCTCTCCCCAAAGCCCTTGGTCTCTCCTTTCCATTTTACTGTACTCTATGTGCTATAGAACCTGGGAGATTACGTTTCAGAGTCGGGGGTGGTAGCTGCACTAGTTGAGGGGGAGGGTTGCTAGGCAAGAGCATATAGGGTAAGGAATAAAGGGCAGGAAAGCAGGGTAAATGGTGAATTAGTCCCATAGGTTGATTGAAGGAGGTGGTGATACTGCAAGTCTTTTAAAAACTGATTTTATTTAAGTGTAATAGACATACATACAGAAAAGTGATATACAATCATAGGAAAGTGTACCAATCATGAATTCTCACAAACTGAACATGCCCATCAGCCTCTAGATGAAGGAGCAGAACTTTCCCAGTCACCCAAAGCCCCCCATTCCCCCTGTCTGACCACTACGCTGACCTCAAATTCCACCAATTGGTCATGTCTGTTTTGTTCTTTAGCTAAATGAACACACATTATATATTCTTTTGTGTCTGGCTTCTTTCATGCAACATTTGTGTTTGTGTATATAGCAAGTGTGTTTTTCAACATTTTATTTGGAACACTTTCAAACATACAGCAAAGCATTTTTGCAGTGAACTCCCACAAATCTGCCATCAGATCCTACCATGAACATTTTACTGCACTTGGTTTTCTTTCACATGAAGCCCTCCATCTATCCATTCATTTGTATGTCTGTTTTATTATGCATTTCAAAGTAAATTGCAGACATCAGTTCCTTTCCCCTAAATACTCAGCATGCATGTCATTGAAGAGCTTAACATTTGTTCACAATTGTTGTCCTTTTAATATAAAATTTATGTATGGTGAAATGCATAAAGCTTAAGTGCACAGTTGAGTTTTGATAAATGCATACATACATGTAACCTGAATGAAACCCTACTGAGATACAGAACATTCCTATTATCCCAGAAAGTTCCCTCATCTCATGTTCCTTCCCAGTCAGTACTCACGCTCACCATCTCCCCTTCCCCCCACCCCTGGCCCCAAGGTAACCACCGTTCTGATATTTTTCTGTGATAGATTATTTTTCCTGTTCTAGAAGTTTCTATACAAGGAATCATATAGTGTGTAAGGCTTTTGAAATTCATCCGTGTTGCTATACATATCAGTAATTTGTTCCTTTTTATTGGGTAGTATTCTACTGTAGGGACATACTGCAGTTTATCCGTTCTACTGATGGACCCCCAGGCTGTTTCCTGTTTGGAGCTATTGTAGAAAAGTGCTATGAACACTCTCATACAAGCATTTTTGTGAACATGTGTTTTTATTTCTCCTGAACAAATACTAAGGAGTATAGGCCTAAGTACTGGATCACAAGGGAGGTATATGTTTTGTTCTATAAAAAACTGATATATCCTTTTCCAAAATGGCCATATCAAATTATATTGCCACCAACAATGAATGACAGTTCCAGTTGCTCCACAGCCTTATCAATATCTGGTGTTGCCAGTCTCTTTAAAGTTTCTGGTAGGTATGTAGTAGTATCTCACCGAAGTTTTAATTTGTATTTTCAGGAAAAGGCATCTCTTCAGGTATACACAGCTCCTTGTTAAGGCTCACAGTTTAGCAGACAGAGTACATGCTCTCTTGTGCAGACCACAACCTGCCCAACTGTACACGGTGGCCCTGCTTCAGGTATTCTTGTCTAATGGGAAAAATAAATACGAGGCAGCCCTTGTAGCACCATCTTTATTTTAAAGAAAAATAGTACTTAGAGTACTTAAAGTGGTTGAGAGTGACCTCTGCCATCAGACTGTCTGGATTCAGATCCCAGCCTTACCACACACTGGTTGGGTGTTGATGGGCAAATTGCTAAACATTTCTAACTAGTTCCCTTAGACCTACTCAAGGTTTGTTGTGAAGATTAATGAGATAATATGCTTAGCACAGTACCTGACACATAGTAAACACTAGTAAATGTTAATTATTTTGTTATTTTTGTGTCTGATTATGAAAATTATGTATGATTACTGTAGAAAATTTAGAAAAAATAAGTAAAAATAAAATAAAATAAAAATACCTGCTATTACACGGTAAATTTTTTCTAGTATTCTGTATATAGAATTTTTGTAAACACAACTGGCATCATACGCTACATGCTGTGTCATATCCTCTTTCTTATATTTAGCTCTACATCATTAATGCCTTCCCGTGTCACTGCATATTTTTTGAACATTCTACTCTTTAAGGCTGTGCAGTGTTTCAACAACAGATGCACCACATTTGGACTATGTCATACATGAGGAAGGTGATAATACAGCGGGTACAGGAGCAATGAATAAATATAACCTGGTATCTCCTTGACTACATGTGACATTTCCTTAGGATATTTTTAAGGCCATTAATGAACGTTGCCAAGTTGGAGCACCATGTGAAAAACGTTCCTTTTCACTTTTCCCCTGAACATAAAAGCATGGGACGACAACAAATGAAAAATAAAAACAAAAACAAAAAATGCTGTGAAGAAAAAAAATGAAATAATACATGAATGTGAAAAAACAGAAAGTAAAAGCTCCCCCTTCCTCCCCTTAAAATCCCTCAAGGAAAGGACAATCACTTTGGTGTTCATGCTTCTAGACCTTTTTTCCATACGTATATAACCACAAATATAAGTATTCTGGTCCAAGAGAAGGAGGGGACTTTGGGAACTGCCCAAGCCTGGGTCCAGTCCTGACTCTGCCATGTGTAACTGTGACACCTTGGGCAGTTAGTTAGCCTCACTCTGCCCTGTTTTAGACGGTCTCAGGCAGTTGTTTCTGTAGTGATTTGTCAAATGTCTCCGGAGCCCTCAGCTTCCTCAACCCTGCCTGGATATAAGACAGTGGACAAGAGCCCGTTCTGAAACTTGGGTGGGGGTCATGTTTGCCCCTTGGACATTCTTGCTGAGCTGCTCCCCAAAGGTCCCTGGACCACAGGCAAGGTTTGCAGCTGGCAAGCATTGAGGGATCTGGGAAAATGAGGAATTGCACAAATTGTTTATGCAGATGGGTGGTTACCCAATGCTCCCCCAGGTGGGTGCGGTTACCTGCGGAGAGGTGGGTGCCTGGGCTTCACTTCGCACTTGCAGGCCCTAATCATAGTCATCCTGTCCCTGTCAAGGAGCACGGGGGAATGTCAGTTAGAGCTTCCTCAAAAGGGGTATCACCTTCTCCAGCCAGGGAGTCAAGCTGTGATTGCTCACCATGGGATAAGGGAACACCTCATCAAACTTTTAATTAAATGTGGAACAAGTCACAGTGAGTGGCCTTCACCTCACTTAGGCCTTCACCAGGAATTGCCAAATGCCACCTTCTGTTCACTCCCAGGAGCCCAGTCACGCTAGTGTTTTCATTACCACTTCGAGCTGACTTTATTCTATAGCACAGTGAAAATCGACTGTGTGATTAATTCAACTAAAATCACAAGACACACTCTATTCATCTGGAGACTCTACAGAGCTGCTTCGTCCAGGAGGAGGGAATTGGGCCACATGTTTGGTTTATTTACTTACCTTCCTGCATCTGGCCTACTTTGCATTATGATTCATTTCAGGAGAGGTAGATCAGATGGGGCAGCCTCCAAGGAGGAAACAGGCTGGGAAAGGATGTTGGTATCCTGGAACCACCTTCCTGGTGACCTCGGAAGCAGGCTTCTCCTCCTTCCCATTCAAACTCTCTCTGCTACTTGATGAATTTCCGCCCTAGAAACCCTAACCCTGAGACTTTTTGACATCTTCCACAGGTAAATGGGACAGGTCTTTTGGAAGGAGGGGTGACTCAGGTTGAGTCTCCAGGAAAACCCCACGGGCTCAGGATGCAACTGTGGGATCCTGGGGAGGTCACATAACTCCTCAGACCTTGACTTCCTCATCTGCAAAATAACACATTTCCTCTCAAATCGTTGGGTTTCAACAAAATGATATTGTGTGTCAGTCTTCTTCCAGGCCTGCCTTTCACGTGCTGTTCCCTCTTCCTGGGACACAATTCTCCGCCAACCCCCACCCTTCCACTTGGTCACAATCCTCTGGTCTCAGCTCAACTGCTATTTCCGCAGGGAAGAGCCCTGGCCTGGTGCAGGCGCCCCGGAAGGAGCACCCACGGCTCCCCATGCCTCTCCTCCTCAGCCTCGGCTCATCTGTGATTAGGTACCTCTGTGTGGTTGAATGGCCGCCTCCTCTGCCCAGACCCAGAGCCCCACAGAGGAGCGCTGGGTCTGCCGGGCTCAGCCCTCCAGCCTCAGTTCCTCGCACAGGCCTGAACCTTAGCCGGCGCTCAGGAACATCAGTGTCCCTTTTGGAATCAGGAATGGCCCATGGATCTGAAGTCTCCAACACCTACGTGAGGCCTCTAGACTTGGTGTCTTTTGGGTTCAAGGTTGGGCTAAGGCCAAGGAGACTGTGGCAGGAGTCTTAGAGTTCAGGCAGCAGTGCCTCGTGGTTCTGGGCCCCAGGCTGGGCTCCCCTAGAACTTGGGGTTCAATCAGTTCCCTGATTCTGTAGTCAGATTAGGCGTGAGCTGGTCCAGACAGGCCTGTACTGAAGCAGAAGCCGCTGGGGCGGGCACCCTGGGGCCTCACCCACGCTGCCCCATGCCCACACACAAGCCACCACATGCCCCGTGAAGCACAGAGGGCTGCCTACGTCACTGCAGTTACACCCTGTCTCCATTTTGAGAGAAAAGGATGCCCCAATGGAGAATGTGGCCCCACCAGGCTCCTGCACTGAGAGGAAAACACATAGCCACTCATGCTAATAAATGCACACACACTCCACTCAGAGAAAACTTTGGGGCAAGGCCCAGCCCTCTGCTGTGGTTTCTCATGGGCCCAAATATTTCTTTTTCTTAGTCTGTGAGCTGAGGAGGGTATGATCCTGATAAGCATGGCCCCATGCTACAGGAAGAGGGTTGTCTGTGTGCCCTGGGGAGTTACACTGAGAATAAAAATAGGGCCTACAGCCCCCACTGCCTTTTACGAAAGACTTGCTATGTGCCCAGCACTGCAGAAGCCTCGGGATCCAGCAATGACCAAGCTCTGCCCTTGTGCAGCTTATGGTCAGGGAAAACAGGCAATAAATGAAATAAATTAGTGGTCAGTTATATGGTAGGTTAGAAGGAAATAAGTGCTAGGGAGGAAAATAAAATAGGGAAGAGATGTAGAGCTGAGCAGAAGAATGCTAAGATTCCTGATCAGGAAAGGCCTCCCTGAGAAGGTGACCCTGCAGCAGCTCATTTAACTTTCTTAAGAAGCTCTTAATGCCATTCTTATTATCACCCCCATTTTAGAGATGAGCCAACTGAGGCTTAGAGGGGGATTGGACTTGTTCCGGGACTCTGCCTGTGAGGGCAGAGCCAGAAAGTCAGAACTGGAATCCAGACCTCCCTGACATCATAGCTCTACCCTGCCTCCTGGCACAGCGGCCCTGGCAAGCCATGCCCTTCGGGGGTACAGGTCTGCAGGACGTAGAGCTGTGTTCAAAATTCCAGCTGCTGGGCTACCTGAAGGGGGCAGCTCCTGAGTCTTCCTGGGGCCTGGCATTCCTGCTGGGCATGTGTCTCCAAGTCAGACCTGTTTGGGCTGGACAGCCCAGCCGCTGAAAAAGTCCTTTTGTGCTTTCTCAAAGGGCCTCACAAGAGGGTTAAACACCCTCACATTAGTGCTAATTTGGGGCTGACTTTCCTATTCAGCTAGTGACAAAGCCAGGTGTTTGCACAAGGGCCTGAGGAATGGGACCACACGCACTGCCAGGGAGCGGGGCTCCAGGCCCTCCACCAGCCCTGCCCTCCTGGGCACCTGTTTCTCTCACACGTAACCAGAACTCTGCCGAGATTCCCAGTTCCTCAGTTTCTGGCTCTGCCCCAACACCTGAACAGTCTTCACCCCATCTCCCCCGCAAAAGCCCTCCAGCAGGGAATGGAAGCCCCATCTACAAAAGGGCCCATTGGCCCTTGATTCAGGTACGACCCGCATTGATATAGTTACGACCTGCATTGTCAGGAACAAAAAAATGTTTGTAATGAAAAATGGAAGCAAACTAAATGGTTAAATAAATGAAAGAACACCTCACACCACACAGGTACTTAAAAATAGTGGAGCAGGTCTGTAGGTACCAAAACACAGGAAATGCCAACAACAGGTAACCTGTTGTTACCTGAAAAAAGAAAACTGCAAAATAATATATATAGTAGGATCCCATGTGGATTCATTAAAAAAACAACCCAAAATAGGTGCGTAATTCCTTTGCTATGATTGTAAATATGTATAAAAGTCTGATTTAAAAGATATAAAAATCATTGTATTTTGGCCAGAAAAAAAATCAGCATATCTTTTAACATATACTTTATATGTAATATATATATATATATAATTTTTGTATAGATACATTTTTTTAAAGGACCATGTAAAGAAACCATCAAATTAATCAGAAAAGAGCAATTGTCAAAGGGGCAGTGAGGGGGAAATTAAGGTGGATGTTCTATATTTTATTGGTTTTTCTCCTGAATAATTAAAAAACATTTTTAATGACAAGAAAAATGTGTATATATATATGCATTTATGTGTGTATATATCTGTGCGTGTGTGCTTGAGAGAGAGAAAGAGTACTTTTAATGAAGAATTCCCATTTTGTTACTAGAATTGTTTCTCATTCTTCGCAGTTTCGGTTTATAAAGTCTCCACAAATACTGAATTAGCGAATACTGAACTGCTGCTCCCAGGGGAAATTCAGGGGTAAGTTCTACAAGCTTCTGACAATGTTTTTGTCAACTGATCAACCTATAACATTGGTCTATGTGTTTCTGCCTAAGTGTACTTTAATGTAAATGGTTGATTCATGAGCACTGACCTCACAGCCAACAGAACTATATAGCTCACGACTGAACAAGGCTTATCTGACACCCGTACTTTCCCTGTAAAACACACCACAGCCTTCTTGCTCTTGGGAATACTGGACAGCACTACACTTGGGAGCCATTTTAAATAATCTGTCAAAAACTGTACTCAGTAATGTGACATATGACATGAGAGCAAATCAGGACATTTCCCCTTTGAAAAGATGGTCCTCTCCTCTCCTCTTCTCTCCTCCCCTGTCATCTCTGATGTGGCCCTGGGACACTGCTTGCTCCTTGGTTCCCCACAAGACTGCTCAGCACAGATCCCGCTGGCTTCTGGTTAACAGCCAAGGGCCTCAGGATCAGGACCAAGATGGCAGCTCACCCAGGGAAGGACGGCAGCCTCCTCATTAATATGCCCATGCTCAGTTCAGTACCAGGCCCAGATCGGTGCCCTGTGAATGGCTGAGTTTAAAAAAACAGGGACTAGGAGTGAACCAAGCTTCCCACCCCAAACCTCCCCAAGGCAATGAACATGTGGAGAATAGATACAATAAAGTGTCTGTCACCAATATGTGCTTAATAAGGGGTAGAAAGTGTTATTGATATTTTCAGCTTAGTCTAGTGCATCTAAACTTCCTAAATGTTCCCCAGTATATGTTTTTACTTTAAGAAAGCTATGAATAGCCTGGGAACATAATGAGCCTCTTAATATCAGAGTGAATGAATGTAATAAAAGGGAGAAAAACGAAGCAGGCAATGAACTGAGTCAACACTCAATACATATTTGTGGAAGGGGCAGGCAAAGGAGGGAGGAGGCAGACTCCTTGGCAACTGGATGACCAATCGAGCTCTCAAGTGAAGCAACCCATGAATGAACTGGAAACGTGGCTCTTCTCCTCTGAGCACCCTGGAGAGGGAGAGCAGTGAACTGAGCAGATAGATAACTAGCATAACACACATGAGCATAGTAGCCGTACTTGCTATGGGACTGGCTCTGTGCTGTGCCTTTTGAGTATATTCACTAATTTAATGCTCACACCAAACCTAAAAGATAAGTATGACTGGCCTCATCTTACAGATGAGTAAACTGAGGCCCCTGAGAAGCAAAGTAACTTGCCCAGGGTCCCAGGGCTGGTTGGCAGGGTATCTGGATTTGAATCCATGCAACTGGCTCCAGGCACTGCCCTGCTAACCCCTATGGAACACTGTCTCTCTGGGCTGTGACTGCTCGTGTTCCTTAGAGGTATTTCCAGGAGGTGGGCTCCCCACAGGGTGGTGGAAACAGGAGGGTAGTGCCCTGTTCAGGACTGTGCCCAGATCCCTCTGCCTGTCACTGGGTCTGGACTCCTTTGCTTGTCTCTTTCCCATTTCTCCAAAGACCTTCCCAGTCTGACCTCTTCCCACTTCCCTTCCTGCCCTGAATGTCACACCCCAGCCCAGCCCAACTGCTCCCTGTTTCCTAGTCACATCCCGTGCATTCCTGTCTCCAGGCTTTTCCCACTGCTGTTTCTTCCTTAGCCCAGAATGTGTTCCCCCATCCCTGCCTACCACCATCCTCCCACGCCTTCAGGTCAAACTTTGATGCCACCGTGCCTCTGAAGCCCTCCCTGGTTGTCCCTGTTAGAATGCACAGTCTCACCTGCCTCTGGGCTTCAATAGCTAACTCTTGATCACCCCTGCCCTCTGCCCCACACCCCCAACATCTGCCCTAAGAAATTCTCATTGGCCAGCAGCCTGGACTGCATCTTCACAACCCTCCCTACCCCAGATGTCAAGGTGCTGGAGAGCAGAGAGCTTTGTCTGGCTCATGTCTTTGCCCCCCAGCCTAGTATATATCTGGCACACTAAGCAAAAGGACTTCTGACCCCTCAGATACAATGAGCATATTAGCAGTAAATGTAAATGACAGTTGAAAAGTCATCTGCTCCATGAGTCCCTATCATCAGCCACTAGCTGCTAATAGCCTGTTGGTGTCTCCAGATCTTCCATTCCAGGGCTTCCTCAATATGTACCATTTTTCTTCACACCTCTGTGCTCTTGCCATGATGTTCCCTCTATCAGGAATGCACTTCCCCACCTCAGTCTCTCAGAGAACCCAATCCTTGCAAACTTGGTTCAATGTCCCCTCCTCCAAGAAGCCTTCCCTGACCACTCAGCACTCTATTTTGCCCCAGAGCTAAACACTTCTTCATTTGAGTTGTCTCCGCACTTTGCACCTGCCTGGGTGGCTGCTCTTACTGCTGTATTTCAGTGATTTGTCTGTATGTCTGTCCCCTGATGGCTCTTTGAGGCCAGGGACAGGTCATATCATTTCTGTGTCTTCAGGACCAAACACAGTAATTTTCAAACATTTTTAGGAATTAACTTCTTTCCTGAAAAGAAAATGTATGTGCATCTCTATATAAAACAGATACAAGGAGAGCAGTTCTTGACAAAGCTGGGGGAGGGATCTGGAGGTACCCCTGCCTGGGTGGTCACCTCAGACCCTGCCTGGGACCTTCCCTTGGAGTCCCTGGGCCTCTACAAAAGTTTGAAAACTCCTGACTCAGCTCCATGCCAGGAACAAGGTCACTGTTTAACAAATAACTTTTAAATTATTTGAAAACCAAACACCTTCACAACACAAAAAAATGAATTCCTCAGAGTGGAATTTCAGACGGCTTGACTGGAAGGACGGTCACACTAGGACTTCAGGCAGGAGTCAGAGGTTCAGATCTCAGCCCCATCACTCTCTGGCTGGGCCAGGACCTCACCTCTGTGGACCTCATTTTTCTCATCCATAAAATGGGGAGAATAATAGCACCTCTGTCCCCACTCCCCCTGTCCCCCATTGCATCATTTGTGTCCACTTCAAAGGAGACCAGTTGCAGTCAGGATGTAGGCCAGTCTGGTAACAAAATTTGAGCATGTAGGGAGGGTGGGTCGGAAGGGAGGGGTAAGGGGATTAAGGGCATTATGATTGGCGCACATAATATAGAGGAGGCATGGGGAAGGCAGTATAGCACAGAGAAGACAAGTAGTGACTCCACAGCATCTTACTCTGTTGATGGACAGTGACTGTAATGGAGTATGTGGTGGGGGGGACTTGATAATATGGGGGAATGTATTAACCACAATGTTGCTCATGTGAAACCTGAGCATAAGATTGTATATCAATGATACCTTAATAAAAAAAAAAAGATTTGAGCATGGGCTTGGGTGCCAGGCCTTGGCTCTGATATTGACTGTGGATTGTTGTTTGAGCCTCAGTTTGTACATCTGCCAAATGTGGATTATAATAGTAGCTCATAGGGTAGGGGGTAAGTATGTGGCTAGGTCTAGACAGCTCTGCTTTGAGACCTGTTCCCTCACTTTCTAGCCTTGTGACCTTGAACAAATTAGGTTTCTTAACCTCTTTGAGCCTCATTTCCCCATCTGTAAAAAGGGGGTAATAACAGTACTCATCCCACTGGATTGGATAAATTAATATGCACGAAGTGTTTAGAACAGTTCCTGGTACATAGTAACTGCTATATGTGTATGAACAATTGATACCACCCCACCAGGCTGTTATGAGCATTAAATTCAATCATACTTAAAATCCAGCCCAGAGCCTGGTAAGAATTCAACTGACAGGAGCTGTTATTTAATATGAACTTAGCTCCAACTCAGCACGTTCCATATGAGTCTTGGTTGTAAGAAACACAACCCGGGCAGAAACTCCAGGGCTTTCGATCTCACTCGGCAATCTCCAGTGAAAGGGGTTGTGGCAGCTTCTCCATTTGGGTGGGTCCCACGGTGCATTCTGGGTGTGTCCTGCTATCTGACTCAGAGAAGAGGGCCCCCTCCCATCTGTTCCCAGTCGCCTCCTGCAGCACCCTGTGTCTGCCCATCGTGTGGTGAACAGACTTGACCTGGAGCGCCACAAAGATCCTATCACTGCCCCGGGGCAGAGGTGGTGGGAGGGCTTATAATTATGGGTTTCACTGAAATGGTGGATATGATAAACACCACTTTCTGCAGCTCCTCTAAGGGCTCTGCAGGGTCCCTCCCAAAGCCCTCCCTCCTGGGTGTCCTCAGAAGCTGGCATTCCCAGCTCAGTGACTGTTGGCTCACTAACTCACTACGTGTGCTAAGTGCTTTATGACATATCTCATCTAATCCTCACAAAGGGCATTATTTCCCCCATTTGACAGATGAGAAAACTGAGGCTCAGGGAGGCAAAGTAATCCTCCCTAAAGTAAGTCACCAAGACTGGTTCTAAGGTCTTTCTGTCTTCGTAGCCTGTAATCTTAACCTCCATCCCAGTTTGCATTTCAAAGAGTCCCCTCATCTGATGATAATGGTACATTTTAAAGACTGGGCTCTGGGACCCAACAACCCTGGGCTGGGTTCTTGGCTCTGATGCTGTGTGATCCTTGGGAGTCACATCACCTCTCTGCACCTGGGTTTCCTCTGAGGTTTGTCGTGAGGATTAGATGAGAAAATATGTGTGTCTGTAAGTGCCTGGGACAGATAAAGGGTCAATAAGGGCCAGATACCATTTTCCCACTGTGTTGTTGTGAGGCTTTATTGATGAAAGGTCCTGAAATCTCTGTCTACATGAAAGCAGACATCCAGCATTAGGAAACCCCTTGGTATTGGATGTGCCTCATGTAACATTTCCAGTTTTGTCCAGATCCTGACTCATGAAGATGTGGACTCAGTCCGGGGGTTTCCATTTCACTTATATTAAGCCATCACGTTGTGGGATCCATAGTAACAGGATCTTTAATGCAAAGCAAATGAAATCAATCTCCTGAGTTGCCTGAGTAGAATTCATTCATTGAGCCTATGTTCTGTGAGTTTCTCTCCAGCTGAATGTGTTGCTGTTTTGCCAGGAGGCTCATAGTGATCACAGCGTACATACAGCCTGGAGCTCTCAGAGGGAAAAGGGTTTTAGAAGCCTTAGGTAGTCCTGTCCTTGCTTCCTTCCTCATGTCCCTGGTTTCCCCGTGATAAATGACAGGGAGGGGAAGATGTGCGAAAGGGAGAGGGAAAGGGGGAGAATGTTATTTACTGATCTGGGAGCATCTCTCTGAGACAAAGCCTGGAGTGCTAGTCCTCTCAGGTGACCCACATCCCCCTATGGCCCAGAGCAAGTATCATTCTGGTCTGCGGTGACTCTGCTATGATCACCTCCCTCAAACTTACCTCTCCCAGCGAGGCAGGAAGGAAACACTGCACCTGGCATTGGGCAACCCCAAGGACCTGGCAGGGTTCCATTAACCCCAGAAGTGAACCATGGTTCCCATCTGCCAGGCCGCACCCCAGCTAGGCTGGAGCTTCATTGAGAATTTATGAGCTTCTCCATTTTGCCTGTTATTATGTCCCTCTTATTAATGAGCAGGTCTAGGACATTCAGGATTTCCTTAATTAGTGTTTCCTCCTTCCTGAGCATTCTGTCTTAGGATTTTTATAGGTCATTTACGGCCTTGCAAAGTTTGACGTTGCACCAGGCAACTGGGTTTCTTCACTGGAAAGGACAAGGGCTGAGGAACGCATGCTCAGCTCACTGCAGTGGACAGCGGGGAGCTGTTTCAGCCCAGGTCACGGGAGGGGGGGTGCTTGGCCTCACCAAGGGCCCAGAGCGCACCATTTCCTGTGCCTGGAGGGCAACCACCACACACACAACTAGCGTGGAACTGAGGAGACGTCCTATATACGTTTCTTTTAAAACTCAGAGGGCTGGAAATTGGTGTCCAAAGACAGGCGAGTCACACCCTATTCACCTGTTGTTTTGAGCTTCCTGGTTTCTGAGGCAGGTCCGTGCAGAGCTGTGACCAAAGGCACTTTTCCTTCAGCCTCAAGCTCCTTCAGGCCGAGGCGGGCCGGGCAGGGCTGGCGGGAGGGGATGCAGCGCTCCTCGGCAAAGCAGCCCTTCTTCTCATTGGGTGCGCATTTGACACACTGCACGCGTAATAAAACAGGCGGCAGGCGCGGAGCCTGTGTGGGCGCCGACTCAGTCAGGTGACTTCCCTTTCATCTCGGGCCTCGACTGTTTAACAGCCACGCTTAACGAGAAGAGATGGAGTTTATCTCCTTAATAAGCCACCCTGAACTTGCTGTGCTTAATCGTGTTCATCTCCTAGGAGTTTGGGGGCTATACTTTCTGGTTATATTAATAATGTACCTGGTGTGCCTAAGAACTGTTGACATGGTCATTTAAAAACAACAACAACAACAAAGAAAAACCATTGATATTTTGGGGGGAAGAAAAGCAAGTTTATACAAAAGCTGGTATCTTGTGTGTGATGCCATTTTTGTGGGGGAAAAAATCCACTTGTGGACAGGAAAATAGTTTGGAAGTTTTAAAATGTCCATATTGACTAGTGGAATAATGTAGTTTTTAAATTTTCAGCTATTTATTTCCTTCAGCGGTTTGGAAAATTTTCTCTAACGAACATATTACGCTTGAGATTTTAGAAGAAAGAAACCCAAGTTATCTCTCGTAACTCAAACCCAAGCTTGGCTCAAACTGTCTCTCAGATCCAGACAAAAAAATGTACCTGTCATAGCAAATTTCTGCTTTTATACCACCTTCCTCATTTCAGGCCCACCTTTCCCCAAGCCCAGGGAGTCGAAGCTAATGAGAAATTACTAGTCATCATTTCTGTTTGACTCTAGTACATTTTTGCCCTAGACCTGGCTTCCTCCCATGGGAGCTGACCCGGAAGTACACAGGGCTGGGACCACCTGGCTGTCCACAGACCTAAGATGTTTGGTTCCCCTTTGCTGCTGCTTTATCCTGAAAGGCTGGGGATTTGAACTACTGTACAGTTCTCAGAGGGTGCTTGTTTATAAAAATGTGCTGTTTAAACCTAGGATGGAGCAACCAGAACCTCAGGTATGGAACCAGCCTTCTCTCTCCCAGCCTTTCTGGGACTGTGTTCTCTGCAGAAGCCAGGTACAAGCAAGGCCTCCAAGACAGGCTTCTGCTACTAATTCTCTTCAGCTTCGTCACAAATGGCCTGACTCGCTACTCACCTGAAGTTAAGCCGGGAAAGTCTTGCCATTGCTGCCCTTTAGGAAGGAGAGAGGTCTAGAAAAAAGATCTAGAAGATCAGAAAGATGACAACAGGTCACTTGGGAGTAAAACAGTATTTTTGGCTGATGCCCAAAAGCATTTTGAAACTCCAGATGGTAGTTTCCCCTGGGATGAGAATACTCCAGCCCCCAAGGCAAGGGTCAGCTGACTGCTGGTCATTGTCCCTAGGATGTTTTCTGTCCCCTTCTGTCCACCCTACTGTCCCCCTGCTGTTTCAGATGAGAGGCTGCAAGCTTCAGAGAAAGGCAGCCTCCCAGGAGACTACATACACCCCAGGGCTTGTGTGAGGAGGGCTGGGTACAGCAGGGTTTCAGTGAATAGCAGGTCCATGGTAGGCATTGATGAATGAATGAATCTTGTAAAGCAGTGCCTAAGAATGCGGAGTGTGGGGCTGGAGAAGCTGGTTTCACATCCCAGTGCTGCCACTTAATGCTGTGTGGTGTTGAGCAAAGAAGAACTGAATGCTCACCACACAGGGTTGTTGAGGGGATTGGGTGAGAAAGCTTCCCATGCAGTGCAGGTGGTCAACAGTGGGCCGTCAGGAAATGAAAGCATGAAATGTTACCTGGGCAGCACAGGGGAATCTGGGCAGTGACAGGACTGATCTCTACTGGGATTTTGGTGAAGGAAACACGATGTCATGCATTTGTCAAAATCCGCAGAACCGTACACCACAGAGAGTGAATTATACTTTATGTGAATTTGAAAAAAGCCAGTTATCCCCATGATTCCTTCTGATTTTAACATTCTCTGGATTTCCTCACCTGTAAGATAGAGTTGTTATTGGGGAGGAATGATAAAATCGATATGATTTTGCATCCTGGTGGGAAGAAAAGGGTCTGAATAATCATATAGCTCCACTCATTCATCCCAGTGTCCTAGTACCAATCTGCCTCTGTTCCTTCAGGGTTTGCCCAGAGAGCGGCCAGGGATGGGCAGTCAGAACCTCTTTTGGTCACCTGGAGCAGTGATGCCTCAGAACTGCCCTGTCCAGTAGGGGAGCCCCTGACCACCTGTGGCTACTGAGGCCTTAACTGTGGCTATCGTGACTGAGAAACTGAATTTCAAATCTTACTTAATTTTAATTAATTAACATTTAAATCTGGAAACTGAATTAGTGTAAAATATTTTCCTTCTTTTATAAATAAATATATAATAGTATATATATATTTATGTAAATTGTTATATAAAAATACTATAAAATATTAAGGACAACTTTATGGTTTTGGTGGGACTGCATTTTACTTTTAACATATTCTATCATTAGTTTTTAACTGAGATATAATTGTATATCTACCAAATTCCTATACCATTAAAATTAACCATTTTTAAAGTGTGCAATTCAGTGGCTGCTGGTGTATTCACAAGGTTATACCACCATCGCCACTAACTCCAGAGCATTTTGTTACCCCAAAAGAAACCCTGAACCCATTAGCAGTCGCTCCTAATTCCTTCCTACCCTGGCAGCCATAATCTACTTTCTGTCTCTACAGATATGCATATTCTGAACACTTCACAGAAATGGAATCATTCAATATGGTCTTTTGTGTCTGGCTTCTTTCACCTGGCATGTTTTTTCAAGTTTTCTTCTGTGTTGCCCTTTATTCCTTTTTATGGTTGAATAGTATTTCCTTGTATGACTGTACCACCTTTTGTTTATTTGTTCATCTATTGATGGACATTTGGGTTGTTTCTACTTTTTGGCTACTAGCTCTTAAAAATGTAGCATCCAGATTGAGATGTGTCATTACTATAAAGTATATACCCGATTTCAAAGACTTGAACAAAAAGAGAACATAAAATACGTCATTAATACTTTGTTTATATCGACTGCATGTTGAAATAGTATTTTTAATATGATGGGTTAAATAAAATATATCATTTTTTAAAAGGATTGCCTAAAATCAAGGCAGGGGAGGTGTGGGCTGTTGAGGAGGTGGGCAAGGACCCTTCCCCCCAGGATCTCTCTTTCAGCTGCCTTGCCCGGGGGTGGACCTGAATTGAGGAACAGGGCTGGGCTCGGGAGCAGGAGCAGCCACTTGTGGAGTAACCCACCGAGGGAGCTGCAGAGAGGACAAGCCCAGGCAGGAGTTGGTAGATGACTTCCCCCCGGGAGGGTACTCAGACTGGAATTATTGGACAAAAGGAATAATTAATTGGAGTGGCCAATGACAACGATGGCTTCTCCTGGCACCTGGCCTGTGCCGGGCGTCAGAGTTGCTCAAGTCCCTGCAAGCTCCTGGGCTCCTCTCCTTATAGCCCAGGAGCAGGGGCAGCAACGGGAGAGACCTCCTGGCTTCTGGGCACCAAGTGGCTGGCTCCTGAGCGGCCATCAGGAAGCTGAAACCCAGGCCCTGCTATGTGTCTCTGGGCAAATCCCTTCCACCTCTGGGCCTTGTCAGATGAGGGAATTGGATTAGATAATCTAGAGTGTTTTCCAGCTTTAACATTTCAGGGTTCTGAAAAAAGTTGTGAGTCCGATAGACATGAGCTCAATCCTGGCTCTATCCTTATCAACTGTGTAGCTTCTCTCCTCCTTTTTTTCTCTCTTTAACATGGAATAAACAATTAATAATGACCTCACAGGGTTACTGTAGGGTTTAAATCAGGTAATTGTTGCTGACACTTAGTGCTTACTATGGACCAAGCACCAAGTGCTTTGCAAGATGAGCTTATTTAATCCTCCCACCGAACCCTCTAAGCCAGGGCTTATTAGTCCCATTGCCCAAATTCACATGGTAAGGATGTTTCAGAGTAAGGGTTTTGAACCCAGGTAGCCCAGCTCCAGAATCTGTTTCCTTAGCCACCTTGCTAACCTGTCTCCAGCACAGATAGGAGGCATACTAAATCCTCAATAAGTGCTGGAAATGTTGGAAGGGAAAGGGAGGCAGAATCCCATGATTGTTAAAATACCTCTGGTGGGAACACTATTAAGCTCCCCACTAAACAAATGGGGACATCCAAAAGAATGAAGTGACATGTCCAGGGCCCCCACCAAAATGGTGACAGTGCGAGACCGAGTATCTTGGCTCAGAGCTCCCATAAGTATTTGAAACTGAGTGGATCTCAAGTTACACATTCAAATCTATTGGCAGATAAGCAGCCCCAACCTAGGCTGATCTCAGAACTTCTCACGTGGCTGATTAATACCGGAGTATCACAGCAGTGCTTCTGGAAATGCCTTTGCCTTCCTCTATGCATAGTCTCTGAATTTTATCCAGATACAATTCTTAGTTGTTATGTTTTGCATTTAGTATGAATTGGTTGTCCAGGACACTTAAAAGCAATCTAAGTGTCCACTGATAAGCAAATGGATGGAGAAGATGTGGTATATATATAGAACGTAATGTTACTCTGCCATAAAAAAGAATGGAATCTTGCCCTTTGCAATAGCATGGGTGGACCTAGGGGATATAATGCTAAGTGAAATAAATCAGACAAAGAAAGACAAATACCATATGATTTCACTTGTATGTAGAACCTAAAAAATAAAACAAACAAGAAGAAAACTAGACTCATAAACATAGAGAACAGACTGGTGGTTGCTGTAGGAGAAGGGGGTGAAGGGATGGGCAAAACTGGTGAGGGGGATAAAGAGGTATAAACTTCAAATGATAAATTAGTCATGGGAAAGAAAAGTACAGCATAGGGAATATAGTCAATAAAATTGTAATTTCTTTGTATGTTTAGAAATGTTAACTAATTGTGGTATTTGGCAATGAATATCATTGTCAAATCACTACTATTACTGCTATTATGTTATATAACCAAAACCAATATAATATTGTATATCAACTATATTTCAATTTTAAAAAGTCACTTTGGGCTTCTGTGACTCAGTTTGGATATTTCTTGAGTGTTCACTGAGGGCAGAGAGTGTTCTAGGCATTGGAGCTACACAGAGACGAAGAACTACCTGCCTGCCCAGCCCAGCCCTCTGGGAGTTCCCAGTTGAATCAGACAGATAAAAGAAATTTCCTTGCTCAGGAATAATTGCTTAAAGATGGACAAAATGATAAAAGCCAGTGCTGGTGATGGTGCAGGGAAACAGCCCCTCTCCTTCCCTGATGGTGGAAAAGGAACTTGACACAATATTTCTGAATGGCAGTTTGGTAACAGGTATCAAAAGTCATAAAATTGTACCTGCCCTTAAAACCTTGCAATTCCACTTCTTGAAATTGGCTCCAAGGAAGCAATTATAGCTGGGCACAAAGATTTAGTCAAAGTTATGTTAATGCAGCATTGTTTATAATAATGAAATATTGCATGTAACTTGAATGGCCATCAATGGGGGACTGGTAAACAAAGCCAAGTCTTTCACGCAAAGATTGTCCTAGAATATTTAATGCTGGAAAGAGATTCACACTGTTGCCTAGTAGGGGAAAAAGGCATGTTAGAAACAGTATGGTGTGATGGCATTTGGGGATAAGGATATATATTTGCTATAATAATATCTAACATCTGTTGAGTTACTTTTAGGCATTATTTCAACCCACTAACATAGATGCTTCCTTTAAAAAGAATTTTTAATAAACATTTTAATATCATAAATTCTCTTTTTATTTTCATTTTACAACTGAGGAACTACAGAGAATTTAAGAGACTAACCCACATGTGTACAGCTTTGAGAGTACATGCATTTAATCCTGGGGCAATGGTCTTCCTCTAAGCAGAGAAAAAGTTAGAAATGAACAACAGTAGTGTCTTTGGATGAAAAATTATCAATATTGAATTTTTTTCTTCATTATATTCATCTGCACATTCATTATCTTTTTCCTCTCAGTGAGCATTGGTTGCTTTTGTAATAATAACAGGAATCAGTAACTGTACTTCAAATAATACTGACCTGTCAAACTCTGCAAATCAGACAGATGAAAAACTTGAACTGTCAAGAGTGTTTTACCCTGATCAGTTCTCCACCTGCAAGAGTATTGTTTCAGGCTGAGGGCAGGAAACCCTACTAACTACAGTGGGGGAACCGCATCCCCCACCAGCTTCCCTCAGCAAAATCCCAAAGGACAAGGTTCTGGATGGCAGGTTCCAGTCTTTCTATCAGCTGCTGAGTTCCCAGGCCTGGTTTTACCTGCAGTTCAATGGTGGGCACTCAGTTCCCAATGATCCCATTCATCACATTGTAAGCCTTCCAACCACTGCATTTCAGAACGAGTTAGGCAAGCAGAAGCCCAAAGCAGGTGGCAAATATTTTTTAAAAACAAGGAAAGATTATTTTTCCCGGACAAATTAGCTGGTACTCCCCTAGAATCACCACCCAACAGGGAGTTTGCTGACTCCTTTTCCTTCCGGGGCTGGCTGGCTGCTGTGATAACTACGCAGGATGAAATGATCTGTCACAACGGCTCTTAAAAGACTATATTGGGGTTCTACCTTCTGAGGAAAGGGAGAGGTTAGGATTGGGAGCTGGGCAAAGAACTGCTGGGAGGTGGGCAGGAGATTATCAATCAAGTTGGAGAGGAGGAGGAGGGCAGGGAGTTGTAACCACAGTAAAAAATAGCAAAATGACGATAATAATAAACTCAACAACCATTTACTGAGAACAGACAGATGCTGAGCTTACATGCATCATCTCATTGAATCCTCCCATGAAACACTGTTAGGTAGGCATTGTTATTACGCCAGTCTGGAAGATGGGGAAACCCAGGCTGGCTGATATTAAATAACTTGCCCAAGTTGATGTCATGCAGCTGATAAAATGTGCAGTTAGGATTATAAATTCAAGCCCTCCTCTTGCTAAGAAGCCCCTTTCTGGAGCTGTGGGCGACCCCAAACAGCCTTTACACTTCTCAGAAAACACACATACGCACGCACACACATCACATAACATTTTTAATTTCAGGAAAACTGCTGTTTTCAAGACTCTTGGCTAGAAAGATCTTACATTTTTTTCTGGGTTTATGTCATGCCACTTTCGAGGCAGTCCAGCTTGATGACTGAAATCAGGCAGTTCTGGATTTGCATCCTATTTCCAGTACTACATTTTTCTGTGAACTTGGGCCTCAGTATTCTCAATGTAAAATGGTGATTGATAATCATACACACACACAAAGAGTGACCATAAAGTTTGCAAACATAGACACTATTATTTTGCCTGTATTGTAATGTAATATAGTGAAACCGCTCACATGTTAATGCCTATTTGCCTGTTTTCAGACTTAATGGCTACTCTATATCATGGGGATAATATGTGTATGTGTCTACATATACATATGTGTGTGTGAACATGTATGTATAAACACATGCACATATATAACTATGTGTGTAAGGAACTTAGCATACAGCCAGGCACACAGTAGGTGCTTAATACATGATAGCTGTTGTTCTTTATTTTTAGGATTCTGGCCTCAAGTCAATCTTACAAATTTGTTTGTTGAGTGCTTGCTATGTGAGGACCCTGGTGGGAAGCTTACGTGCAGTGGGCAAAGCAGACATGTTCAGGAATAATTCTTATGGAAGGCAGTCTGTGTTAAGCAATGGGCCGCTGGCATGGACAGAGTTGAGAGAGGATAATGGACAAAGGAATGAATTCTTGCCAGGCAGATCTAAGTGGTGAGATTTTTACTTTTAGATTAAATTTACAAGACAGAAAAGTGCACAGATCCAAATTCAGCGAATTTTGACGAACGTATACACTTATGTAACCACCATCAGAATAAAGATATAGTTTACTTCCAGACCCCAAAAAGCCCCTCTGTGCCCCTTCCAATTAATCCCTACTCCCCAAAGGCGACCAGAGCTCTGATCTTTTTCAAAAGTAGTTTTACCTGTTCTTGACCTTCATATAAGTAGAATCATTCATAATGTTCTTATTCTTGTGCTTGGCTTCTTTCATTTAACATGGGTGGTAAGTTCTGAGCTGAGCCTCAAAGCATTGCTAGCATTGAATAAAACACAGGGGGAGCAAAGAAGGACTCTGAGGCAAAGAAAATAGCTGAAGAAAAGGCAGGGAGGGAGCAAGATAAACATAAAATGTGCATGGGGGTTAAGGGGTGCCCAGTGAGGAGTAGTGAGAAAGAAAGAGGGAAAGATAGAGTAGGGCTTAGTTTTGCAGGGTTTCAAATGCCAGGTCAGGGGCATGTGTACGTTATCCTGAAGATAGTAGGGAGCCACCTAGGATTCCTGAACCCAAGAGTGGACTGATGAGATCTGGACTTTGAGAGGATACATACACAAGCGCACCTCATTTTACTGCACTTCACTTTATTGCACTTTGCAGATACTGCATTTTTTACAAATTGAAGGTTTATGGCAACCTTGTGTCAAGCAGGTCTATCAGCACCGTTTTTCCAACATTTGCTCATTTTGTGTCCCTGTGTCACATTATGATAATTCTTGAAATGTTTCAAATTTTCTCATTATTATTTGTTATGGTGATCTGGATCAGTGGTTATGGCTCACTGAAAGCTCAGATGATGTTTAGGATCTTTTCACAAGAAAATATTTTTTAACTTAAGGTATGTACATTGTCTTTTTAGACATACTGCTATTGCAAACTTAACAGACTACAGTGAAGTGTAAATGTATCTTTTATATGCACTGGGAAACCAAAAAATTCATTTGACTTGCCTTCTTGTGATATTTGCTTTATTGCCGTGGCCTGGAACCTAACTGGCAGTATCTCCAAGATGTGCCAGTGTAGATCCACAGCAGGAAGCATAAAACAGAGTAGGAAGTCTGGAGGCCAGAGGACCGATTAATAAATCATTCATGCATGTATGCATTCCTCCATTCAGTCTCCAAACTTTTTGACCAAAGATTCTATTTATTCATTTATCCATCCAAAAAGTATTTATCTGGTACTGGACTCTAGACTTCAATTAGTCTCCGTTACATGCTATGCCTGGTTTTGGTTCTTTGACTAGGAAACAAATAAAAATTTGGTAAACTCTGTCTCCTGCTTGTTCCTACTCCCCTCCTCCCAAATTCTAAAATCCTTGATCTTCCCTGGCAGCCTATTAATCAAATCTTGTTAAGAAAATCTACATCTCCATTGAGTACATCTTTCTTCAAGACCCTACTGAGCAGACATTACCATTTTGTATGAGATTTTCCCAGAGAAACAGGAAGGGTTTAAATCAATGAAAGCAAGGTCAATTCCATACTCTGGTGGAGGGCTAGGAGTAGCATTTCCAAAGTGTGTTCCACAGTGAATCACTGGTTCTATGGGTTGTTATAGGTACACGGTAGAGATGGGGAAGATGATTTCATGGTCATTTTGGTTTGGGAAACCCTGGGTTAAAAAAGCAAAGAAAAGAGGTTTCCTGACTGCAGGACTTTTCAGTGACTTGACATAATGACTTGGGCATTGTTAATTTCTAAAAAGGGCGTCTAATATGAAGCATTTCCCAAATGCTTTGATCCCAGAACCTTCTCTGCCTGGAGCATGTTGGGCATTTTTGTATTGTCCAGAATGCATTTGTGGGATTCTGTGACATGACATGAGGGAATTCAGAAAAGGTTCGGGTTCAGGGAAGTTATGGAGCAAATTGCTCAGGAAGATTGAGCCAGAGCAGGATAGAACAGCTATGAAAAAGAGGAAGCTACTTCCTCAGGAAGGTACAGGGAAAAGAGGGGAAGGAGGTGGGCTTGAGCTGAGTCTAGCAGTTGCTTGAAAGTAGCCAAGGGAAAGAAACTTCTCAGCTAGAAAGGAAACCGGGTCATGGCTGGACTAGGGCCTGGGAAGGGTACCCATATTGCAGAATTCCTAAGGACACTTGATCTTCAAAACTGGCTGCATATGGACCTTACATTTTCTGGACCAGGAAAAGGAGAAAAAAGTTCCATGGTTACTGGCCACTGGACATGACAGTGGTTGGGAAATAGGGGCCCTCACCACAATCTCTACCCCTGGAACTGGCCTCTTTCCCTCAGACTGAGCTGAGCCCCCACTCCCTTCATGTATGGCTCAGGCAAGTCACCTCCCCTCAAAGCTGTCAAAGGATTAGGAGATGATCAGGCGGGTCCTCCAGAAACAGCCTGAAACCTCACAGAAGGTAAGCAGACTCCCTCCTCACCGTCTAGGCAGAGCCTCACCAACAAGACTTGGTTGCATCTGCAGCTGATGGTCTGCAGTAACACCCACCTTGGGTTCAAGTCTCAGCTCCACCATTTATCTTGAGCAAATCACTTTACTTCTCTGGGCCTCAGTTTTCCCACCTGAAAAATGAAAATAATCACATTTTTTTCCCTATGGTAGCCAATGATTTCTTTAAAAATAGTAAGATAATGGGTATAAAATGGCACAATGTTGGACACATAAAGCTTCATAAAAGGTACTTCTGTTTGTCAGTTACCACGAATAAATTCCTAAAGTCAATCTTCTCTCTAAAGGGAAATTTGTTATACATTAAAATGATTAAGTGATGTTTCAGTGTAGGGGGTGAAAACTGGTAAAACGAGTTGAAACCAATTGTTTTTCACTTTCTGTGAATCCCACCCATCTTATGCCCCTTGGGGTCAATCAGTGCATAAGAATGCCTCAGTGGGGCTCTGCACTAACTCACTGAGACTCTGGTGGGGCAGGTCTCTCATCCTAGGGATGCTGGATGCCACCTCCATTCCCAGCATTTATCTCCTGCTGGGGGTGGCTGGGACTCCTTGGAGGGCCAGGAAGCAGAGTGGGGGACTGCGCGATAGTGTCAGAGGTCACTAGACCAAAAAAAAGTTCTATTTCACTAGCGGGGCCTGTTTTACTACAGATCAGACCATCCCCAGGCTCCAGGGGAAACTTTCCTCCCTCGCCATAAACTAATCCATTCTGGTGAAGTGAAGGGTGACTTGCCCAAGGCACCAACGACTGAGATCCCTGGGTATAAGGTTTGGGGCTGGCCAGTTCATTGTGATGCAGGCTTTGCTTTCAAGCCTCACGCCTTCCCTGAGGCCTCACTGTGGCTCCAAAAAGCAAACTGGGTCTTGCAAACAGTTCCTTGGTTGAGAAGTGTCGCCCAAGAAGCTGCTGGATAAGGGGGGCTTTTGAAGATGGTGTCAAGGCCTTTGGGGTTTGTGAAATGCGATGTTGGCAGATAAGGGCACATGCTACCAATTCTTTTTTTCTTTTCTTTTCCTTTCTCCACTCCCCTTCCCTCCTTCCTTCCTTTTTTGGGGGGCACCTTTCAAGTCAAAGATCACACAGATCTTAGACAGCTAGAAAGAATTTATGTGACCTTCAAACCCAAACCTTTCAGTTCAACAGTTGAATAAACTGTGGCTCAGAGAAGGGGATTAACTTGCCTAAGGTCAACACAGTGAATGTGCAGCAGAGCCAGAATGCAAACCCTGAGCTCATATCTCTTGGTCCAGCGCTCTCTCTCACAATGCAAACAATAGTATTGGTAACAACTATATGCCCGGCACAATATTAAGTGCTTCTCATTAAGCCTCATGATCATCCTATACGATGAATACAATTATTACTCCCATTTTACAGACAAGGAACCAGACTCAGAGAAACAAGTTAGGAAGCTTAGGGTCACCGCGAACAAAAACCTGAGCCAGGTGTGGAAGTCAGTTCTGTCTAGAGACCTGGAGTCGTAACCATTAACACCAAACTATTTAAGTACAGTAAGTCTTTTCTTTGAGTTGAGGGCCTAAATTTTCAATAGCCTTAAACTACTTTATAGGCTTCAAAGAACCCCCAGGGACTAGCAAGTGGCAAAGAGTGAAACAAAAGTCTCTCCCACTTGTCCCATCCAGATTGGGCTGTGTCTGAATTGTCGCTTAGTCCAAGGGCAATCAATGAAAGACTGTGATCCTATTTTGGGTGATCAATCAACTCAGAGGCCAATAGTTAATTTTTGAGATAGGGCTGAACAGGCAAAGCCACTGGCTAGAGAGTCATGTCACTGTCATCTGCCTATTGAGACTCTTATCTTCTTGGGGTCTCCCTCAGGGCCCATGATTGGGTGACATTTGGGGGTGTCTGCACATGACTGAGAAGGGCGAAAATGACTGAGCTTATTATGAAAGGGGACAGGATTGAGGCTGATGGAAGCACCTCTTTAGGGAGAACTGTGGAGGCATGAACGAAATTTCGAAAGAGCCTGGCCAGAAAGAATACTCATGCTCACATCCCCTCTGAGGCTGAGGAACCCGGTGACTAACCTCCATCACCAGGCTCATCTGCCCCAGGCTGAGTGCCCTGGGTAGCAGGAGCAAGGGAAGAGACAAGACAAGGAAGTCACTGTTTCACTGGGGAGGCAAGATATGCCATCCCCAATGATCACAAGAGCTGACATTATCAGGACCTAGTGCACCAGAGTGGTGCTAAATGCTTTGATGTGTTACCTCATTGAAAACTCAGCAAGGTAGGAGTTATGCCTACTTCAAAGATGAAGAAACTGAGGCTCAGAGAGATCAAAGGATTTGTCCAAGCCCACCCAGGTAGCAAATGGTAGAGCCAAGATTTGAGCTCAAGAGGTCTAGCTCCAGAATCCAAGCTCTCGACTAGATGTGTTCTACCGTGTGTGTGTGTGTGTGTGTGTGTGTGTGTGTGTGTGTGTGTGCGCGCATGTCTCACCTGGGGGGGGGGTGGTGAGATTAGAGAACTCTCAGAGTCCTCCAACACATGAGAATCTTTGAAATTCAATAACCAAACCAATTGTGCAAAAACCTGGTTGTAGACACAGAAGGAAAGGTTTTTCAGAGTAGAGGAGTTTGATGAAGTTTCCCCCACCAGGCTTCCACGTGGGCAGAACTGTACCTGGTTCTCTGTTCTCCCCAGCCTCTGGTACAGATGCTTGGCCAGGGCAGGTTCACACTAACCTGGCTCAATAACTATTTGTTGAAGGATCCTTAAGCAGTGGTGCAGGTGGTTCATCCTTCAGTGGTTGAGTTTTTTTTGAACCAAACAGCCTGGGTTCAAATCCCAGCCTGGCTACTCAAGGACTGCTAACTGTATCCAGTCCCCTGGCCACTTTAAGCCTCTGTTTCCACATTCACGAAAGAGAAATGGTGATTGTACCTCAACCTTTGGGCAGTTGTAAGGATTGAGTGAAACAGGGCAGGGAAAGTGCTTAGCCCAGAGTCTGGAATATAGTTAAGTGCTCAAAACATAAGAGCTACCATTAGAATTTTTAATGATAAATAGATCTCTATACCGACTGAATGTCATGCATGAATACAGGTATCTGAGTCTTGAAGTAGAGGATATTCCAGAGCAATTAGGGAATCAAAGGTGGGAGTGATAGAACTAAATAAATGAACCCAGTTTGGGAAGGAAAGCCGACCACAGCATGGCCTGTGCCCAGGCAGTGTGGGAGGCCTGTGCAGAGCAAGGCTAAAAGGGTGAGCAGGGGCAAGTGAGGGGTGGTTTACTGAAGGTGACTGTTGTGCAATCGCCTTCTTGAGGGAAGAGCTAGAGGGGCCTGATGCTGGTGCTAGACATGGTTCTTAGGCCCCTCCAGGCCACAGTTTCTAAATCCTTCCTCTTTCCTTTCTCCACTGTTTGACCACCTGCCCCCAAACTGAGGGATTTAAAACTCTTCCTGGCAGGCCAGCCATGGATTCAGAAAAACCCTTACCTGAATGTCCAAGGTCCAAGAAAGAACTCCTCACCTCTGACCACCTAGCCTCTGCCTTCCTGAGTAGGTGTGGGGCGCAGAAGGCCCTAGAAAATCCCTCTCCCTCCCCTACCTCTCTAGAGAGATCAGATCTAAACTAAAACCAGGGCAGCCTTTGAAGGAAAATTCTTAAGAAATAGGAATGGACCTTATGGGTTAATTGTACCTACTTGAACCTCTCTGAGCCTGGAGCAGGCCCTGCCTGTGCTGCCCCAGTCCACCTGCCCCATCTCACCCTAACCCAGGAAGGCAACACTGACCCTAGACACGCACCCCCTTTCTGCACTGAAGCGCCAGGGCCCTCTCATCCAAGCCAGGCCTTGGACGTTTTTCCTCTGTAGTTCTTCAAGGAAACCCTCCTCTGAACCCTCCAAGCCCCCAGTTTGACCCCTGAAGATAGATGAAAGAGAGGGGGAAGTACATTTTTAGCGTTGTTTGCCATGGTGGAGGTGGGGATTAATAGGTATTTCTCAGCAAAGCTCTCTTTTATTTGGAAGTGGGCAGTATCCTATTTAATGGTCCTTTTAAGATGCAGGCTGGTGATGGCCCACAATAGCAGGTGGGCTGCTAGGGCCCGAGGCCAGGTCCCTGGAAAGAGTGGGCCTCCGGGACTGAGCCAGCTGGGTTCTGTTCTTCCCAGTGGGCCCTCTCCCTCCAGGACTAAGGCTGCGTTCTTCCTGCCGCTCCTCTCTCCGGCTGTCTCCTGCTCTGGCTGGGTCCTGGCAACAGAGAAAGAATCTCCAGACAGCACTCCGGCTGCTTCTTCCTTCCCAGCTCAGGGATAAAGTCTCCCCTGATTTACTTTTTAATAACTGTAGTTTCTTTTTTTAACAGAAGAAATCATGTCAAGAGATAAACAAAAAGAATAAAATATAAATCACCCTGGTCCCATTTTCCTGACCTCTCTCATGTGTATCTTTCCTGCTCTTTCTCTGTTCATAGAAATGGTTTTAAAAAGTAGGAATGAACTAATTTACTAAAGTGAAAGATTTTAGAAAGTGGGAAATCAGATCTAGGTTCAAGGCTCAGCTCAGGAACTTCCTAGAAATAACCTTGAGTAAGTTGTTGCACTGGTGGGCTCACTTACCTTTGCAAAATAAGGATAACAGTACTTACCTCCACACTGAGCCCACTGCCCTGCCTATAGTAAGGACTTTTAAATGGTAACAGTTGTGCTGCAAGCTCAGGAAATAGCTTCCTTGGTACTAAGGGGCCTTCCGTAGCATCATTCTAACTGCAGTTCATATGCAACTACAATCAGGTATCTTAATTTCCTTCACTGAGTCCCCATAAAAGGGTATTTATATTCATTGTAATTTTTCAGGATTATAAACAATGCTCTGATATATATCCTTGCAGATAACACTTGTACAGAGATTATTTGCTTAGACTAAATTCCTGTGAGTGAAGTTGCTAGATCAAAGGGTGAGCTAAAATCTGAAGCCAAAGTTTGGACTGATTCACACTCCCTCCAGCAAGGAGAGGGTCTGTTTTCTCTCACCCTTGACAACACAGGGGCTTAGCATTTTCTTTCATCTTTATCAACTTGATAAGTGAAAAAATAATAACTGCTTATTAGTTTCCAGGGTATTCAGTGACTTGCTCTTGTTTTTTTTTTAAGGGGAACTTTCTAAAGGACGACGTCAGACTCCATAATGATTCCTCACATCCAAGGAACCTCTAAGAAGGAATGTAGGTGGTGTTAGTGGCAGAACTGTGATAAAAATCTAAAGTACAGAGTGTAAAAGGGCCTGGCGGCTGCCCACTCCTTGTCCTGACCCTCCATGAGCACACTTTCAGGTCCTTCCATGCCTTCACATTGGGGCCATATTCTCTACTTAGGCGTGTGGCCTATCCTTCCACTCAAGTCCAGTGATAGGGGACAGAAGACTATCTGTGAAGAAATATTTACAGAGCTTTTGGTGTACACCCAGGACAGTACCTCTAGGACCTATGAGGATCCATAATGGCATCTAGGGTGATGTTTTATCCAAAAATCTGAGGTTCCAGTCCAAACTCCTTTGCTTAAAAGTAGGAGTGCTTTCTTGAACTTTGGTTTATCTTTTATAGGGCCAATAATACATTCTCCCTTGACCCCTGCCTTAGCTTTATCATAACACACAGGAAAGCCCTTTGTAAACTGAAAAGAGCTTTCCACTTAGAAGGGGCTATTTTTAAGGGAGGTTGTGTGTTAAATGCTGTAAACTAAGCTGTGTGTTGAGGCTGGAAGCAGATGGTGGCTGAGGACCCCTTTCTAAGCTGGGTGTTCACCTATAATATCAACAATCTTTTATTGGGCACCTACTACTTGCCATTGGCTTTACATTGAGATCTTATTTAATTTAATCTCCAGGTCAACCCCAATGAGGACTGAGAGGGAAACTGACACAGAACTGAGTCACTAGTCCAAATGTATATACTAGTAAGAGGGAGAATAGGGATTTAAACTAGGAGATCTTCCCTGGGGGTAGGGTGTACAAGACAACATCTGATTTGCCCAGAATGTCAGTTATCTTGTGTAAATTATACACATTCATCCATTTCCCATTTATTCAGTATATACTTACTGAACATATTGAGACCTAGAACAGGTGTCATGGGAGACTTCCTTGTATAGTTGCTACAGTCCAGAAGCTTATAAATCCTTCCTACCTTATAAATCCTACCAACCAACCTATTTTTCTTCCTTCCTTCCCTCCTTCCCTTTTTCCTTCTACTCATCCATCCATCCTAGGCTTTGCTCCAAAAAGGAGCTCAGGAGGATGAAAGGACTATTTCCATGGTTTGGGGGTCAGACAATGCTTGGTTTGACTGTATCTATGTCACTAAGTAGACAGCCAGCAGACCTTAGATGAGTTTTACCTCAACTCTCTGAGCCTGTTCCTATTCTGTAAAATGGGGATACTTATGACAACTTCAGAGGACTCAAGAGAGGTCTACGATATGCACATAAGGAAGCTAGAAATATGCTTGAAACATACTAATGATACTGTGTTATCTCCCTTAATCCTCAGAACAATCACTTCACTGAGGAGGAAACTTAGGTAATGAGGAAGTTAAGTTGCTCGTCCAAGGTCTTAGACAGTCAACTCCAGAGCTTATATCCTTAAGTAACTCGGCCAATATTCCAGAAGTCAAGTTCATCCGGGGTTGATTATATGACCCCATAATGAGAGAATAAGAAATGATGATAATTTTAGTTGAGATCAGATCTGAATCCTAAGCTACTGTTTACAGCCTGCAAGTGTGGCAGTCCCCATTCTCTATCTACACACTTCACAGGGAAGCTCTGAGCAAGAACTCTCAATCTTCACTATCTTTATATCCTCCTTTGCTCCAGGAAGAATAGAGACAAAATGACCATTCAATCAATGAGTATTTATTTTGATTTAATGACATTTAAACTGGGATTTTGTATAGAATTTCTAATTACAAAAGCATTGCAAGATTAATGCAGAAAACCTGGTGAAAACTTGGGAGGGGAGAAGGGAAAAAATTAAAATCCTATCATTTTGGCAACCACTGTTGACATTTAGGTATTTGTCCTTTCAATATTTTTATATAGATCAACAGATTTCATTTAGCTTTAGATAACCATGAAGGCTTAATGTGCTAGAAGAGGAAGGGCTGTTAGCAGGGCCATCTTTTCCAGCACTGCAAGTCTCACACTGAAAACGGCATGTGATTGTTTACAACTACACAATCTTCGCACACACACAAAGCAGCGTTGGCACTTACTTAACTCAGTAGTCCTAACTTTGCTCCTCTCCACCATGCCAAGAGTGCCATATTCTTTTGGAACAGTGGCTCATGGGCAGCCATAATCCTGGAAAGGAGAGAGGGATGAAGGACTCGGGGTTGGTGGGGGAGGGCAGATCATAATGTCTGAAGGAGGAAGATTTATTTTCCAGAAGTAATCAAGAAAAGAAAACCTAGGTGACTAGGTGACTCCACCCTTACAGTGATTCACTAATCTTCCCTTATATTAGAGGGAAACTGAACCTCCGAGAAGAGAGATTTTACCCAGTTATACAGCTGGTAAGTAGCCAGTGATTAGGCAGAACTTGAACCCAGGACAATCCCTAACTTAGTTTTACAAGAATGGAGGTAGAAAGATGTGGGTTCAAATATCAACTCTTTCACTTATTAGCTTTTGATTTTTGACAAGTCATTTAACCTGAGTCTCTGTTTCTTTATCTGTAAAATGAGGGAAGAGCTTTCTCATTAGATTTAAATGAGAGAAAAAATAATCTTTTCTAAAAATTATTGAGTGCTATGTACCAGGTACTGCACAATATACTTCACATACATGATCTCATTTAATCCTACATGATTAAATGAGATGGGGGGGATACGGTTTTTATACACATTTTACAGTTGAGGAAACTGAGGCTCAAAGAGCTTAAGTCATTTGCCCAATATCACATAGCTAGGAAGTAGATGGACTGGGATTTGAACCCAGGTCTGTCAGTCTCAGAGCAATACTATCAGATAACATAGGTAATTCTTAGCACAGTACTAGTAACATACTAACATGAAACAAATGGCAGCCATCATTATTTACTGTTATTACTGTGAATATAATTATATTGCATATGATTAGCTGGTCTGTTTTCAATCTCTTCAGCCAAGAAACTGAGAACTAGGCCAAACCAAGAAGGGGAAGAGACACGAACCCAGCCCGGTCCTGGGCCATGCCCACACTACACAGGACTGACAAAGGGGCAGAAGCAAAGCCTGGACATCTAAAACCTTGGCATCTCTGAGTAGTTCAATGAAGCCCTCCCAAATGGGAGGCATGGCTCCTGCTAGAGGGGCCTGGTGACCTTGTAAACTAGCTCATGGTGTTCCCACCTACCTCTACTAGCCCGTTGGCCCCTCCATCCCAAACAGGGAGACTTCCCATGTGTGGAGACATAAAAATCCTCTGCCCCATGATTTGAGCCTCTGCTGATCTCTGCAGATGGGTGCCGGTGATTAAAGGGGCAAGATCCAGAGGGAGAGGGAGAGGACCCATTTAAAAAAGCCCAGCGAGCACAGACACGCCGCCTGGAATCCCAGCCTCCACCTGAGCGCAGCCAGCATGAGTCACCCCCACAGCCCTTTACCTTTCAGTTGCAACACAGCTGACAGAAACTCCACAGCCTTCCAGGAGACAGGCAGACAGGTACACAGACAAGTGTGCCATCCTTTGGGCTACAGTAAGCTTTGCAGTTACAGTTGGCACAAATGGCCCTCTGGCCAACAGTAAGCTCCATGAAGTGGTTGGGAAGCCAGGCTCTGCTCCAGATCAAATCCCAGCTCTAGCTCTACCACTTCTGGGCTCTGCAGCTTGAGTAACTTATTTAATGACTTCAGTTTCCTCACCTCTAAAATAAGGGTAATAAAAGTGCCTATCTCATAGGGTTGGTGTAAGGATTCAATGAGACATGTCAAGGCTTAGCCCAGTGTCTGATACATGCAGTATACTGAGCAACTACTGTGTGCCAGACACTGAGGTAGGCACTGGAGATTCAACAGTGAACAAGACAGCCAAAGTCTTTGCTCTTATGAAGTTGGCATGTCAGAAGAATAGGAGATAGACAGTAAATAACAAAATATCAAAAAGTCATAGGGCCATTGCAGAGAATCAACATAAAATGTGATACTGTGATTAAATGCCTCTTTTAACAAGGGCTGCTGGGGGAGACCTGTTCTAAGGTGGCTTTATTAGAAACTATTATGACTATTTACTATTATTTGCCCAGGCCCCCTCAGCTATCCCTATCACAGCCTCCAGTGAGAAACCGACCTCTGACGGTTCTCAAACCCAGTACCCCTCTCCACAGGCCTGACCACACCCCACAAGGGCTCTTTTGGATTGTGACTATACCCTAAAACCCTCCATCAAATTGGCAGGAGTTAGCTGAAACCCCACCTTTCCTTGAGAGAGAAAGGAGTGGGCCGAGGTGAGGCTCTCAGGGATAACACGCCAAAAGGGAAGGGGGTGGGGTGGGTTAAGAGAACAGAAGAACAAAATACCCCAAAATCTTTGGCTTAGATTTAATTTCATGTTAATCCTGGTAAAATCTCTTTAAAAAACCCTCTAGGATTCTCCTGTTTGTGTTTATGGATCTTCTGGGTTTACCAGCCTTGTTCTTTATAGTCAGTTCATGGAATAATTGCTATTATTCCTTAATTACTTAGTCCATCTAACAGGCATCTGATTTCTCCTGTGTTTCTAATGCAGAATGAAGCACTTATTAGAGTTTGTGAAATGGCCAGCTAACTAAAGTGGCCAAACTTCAAATTTTCCAGAGGTATGAGGTTTGCTTACATCTATCTCACTGAGACCTGCAGCACTCCAAATAAAAGGCTGCCTCCCACCCTATTCCTCCACCCCTCTGCCACCAAACCTTTCCCCCCACCCCCAAGATTGTAACCCCTACAGAGCAATGACTCTGTCTTTTCGGCCTCTGTCACCTCAGAACCCAGGGTAGGGCCTGGCACACAGTTGGGGCCCAATGAATGTCTGTTGAATTGAGACCACTGACTTTTTTTAGCTCACAGGGATAGCCAGACTCGGAGATGACCCAAGATTCCCATCTGGACTCTGACTCTCAACTAGCTTGTGTCTTGGGCAAGTCACTTTACTGCTCCTGCCTCCATTTCCTCACCTGTAAAGTGTGTGCGTTGGGGAGGAAGGGGGCATGATGATAATATCAACTACAGTTGGTTACTATGAGAATCAAAAGATATCACTTGAATAATTATAAAAGATTATTCAGAAATAGGATAGATGGTATTGTCGTAAGGGGAAAGCACTCAAAAAAAGAAAGGGAATTTATACAGAGACCTACTGGGAGGAGTATCTGCTCTCTTCTTTAAGAATTCCCCATTGGCTGTTAAGTATTTGATGCTGGTTAGAGGGGGCAAAGGAATTGGGATGGTGTGGGGGGGGGCTGTTCCTGAGTATCCAGGATACAGGAATTGAAATTCCCTTTAACCAAGTATCTGTTTGTCCCTGTACTTTTCCTCTAGTTATCTTCTTTCCAACATTTTTTTCTCCCTTCCTCCACCCTCATCTCCACCCCCCACCCCCTCACCAAGGAAGGCATTGGCCAGCTCCACCCAGCCGGCCCCCCATGGCTCCGCCCCTAACTCAGCAGGCCAAGAGTTAACAGCTGCACCTGTTGAGGTATACCTGCTGTGGCCGGCACCTGTACCTGTGGCCAATCAGTGCCAGCGCTGCCGGGAACCTACCTGTCAGCAAAATCCCAACACTCAAACCTCAACATAAATCAAACACTTCCCTGGGCAGGGAATGTCTGTGTCAGGCAAGAATTAGACAAGAGTGTCAGCAGAGCCTCGGTGCTGGTGCCGATCCTTGGAGCTTGGGAGCCTGGGAGCAGGAAGATGTCGAATGAACTTGAGTGAGTAAACATCGGTGGATGCCTGGCGCTCTCCGAGCGTGGAGGCTGGATGGGGTTTCCAGAAGGGGGAAGAACAGGGAGGCCGGCGCCAGGATTCACAGAGCAATTTGTAAGGGTAAATGAATGGGCTGACGATCTCACTTTGGCGTGTCAAGGCAAGCTCCATCTCAAGCTAGAGCTGAGTGTTCCCTGGGAAAAATAGTTGGGTTTTTTTTGTTTCTTTCTCTCCCTGCTGAGCAGTTTCGAGCCAGGTAAGGAAACACAGGACTGAAACTGTGAAGCCTTTTAGCACCACTTTCTGACATTCTGAAGGTGCCTTGGAAATCAGAGACAGCCTCAATCCCATCTAGGCTTTCTGTTTTCTTGCCAAAAGGAACTTCTTTGAGGTGGTTCTAGGAGCTGTCTTAGGCAGAGAGTTGGGTTTCTCTAAAGGGACTTGTTTGTTGGGTTGGAACAGTCCCAAGTAGGAAGGTTACAGTGTGGTGGTTAAACATGCACTTTGTAGTCATCTTGACCTAGGTTCAAATCCAGCCTCTGCTCCTCATGGAGTGTGTGATCTTGGACAAGTCATTCAACTTACCTAAGCTTCATTTTCCCTCTTCAGAAAATGGGTATAAGAATGCTTTGTAGGATTCTTGAGAGTTAAGTGTAATGAAGGTTGTAAAATGCTCAGCACAGGGCCAAGGTCTGAAGATGCATTCAAGAAAATGTGGTTGATTTTATTCAGAGGCTGTTCTAAGGCTTAGGAAGCTGAGATGTGGTTTTCAGTGAGGTCAACTTCATTGCCTGGCAGGCTGCAGGTGCCTTCCTACCCTCATCTGGGATTTAGAATCCCCGCTGGCTGATGCTGACCTTCACCATGAACCACCTACTTGGGACCCAGACCTCAGAGAAGGTGGGATGAGGCTGAGATTCTGGGCTGCTTCAGCAAGGCTCCTACAACACTCTTCCTGCCACCCACAAGTGAGTGGGCAGATGAGGGTTGAAAAATCTTTTTTTTCTAGCTACTCCTCAATAGATTGTCTTAAGAACTTGAAGACCTGAGGGTAGAGGTTGGTGGGTAATGACTGAGGATGGGGTTCCAATGTTACCAGCTAACTCTTAGGTTCTCCTGGGTTGGTCAACTATGTTTATAGGGCATTGGATTTCCCTTGAATGAATTCCCCAGGGTCGAAAATGCATTGACCACTGGAATAAAAACAGAGGTACTGGAATCAACAGCTGGGTTCAAGTCCCAACTCTGCCTTTAATTAGTTATGTGACCTTGGGCAAGTCACTTCACCTGAGTCTCGGTTCCCTCACCTGTAAATTGTGGTCCTAATAGTGCCCACCTAGTGGAATTGTTGGGAGACTGAACAACTTTTAAAAACTGATGGGGTTTAAAACCTGGTAAAGAGCAAATAATACCCCTGTTACTTCATATAGAAATGACCAGTAAATGAGCATTTCTGAACCTCTTTGCTTTTTATTTTTCCACACATTGAATAAAAAATATATATATATATATATTGATGTGTCTCCATTTCACTTAGATCTGCTGGTTAAAACTGCAGAGGCTGCAGACAGAATCTATTCTTTGGTGCCTCTTAGGGGGTAAGTGTCCTGAAGCTGGGTTATTTGAACAGAAAGGTTTCTTGCTTTTCTGCTCCTTAATGATATGGGTTTTGAAGTCAGATCCACTGACAGTTGAGGCTTCTCCTTTTGGGGTGGGGTGAGGGGAACTTGTGCCTGCAGAGTAATTGCCGGCAAACTCTGAAGCCACTATTTGAGATTACAATGACAGAGCCTCAGTGCCTGGGGGCCCAGCTGCCCTGATAAGTGGGGGGGAAGGGGAGAATCAAGTGCTTGGCTTGCAAGTTTTGAGCTGCCGATGCTGCTGTGGCCAGTCTTGCTGCCACATTTCCTTAAAAAGTACCGAGTTAAGAGGGCCGGTCCTAGCGCTATTCTTGAGCCCCGACAGAATGACTAACACTTGTTAGGCTTCATGTAATGAAGAAAGTCGGACTTGCCACATGACCCTAAATTCTGTCACTTACCAAGTGGAGGATCCTGATAAATTTGTTTCTCTTCCCTGACTCAGTTTTCTCCTCTGCCCAATAAGGGCTATAAACACCCACCTAACAGGGAAAACAGTGAGCTCCCGTATGTGGGCTTCCAACCCGGGGCAGGAGCTCCATAAACGCAAGCCTATTCCTAGGCCTCGGGTGGTGGAAGGCGGCACTTCGAAGGCTGTGTCGCGAGGAGCATGGAGGCCAAGGCGGTGTAGTTGGAACCTAGCTAGAGGCAGCTGGCGGGTGGAGCGCATGGGCCTTTCATGTGGTCAGGCCCAGTGCCCGCCGGGGAGCAGCGTCTGCCAGCCCTGTCGGGCCACCCGAGTGCCTCCAGCCTGAGGCCTTTGGCGAGCCGGTAAGATAGATAGAGCCGCTCGCAAGGGCTTCTGGGGCAGCGGAGGGGCACCGGAAGTCGCTACCTGACGCCCTCCTCTGGCGGGAAAACTTCCCGACGCCTCAGTGCTGCCGGCCATCCGGGCTTCTGCCAGGGCGAGGGGCCGCAGGCGCCACTCTCGGCCCAGGTGCTGTGGGCCTTCTGGCCCCCTTTGATGTTATAGGTACAGTGGTGTCCGGGGCCCTACTGTGTGCCAGGCGCACCTGCCCGCCCCTCGGGGAAATGAGGGGTAGGAGAGTAAGTGCTCAGCACAGAGTAAGTGTCGAATGGAGGAGAGAGGGCAGTGAGCGAGGCGCACTAGGCTTCCCTTCCTCAAACGCTCAGTGGGAGCCCTGCCCGCTGTCTGGAATCTTCTCCCTCCCCAAAGCCTTGGAGAGACGCACCGCGGGTGGGAGGGGCCCAAGCAACGCCCCAGCCAGTGACCGCGGGCCTCCCGCCGCTGCATCTGATCTCCGTGAGCGCCGGGCTCCAGACTGCCTGGAGCGCTGAAGGGGTTAACCCGGAACGCCTCCCCGCTGTGGTTTTGTGGTCGAAACCATGATTGCCAGGAGCAAATTTTTGTCGTGCACAAGGTGTGTTATTAAAAGTCGGAGTTACGCTGCTGGTGAATGAAAAGTTAAAAGCCCTCATTAAGCTCGGGCTGTAAAACAGGCGGACTGGGCCGAGAGCTGAGACAACCCTAACGGCAGCGGCACCCGGAGTCGGGGTGCGGATACTGCGAGGCTCCCGCCACCTCTCGGGCTGCCTTCGCCCTGGCCCAGCGAGGACCCGGTCGGGTTCCCAGAGCCAAGAGAGCCTTCAGGGGGTCCACACAAAGGAAGAGCAAGAGGAGAATGGGCCTCAAGGCTGAAACACAAATGACATACTCGCAGCGCCCCGTTTTCGGTTAAAACAAAAACAACAGCCAGACATTTATTGAGCACTAATCCCACGGTGGACACAATGTCCAGTGTTTGATAAATACTTTGTCTCCTTTAACCCTCCCAACAATCCAATGAGGGATGGGAGTATAAATGCAGTTTTGCAGAGGAGGGGCTGAGGTTTGCCCCAGGTCCTCCCCAGATCTCACGGAAGAGCTGGGATCTTAACCGAGGGGCCCAAAGGCTCCACACCGATACATCACCCTGCTTCCAATCTGCTCAGATATTGAAAAAAGAGAAGACATGCCACCTGTTAACAGTGGTTATCTCTGAGTGGAGAAACGCAAGTGAATTCTAATCTTTGCTTCCAATTTTTCTATGCGTTCAACATTTTATATATTGTGTTTTACAATCTCATGTTACTTTTGAAATGGGGAAGGGCAGGACAGGGAGTTATTATTTTTAAAAGAGAGAATTTTATTTATTGGCTCACCTAAAAATGGTATTCTCAAACTGTGGTCTCTGGACCAGCATCATCATCATCATCACCTGGGAACTTGTTAGAAATGTAAATTCTCAGCCCCACCCTAGATCTACTGAATCAGAAACTGGAGGTGGGGTTCAGCAATATGTGTTTTAACAGGCCCTCCAGGTGATTGTGATGCATGTTGAAGTTTAAGAACCACTGGCCTAGAAGACCTGGCAGAGATTTGGGAGACAGGAGGTTCCCATATCCACCACTGACCTGCAGCCTAGTTGCTGAGCCAGCAGACTGGGAGTTTTGCTATGGGGTCATGTGTTTGAGCCCAGCTCTGCGGACATAGGGACTGGGCAATTTTGGCATGAGCTCCTTAACCTGTCAGTTTCTGCATATGTAAAATGGTGATAATAACTCCCACCTCACAGTGCATGTATGAAATTGAAAAGGCACTGGGCCTGAGGCTGTGAAGTAACTTAATTCCTTTCCCTTCCCTTGTCTTCCTTCTCCAGTCTGGAACTAATCTTTCTCATTGTAAAATGGGGCAGATAAGCCTGGCTGACTGCCTCCTTCCTTCTATTTCTTTTGCCTCTTAAAAAGGTTAGAGCAGCTTATTTAGTGAAAAGGTCCCATAGTAAAATTATCTCACTAATATTTGGTGTTATTTCACTCGGCTGGGAAATCTTTAGGGCAGGAACAGTGTAGTATTTACCTGTGTGTCCCAAGTACCCAGGATGGAACCTATTGCAGAGTGATCTTCAGTGAATGTTTGTTGAATGAATCCATGTGAGTGAATGAATGAAAGGATGTGGCACCCTGAATTTAGAGGTGGACTTCAAGTTGTTTCACATCTCAATTGAACAATAGAGAAAAAGATGAGGAAACTGGACAGGACACCAAGAGGAGAACATAACATGAAAGAAAAATCCCCAAAGAGGGAAGAATTTTTCAAAGGAGAGAAAGTGAATTTCTGGTACAATTAGAAAATGGCATATAATTTACATGCAACTAAGAAATGTTGCCTGGAGCTTGACCACCCCTAACTTGCCCACGAGGATCCAGATGATGAAGCTGGCAGTGCTCGCCCCTCTTATCTGAGAATCTCCCAAGCATCAGGTATCCTTTTGCTGCTAGGAGAAGCTGCCCCGTTTACAGGTGGGAGAAAGTGAGGCTGTGAGTTGTCATGCAGTTTGCTGGTGGCTACCCCACAATGTGAATATTAATAATAATAGTTTATTAGGTGCTGGTCATTTTACCTACATTGTACCATTGCATTTCCAACAGTAATACTTCATAAAGTTGTAAAGATTATATAAGACAATGACTAGAAATTGTTGGACCAGCACCTGACACTTGGTAAACCTTCAGTGAACAGTAGTTATAATCAATCTGTGAGGTACTCTCATTCTGCCCCAGTTTACAGGTAAGAAAACTGAGGCACAGAGAGGTCAAATTGAATAAAGTCACAGAACTAGTGACTAGCAGAACTGAAACTGGACCCCAGATCTGCATAGCATTGGGGCCTATCCCATAACCGGAGTTCACATTATCTCGTTCAAACTGGAGTCACTATAGAGCCATGCCCTAGGCTCTGCCATTTCTCCCGTGAGACCCTTAATGAGCCCCCAGCATTCGACAAGGCACATTTCACAAACTATGCATCCAGAAACCAGATGGGCCACTGGCAAGTACGAGAACCCTGGGGCACTCCTGTCATGCTGAGGGAATATCTTGCATGGGGCTGACTGAAAAATGATTCCTCTGTGTGCAGTTGTGGTAGGGCCTCTCTGTGGGTAATTAGTGAGTGTGATTGATCACTGCTGATGAGGCTGGGTGGCTCGCAACAGAGTTTAGCAAGTCAGTGGGTGTAGCTGGGTGTCAACATCCAGCTTAGGTGGCCCCTGGAACTGCTCCTCCTCAGACTGGAGGGAAGTGGGGCCCACCTCCCTGGATCACCAACTTGGGGTACCCTCCATTGGTGAGCTTTCTTCCCCCTCCTGCAAAATTAAGTGAGGGTGCTTATTTTTCCGTCTCTGAATTACTGAAGTGCCTTTGAGATAGGGCTGTGACTGAGCTAAGTACTGGCTAGGAAACTTCAAGACCTGACTCCCAATCCTGCTATATGTTGCATGTCCTTGGGCAGGTCATACTCTCAGGCACTAGATTTCCAAAGTGTCTTTGCACCCAAAGGCCCTTAGCTGATGGATGAGACACATTTACTTAGTTTCACTGAGAGTTTAAAGTGGCTCAGCCAGAAAGCAGTGGGCATTTGAGTCTGAAAGGACTTGGGAGGAAACCCCATGTCACCACTCTAGTCTTCCTCCACCCTGGTGCCCAGAATGATGCATACTGGAGTCAGGAGGCTGAGTCTGGGCAGGGAGCAGCTGGTACCACACCCCTCCTGTGCTGTGGGCCCAGAGTGACCTGCTAGGGAAAGGACTAGAGCCCCTGTCTGGACAGTTTGCACAGCCCCACAGGCTTGGGATAGGAGGGCTGAAGAAGTAAGGCCTGTCAGGTAGATGCCTGAGCTTAATCTTGGTCTTTTATCCCAACTCTCCCCCAAATGGAGGAGAAACCAGACCAGGGAGATGCTGAGGGGCCAACCTTGTGAAGATTCTCAGTGCTGGAAACCAGAGACCTCTATTCCAGGCTTGATTCCATGAGATACTAGCTGGTGGCCTTAGGCAGGTCAGTGGCCCTCTCTGTAGCTCAGTTTTCCCAGTTACAAAGTGGATATAGTCATACCTTCCCACCCTCCTTTACAGAGGTGTTGCAGGATCAGAGGTGATGACAAATGTATGAGAAGCATGTTGAAAAATACATGCTATGCAAATGTGAGGGATTATCAAATCTTACACTTGAGTTTCCTCCCTAGTTGGCTGGCCTTCCTTGAAATAAGGCAACTTATGCAAAAAACCTGGCTCACACTGGCACATAGTAGGCAGACAAGCTCTGGCAGCTGTCCCAGGCGTATGCCTCTGATCTTGCATTTCCTCTCATCTGGAAGGTCCAAGGTCCTTCCCACCCATCTCCATGCTCCCTCTTCCCACCAGCCCTCTTCTCAACCAACATCCAGGCACTCCTCAAAGTTCAGGCAGGTCAGAAGTCCTGCTGCCTTTCCTTCATCACTTTCTTCACCTAGCTGATATTAGCTGCTCTTTCATTTATGTGGTCATGACTGTCTTGCTGTCCCTAAAATGCAACCTCCACAACAGCAAGGTTGACCTAGTTTATCTAGGACAAGGCCTGGCACATACTAGTTACTTGATAAGTACTTGTTAAAATGAGGACTGGATGGTTAGATGGGTGGATGCCATCCAGTTTATTGTTTTTTTCCTTCCTTTCTACATACCTTCTTGGAAACTAGCGGTTGGTGGAAAAGTGACTAGTTCAGAGTTAGCTCCCAGAAGGCCTGGCTTTGCAACTCGCTTGGCCCTGGAACAGGTCACATAACATGTCTGTTGTCTCTTCCCGGGTCTGTAGAGATAATAACACATCATGTATGTTGGGAGGCTCCATAAGATAATGAATGTGAAAGTCAAAGCAAGGAGTTATTACCCTGTCTCTTTTGTTTTTGTCATGGAACCTCGTTCACAGATAGGAGGCTTGGGGAAGACATTAATTTAAGAACCTCAGGCAGAGTCTCCCTTTTACTCTCATTTGGGGGTTCCAAGATGATGATGGTCATGATGGTCATGATGGTGAGGGTGGCTGTTATTCACTGAGCGATTATTCTCTGGCAGGCTCTACGCTAAGCACATTTCTTACATTAATGCACTTAATTCTCCGAACCACCCATAAGATTAGCCCCACTGGAAAGTAGCCAGCCCTGGTGTTTTCATTTTCTTTACAGCAATTATCACGGACTAAAATTAACTCACTCACCTACCTATTTATGGTGTGTCTTCCCCAATTAGACTGTAGGTTCCATGGGAGCAGAGCCTTATCTGTCTTGTTCTTGGCAGATTCCCCAGGGCCTAGAAGAGATCCTGACTGGCACAAAGAAGACAATAGACCCATTTAACAGATGAGGAAATAGACTCAGAGGGGTCTAGTGCATTACCCAAGGACACAAAGTTAACTCTGTAAAGGTCTGCAATGCTGTGACCCCAGTGCTACTTACCCCATGGTGCTGTGAGCCCTGCGCTGTGCCTGGTGGAGATCTCATGTCCAGAAGGCTGCCAGGATCAAGTCCTGTTGCCATCCCCTCCTCCCCCATTCCCCTTTCACATTCTGATAGCTGAGGAGTTCTGCCTTGGACAGGGTCACCAACAGAGAGGTTGTGGAGGCCCTGGGGAAGGTGCCTGTGTAGGGTGGGAGTCGCCCTGTCTCCCTCTGTTCTGGTGCTGTCACCTGTGAATAGGGCTCCCTCCTTCGTGGGACTCTAGGCCCAAATCTGCCACTGACTTTCAGGGTGACCGTGTCTTATACCACTTTGCAATCCCTCAATGTCTAGCACCAAGCTGGGCCTGGAGCACAATAATGGCTCTCATTATTAAGTACTTGGTATATGTCAGAGCAGTTCTAAGCATTTTATAAACGAAGAACAGTGCCAAGCACTGGGGGTCCCAGTTGACCCAGAGGGTGTGGAGAGAAGCATGGTCTTCAGGCCTTTCCCTGTTTCTCCCTTGCTCCCTTGGTTTGGGAGTTCCCTTTAGCCTGGGGCCAGGCGGGGGGTGGGGGCAGCCACCCTGGGCTTGCTCTATAAGTGCCTCAAACCCCAGGTCCAGGAGGCTACTAGGAAGAGCCTCTTCTCAACTCTCCATCTTAAGGCCCTTGATTTATTGCAGCAGAAACTTGGGGTGTGCCTCCCTGCTTCTTTGGAGCAGGAAGGTTTCTGTCATTTCTCTTTCATATATGACAGCTCCTTCTCCCTCCCTCTGAGAGTCCAGTGCCCTGCATCCTGTGGCCCAATGGGATGGGAGATACTGTGTCCTGGATGAAACTCCTGGGAGGGCTGCCACCTGCTGCCTGTCTGGGTGTGTCCTGGCTGCTGTTCCCATTCTGTGTGTGAGAATATAGTCCTGAGCTGTGGGGCAGCAGGAGGGTGCTTCCTGCATCATGATTTGTGAAGGATCTTACCCACCCACAAGTCTGCCACAGTGCCTGGAATTCCACACTAATATGTTTTTCTGCTGTGGAAAGGATTGAGGTCTTGCATTATGGTAAAAGAGCTATGGCTCAGTGGGAACTGTGTACCTTTGGTACTAGATAAACCTGGGTTCAAATCCTGGTTGTGTCATGGACTAACTGGGTCATCTAGGGCAATTTTCTTGCCCTCTTCAAGTCTCATATTTCTTCATCTGTAAAATGAAGCAAATGACCCTTACCATGTAGTGTTGTTTTAAGAAGCAGAGCTAATGAATGGAAAGCATTCATATATCTTATAGTAATGGCAGCTGGCATTGCTCCTATGTCCCTAACATGAGAGTCTGTGAGGCTCACCTAAAAGTAGGGCATTGGGCACCAGGAGGCCAATCGGTGCCCACTTCCTCTTTGGAGCTCTCCTGCCAGCCTGGCTATCTCCATCTTCTCACCTACCACTGTCTTTCACACACTCTTTGCTCAAAAAAGAGCATGACCAGAACTTTCCCACATTTGTGCTGTGATTAGAAGCACATTCTATAACACATGTTTTCAAAGTGTGGCCCCCAGACTATCAGCAACAGCTTTACCAAGGAACTTGTTAGAAATGCAAATTCTCAGCCATCCCAGACCTGCTGAATCAGAAATTCTAGGGGTGGGACCCAGAAATCTGCGTTTTAACAAGTCTTCCCAGTCATTCTGATGCAGCTGAACTTTGAGAATACTATTCTGCATTGCAGCATTATCCCACTGAGCTTGACTCCTCTCCAGGTCATTCACTAACCAGGAGCTTGGGGAACTCCCTTAACTTCTCTGAGCTTTAGTTTTCTCATCTATAAAATAGGAACAATAATAGTATTTGCCTTACAGGGTTCTTGTGAGAATTAAATGATACAACCCACGAGATTTGCTCAGTTCAGTGCCTAAAATGTGGTCAGTGCTCAATAAAGATTAGATATCATTTTTATCATCATCATTATTCTGTATTATGCTCTTATCCCTATGCTCCTCTTGCCACATTTCTGAGTGACATAGTCCCCAGTGCTGGGTCCCCAACAGTGCCTGTCTCCTCCAAAGACCCCTTCCTGATCTCTTTCCTTTGAGCCCTTGTGGCTTATCTCTTGGGCTACATGCCTTGCATTTGTCCAAGTTCTTGGCACAGTGCCCCAGTTCTGCCTGCTTCTATGTGCCCAGCAGCATTCCACTCCAGTTGCTGGCACCTGAGCAGCTGTTCGGGTACTCTCCAATAAACCTTAGTCTAAAATGCTGTTTCCCAAGACCAGGTTCTGCCTATGGGCTCCCTTGCTCTGGCTCTCTCTGTCCCTTGCCATATTCTCTATCTAACTTGAAATGATCTCCAGCCTTTTGTGTCTTTCATGGTCTTGAGAACTTCTTCAGAAGAAGTCAAGCTGAGTTATATGGCAATTCTGTTCTTTGTAGCTTGTCATTGTTATTTCCCATCCTTGTTACACTAATTCCCCTTGAAGAAGTATTTACCATGAAAGTATTTTACTGAATTCTCTATGAAGCCTGGTAAGGTTGGGATTGTGTCATGTTGTAGATGACAGAACTGAGGTCCCAAGTCAACATCTACATGGCAACATTTGGTATTGATTCAAAGCATTTAGCTCCAGAGTTCAGGTACATTCTACTGCCCAAAGCTGCCCAACTGTGGTGGAAGAAGCAGTTTCAAGTTTTCAAGGCTGGTAATTCTGAGTTCCTAGACATTGGCCTGAGGCTGACCGTTCCTGGCCTTTATCTGGAACAGCCTAAATTTGACCTTCCTTCCTTCCCTTCAGTTTCAGGTCTGTGAGGCTGCTGAAGAATGACCCAGTCAACTTCCAGAAGCTCCCCTACACTAACGAGGATGAGGCCTGGAAGACCTATCTGGAGAACCCCTTGACGGCTGCCACGAAGGCCATGATGAGGGTCAATGGGGATGATGACAGCGTGGCGGCCCTGAGCTTCCTCTATGATTACTACATGGTATGTTTGCCACTGCTGGGCACGGCCCCCTCTGACCAACTTCACGTTCAGGCCTCATGGCTGAGCAGCCCCCCATGACCACCCCAGCCCCTCACCATGTTCTTTCTTACCTCTGGGCTCTTGTACATGCTGTTCCCTCTGCCTGGCATCCTTCCCTTTCCCCTAGCTAAACACTAGTCTCAGCCTTGAGTCTCAGCTTCAATGTCACCTCATTCATTCACTAACAGAGAGGATGGCTTTTTTGGGTCTCCCATTCTGTGCCACCTCTGGACACACTCAGCAACCACCATCATTATCCTTGACTCTATCTGTAGAAACTTGCTGTTTGTGCATTTATTTCTCCATCTCGCCGTGAGAGCTCCTAGAAGGAAGAACCAAGCCGTGATCAGTACTGAGTCCTCAGCACCCCATACCCTGCCACACAGGCTCAATATGTGTTGACTGAATGGATCGTTGCTCCGGCCACACACACTCAGTCACAGCAACACCCTAATCTGCCGTTGTCTTCCTGCCACTGTCCCTTAAGTCATCCAGTTGCCCTGTTGTTCCTACTCACCTATCCCAACCCCACCACCTAGGATATGCCTTCTGTTCTTGAACCCATTCTCTTTCTTCAAGGCCCTTTCCAAGGAAGCCATCCCACCAAATCACCTCTCACTTTCCTGAGTGCTTACTATCTGTCCTACCCTTGGTCCACTCTATGCATTGTAACACCTCCTACAGACCATCTTTCATTGTTCTCTAATTGTTTCCAGGATTTTAGGCCTTGACTCTGGAAGACAGTCAGTTCCTGACAACAGAAACTAGTCCCTCCCATATCTGACAAGTGGGCTTGAACTAGTGGGCAATCACAAATATATAACACAGGTGACATCACTGCCCCCTCCAGTGCCTGAGCCAGACATTGCTAATGGATTACAGGCCACATTCTCACTGAGGGTACATGAGGCTGCAGAATCTTTTTCAACCCAGTACTCCAGGCAGCCCCTACCCATCTGTCTGAATTGTCACAGGACAGCAAACTTCTTGTTCTCTCTCAGCTGGGTGATTGCTCCAGGAGACTTTCCTGGATTGAGAATGGGGGACCTGATTAGCCAATTGTTGAGAAACTGGCTCTGAACCTGGAAGATTCAAAGCCACTTTGTAAATAAGCCCTTAAATTTACTGGCCTGAGAAGTCCTTTATCTGCTGTACCCCAAGATGGAAGACAAATTCTGTAAATTCAGAGGCCAAGGCAGGAAGTGGCCCCAGATTCAAGAAGGCCCCAAATTATTTCTCTGGCTTTGGTTCTGGAGTGGTATATTTACCCTACTTTACGTCTTCTCCAGCAGATCGATAGTGTCCTAATAGCATTTGGCTCAGGCCAGTGGAAAAAAAACATTGAATTGACTGCCTCCACTTCAGGATATGATGGGGAGCCAGAATCCTAGGTCTAAGTTTAAACTATAAACCATAAAGCTGACCATAAACTAAAATCCAGCACCATCTCCCATGGGCCAAAGGCCATTCCCAAGGTCAGAATGGTGGGGATAGGCTATGAAGGTGACACCTGTAGTGGATTTAGTGAAATGCAGTGTTCAGGAAGTTACACCTGCCCCACCAGCCCTATCCCACAGCACTGGAGTAAGAACAGCCCTGTGGATAATAAGGACATGGTCTAATGGTATGGAAATAGCACCAGGTTGGGAGTTTAAGACGTAGTCCTGCCACAGATGGCAATATGGCTTTGGGCAATATAGTTCTAAAGGCAGCCACTTCCCGTTTCTTACTGAATGCTGGGCACTGTGACAGGTGCCTTCCCTCATGCTCTTCCATGGGGCATGACTAAGAGCCCAAACCTTGGAGTCACTAGGCTGAATTGGAGACCTGGTTCTGGTTGTACTAGCCTCAGGGAGAAATGACCTGGATGCTCTAATACACAACAACATGATCATTATAATCATGAAAGATCACATTTATGTAGTGTTTCTATGTGCTAGGTGATAGTCTAAGTACTCTGAAGGTGGTATTGCTATTATTAGCCCTGTTTTACAGTTCTAGGAATTGATTCCAAGAAATCTGGGTCCAGAGTCTATGCTCCTAACCACTAACACCACAGAGACTCTCTGGGCCTCAGTTTCTCATCCATATAATGGGGATAACATTAGACATTGCAGAGCGGTTATGGAGTGAAATTAGAGAACACCAGAAAGCATTTGGTACAGGGTGTAGTACATAGAAAGTTCTCTATTAAAACACAGCAAACATTATTTTCATTAATCTTCACAATCTCCTTGAAGTAGTTGTTATAATTCCCCACTTGACATATGAAGAAAAAGAGTCTCAGAAAGGTACAATCATTTATCCAGAATACACAGCACTTTTAAGTGGTAGAGCTAGAATTTATGCCAGGCCGGCCTGATTCCAAATCCCATGATTCCTAACTGCTAATCTTGGGGTGATTCATCCCACCCTCTAAGTTTGGGCTCATGCTAAATGATGACGTGCCAACTCAAAGGACTGGCAAGTTTCTCCCCGGGACCAAGGTGGCTAGCCTACCTGGCCAAGTCTGCCAGAGTGGGTGGCTCCTAACAGGTCTTCCTCAAAAACCATGCATAAATCCTTCTTTCCTCTTAGGGCCCCAAAGAGAAGCGGATACTGTCCTCTAGCACTGGGGGCCGGAACGACCAAGGAAAGAGGTGAGGCTTACCCAGCCACCTTTGCTGCCCCTTTGCACTTCCCGACCCCATCTCCACCTCCACCGCAGGCCTCATCCATGGACGCAGGAGGCATAGTGCCTAGGGCCCATGGTACTCCTCGAGGCCCACAAAAGCATTTTATTTTAAAAATCAGAAGAAAATATAATCAAACCTGGGTATCTTTGTCTTTATATCAGTGTAATTGTTAGAGGCATTTAAAAATATTTTCTATGGAGCAATGGATCTGTAAAGGCTAAAAAGACTAGGTCCCGTGGAGTCATAGTGAGACCCTGCTTGAACACACACACTCACACACACTCACGCATTCACTCCAGATGCCTGCAGGCCATGTGGACTGGAGTTTACTGAAAACAAACTTCAAAGCCATCGTGGTGGAAAAGCCCTGAAGGCAGCTTTTCTGTCCCAGCTCCAAAACCCTTCTCCCTGCAGCCCCAAGGAGAGAGAGACCTGGGCTGGGGGAGGAGATACCTGAGTTCCCGGACTTCGTAACTCAGGCCTCCTGGAGCCTCTGCCTGGCATTAGTGCCTCAGGGCACTGGTGTTCCTTTCCTCAGAGAAAGCAGTCCAGGCCATGCTCAGGCCAGATGGGCACTGGAAGAACCTGCCCCCCACCGCCCTACCCCACTCCCCAGTACAGCCCCTGCTGGGAAACCTGCACTCCTCTCTGCCTTCCAGGAAACCTGAACTGCTAAGGCAGACATCACGGCTAGTACGGCTGCCTCAAGGGCCCCCACACTGTTAGCAACAGTGGGTTTGGTGCATGGGACTTTTCTCAAAACAGTATTAAATGTTGTTAGCCTGTCTGATTACAAAAGTAATACCTGTTTGTTATAAAATGTTCAGATTATAGAAATGTGTGAAGTAAAAAATAAAAGCTTCCTGTAATCCTATTTCCCTGCCCCCCTTAACAGTTTGGGGTCTATCCTTGCAGACCTTTTCATATACATATATTATGTATATTATACATATTATGTATATACATATGAGTACACATGTTAACTGTACCCACAATGTACACACTCCCCTCCACACACACCAATGGATGACTCACTAAGTGTTTTAAAATGGTTCCATTCTGGACACCCTCCTCCCTGTGACAAATTGGCCTGCTACAGGGTCTTGTTTCTTGCATGTTGGGAGGACCTACCATTACACTGGACTAAAAAGGGTCAATGTGTCAGTGTGCTGGTCACCCTCCAGTGCAGCCCCCTTGCCCCTTGGAGAGGAGAGGTACACTCACTTGGCCCTCCTCTCTCTGTCCCCAGGTACTACCATGGCGTGGAATATGAGATGGACCTCGCCCCCCTTGAAAGTCCCACGCACCTCATGAAATTCCTGACAGAGAATGTGTCTGGAACCCCAGAGTACCCAGATGTGCTCAAGAAGAATAACCTGATGAGCTTGGAGGGAGCCGTGCCTGCCCCGGGCAAAGCAGCTCCCCTCCCCACAGGCCCCAGCAAGCTGGAAGCTGGCTCTGTGGATAGCTACCTGCTGCCCACCAGTGATGTGTATGATAACAGCTCCCTCAGCTCCTTGTTTGAAAGCATTCATGGGGTGGCACCCACACAGCGCTGGCAGCCTGACAGCACCTTCAAAGATGACCCACAGGAGGTGAGGGCCCATCCCTGTACCTCTCACAGCATCCTAGGATATGTGCAGAAAGAGAGAAAGCAGTAAGGAGATTAGAGATTTGGAATCCATGGGAGAAAAAGTTGTAGTGCTGAGCCAGGGCTGCCATGTACTGTTGTTCAGGTTGTGCACTGTGCAACCTGCATAGCTGTATGGGGCGGCCCTGGGCTGAGGCCCCAGTATCCTGAATGTAGTCACTTATTCTTTCTGGGTTGTGTTTCTCTACAGTCGCTACTCTTCCCAGATATTCTGAAAACGTCCCCGGAACCTCCATGTCCAGAGGACTATCCCAGCCCCAAAAGGTAACTCAGTCCCTCTGGATCCCTGGCCACCTGAGCAGTGGGAAGGGGGTTGCAGACAGACCTTCATTCACCCTGTCCCTAGAGCAGGCAACATCAATGAATGAAAAGTGGGGAGTGATGGTACATAAAAGGAGAGAATGATTTCTACCTTTCTTGAGCTGTGACAGGGTGCTCCAAGCTCAGCACCCTATTAGAAAACCACAGTTTTGTTTCACTTAGCTTCCCCTGCGGCTTTGGCACTCCTAAGGGTTTCTCTAGTTTCCATTATTCATCAGAATTGTGGCTTAAGAAATCCATTAAATAGAAACCCCCAAAATGTGGAAACTGAGGCCCAGGGAGGTAGAGTGATTTATTGAGGTCACATGGTAAGTCCACAGCAGAGCCTCAGGCTTCCTGCCCCACTGCCCTCTGGGAGATACTCCTGCCTGGAAGCCCAGCCTCACTGTCTCCTCCTTCCTCCCCACAGTGACTTTGAATACACCCTAGGCTCACCCAAAGCCATCCACATCAAATCGGGCGAGTCACCCATGGCCTACCTCAACAAGGGCCAGTTCTACCCTGTTACCCTGCGGACCCCAGCAGGCAGCAAAGGCCTTGCCTTGTCCTCCAACAAAGTCAAGGTACATTGTCCTAGGAGCAGCTTGAGAAGTGCACAGAATGGTTGGGCCAGCCCTGCCTGCCAGAGTCCCCAGGGAGAAGGTGCTGTTGGATAACTACGCACTGCCCTGAGGTGGGGGAAGCTGAGGCAAGGGGCTGGGCCATGGGACTTAGGCTCTGGGAAGTGACCAGGACTCCTGAGCCTTTCCTGAGGCTGGGAGTCACAGTGGCTGCTGTGCTTGCAGAGCGTGGTGATGGTTGTTTTCGACAATGAGAAAGTCCCTGTAGAGCAGCTGCGGTTCTGGAAGCACTGGCACTCCCGGCAGCCCACTGCCAAGCAGCGAGTCATCGACGTGGGTGAGAGCCTGCCTAAGTCCCCATCCCTGTCTCTGTCTCTTTCTGTCTCTCTCTCCCTCACACACACACAGTCAGGCCGTTCTTGCTGAGTCCCTTTTCCCCAGCCTCCTGACCTCTTTAGGACTTAGTTCTGCCACCAGTTGCCTGCCTGGCCTCTGTCTCCAGGTCATACACTGTGGGATTTGCAGGGATTTGCATCTGTTGGCTGGAAGCAGTGGTTTCCTTTCTAGCGTTGCTTTGGGATAAACAGGACCCTGGGGGCCCCAGCAGTGTCAAATAAATAGACCCCTGGGATGCCTGCTGGCTTGCTTGGCCCCATTAGGGGACTTGGCCAATTGAGACACAAATGCTAAGATAACAGTGCAGGCAGCAAGCACAGTGCAAGGGCAGTTCTGCAGCAGGTAGGTGGCTGGGGGAAGGCCCTCTGTGTGTGTCACCTTGTTCTGTCTGTGCCCTGAGATGGGTGGGAGGCATATCCCATTCTCAGATCTCCAGGTTCTGGCTTCATTGATTTCTTCCTGGCATTGTGAACTATGTCACCTCCCCTTACCAAGCTTCAGTTTCTCCAACTTTCAAATAGACTGAGGCCAACTGCCCTGCCTGCCTCCAGTGCTGCCTCTGCCTTGGAGCCCCGTATACCGGAGACCGTGATACAAATTGGGATAATTCAGGGACTTACCTGAGAAGCCAGATAGAAAGTGGTTAGGAACCTGAGTGCAGGAGCCAGACAGAGCTGAGCTCCAGTTGTTGCTCTGCCTTTTAGTAGCTGTGTGCCCTGGGCAAGTGACCAAACTTTCCTGAGCTTAATTTTTCATGTGTAGGCTGAATATTCATAGCATCGGTATGAGGAGTAACTGAGGGATTGCTATATTTTAAGTGTTCAATAAATGGTAGTAATGCTACCATTTATTCAATATTAGTGTTCTGTGTTATTTCAGTGGCTCACTTTCCATGGTACTGGTACTACTACTTTTACTACAGCTATTACTACCATTATTACTGCCCTTACTACTACTATTACTGCTTTATCTGGGAGCTCTCCCAAATCACAGTCCCAATTGAAAAGTGTAACCTCCACCCCAAAATGATGAGGGCTCCGGCCTAACTGGCAAAGTTAGGGATTCTCTCTGGGGTTTGGGCAGATTGGCTTCTCAGGCTGGACTCAGTTTTCCCATCTGTAACCCCAGGTACCATAACAAGATTCCTCCCTGAACTGATGCATGGTTCTTGGGGGAGAAGATGTAAGTCCTTGCCAAGAATGAGGCCCAGCTCTTAAATACCTCCTCCCCATAATGTCCCCAAATCCCTTTCCTCCTGACCCTCCTCTGGTGCCCTGTGGTTTCAGCTGACTGCAAAGAAAACTTCAACACTGTGCAACACATTGAGGAGGTGGCCTATAATGCACTATCCTTTGTGTGGGACGCCAATGAGGAGGCCAAGGTCAGTGCTGGGGGCGTGGCTGGGCTGGGGCTAGGCTACCCAGAAGCTCCCATCCTGGGGAAAGGGCTTGCCTACACCTAAAATTGTGGGAGTTGCTCCAAAGGCACCAGTGGGGGAGGCAGAATACAGAGTGGTGGACAAGCACAGGCTCTGAGACCAGAAAGGCCCACATCCCAGCTCAGTGACCTCGAACTGATGCCTTGGCTGTACAGTTGGGGTGTAATCATAGCACCAACTGCTAGGTTGATATGAGGATCAGATGAGATAAGTGAAAGATAAGCACAGATTGGATATAAATGATGGGTTTAATACAGTCCACCCATTTACCAGATAGGAAAACTGAGCTTCGTGTAAGTCACAAAGCAAGTCACCAATGAAACCGGGTCTCCGGCAGAGTGTCGCAGGAGAAACACTTTGGAGTTGGGTAGATGAGGGCTGAGATCTCAGTTCCTCACTTGATGAGCCTACCAGAAGAGAGCACTAATTGGCCTCCTAGGCTTATGGTGAAGATTCCACAAGACCATGTGTGTCTAGGAGATGGGCACAGTGCCAGACCCATTGGGGAGGCCTGAGAAGTAGAGCCACTAGTGATCTTTTTCCATACCTCAAACTTTCTGTGTGCTTCTAGGTCTCTCTGTGTCTTGGTTTTCTGTTTGGAGAACTGGCACTGTGGGAAGGGTACTAGTCTAAGAGTCAGGGGCTGGGTGACCTTGGGCCTGTCCCTTCCCCTCCTTGCCATCAGACCAGGGATGGGTCCAGCTCAGGGCAAGGGCATCTCCAGCCGGGACAGGTTAGAGAGCTAATCCCTGTCTCCCCACCACCTGCCCCATGGGGCGGTCCAGGCTGCCTGGAGAAAATGGAGATGGAGGGACTGAAAATACACAGGGAGGCACAAAAGTGAGGGATTATTATTATTCAAACAGATGCCAGGGGCTGGAGGAGGAGCTGGGGCCTCCAGTTCAGGGAGGTGAGGAAAGAGTTTCGTGGGAAGGGAGAGGTGGGTTTCGGTTGGGATTTTCTCACAGCCTTTTAAGCCCCCAGGCTTGGTCTTTCTCAGGTGTGAGCTGGGTGGGGGCTGCATTAGGGCTGAGCGGGCTGAGGGGGAGGTATGTCTGGCATGCACCCAGGGGCCTGGTCCCCACAGCCGGAGAAGGAAGAGGGTCTTCTCAGGCCCTACACCCCATCTCCACCTGTTCAGGTCAGGGTTATTGCCAAGGGAAATGTCCCAAAGAACAGGGTCCAGCCTGGAGCAGGGGGGGTCTGGCCCTGGTGCCCCATGGAAGAGTCAGCAGGTAAACAATCACCAGGTGAGCTTGCCAGGGAGTGCCCAGTGGAGACTACCCCAGGCTGCCATCAGTCAGATGTAGGCTCTGGGTTGAGACTCCAGCTGTCCTACACATAGCAGTTACAGTATGTCCAGCAGCCACTACCTGCTAAGTCTACTAGGTACTCCATACACCCTCACAGCCACAGAAGCTAGGCTTAATTATCCCCATTTTGCAGATAAGGAAACTGAGGTCAGTGAGATTAAAGCACTTGTCCAAAGCCACATGGCTAGTGAGTCGCAGAGCCCAGCTTCATACCCTAGGACTAGTAGCCCCACATCTGGGCTCATTCTGCTCTGCTACCTTCCCTGACTTCCTGTGGAAATGTTGGCAAGTCACATCCCCGCTCAGAGCCTCCATTTCTTTGGTTGTAAAATGGGGGTGACCAGTCCAGTGATGGATGGAGCTAGTGGTTGAGGGTACAGAGGGGCAGTGTCTCCTTGTCTATGGCCTAGGGCCATCAGGAAAGTGATCTTCCAAACCTGGGAAGAAGAGTATATGGCCCTTCTCTACCTCCTCACTCTGAGTTGCAGAAAAATGAGACTGGATTTTAAGCCCCTAAAGGATCCTTAACCTCCCTTAATACTTTAGGCTGTCCTTGGCAATCTAGAGAGAGCTGCATGGCCCAGGGGTGAAAAGCCTAGGATCACACCCCACCTTCCCACACCTTCCCTGTGTGGCCTTAGGAAAGTTGGTGCACCTCTCTGAGCACCAGTTTCATCATCTGTAAAAGAGGGGCAGTGCTATTTTCCTTCCATGGATGTAGTAAGGTGAGGGTGCTCACCAGGGCTACAGTAGGCTCAACAAACAGGGTGCTTGTGGGAAGCAGGGCTTGCAACTGGGGCTTGCTGTTTATTCAGTTCCCTCATCTGTCCCTAGGTGTTCATTGGAGTTAACTGCCTCAGCACAGACTTCTCCTCCCAGAAGGGGGTGAAGGGTGTCCCCCTGAACTTGCAGATAGACACCTATGACTGTGGCTCAGGCCCTGAGCGCCTGGTGCACCGCGCTGTCTGCCAGATCAAGATCTTCTGTGACAAGGTGGCTGGGGTGGACAGAGCCTGCAATGGGCCCTGGGTGGGAGAAGCAGCAGCTCCAACTCAGGCCTCCTCCTCAGCCATCCTGGGTATCTGCCTCCTGTTTCTTGTTCTCTGAATGTCTCTTTCTGACTCTGTGCTTGTCACTTGTCTGTTGTAGTCTGTCTCTGTACATTTCTATCTCTCCTTTCTAGATCTCTGAATATCTTTCCATGTCTTTTTCTCTATATTTCTCACATTTCTCTCTCTTCTTTTCATGTCTCTTTGGTGCCATTTCTCTATTGTTTTTCTCTCTATTCTCTCTCTGCATCTGTCTGTCTCTCACAGTTTCTTCTTTCCCTGCCTTTCTGCCTGTCTCTCTCTCTTATGGTCTATACTGACTTCAGACGGGGCTGGGCCAGGCCAGGCACTCATACTTTCCCATTGCCTGGTCTCAGTCTGGGAAGAAAGCAGCACCAAAGCCTGGCCCATATTTAAAATACACAGCAGGGTGTCCCTTCCAAGACCTTGGTGACCCCTTTCCTTTCTCCCCTGCAGGGAGCAGAAAGGAAGATGCGAGATGATGAACGGAAGCAGTTCCGGCGGAAGGTCAAGTGCCCTGACTCCAGCAGCAGTGGTCAGTGGGGATGGGTCAAGGACCAAGCTGGGCTGGGCTGGGGTGAAGGGGGGAAGAGAACTAGAGGGCAGAGGTTGGAGGCATGATGGGAGGGACCCCAAAACACAAAGCCTTCTGTTCCCCCAGGCATCAAGGGCTGCCTACTGTCCGGCTTCAGGGGCAATGAGACCACCTACCTGCGGCCTGAGGCAGACCTGGAGACTCCCCCGGTGCTGTTCATCCCCAATGTGCACTTCTCTGGCCTGCAGCGCCCTGGAGGGGTAAGGGTCTTGACCCCTAGGTGGGGCCTGCGTTAGCACTGACCAGCCAGGGGCCACCTGCCACTCAGCCAATATGGGCCAATTTAGATGTTTATAGGTCCTACTATTTTTCACATCAAAATAAAAATCCCTTTATTGAATCCCAGTGGATTAAAAATGTGTGTATGGTTATATAACTTCAGTGACCTTTCCTACTGAAGAGAAGAGCGTTAAAGAAATGACTTTATAATCATCAAAATATTCATATTTGGAGCACCCGTGGAGGTTTCAAGTACTGAGCCCCAAGTTAGATTGGAGCCGCAGCAAAGCAGGTGGCTAGCAGTCATCACAGCAACATCTGTGGGCACTCACTATCCCCCAGGGGCTGCTCTAAGTGCTTTCCCTGTATTCCCTGCATTAACCCTCACTACTGCCTATAGAGTTAATAATATTCTCCCCAGATTTGTGGGGTGGAAACTGAGGCAGAGAGACCAAAATTGCACAGTAAGTGGCAGAGACAGGATTTGGACCCAGGCAACCTGGCTTTAGAAGCAGGACCATTAACACCAGCTACACCACCTTCCAAACTGGAGAGCCATCTACCGAGTTCCTTGGACACACTAAGTCCTGGGCAGAGCCCGGCTTCATTGTCTCATTTCCCTTTCACATCATCCTTTGAGGCTGAGACAGTGTTATCCCACTTTCCAGATGAGATCACACAAGTCAGTTGCAGAAATCAAAGGCCCTGGAGCCTGTCTACTAGTTTGTTTCCATGTTAAACAATTTGACTGTTTCCTTCCATTGAGGTCACAGCTCACCACTGTTTAGGTGGGAATATTTACAGAAACAGCCCTTGGCATACAAGAAGTGTTCAGTGCATGGACTGCAAGCAGTAACATAGATTATGGATGTCACCCATGGCACACATTTAAAGCCCTTTCTGTCCAACATCGTCCCTTACTGCCCCAGAGCATATGGATGAATTAACCCCCTCACTCTTTCCAACCAGAGGCCCCAGTAGGGGAGAGGACCACTTGGAATTAAGGTTCCTGTAGCCAGGCTGGCACCTATGAGCCTGAGAGAGGGGATGTCCAGGGAAGCCCCCTGAGCAGAGAGCCTTGTCTGAATCCTGACCTTGCCTCCTTTCGGGTGTGTTACCCCCAGTGGCTCTCTGCCCTCTCTGGGCCTCAGGGTCTCACCTTGCAGGCCTGGCAATGACTGCACTAGATAACCAGGTAACAGGAGGGCTTAAAAAGAGTGCCTTTTTCCCTCACCCACCTTTTGCTCAGCTCCAGCCACCTAATTACCAGCTGCAGCACAGTCTGCAGCCCCAGTGCTTCTGGGCACAGCGTAGCTCAGGTGGGACTCACTGATGCTGCCACTTTGCATTAGTGCCTCCTATGTGCCCACTGAGTCCCTGACTCAGCCAACTTGGGCTGGATGCTTCCTTTTGACTCAAAATCTCAGTTCCCCTAAGGGGACCTATCTGAGCAGAATGGACTGGAAAGGCTTTGAGACTGTCCCCCACCCCCCACAAAGACTGTCCCTCCGAGAAAGCCCCCAGGAGCTGAGGGCCTCTCTCATCTTCTAAGTGTGATGGAAAATATCTTTTCTCTTCGTTGCAGGCAGTGCCTTCAGCAGGATACAGCAGCTCCAGCAGGTACGGAGAGTAGCAGCCAAGGGCCTCGCCGCCTTGCCCGGCCCCCTTCTCTGCACTTCCCCGCCTGCCCTTCCCTCTGCTGCCCCCCAAGCCAGGGGCTGGGCCCGGAGGAAGCAGCCATGAGACTCTGCTGCCCCCACCCCCAAGCTGAATTCATGCTCCTTTCTCACTGAAACTGCCTGGGTTTTTATGGGTTTGTTTTATGTGAAAAGTTGGCGAATCTCTGGCGAGACACCTGCTTGTAAAAAGGGAAGGAAAAAGCCTGTGAGATGATTGTGCAGATTCAGAGACTGAGGAGGGGGAGCCATGCCGGAGGATTTAGGGGAACCAAGCCCCCCACACCCACCAGGCTCCCAGAGGCACAGGAAGAGACAGGCCTTGCAGGCTAGGAAGGGCCTCCAAGTCCTTCTGTCTCTCAGCCTCAGCCTAGAGAAATGTCCAAGGAGGAAAATGGCCTCGTGGGGTTGGGGCAGACATGAGAGGATGGTGTGTAAATGGGAAAGCACTTTGTGAAGGTCATTTGTTGTTGACATCAGTCTTTTCCCCATAAACAAAAAGTACTTTTCAAAAGGTGTTTTCAAACCAGGTTATGTCACTTAACACTCACAACATTCCCAGTGAGTCAGGCAAGCAGGTGTTATTGCTCTACTTTATGGATGAAGAAACAGGCTCAGAGAAGTGAAGTAACTTGCCCAAGGTCACACAGCTATTAAGTAGCAGAGCCAGGCTGGAATCCAAGTCTGTCTTACTCTAAATCCCAACCCTTCCTCCTCCCAGTGACTCACATCTGACCAGATTCTTTCAAAAAAGAATAATGTTGAAGAATAATAATGAAGCAATAGTCCACATTCACTAAGGCCCTACTGTGTGTCACTGTTCTAAAGCAGTATGCAGTATTTTCCTCAGCTTCCCAACTTTATGAAGCATTACTACTACTTTATTGTCACCCATTTTATAGATAGTGACAGTGAGAGGCCAGGAGATTGACCCCAAGTCACCCAACTAGTGAGTGCAGTGAACTAGTGAGTGCATTTGAACCCAGGCAGTCCAACTCCAGAACTTGCTGCTTTAACCACCATACCACTGCTTTGTCCCTGCCCTCGTGGGCCCTTCTCCACCCCTGGGGCCCCTTTGGACTCTGGGATCCCTCTGGGTTCCTCATGAGCTCCTGCTACCATCCCCACAGGCTTCCTCTGAAGCGTACCTGCTCGCCCTTCACTGAGGAGCTTGAGCCTCTGCCCTCCAAGCAGGCCAAGGAAGATGATCTGCAGAGAGGTAACCTCCTTCCCACCCTGTTTCTCTAAGTCCAGCCCCTGCCCCCAGCTCCTCCTGAGGCCTTCTCCAAAGCCCTAAACACTGGCAGCCAAGGAAGCACCCAGTCCTGCCGGGAGGGTACAACGGGTTCTGGGGATCTGGGGCCGGGCCAGGGCAAGCACCCAGGGTGCTTGGAGAGACCAGTGTGCAGTTTCAGGATGCGCCTCCTCTGGCCGTGCTGGATGTGGACATCCTGGTAAAGGCAACAGGACCATTATGTTGGGCAAGTCCCCCCGCCCCCACTTTCTCTTTTGGGAGTGGGAGAAGGGCAGGTTTCTATATCTGGCTTTCTGGCTGTGACACCCTACGTCTGTGACTTCCTGGGACAGAAGGACATGCCTATACCTCTGGGACTGTAGCTGACCATCGTGAAGAAGCCATCCAGCAGCTAAGATCCCAAGCTTCCAGCAGTCTTGAACTGAGCCCTCGAACCACACTTGGTGTTGCCAAATGTCATGTCATTAATTCCCACAAGAACCCTGTGGAATAGGGGGTGGAGCCACTTCCTTTTTCCATTTGGGTAAAATGAGGCTCAGTAGTGTAAAAATAACATCTCTGAGGTCACGTAGCTGGCAGGTAGAAGAGCAGGGTTCCAACCGTGCCCACATTAGCACAGTCTGAGCAAGTGCATGGGACCTCCAGAGCTGTGGTGCTTCCCAGACCCTCAGCAAGAATTTGCCCTTTCTGCAGGAATCAGTCTTATGTTAAAAATACTATTTTTTTTAAGGTTCTCCTATCTCCTGAGGTATTCCCAGGCTCATTTATCCTCCTTCCACCACTAAAAACCACCCGTTTGCTTCTCAGTTCTGTTGTATGTGCGGAGGGAGACTGAGGAGGTGTTTGACGCCCTCATGCTGAAGACCCCAGACCTGAAGGGGCTGAGGAATGCGGTAAGAGACCCTGTGGACCTCGCCCTGCCCTGGCTGGACCCCATTCTGCCCTCTACCCTCACTCTGTGTCCCTTTACCCTGTAGTTCTGATTTCCCCCAGGAGGGCTCTGGGAAGGAATATGCGGGAACCCTGGCTTTCTGGTAGCCCATCTGTCCCACCCAATCGGGGGGTGGCGGGGGGCTGCAGGCCCGGCTGGTGGGGCTGTGCCTCTGTGATTTTATCTCCCAGCCAGAACTCTGGCTCCACCCTGGGAGTCACACATACCATAAATCCTCCTTAATCTGATGGCTGCTGTCTGACAGGCCAGAGCTTTTTGTTGCCTTTGCAAACCTGTTTCTGTTTTAATGGGAATGAAACCCAAAAGGCCAGGCCCAGAAATACTCTTTTTTTCTTTCCCAGGGGGCCTCATTCCTGTAGCTTGTGGTTGGCTGGGGGGCACTGGCTAGGGCAGATGAAGGTAGTGTCTGAGCAAGGGAACCTTCCCCAAGCCCCCACCCCTAACTGACAGAGCAGGTGAAACAACCCTGAACCAAACCCACAGCAGCTTTGTGGCTCAGCTGAAAACTGAGCAAACACAGCCTCCACCAGGGCCTGATGTGCTTAAAGGTTGAACCACTCCGAAAAGCCAGGTGGTTTCAAGATGTCAGGCTGGTGAAGGGGAAAACGAATCAACTAGTAACGTTAGCTGCCTGTTATTGAAGACCCACTAAGCGCCAGGCATTTTGTCAGGCATGTTGTATTTGCTAGCTCACCATAATTGTCTTAACAACTCTGAGAAGCGGGAACTGTTATTATCTCCCCACTTCCCATGAGGATACAGCCTCTGAGAGGTCAGGTGACTTACCTCGTTTACTAGAAGTGACAGAGCTAGGATTCTAGCCCAAGCTCTCTCTACTCTGCCATGCTGTCCTGGTTTCTTCACATGTCATTAGGCCTGCTTGGTACTAGCCCCAGGAAACTGGGCTCACAAAAGGCCATTAGCATCACTTGAATATAGACTCAGAATCTTTGGGCTGGACAGTCTCTAAGAGGGTCCCCATCCAGTGTTTGAGCTCTCTGTCCAGATGCTCTTCTAAGTGAGTGCCCACTCTTGACTTGTATACTTCCAGAGATAAAGAACTCACTACATAACAGGCAACCTGTGCTATTTTTACACAACTTATGCTTAGCAAGATGGACTCCCAACCTTCCAACCTTCCTCCTGGTCACTTCCAGCTTTATCACCATTAAAATAAATAGTCCAAGAACTCTTCTTGCCTGGAGTTTCTCTCCCAAGGCAGAGACTCACTGAGGAGCTGAACCTGATCCTCTTCCTGAAAGTCCAGCAAGGACAACCTCCACCTGAAGCACTTGGCTGGGTTTCGCTGCCCCTTCATGGCCATCAGTGATACTAAACAGCAGCATTTGACTGAGCTCTCACCAGGGGACAGGCACTGGGCTGAGTCTTTCACATGATCGTCTCAGTTCATGTGCAGACCCACCCTGTGTGTACATCCCATTTTTACACTGATTTTACATATGAGGAAACTGAAGCTCAGCGAAGTAAGGTGACTCGTTCCGAGTTCTGCAACTCCAGGTAGTGGAGTGGGACCAGACCAGGCCTGTCTGCTCCAGAGGAGGCTTCATGACTTCTGGGGAGAAGTGGGCTGGTACTGGCTGTGTGAGCTCAGGCAGGTCACTCCCAGGCCTCTGAACTGCAGTTCCCTTGTCCAGAGAGTAAATGCCAACATTCTAGGAGGTGAAGGGAGCAGGAAACCTGGGTTCCGGGCTACGCCTTGGGTGTGGGTTATCTTCGTGGAGCTCAGCATCCTCACCCATAAGTTGGGGTTAATGATTCTTGCCTACAAGGGGAAGGTTTGGGTTATCTCCCCTCATAACAGGCAAGATTTACTGCTGAGGTCTCAGTACACGCCAGAACTGTCCTAGGTGCTTTTCTGTACCACCTCTAGTAGTCTGTGAGGTGGACTCTAATACAGTCTGTATGACTAGTCTGCATAAGGTCCCCCTCAGCACTGGAACCAGCCGAGTGTGACTGCAGGCAAGCAGGGAGGGAAATGGAGGATCATCTGTGGGGTAGTTTACAGCCAGTGAACATGCTGTTTGTGATGAGTATGTTGTGATGTGGGGAGACTTAGACAATAAGTTTACAAAGTTACATTAAACTATCTATGTGGATAGTATATCTATGTGGATAGTTTATCTATATACACGGCCAAAAGATGGGAAAGAATATATCCAGATATTAATGCTGTTTATCTCTAGGAAGCAGGATTATGGATGATTATCATTTTCCTCTTTCTACAATGTGGATATATGTTACTTTTATGATCAGGAAATAAGTCACAGTATAAAAGACTGGTATTGATCCAGTTTTGGCAGACAGTGAGTCCCCTCCTGTTCTCTTCCAGATCTCTGAGAAGTATGGGTTTCCTGAAGAAAACATTTACAAAGTCTACAAGAAATGCAAGCGGGGGTAAGTGCCCAGGACAGCTGTCACTCCCCACTCTCCAGACTCAGCCCGTTGCCCACTAACTGCTGGCTAGGGAGCAGCCAGCACATTTGCTGTGTCCGGCCAAGCCCTGCAGCTCAGTGTGGAGCCTCTGGGACGTGGCTTTGTGGAGAGGACCAGAGAAGGTGGAGTGGAGTGGGGAACCCCTAGTCAGGCCAAGGCCACCTGCAAAGACCAGACACAGATCACTATCTGGAAGGAAAGGAGAGACAGAAAGATGGGAGGGTCTCTGCAGACCACCTCCTCTGGTGGAGGGGGACGTGCAGGGCTGCACAAGTTAAAAGACCCAGGTTCAAGTTCCAAGGGCGCTGGATAACCAAGTCATTTGATTATAATGGTGATGATGATAGTGGCTACCATGCACTTGACCACCCACTGTGTGTCAGACATGGGGCTAGGCATCTCTCACTGAACTCTCACAGCCACACTGTGAGGTAGATATCATTACCCACATTTCACAGATAGGGAAACTGAGGCTCGGAGGTGATAAACCATGCTCAGGGGCAGGAGCAGTGGAGAAAAGGCACAGAAGCGGAAGGGCCCACAGTGTTGCTACTGGCTCAGTCAGGAGGCCCGAGAAGGGGGTGGCTGGCAATGAGTCTGTGAAGGGAGCTGTGATCGGGCCTGATTTTGAGAGAGCCCCAACAGGGATGCTCCACAGGCCTCCTCCGCCTTCAAGCCTGGGTAAGGCAGGAAGGAGTAAAGCTTTATCCTCCAGGGGGCCGGGCAGAGCCTGCTGCCCACCATGGGCTCCTGGGGATGGTGCTAAGGACCATTGTACCTTTGCTTACGTACCCAGGAGACCCCCAGGCTTCATTCCCAGGTCAGAGCCAGTGAGCTGGACCTCTGAGACCCTTGCTGACTAGGTCACTTTACTGGCCTGGCCTGGAGCCCCTGGGGCAGTGAGGAATTGTCACTGCTGTTTTCCTGCCCAGAGGACCCTGGACTAGGGCTCTGGGAAACACTCCCGTCCCTGCTGCCGCAGCTCAGAGCTGATCCTCCTGCTCTGGGCACCCCCGATGCTGCTCGGCACTGCGCCGTGGCTCTTGTCCGGGGGCTTGCCTTTGTGGAGGACTCTGCAAAGTGAGGCAGGTTTTGCACTCAGGCTGAGACCGCATCCAGTCAGGCCCAGGAGCCAGCCTCCCTCCTCACAGGCCCAGCCCTGCCTTCCCTCCTTCTCTTTGGTTCCTACCCAGCCTCCACAGAAGGGGGTGCAGGAAAGTGTGCAGCCCTGCAGCCCCTGGGAAAGGATCTGTTTAGTTTTGGTCGTATGACTGTCTAGGTTTTTTTTTGTTTTTTTCCTTCCAAGTTTCGGTTTCAAACTAGGGCTCACATGCTCTCTAGAGCAGAATCCACCTCACAGTGGAGGCAGGCCTTGCTTTGCCCAGACAAGCCCAGCCCCACTTCTTTTTTGGTGCCAGTGCCCACACCTCCTGGCTGCACCCCACCTGCAGCCAGCCTCCCTTACAGATCCCACCACAGGCTGGGCTGTGGGGCTGGCAGAAGCCTTTGCCTGTGATTGGGGGATATGCAGTCAAGGATGTCCCACCCCCAGCTGCACTGGCAGAATCCCAAGGCTTTCCCTTAAGCTCCAGCCAGCTATTTAAATCATAATAAATTCAGTTTGTGGAGCACTTCCTACCTGCCAGCCTCTGGTCTAAGTAACTCCCAGGCATCATCACACTGACCCTTTGAATTTGTTATGATTATCCCTATGTCTTCAAATGAGGAAACTGAGGTTCAGAGTAGTCCCAGCATCACAGTTACTGACTGGCAGAATCCTGGGATCCCAGCCTGTCTAAAGCCTGTACACACACACAGTATTTTATCTTGCTTCCTGCTAGTTCCTCTAACGGCTAAGCAATGTGCAAATAAAGGCTGTGGCTAGACCACCAATTTGCCCAGCCCAATAGCCAGATCACTCAGAGGTACCCTCAGAGGCACCCCACATGCCGTATACCACCACCCTCCAACCATGAAACCCTCAGGCCTAGGATTGTCTGAGATACCTAAATGTTAAGAGTCCCCAAGAAAACCTTTTGGGAGAGGAAAGTCCAGACTCACTCCATCTGAGGAACAGGAAATTCTAATCAGCGGCCTAGTTTATCTTCACAGGACTCTCTCAAAAGTCCTCTGGACAAAGGTAGATACAATCAGCTTTACAAGCACCACTGAGTGCTTGAAAGATTAACAAATACATTGTTTTGCTGGCAGCTGGCCAGGGGTTTCATGCGAACCAGGACAGAAGACAGCTAGAAATTGGCAAGTGACAGGAGGCTCACATTCTGGGACAGCACTTCCTGACAAGCCCCTGCCTCTAGGGCCCAATTGTCATTAACTTTTGAGGGGAAGGGGGTCTGTGGGCCTGTCTGGGATCCCTTGTGTGTAGGTGTGCCCTCTGGGCCTGCTGGGAGTCCCTGCCTGGGAGTGGGAGGGAGGCAGCCTTCAAGTTTGAGCACGTACGCCACTTACACAGTGCCTGGCACCTGGAAGCACCCAATAAATGCCACTATATGGAACAAACAAAAAGCTCCAACAGTGACAAAGTGCTCACCCCTTTGCCCTAGGTCTGGTCTCCTCTGATTTGTTCCCAGCGTGAAACCCCCAAAGACCCCTCTGTGAAATGAAGGAACTAGAGACAGGGCCCAAGAAAGTGGGTGCCTATAATGAGATGCTGGCAGTCAGCACCCAGGCCTCCTGAAAAGCAGCAGCTGCTTGATGACACTGCAGAGATAACTGGATATAGCCTGGGGCTCCATCTCCACTGTCCCTCCCACCTGGGGAATGGCAGTGGAGGACCAGGCTGCTGCCCCCTCTGTGGGGTCCTCAGGAAACCAAATGGCTACCTGCCAGAAGTAGTAGTCTGGGATTCTCACCCCCAACTCATGCCCCACTTAAAATCTTAACCCTCATCTGAAATCTGCCTCAAACCTGGATTTTGCCTTTCTTATAAATTTACTTTATGTATATATACATACACATACATATATACATATATATTTACATATATGTATATATGTAAAATGTCCTTATATATCTACTTAAATACAAAATGCTTCCTAATTTGTGTTTATAGGGTTTTTGTCTTTCTAAAACACTGATACCATGGAGAGATGAAAGTCTGCATTCAAATCCCAGCTCTGTATCTGTTACCTATGACCCAGGCAAATGACTTTGCTGCCTTACCACAGGTTTCCCATCTATGAATTGAAGTAATATGGCCATAAGGATTTGTTCTCCCAGCCCTAGTAGATTGTAAACTAGACGGCTGGATCTAGGACTCTGTGGGGCCCTTCATTTTGTTTCGGGCAAGACTCTGCACATGGAAAGGCCTCAGGAAATGCTAGTGGAGTGGATGGATGATGGATAGATGAAAATACCCAACACCACTGCAAAGGGAAAGCTAATGTGATCAGGTCAGATCACATCTTGGTGGGTCCCTCATCATGGAGGCAACTCCTGGAAAGGTGTCCTCTTGCATATACTATGGCTTTGAGCCCCTGCAGAGGGCCACAGCCATGGGGACTTTGTCCCCCTCTAAGGGTGGCTTAGGTACGGCCTCAGAAGTGTGGGAGAGAGAGGGCCATGCCCCTCAGGTCTATTGTGCTATTCCTGAGATTTCAGCTTCACAGGGATAGAACTGAGAGGGGTTGTATGGTATCTGCCTCTGGCTCAGGTAAGCACACCTGAGTGACACACTGCAGCCTCCTGTTGAGCCCAAACCACACTGGTCCGCCCACCACAGTCCCTGTCCTTGAACTCATGCTCTGTGTCGGAGTCCTCAGTCTGGCCTCATGACTAAGGAGCACTTTGTCTTCCCCAGATCTACCTATTAGTTGCTCAGAAGTGTCCATCTCATGCAGTAGGAGAGGCACACTGGCGCAGTAGCCGGCGTAGTGACCAGCAGGCCTGGGTTTGAGCTGTGGCTCGGCACTTGGCACTGTACCCTCCACTGTAAAGAGGGACAGTGGATCCCACCTTACAGATTGTTGAGGTCAGAGTGAGAGTGTGAGGCACCTGACATGCGGGGCACTCAGTCGGAAGTGACAGTTGTCTTCATCTTTGTACTCAGAGGCCCAGAAAACAAGAGGCCTGCCACGTTCTAGCCACACCTCCTCTTCTCTTCCAGAATCTTGGTCAACATGGACAACAACATCATTCAGCATTACAGCAACCACGTCGCCTTCCTGTTGGACATGGGGGAGCTTGACGGCAAGATTCAGATCATCCTTAAGGAGCTGTAAGGCCAGGGCATCCACACCTTCTGACCCCTTGGGGCAGCTGGCAAGTGGCCGCATGCCACACACAACCTCTCCTCGTGCCTCAGTGCTGTCCCTTGAATGCCTCCCTCAGGGAAGAGGCCCTCACGTCACCAACCCAGGAGGGGGCTTGGGATGTGTTCTGACCTGAACCCCCATCTCATGCTTGAATCCACTTTCTGAACCTGCTGCGAGTGCCCGCCCAGCCAGAGACGGTGTCATCATGGTTAACATGCCCGACAGGCAGCTTCCTCCTCAAAGACCCTTCCTGCAGCCCATCTCCTCCAGGCTGCCTGTTGAGATGTGGAAGCAGACCCTCTTCCAAAGCTGAAGACTTTTGTCCGGCACCTGTTAATTCTTCCATCAACTTCAGACAAAGGATTTCTTACCCTTTGGTCAGATACATTGAAAATTCTTGATTTTCAGTGCAAATGACTTTTAAAAGACATGACAGTGAACACACTCTCTTCCTCATGGACTTTCTCAACACAAGATGTAAATAATAGAGCTGATCATCTGGAACCAAGTGGCTGATGTGTAAAATGACCTCCGTGCCTGTTCTCTGTTTATACATTTCTTATTTACAATTTTCATTTATGTTATATATATATAAATATATATATAAGTATATATTGTATATATATGCAACATTTTATATTTTTCATGGATACATTTTTATCATTTCAAAAAATGTGTATTCCACATTTCTTGGACTATTTTTTTTAGCTGTTGTTCAATTATGCATTTTGTATACTCATGGTATTTAGTAATAAAATTCTACCTATGTGTTACTTTAAATGCTGTACTTGTTCCTTTTGTGACAGTCTTCCAGGCAGAGGAGGTGAAGGTAAACAAGGCTTCCCTTCTTCTCTATCTTGTGAGTGGTTTGACATGGACTTGAAGGATGGGGGTCAGCTGGGTGCTGGGGAAGCAGAGGTGCCCACCCAGAAGGCGCAGAATCCTGATGCCCAGGTCTCTGTCACGTGCAGTCCCACAGGCTAAATGTTATGACCTTAGGCTCATTGACTGGAGATGAGTAAGTCCTGGGAAGGGTCCAGGATGACCTTGCCGAGGCCCTCATGGCTGGGACCAGTGGCAGGAGCCATGTTTACATAATAGGACTTCCCATAAACTTGTCTGAATAAAAGTTTTTTAAAAAGTTTGAAGCTCACGGACATCTCCAAGGACCTCTATCTGATAGTCAGGGTCATTGGTCCAAATCTCCAAGGCCTCACCTGGAGGCAGGGCTGGGACTAGGGTCAGGCAAGTGAGGGACTAGCCTCAAGGGCAAAAATTAAGAGGAGCCAAAGATCCCAGTAATCAAGATGAATCATAGTTTAATGCAATATTTTTTCAAAATTAAAGAAAAAAAAATCCATGCTGAGCACTTTCAAAAAGTTGAAGCCAGTCTCTGTATTACTGATGCTTCCTTTGTCCTCAGACCCCAGTGTGGTTTGCCTGGAACTGCTCAGGGCCCCCGTGGAGCACTGAGTTGCTCTGCCTGCTCCAGGTCTGTGCTGCTGTGTCGTCACCTTAGATGTCAGAACAGGGTGATGTGTGAGGGGGAGATGGCAGGGTGTTGCAGAGTGTAAGCACATTGCCAGGCAAGCCAGAGGTGCTCAGCATCTGTTCATTTCCTTCTTTCCTGAGTCCTCCCAGAGTCCCTGGGAAGCAGCAGGTGGTGCTTCTCAACTTTGACTGCACATTGGCATCACCTGGGCAGCTTTTATCCTCACCCCCACCTCCCCACTTCCCGGACCCCACCCTGGAGCAATTAAATCAGAATTTCAGGGTGTGGGGCCCAGGCGTCAGTACTTTTTAAAGCCTTCCAAGTGATTACTATGCAATCAAGGTAGAGAGCCACTGCTCTAAAAAGGCTGTAATTATCAGGCCTGCCTTTGTCATCTGGCCAGTGTCTGTCTGGACTCATACACACAAAGAACCATCAGTATCAGGGCAAAGCCTGCTGCAGAGACCAGGTGTGGATAAAGTGAAGGTTCCTGTGGCCAGGATTCTCGCCTGGCCCTGGTTGGCTAGCTCACTACACACATGTGGGCAATGCGTCCTTACTGACTCTATATAAAGAGCCCTGCCCAGTGCTCTGGGCCACATGGTGGCACAGCTGCAAGGCTGCAGGAGAGCAGGGCAGAGGCTGGAGTGGTGGCAGTGCCAAGGACAGAGACTGGCTGTGTGGGCCGAGAGGCCCAGAGGCAGAGACCGGCTTGCTGCATGCAGACTTGCTCTGAGTGGACAGGATTTTAGTGATTGACCTGCCACCATGGAAATAAAGTTGGGTATAACCCATTCACCCCAAGAACATTCTACTCTCATTTTCTTTGGTCACATTGAATCCATAGTGAACTTGCCCAGGGCTGAAACCCATTGGCAAGACACCGGGAGAGGAGCGGGCAGCTGCACGTCCACTGTACATCTGGCCATCTCCAGCAAAGCCACCGGGGCCCATTCTCTTCCCCTCTACATAAACAGACAAAGGCTGTCAATGGCTTGAAGGGCCATTTGGACGTCCAAGAGAGCCCTGAAGGCTGGAGGAAATTGAGCCTGCCGGCAGAGGACTCAGGAAGGAAAGGCAGCTCCTGAGGCCAACAGCTGCCATTCCGGGTCTTTGCTCCAAAGAGTGAAAAGGTGAAAGGAGTTGTTAGTTCTTCCCAAATGGGGGGTCACTTTAAAAAGGCAGCTGTTGCCTGGTGGAGAGAGCGTCCCCTGGCTGGAGGTGGCTTTTACCTGGTAGACAGTGAGTGGGTGAGGGGAGAAAGGGATGAATGACCTGCTACGCTAAGTGTGGTCCACAGACCAGCAGTATTGGCCTCACCTGGAGCTTGTTAGAAATGCTTACACCTAAAACTAATGCAGTGTTATGTGTCAGTTATATCTCAAGTAAAAAAACAGAAAAAGACATGCAGACTTTCAGGCCTACCCCAGACCTAAAGACTCTGTCTTAAGTGATTTGCAGGCACATTAAAATTTGGAAAACATTTTATTAAACTATCAGTGTATCCTAACCCTAACTAGACACATAATCACACTGAGAACTTTAATAAATATACCAATGTCCAAACCCTATCTCAGATCAACTAAGTCAGAACCTCAAAGGTTGAGGCCTGCACAGGCTGCCTCTGTAACAGCTCCCAAGGTGATACTAACACACAGCCAGGGCCTGAGAACCACTGGGCTGGACGGAACTATGAGCAGCCTATGATATCTTAAAAGAGGCTGGATACAGTCAAGTCAGACCCTCTGAATTGAGGGCCTCAGGTCCAGTCATGGCTTCTATAGCACAGGGATTCTGCTGACCAAGAGCAGCCCTGTGTTCTCCCAGGAGCCCCTCTTTCCTGACCCAACTTGGAGAAGGCTCCTTCTGGAGAGAGCATCTTCACCTACTGGTGCTCAGCCCAGCTGCCCAAGGGGAGGAGAAGCCTGTCTTGCTTTTCAATGCATTACCCCCAGCCTCTGCCCATGGGGAACCCAGGGCCAGCTACTTCCAGGCCAATGGCCTCCTAAGGTCTTCCAGGGTGAGAGGGACCTAAAACCAAGGCCTACTGTTGAGAGGCCGGGGTCAAAGAAAGGTACAGCTTCAAGTGTCAGCTTTGTAAGGGCCTTTCAGAACCTCTAACACCTGAGTGGGCAACTGACGGCCAGCAGAAAATTCTTTCAGTCTAAACAAAAAATTTTTAATTGCAATATGGTTGTCAACATCTCAGATCAAGAGATTTCACATTTTAAAGATTCTCCAGATTCTGTTGAAACATCTGCAGATCTGATAACAGTTAGCTGAGCCATTTTGGATGTCCTTTAGGTGGCCAGCAGCCTCAGCCCTCAGACCCCCAGACCTGCCTCCCTGTTCTGCTCCGTGCATTGCTCGTCTAGCCCCTGGGAGTGTTTACCTGGAGCCCCTGAGCTCTAACTGGACCTGCACCTGGAAGAGAAGCTGCAGCCCTGAGAGTACAGACGCACTAGGTGTCCTGCCTTCAGAGCCAGGCTTCCACTGCTCCTGGCAGAGTGCTCCAGGCCATGCAGTGTTTGGGGCATCTGGGGCTCACAAAGGCCAGTTTTTGTGAGATGCAAGAATTTGGTTTAATTGGATATGTTATTCCATCCTTCTCCCTCCTTCCTCACCCACCACTCCCCAGAGGAAGAGCCAATCAGTGGCCAGTTCTGACACGAAGGCCCAGGATGTAACACAGGAAAGTCAAAGGAGAGACCCAAGGGGACGGGAAAGGCCTTGTCGATGCGGGAGCTGGAGGGGAGACTGCGCAAGAGACTTCCACTTACAAACGGGAAAGATAACACCAATCCTTGGGAGGGGAGAGGATGTTGGGTACTTCTATTTCCTCTTAGTTCTTTGGGAATCTTCCTCTTGTCAAGGGGAATCAATTTGACAGGCCAGAAAAGACCCAGGCTCTGGCTCCAGCAGGCTTCTGCCCACGTGTGCTGTTGAATATAGACCAATAAATGGATGTGGGGGCCTCTTCTCAAGTGGTCATAGCACCTGGCTGCCATGCTCTTCCTGAAGGTGAGATAGGGAGTCTTAGCTGGAGGCAAGGACTCAGGCAAGCCCTTCATGTATCCATCACAAGTGCCTCTGGGCCTTCCCAGAGGAAGCCTGGGAACTGCAGGTGTCTGGAAGTCAAGGCCAGAAGGATGGGAGCACGTCTGGGCCGCAGCCCTGTGCTGCCGACCTTGTGGGTACATCCTGGGCCCGAGAGCCCTGGCTCAGCATCAGGCTTCTAGATGGAGCATCAGCCATTGGCTACCTTCTCCCAGAGTGTCAGTTGGAGGAGCCCCATTAGTCTGAGGGGAGGGGAGCAGAAGCCAGCCTGGACAAATAGCCAGGGGAGGCTCTGTCCACTCCATATTTCTGCTCAGGAGACCCCTGGAGTCAGTGGGGGTGGGCGTCTGACCTCCAGGAGGCAGCTCAAGGCAGAGTGCAGCTGCTCATCCGTAGCAGTCTGGGCGGCAGAGCTGTCCCCAAATCATCAGCCGCCACACACAAAATAGGCCATGCTCTGAGTGAGCATCTGGGGACCCCGGGGGGGGGGTGCAGCTGGCGGCCGGCGTCCTCCCCGAGCTTGTATGAGGTCACTGCTACAGCACTGGGATCCACTTCTTGTCCTCGTTGTAGAGAAAGGACTGCCTGCCCAGCAACTCAGGCTTGTATGCGGCTGTGAGGAAGGAGACGGCATTAGGGGAGGAGAGGCCAGCCGCCTGAGTCTCTGGCGTTCTGTGTTGGCGCTGGCAAGGCCGGGGGGACCCTCTCCCAGCCTCTGCATCTTACACGTGCAGAGAGGGGGGGCAGGGACTGGCCCACAGTTATGTGGCTCAAACTCTGGCTTCCTGCCTTCTTTAGCTCCTTTTAACTTCTTTTACGAAAGAAAATTTACAATAGAATTTTGTATGAATTGGAAAAATATATTGAGTAAGGCAATGGTGTCAGCTTGGTGGGATTTTGTTCTGATTTAGTTTGAAAACTTCCAGAAAAGCGAAAGCCACAACAACGGCAGGCATGGCTCCCCAGGAGACCAGCCGCCAGGACTACACAGGCCGTGGGAACCACACCCAGGGGGACCGGAAACCCATCTGACACTGGCTTGGTGAATGCCGGTCTGTGCACGTCAGGGATGGTGAATAGCTAAGGGGCCCGATCTTGGTACTGCTGGCACCCCTGGGAAGCTGCTGATGGGAGCACAGGGCAGTCCAGGTAGATCCGCACCCCCTGGAAGCCAAGAAGGCAAATGTCCACATATGCTCATGCCCAGGGGGCCCTCAGGGACACCCTCCCTGGCACAGGTGGTCACAGCAGCAGGTGGCCTGCACCTGCGTGTCAGGTGCCTTGCACTGCACACAGCATGGAAAAGACACGTGGAAAAAGCTCTCAGAAGACAGAGCCAGAAAGGGTCAGGCAAGCACCCCCTGGTCCCAAGCCTCCTGGAGCCCACCACTCATATGGAGCATTAGTACGTCTGCCAAGACAAACCGCGCTCTACGTGGACGGAGCAGATGACCACAACCTGAAGCCCTGCAGTCTTGTCGGCTTGCTAATAGCTACATTTCCAAGGCCGAAGCTGTGAGAATGACTTTCTCCCTGTCCCGTTTACCTTACCTTTTACTCACCTGTGTGTTTGGTGGGGCCTGTGTCTCCCCAGCAGACCGACGCACCTCAGGGGGAGAGCACCAGGCCTAGTTCATCTTTGCCTCCCCAGGGTGGGAGCATCATCAGTGCTCACTGAAAACTGGATTTAACGAATCTGGCAGCCACTTCTGCTCTGCCTTCCTCCTCCTGCAGCACCTGCCCACCAGCTCACCTGCCAGTCCCCAATGCCCCCAGCATTGGCCAAGTCAGGGGGTGGTAAATAGTTAAGGGGTCCAATCAAGAGCTACAAATAGGTCAGGGCATCCAGAGACCACCCACCACAGTGAGTCCCTCATGCTACGAGCTCTGAGGTAGATCCCAGAAGTAACACTGCTTAAGCTCATCTGTAAAAGGGGTTGTGAAACGCGGTAGCTTAGAAGAGCTGCTCCACTGAACGGTCCCTGGCTTGTTTCCTGACAGACAAGGCATAGAGGGGAGACAGCCTGGGGCTCTGCCATGCCACTCACTCACTGTGGATCTGTGGACACTATGGAAGGCTCTCTAGGCCTTCCCTCTGCAAGGTGACTCTGCCAGGCATTTAAACATTTTTAAGAAAGAGCGTGAACTTTTTTGACAATCTGACAAAAAAATACGGCCCCTTTCCCCAGAAAATAATGTCTTCATGCTCAAAATCTGCAAACAGTGCCAGGGTCACAGAGCCCCTGGAGCCCAGTTTTGAGCCTCTTGGACATTCACAGCCATAGGTTATGAATCCCTGGTCTGAATCATCTCTGAGCCCTTTCACCTTTAAAAAAAACAAGTACCTTTTTCATACTCTGAAAGTATAATCTGAAAAGTCTTCTAGATCTACTCAAACCCCTGTAAACTGTTTGGCAAATAGCCTGTAAACCAGTGACATTTGATGGCCCAGGAATGACAAACAATTCCAGATCTGGTTTTTACAGTCATTTAAAACACTCCTCTGACCTGGGCCAGGCGAGCCTGGCTGGGACGGCGCCACTGTCCACCGGCTGGTGTTGGACACAAACGATGCACTAGAGATGAAATGCTTGGGCGGCCCCGCGTAGTCCACGATCTCATACTGGCCAGGGCCCGGGAGAGGCGGCTTGGGGGGCAGAGGCAAAGGCTGGGCAGAGAAGTTCAGGATGGGGTTTTTCCTTTAGAAAAGACAAAATGTGAAGATGTCACTAAAGCAGTCTACTTGGGGAAATGGTAGTTTTTAGATATAGGCAAGACCTGCCCTGAGTCAGGTCGTCTGCAAGAGGCGTGACCATGGCACCAGGGGACCTGGGCAGAGTCCTGGCTCCACTGCTGGTGATCTGGGGTCCTGGACCCAGCTCCCTCATCTGCACAACAGTAATCACCATAGCACCTACCTCTTAGGCTTGTTAGGAGTCAGTGAGCTGAGGCACACGGTAGTCAGGACAGGGCCCAACACAGACTCAGGACATTTTATTGGTGTAGATGATGTCACTGAGCTGATCAGGAGTGGTGGATAGCATCTTTCTCCTGTGCCAACTCTGACCGATTGATAGTGCCTGGCAGGAGCTCCCTGCAAAGAACTGATGCCTTACATGGGTTCTATGGGAAGAGCATTGGTGATCAACTTATGATGCCTGCCATGGCTAGAAAATGGAAAGAGGCATCCTGAACCCCAGGATTTGCCATCCCAAGACTAGTAGATGAGATCTCTAGAGGCCATTCCAGGGTTGATGTTCCAGAATCCTACTAAACACCTTCCTGGCAAGTCAGGATGTGGGAATGGAAAAATATTGGATTGGAAATCTCTGAATAACACCACTTACCACTTACACTGTAATTGTCTGTTTTCAGGTCTGTCTCTCCCTCCTTTAGGAAAGGGAGTCTTTTATGTCTGGTACTGAGAGAGTAAGTGAAAGATAAATGGAACCTGTACAGGAGCCCTACCTCTATCATTAAGTCATTCTGGGCCTCAGTCTCCCCCACATGTAAAATGAAGGGGTTGGACGTGATGACCTCTGAGGTCCCTTCCAGCTGGCCTTGATTCAAAGAGGATCACTGGGTTGCCCAGGGAGTTCCAGAATTGTTTTGGGAATCATGCTGCTCTCCAGCCATACACCAGAAGAGCTGCCTACCTCCACCTCATACCAAAAGGCTCTTAGAAGGTCTCTCACCAAAAAGGCAGAGAAAGTTCTCCGAGCACTGAACAACCGCAGGGGACTCAACCCCGCTTGGAGCCAGCCCATTCAAACAGAGGGACTGGATTCCCTGGCCACCGGAACTCTGCCACCTTTTGGGCAACACCTTCTGAAGAAGAGGCGTTCTTTTTTTTCAATTTTTCAATTTTTAATTAAATTTAATTTATATTGAGGTACATACAATAAAATGCACAAATCTTAGTATATAGCTCAATGAATCTCGGCATGTATACACACTCATGTAAACATCACCTAGGTTAAGATATCAAGCATTCTCACTAATCTTTTCCCCCTTCACCTATTTCACCCTGCCTTCCCCCTAGACTGCACTCCCCTATGACAATCACCAGTCTGTTCTTTGCGTCTATGAGTCTATTTTTGTTTTGTTTGTTTGTTTTGTTTTGTTTTTTGGTTTCCACATATAAGTGAAACAACATGGTGTTCATCTTTCTCTGATTCATTTCACTTAGCATAATGCCTTCTAGGTCCATCCATGTTGTCCCACAGGGCAAGATTTCTTTCTTTTTTATGGCTGAATAATATTCCATCGTGTGATACATGTACCACACTTTCTTTAACCATGCATCTATTGATGGGCATTAGGTTGCTTCCATATCTTGGCTATTGTAAATAATGTGGCAATAAACAGGTGCAGTTGGCTTTTCCAATAAATGGTTTCATCTTCTTTAGGTAGACTTCCAGCAGTGGAATTGCTGAGTCACATGATATTTCTGTTTCTTGTTTTTTGAGAGACCTCCATACTGCTTTCCGTGGTGGCTGGAACAACTTGCAATCTCACCAGCAATGTTTAGAAGAAAATTTCTGAGTTTTAGAGTACACAGATTTGAATCCCGGTTACACCTCTTACTGGCACTCACTCAGGTGCCCTGACCTCTCTGTACCTGCAGCAAGGAGCAGTAACACCTTCCTTCTCTTCATACGGCAGTTAATGAAAGTAAGGCACTGGGCATAGCCCCAGTAAGTGCTTACCCAGTAAGTGAGTAAGTGCTCAATAAAAGTAGTCATTCGGCGATATCATTATGATCCCTGTAGCGTCACCACCTGCTGCTGGGTCAGGGAGGAGCAACCAAGCCTCAGGAAAGGGAGATTAGGGGGGCCTCCTCACACCAGAGTCACCCCAAGGCAGGTAGACTCTCCACTGTCAGGAGAGGTTGCTGAAAGTCATGGTCCATCTGCTTGAGGCTCACAGCCTATGACAGAATAGCTGGCGTAGATGCTTATATTTAGAACAAAGAAAAAGGGAAAAAGCATTGCCTCCTTTCTTCCCTTCCAGTTGGCATGGAAGAACTGGTTATAGTGTGTGATCAACCACCTCTCCCCTTATAAATAAAAGCTGGTTTCTCCTTGTTCTGGCACCCCTTCAAAGCACCCCCAGAAATTTGATTAGTGTGTGACTGGCGCCATGAAGACCACAGGCTGGATTCCTGAAAGTTAGAGCTGGAATGAGCCAAGTGATGTATGATGTCACCCACTGGTCTGGGTCACCCTGAAGTCCAGTTCCCTGAGAAGACAACATTGTGCCTGCTTTCCTGGCTGGCTGGGTCAGTGTCTCACCAGCATTCCTGCTGAGAATGGGTCAGCAAGGTCCCTTGCCCTCCACCCCATCAGCATGCTCAGGAAAGGCCTGGCGCTCAACCCAGCAAGCTGGACCTTGAGGGAGGGTCAGCCACATGTGGGACTTTGTGCCAGGCACTCTGGGGAGCTGTTTTGATCTAAGACACAGACCCTGCATGCTCCTAAGGGCTTGGTATTCCACTGCTAGTGACAAACATCACTGGTGACACGTTAAGGCAGTGCAGGCTTTGCACTGGGACAGACTTGGGCTTGAATGTCCTCTTCCCCATTCACCAGCTGCATCCTTGGAGAAGCCTCTCCACCTCCTGAAGCCTCCATTTCTTCATTCGTGCAGCAATGGGTAATGATACCTGCCACCCAGGACTATTGTGAAGATTAACTATTACTCTACTTATATTATTTTTCAAAAAACATGAAATGTTAGGATAAAGGTAAACACACTGCATCGAGTGTGGAGAAAGAAAGAGACTAATTTCCAAGGAGTCAATCTAGACATCTACCCTGGAGGAGGTAACACTGCCCTGAAAGGTAGGTAGGAATCCCTCGGTGAGGAAAGGTGGGGAAGGGAGCATTCCAGCAGAGAAAACAGCAGGGAGAAAAGCCCAGAACAGAGACTAGATGGAGCTCCAAGTGGCAGGAATTGGGACACAAGGAGACAGAGGCTGAGCCTCCCGGACTGCCCTCAACCCTCGTCCACCCATGATTTCTGGGTTTTCACTTGTTTCTGACCATCCATCCTCACAGACCCTGAGGAGAAACTAAAGGAAAAGCTCCCAATCATGGCCTCTCAAGCCAGCTTAATCTCCTGTGCCCTGCACTTCCATTTTGCCATTCCCAAACACCCAACACAGCAGCTCCGTGCCTCCGCCCGCGCTGTTCCTTCTGCCAGGAGCACCTGCTTTGCCTGCACACCTGGACTCATTTCTCAGTTCCCTCCTTCAGGAAACTACTCTGGACACTGCCCTCCCCCTGCCCCCTGCCTCCTTTCCATGGCTCCAAGGAGGAGCATGGGCTTTAGAGTCAGATGGACCTGGATTCCACTCTCTGCGCCATCATCTTGGCAAGTCTGCCCTTCATCTGTACACTACTGACCTGCAGGGGAGTTGGAAGCATGACCCTAGGTAATACTACCTATGGAAGCTCTTAGCTCAGGGTAGCTGGCTCCTCAATACCTTCCAGCCATTCTTTTCTCTGCACAGAACAGGCTAGATTTTCCTATGCTCTTTACTCCCCTACCTCTTTAAGGGGGGGATTATGTCTGACTTTTTTTCAGGCCTCCGTCCCTCTCCCTGGGACATTTGCTGAACTACAGAGAAAAGCAGAAGGGATGAAGCAAGTAGGGGAGCCCTGACATCTGAACCCCACTCGATAGTTTTATCACCATCCAGGGCTGGTCCCTCTGCAAGGTGGGACAGGGCAAATCACAAAGGTCAGGCTGGAGGAACCCAGGGTGGCCCTCAGCACACTGTCACTGGGGCTTTTATGACTCTCATTGCTCAGTTACAAAAGCCAACCTGGTCCTGCCCCGTGGAAAGAAAACACCTATCAAAGGCCCTGAGTTGGCCACAACTGGATTAAGTGTGTCTGCGGCTTCCAATGTGAACTGTTTCTAAGTGGTCCAAGAACAATGAATGCCTCAGAAGGCTCGGCAGGTCACTCGGGGAAGGCATCTGAGACCCTCCGGACACTCCCAGGCACAGATTCCCTCCGCCTCGGGGATTCCCAGGCTCTGGAGGGATAAAGGGGCAATTTTTTCTCATCATTAAAGGGCAGCCGATTGCCTCTGGGGTGGAATGCAGTATCTGTTTAACTGGGTAGCGGGTGACAGATTACAGCCACTTAGAAAGAAGCACCCCATATCTAATTGAAAATCCTAGGGGAACTTTAGGTGGGTCCTACATAATTACCCAAACTGGAGCCGGGCCAACGGGACTTGATTCTTCAGCTCTGGTTGTGACAGGACAGCGTGTCTGTGCAAAACCGGTGGCTTAAAAACTCCAGGAAGTAGATCAAGGGTTAGAAAGATGTCACTGGGTGTTTCACCTTCTTGTTGGAGAGCGTGAGTTGGAAGGCAGCGCCTAGGAGGGACTATTTTGATCTTCAAAGCCCTATCCTGAGTCAGCTGATTCATTGAGTCATTCCTATGACGGGTATTGAAGACCTGAAGCAGTGAAACTGTGGCTGACACTTCACTTCTCTTGTAAAGACCCACCCCCACTGCCCTGGAAGCCGACAAGTCCTCTTAGCTTTTGAGTCAGCAAGACGGCCCTCTCAAAGACCCTGTGACATGTTCTTCAGCCAAGGAGACTGGAAATGGGCTGGAGGACAGCATCTGCCCTGTGGGGCCACTCAAGAAGCATAAGGGGAGGGAAGAGGATCCACTCACACATGTCAGTAAAAATACAAGTGACGTGCATTGAAAGCTTACTGTGCACCAGACCTGGAAACTTATGTGGGTTATCTTATTTAGTACTTAGAAAACACATTATGAAGTGTTCTTTTCATAATCTGCAATGTTAAATTTGGATTCCTGGGAATTAAGTGACACCCTCCTTTGTCCCCAGGCTCCCAGGGCTGCTGAGAGCGGAAGCCAGGAGGTTCAGCGAGGTGTGACTTCGAACCTGTGCTCATTCCCACTACGCACTGCCCTACAGCCCTCTCCCAGCCCCCTGCCGGCCTCCGGAGCCTCCACAGCGCGTCACCCGGTCTCTCACCAGCCTGGGCTCCCCTTTTGTTGGTAGGTAACATGGGACTCACAACTCCAGGGGGAATTAACATCTCAACTCTCCCTGCATCCTGAAGAAAGCTGAGCCAAAAGAGGATTTTGCAGGCTGGAACCCTGCTCAGGGATTCCCTACTCAAGAGAGGGAGCCAAGCACATGCAGACCAAGACAAACAAGGGCAGGCCTCCCATCACGTCATGTGTGCATGAAACTGGCTGCATGTGCTTCTGAGAAAGAAACCCAGAGGCCATTCTTGGACTCTCCACCACTGCCCCCAAGCAACCCCGGAGGTCTAAATATGATTAGGCTTGATGTGGACAAGTCTCAAGGGAAGTTACGTACAAATGCGAAGGAAACAATGCAGACCTTCTCAGGGCCTTACAATCCCAGTGTATGGGCGACTAGGCCCTCTTGTCTCTCTCTTCCCTCCAGAGACACAGAAGAGGAAATGTAATTAGAAACTGAGAGCCCAGAGTGTGGATACATCCTCAGTACTATAATATTCAGCTGTATCTTTTCTTTTTATCACACCATTTCTTCATCATTCAACAGAAACAGATAGATGCTTTTTTAGAAGAACCCAAAACACACTTCAGTTTTATCTCCTTTTTTGTAAATGAAATTACAGATCCCTCAGTTTCATCCTTTTTGTGTCGGTTTATAAATACTTTGGACCTCCTCTGTGGGCCCCAGCTGGCTCCATGGTCACTGCCCACTGCGCGCTCCCTGAGCCACACCGTGAGCAAGCCCGTGTCAGTGTCAGAAGTGGGAAGGCCTCCCTTCTGTCACACAGAGCACAGAGCCAGGTAACACAAATGCCCTGCCCGGGGCGCCAGCCACCCACCCACCAGGCTGAGCCAACTGGGGGTCTATCCATTCACCAGGCTGAGCCCAAGTTTGAGAGACGCTGGGTCCAATAGGGTTCTTTCCTTCAGACTCCTCAGAGCCTTTAATGAGCCCGTTCCGGGGCAGTGCTCCTCAAGGCAGAGCATTTGTCTGCAGCACCTCCCAGGCTTCCTTCCCAGGGATCCGTCGTTTGTGAAGCATCGCAGAGAGGCCCACACACCCCAGGCATGCCAGCACCACTGCACTGCCCAGCAGAAAGACTGTCCTTGGGGACGTGTGTGGCACACGACCTCGGGGCCCGTGAGCCCACCTTTTGTTACCCACTTGCCTGCCTTGCTCTGGAGTCGCTCCCAGTGAGCCGTGCTGTGTGTGTGCGGTGCTCTGCTCACCTGAGCACCGGAGAGCTTCCAGCACAGAACCAGAGCCTGTTGACTGACCATGTAAATGCCATCAGTCAGGGTATTTCAAACCACTCGTCTGAACTTAAGCAAAAGACAAATGACTCTTCTCTGGGGAAAACAGCTAAACCCTGCATGTTCTCTGCTCTCCTTTCACCATTTCCTTGAAGAAGCTTCTGGATTTGGCCTGGGGGCTTGAGCGGCCATACCAAATACCTCTATCCTCATATGCCTATAGGATAGCAAATGATAGCAGCTATAATAATAATAGCTATTTTCAAGCATTTTCTCATCTGATCCTCACAGAACCCCTGTGAGATAAGATTACTCTACTTAATACAATGAAAGCTGAGGCTCAGAGAGAAGTCTCTGCAAGGGATGAGGCCACGATTCACTCGCAGGTCTGCTAACTGGGTGTGTTCACATCTTTCTCCTCCCCCCAGCCCCCGACCCCTCGCTTTGGGCTCACGCTCTGTCCCAGCCCTTCCGGTCAGCCCCCACCCCCACAGCCTGGAGAGGAATATTCAGGGGTGAGGTCTCAGATGGTGGCAGGAGGACTGACCTCAACAGCAGTTATTTCTAGAAGTTCTAGAACCATCTGAGGAACAAATAAGTCTCGTGAGTTTTCAGCCTCCTAGGTGAAAGTAACATTAAATGTAAAGGATATTAAAAATGGTAACAAAATCACCATCTTCACTTTCTAAATTTGCATTGTTACCATTTGCACCTACTATATGCCAAGTACACATTTTTAAATACGAAGGCAACCCTATGCGTCACAAATTATCCTCACTCTACTTTACAGATGGGGATGTGGAGGCTCAGAGGGGTGAGTACAGTGCCCAAGGTCACATAGCATGAAAGCAGCAGAGCTGAAGTTCATACCCAGCAGGTCAGAAGAACTCCAAGGTCTAGGCTTTTAACCTATCAGTCCAACACTACGAGAGCTTCACTGTTTCTAGATGTCCTGCCACCCCTGTGGAGATTTGATTATAAAAACAGACTAAGTGGGAAAGAAGAAATGATGTATTATGATTAGCATGTATAATGTGGGGGGTGGGGGAAAGAGGAGGGCTTTGCAACACAGAGAAGACAAGTAGTGATTCTACAACATCTTACTATGCTGATGGACAGTGACTGTAATGGGGTTTGTTGGGGGGACTTGGGGTAGGGGAGAGCCTAGTAAACATAATGTTCTTCATGTAATTGTAGATTAATGATAACAAAATAAAAAAATTAAAAAAAACCAGACTAAGGTAGCACCAGGAGAGTGCAGCATATGGGGGATGTGCAAAGACCCAGACAGTCCTGAGCCTCACTCCCAGCAGCACCTCGGAGAACTGTGTGGACTTGGGCGAATCACGCAGCCTCACTGAAGCCTAGCTTCCTCCTCCATCAAGTAAGAATAATAATTCTTATGACAGGGTTATTATGATAATTGAATAAGACATTAAGTTCCTGGAACATAGTAATTGCTCAATAAATATTATCATTCAACAAGCATTTGTTGAACACCTACTATGTCAGTGAGGGGCCCTGGGAAGCAAACTAGTACTGCGTCCCGACGAGCAGAGACACCCCATGAACAAGTTTGGGGCATCCCCCAAAACCACCTTTCAGAAGAAAAATCAGAATAACCAGGACTCACGGGAAAAGAGTCTTTTTTGGAATTTTGGTGCAATCATTTGGGTTGTAATAACCAGGTCCTGGGCCTGTTGATATCAGTTTTAATCCACGGCCGGTGTTCGATTTAAAACAAGACATTAATGTCTTTGGCGACGGCTTCACAAGGGATTCATTGACATTATAATGCCCTAAACAGAAAGAAATTTTAAAACAGAATAAAGAACTCTGCTCAAATAAATAAAAAGCAGTACCTTACACCCGAGAATACATTTAAGGACTCTAAGGCAATATCACTCCAAGGTGGTCAAATGGAAGGGCTGCAGGAAATAACCAAAAAGAAACTCACCATCAAAAGAACACACGCCACGGGCATCACACACTTACCTCATTTCCTCCTCACAGCAGCCTGGTGAGGTGGGTATTACCACCTCCATTCTAAACACAGGGAAACTGAGACTTTGAGATATTAAACAATTTGCCAAAAGACAAATTAATTCATCTAACCAGGGTCTAAGCCCAGCTTCCACCTCTGTAAAGTAAGAATAATAATTCTTTCCCCACCTGGGTGGTTATGATAGTTGAATGACATTTTAGGTTCCTGGCATGTAGTAATTTAGTTAACTATTATGCGATCAACAAATATTTACTGAGCACCTAGTCTGTGGACCCAGGGCTGCCTGTCTCCAAAGCCCATGCTTTCCCATCATGCCCTGTCTCAGGTAACTGTGACAAAATAAAATCAATGTGTGCACAAAGCTTCAAGGAAGAAGAGAATGATCTAGGCTTGGGGGAAGAGAAAAGGGTCTCACCCCTGGACTGTCCGTGGCCCTGGCAGTGGAGCAGGCGTTTGGAGTGCTGAGCAGGTGTACTTGGCAAAACTATGCAGATGTCTGCATACTTTGACCCGGGCTTCCATGACTTGGAAATTAAGGAAATTATTTGACATCATGGAAAATCTGTAAGCATAAAGATGCACACGGCAGCAGGAACTGCAATGTGAGGAAGGGTACATAACCTACGTGTCCAGGAACAGGGGCACAATTATGGGGACTGGAACCCAATCCGGTGGAACCTCAGCCCTGACAATGAGAAGCACAATGGCCATAAAGCCAAATGACAATGTTTTTGAAAATAAAGTAAAATAAAGCCCAAATGGCTATACAGACTATGAGGACACCTAGGTACAGATGGATCCATATGAATAAAAATAGGCGGGGACCCAGAAAAGTGGAAACAACTCTGTTAGAGGTGGTGGTGTGGGTGCAAAAGATATTTCCAATTTTCTAAACATTGCAAAGTTACTTTTGTTTTAATAAAATTCCCTTTTCCATTCCAAAAGTAATGAAAACAGCAGTATGGTATGTATTAACAAGACTTTATTTAAATGCTAGTATCCAGTGGTGGCAAAGTGAGAGGAAACAGTTACCTCAGGGAGCAGGAAGATAAATGATACTTGTGCTGGAGGGCAGTGTGGTCCCAGATATCAAAAGCCCTAAATATTTTACATATCTTTGCTTGGCAATGTCACCTTAAGAACCAATATAAGGAAATAATCTTGACTGTACACAAGTTGTGAGCTATAAAGATGTTTGCCGCCACTCTGTGTATATTAGTGATCAGTTTAAAAAGACCTAAATTTCCAACAGAAGGCATTTGATCCTTAACTTACGGTACTGCCATATAATGGAACTACATCTGTTTTAAAAATGATGTCCTAGGAGAATTTTTAATAACATGAAATGTTCCCAATATATGCTTAAGTTTAAAAAAAGCAAGTGTCCAGTTAGCAGCATTTATAATATCAGTATGTATCTTTCATATTATCTTTCTGTTTCTTTTTCTCGCATATATATGTGGATATAAATATATAGAATATGTGTTTTTTTCCTACCAAAAAAAGGTTAAAGCAATGCTTGATTATAAAAATGCATAAGAGCAGAAGCAAGGGGGAAAAGGCATTCACGCTCCCGTGGCCAGAGAGAAGCAAGGGTAAATTGGTGTATATATTTCCTTTTTTTTTCCTGCGTATAGTTGGACTGTCTCATGGTGTAGAGCTCAGTGAGGATTCAATTCTGTAACCCACGTTTTTCAAGTGAGACTGTAACGTAGGTGTTTCCCCATGTTCTAATAATCTTTTGTTTAAGGAAAATAGAGTGGAGGACATGGGTGATGTGCTTTAGGAAATTCAACCAGCAAATGTGTAAAGGCGAGCATTTTGCTCAGAATTGAAGGTAAGCCAGAAGCAGGGCCTCAGCCCCTGATGTAGAGTCACTCAGAGCAGTGGGGGTACAGCAAGGATGCCAGTTACAGCTCCACATCTGTTTTTTCCCACAGTGGAGAAGCAAAAAGCACAGCATTATTTCTGAGAAATCAAAACAGACTGTTTCAAAGAGGAGCAGATTCCCCTGGCTCTGGCCCCTGGCCAGTTGTGGGGGTGGGGGTAGGAGTGGTATCTGAGGCACTAGCAGATCTGGATGGGCCTGGATTCAAATCTGCCTGTTGGACCCAAGGTTCATCACTTGCTTTTTATGTATAATTTTCACCGTTAACTGGGGATAAAATCACGATAGTAGCTCACACTTTCTGAGCACATGATTATGTGCTAGGCAATGCTCCAGAGGATTTTAAGAGCATTCGATGAGATAATGTAAAGCCTCCAGCACACAGTAGGGCCTCCACAGATACTGCTGCCCACCTCTCTCCCTCCGGTTCTGTGACACAGGGGGCTAAGACCCCTGAGGATCCTCCTGGAGGGAGTGGGAGCATGCGGCTGGTTGAGAGGGTGCCCACATCCCAGGGCTCACTGGCAGGGCCCCTGGCCAAACCCAGGGATGCCGGCTTTGTTCTGCTGTATAAACAAACAAGGTGGGGTTTTGCCCACGGATGATGCAAGGCCTGGGAGCTTTAGCCGGGGCTTAGCCTCCTAATTAGGGCTGGTTTTGTTATTCAGCTTCAGACTGATCTTCTCAACTTTAATCTGGATTTGGTGAAATCTGACATGCGCTGCAATTTTATCCACATCCCCCTCCAAGAGGCGTGACTGTAGAGAAAGCCCTCCCTGCCTCTCCTCTCAGCTCGGGGCCCCAAGGCTCCCTCGGGGGGTCTTCAGGACCCACTTGGGGAGGTCTAATTCAATGAGCGCTCCTGGAGTGTAGACCTCACCAGATCTCTCTGGAAACCTTTCGCTAAGGCCCGAAGGCGGGCGTCGGAGGAGGTCGGAGAGCACGGGAAGGTGCAGCACCTAGCCCCAGCCCAGCTGGCAAAACCCTTGCAGGCAAACTCCATGTATTCCTGGGTCCTGGAGGTTTCAGAAGTCCCAGTGGGACAGGGAACAGCCTCCTCAGTCAGACACCTCTGAGCTGAGGTCGGCCATTCAGCAGCCAGGTGATGGTGCGCAGGTCCCTTCAGCTCCCTCATCTGTAGCATGGGACTGAGCTATGGACCCATGAGGGCAGGCGCGTGAGCGCCGCACGGGAAGCAGTGCGGAGGAGGAGCTGCAGCCACTTTCCCTCATTCCACGACTGGGTGACCGAGTTGCCTCCGGGCAAAGGGGAAAAAGGGTATTGCCCCTGAGCGCCAAGGATCAGGACACTCAGCGTGTAGCGTGCTCCCCAGGGGCGCCGAGGGTACGTGAATGTGTGCGCTCCTGGGGTGAGGAGCCACTTCCTCACCTGGCTGCCCTGTCCTGGAAGGGAGGCCCACGAGGCTGCTCTGGGGCCGATTCCAGAGCCAGCTTTTCTCACCTGGACGGGGAGGAGGGCCTGTCTCCTCACCCTTCTCCTCTTTGTTCTACGCCTGCCTCCAGCTCCTCTTTCCCCAAAGGCCCCCTGAGCAGGAACGGGTGCCTCGTGGATCAGATCTGGTACATTAAGTCCCGGGTCAAGGAGGCCGGCTGCTTACCTGGGGCAGGTACCGTTTCAGTCCTAGTGAAAAATCCCCTCTGGGTTTTGGACATAAATCCTGCTCGGGCACAGACGTTGTTCTTCTGCTTGCAGCAGGACACAGAGGCCTGGGGAGAGAAAACAAGAGTGCTGGGCCCAGTGCCTTCCCTGTCTTTTCTTTTCTTTGTCGTCGTGCCTGGACGAGCGGCACCTTTGGGTGAAAAATCAAGTTTAAACCCTTCCTTCTCAGAAAATGAACTGACATGAATGGTAGGGCCACACTGACTCTGTCCTCACCAGCACCCCAGCTGGAGTGCTTGGTGAGTTTGTGATCACCAGCCAATGTCTGGTGACCCAAAATGGCACAGTGGACGGTGCCCCCAGGAGACAGCCCGAGGACCTGGCTTCTGCTGCACAGGGCATGTGATCCTGCACAGATTGTTTAATTTCTCTGAACTTGAATTTTCTCATCTGTAAAACAGGTTGGGTAAACTCTGCTCTACTTGGTGTAGTGTTGTGGCAGTGGGGGGCAGGCAACTGAAATCATCTATAGGAAGGTATTTTGTTGAAAGTATTTAACACCATGTATGCAGATTATTTTCATTATTTTTTTCTACAATTTTTATTCTTTTCAGGACACCTAGTCCTATATATGCCTACCCTGATTGCTCACTATTTCAGTCTTTCTATAAACGCAGGATGTGGGGCATAGAAAGGAATCGTGTAATTTAAGATTATGATCAGATTTGATTTGTAAGCACTCTCTTGTCTTGACTTTTTTGGACATTGCAGAAATTAAGAATTGTGGTTGATCCACGCAATATTCAGTGTGTTCAGAACTCCAAAAATAATAGGAAAAAAACCCTGAGATCATTCTTACATTATACATGAATCATAAATATTTTAAATGCCAATTTGCAGTTAGTCTCCTGTGTTCATTAGATAAAAGATACAATAAAAATCTTACCTGCAATGGCTGGGAATATTTACCAAATGAGTGAAACTGTTTGCTGGGGCCAGGATGGTTTGATTTTTCCGTGATACTCCTTTGTCAAAAAGAAATGTTTCTCAAGAAATGCAGATGGCATTTTGATTCTATGTTTACAAAGGCGGAGGAATTTAGCTTTTCCCAGGGTCCTAATGGCTAGACTGCATGCAGAGAGGGCAAACAAAAAGATCAGATGGAGCAGGCTAATTACTGGACAGAGGGAGAGGAGCCAGGTTGCTGGAGAGGAAGTAATAACAAGGTACCAGAGAAAAGGATTCAAAATAGAGAAGAGGGGAATCATGGTAAGCAAAGCAAAGAAAGGCCTTGGCAGACCTCAGTGCACGCTGTGGCTAACAGGATTATCGCGTTTCTACTCCTCACCAGTTGACTCAACCATTGTTCTCCAGGTTTGAAAAAAGCCTCCTGTAGACAAAACACTGCTTCAGCTTTATTCCTCCCCCAAACAGAAAAGCAACTGAAAAAGGGAGCATTTTTGTATACACTGAGTGTGTGTCCCTGGAAGAGGTCACCGTTAGACTAGAAAAATAGCCAGCTTCCCTGGCAGGCTTTTAAAAAAATGAAGCGAATATATTGTATTGCCATGGGGGAAAAAAAAATCCAAGATATAGTTAAATAGAAAATGCTCATGTACTGTGGACAGCATAATCCTCATATTGGAGGGAGGAGCCAGAGGAGGAAGAGAATAGGAAAGAAATTGCACCTGGTTTTTGATGGTGGTTTGCTTTGGAGAGCAGAATTATAAGGAAATACTACCTTTTAGTTTATGGATTTCTATAATGCTTGAATATATTTTATGATGAGCGTGTATTATTTCAGAGCCACATTAGAACAATAATGAACAAACACATATACCCAAAGCTGATGGTCGGCAGGAGGACTGAGCTCTGACTTGGGGAGTGCTCTTTTCTAGATTAGTAACTGCGTACTATGGGGGACTTATTCCTTGGATGTCATAAACTCTTGTTGCGTGATTACTGAATACCAGGACCAGCGCTGGCCATTGGAGACCTGAAGCGGGGGGCAGGAGCACACAACGGGCCAGGGGGCAGATGCATGAAACACTACCTCTCTCAGGAATGGCAGAGGAGAAATGGCCAAGAACCCTCATCATGGCGTTCCTGGACCAGGGCTTGACTTCTCTCCTGTTACCAATAGCAGCCTTTTAACTAGTTTTCCAAAATCCAGCCTCAACCCACACTGCAGTCCATTCTCCATACAGCTGCTCGAAGGAGCTTTCTAAAAAGTAAATCAGATGATGTCACCTCACACCTTCCATTCCCCCAAGGGCTTCCCAATGTACAGAGAACAAAATCTGAACTCCCTCCTGGAGTCTTTAGAGACCTGCATGAACTGGGCCATGCCTATCTGCTTGGCCTCCCCTAATTCCCTCTCTTCCTAGCTAACGCTGTTCTAGCCACCTGTCTGTAAGTCCCCACAGGCTGAGCTCTCACTGTCCCAGGACCTTTGCACGTGCTGTGCCCACATTGCAGCTTTTCCTTCACACCTCGGGCCTTGGTTTCAGGGCCTTCTCTGACCACCCGTCTAAATACATGTTACTGTCAGCTCCTTATTAGTCCCGAAGACATTCTCTCTCTCAGGCTCCGACTGTTTGTCTCCCTCCATTTGTAATTATTTTGTTTGTCTATTTACTAGTTCTTATCTTGAGTTCCCCACTGGAATATAAGCTGTTAACACTGGTCTGGCACAGAGGAGCCACAGAACCCATAAAGGGAAGGCCAGCAGGGCTGGAACACTGTGACTCGATCTCTCTCCAGCTTTACACCTCAGCCATCCACCTGTGCCCACTGATGTGCAAATGCTCCCTTGGAGCTGGGCAACTTCGGGCAAGTCCCATCACCTCTCTGAGCACCTGCTTCCTCTTCTGTAAATTGAGAATAAGATAAACCACTTCGTGGATTCTTGTGAATATTAAACAAGATGAATACATAACTCTAAGAACAGTACATAGGCCATGAAAAGTGCTTCTTTGTCATCCTCAACATCAACCTTTTCGGGCTCTGATAACCCCATGGGAAGACTCTCTAGAGCTGTGCTGTCCAGTCCAGTGTCCACTGATTACAGTGGCTGTCAAGCTCTAGAAACATGGCTGGTCCAAATTAAGATGTGCTGCAAGAATGAAATATACACTGAATTTTAAACACTTAGTATGAGGAAAGACACTAAAACATCTAATTAATAATCTTTATTTTGATTAGATGTTGAAATAATATTTTGAATATACTGGGTTATATATTAGAATATATTATTAAAATTAATTTCACTTGTTCTTCTCTACTTTTAAAAGTGGCTACTAGGAAAATCTAAATGATGAGTGGTCCCCATTATGTATCTCTTGGACAGTGCTGGCCAACCAGGTGCATATATATTGCTCTGAGCACATTAGAGTTGATTGGAACCATCATAAAAGGTGGGCAGGATCTCTGCAGTCTGAAAATTAAATATTATTTTAAAATATTGTAAGACAAAAGGGAAGTTAAAAATGAAGTATTCTAAATTTGACATTTTGAAATATGTCATAATACCACTGATACCTCATGTACAATTTGTGGCTTATGTAGAGGGCTTTCACCCTTATCTCATTTGCTCCTTATAATAGTCCTGTAGGGAACATATAATTAATTCCATTTTACAGTTGAGGCTCAAAAGATAACGAGACTTCCCTGACAGCTCTCCCAGCCCCTTGTACTGTGGAGTCCTCGTGGGCCAGGTGCGGTGCTGGGCACTCAGCATGGATTACCTCACTTAATATCTGCATTAACACTATGACTAGACACATATCCCCATTTTTCAGATCAATACACTGAGTCCAGAAAGGTTAAGGGACTTGCCCGAAGCCACACAGTAAGAAGGTGGTAGAGTGGAGATTTGAACCCAACTCCATCTCTTCATTAATCGTATGTTCCACCTCAGTGAATACAATCATGATTGACAGAGCACTGCTGTTAAAAAGCCAGTTTTCTGACAGGGAAAAATAGAAGTTTATTTTCCCTATAAGAAAAAGTAAATGAATAGTGTCTACAGATACAGTGGTAATATATTCATTGTTACAGAGGAGAAAATTGTCCCAGGAAGGTTATATGATAGGAGAGATTAGAATAAGCATTTCCCAGGTCAGTGGTCTTCCCACGGCTCTGTCCTGACCTCCATGTTGCTCACAGTTTCCTCCGGGTTCTGCAAATTCCCTGTAAGAGTCTTGCATAGTTCATGTACCCATTGGGTAGTCAGCAAATGCTAATTGGTTTACCACTGCATTAACATGAGCTATTTCCCAAAGCTCCCCTTTCCTTTCTTCCATTTTAGCAAGCCGATCGCTCAGTATATAGGTAGCAAACATAAGCAGTGTTCTTACATTATAGTGGTTTGGTGCAGGAGTTTCAAACTTGAGAACTTTTGCAAAGCTTGGCAACTGGAACATGCTGGAACAGGAATTACTGAAGTCTTTTTTCGAAACAAAATGTGATGGGATGGTGTATGCATTAGCTGCGGGATACTTTGAAATGACGGTGGCCAAGCGGGCACACTGTGAGGAGAAAGCCAAAGAAATAAGCATTGTCACATAATCTTGTGGCTCTGAAGGACAGATGTCAAAAAGATGGTGTGGAGCGCCGAGTTAAAGCATTTTACAAAAGGTGAAACTCTAGCAGGTGACAATAATAAACTGACCTCCGGCTTTGAGAGTTTGTTCTTGGAAAATGCAAGTTCAAACCTGCTTTAACTTCTGTAAACTAACTCAAATTATTGACCTTAAATTTGGGACTTGGCAAAAATAATTTTGCCATAAATGCATTTGCACCCAATCCCCTTTCAGGCCACTTACACTTGACTCATTAGCTGTTGGGTAATTTATATCATGGGAAGTTTTAGAGTTTCTTCCTCCAACCAAGGCTTTCCTTTTGAGTAAAACCTTGCATCTTGTTTCTAAGCCTCAATAATCTGAATTGCCTGAATAACAAGTTATTTCTAATGTCTTAAAGGTACAAGGGCCCATGGGGCTTGCTGTCCACCCACACCTCCTAACCCCACCTAACTACTGATTCCATAAAACCCTACCATATTTTTGCTGTCTCAGTAGAAGCGATCCTACTCCTTCCAGGAAGCCATGATAAACTATTTTCATTTAAAAAAGCAAACAGAATCAATGTTTGCTAAATGAAAAGGGACAAAAGCCATAGAAACTGGGTGATAACATCACTTTACCTTAGAATAGTATGGCAAGTATCGGAATCTGATAAAACAAAAAGATTCTCATTATTTTACGGTTAAATGCTTGACAACATTGCCCTTGGTCTCCCCAGCTTGACAGGGGTCAGTAACTCTACGAGCATGGAAAGTAGGAGAGGCTATGGGAGGGCATGAGGACCACCCCTGATCCTCACTGTACGCTTGGTGGCCACAGTCCTCAACACCCCGTACCTGGACCATCGGTAGGCGGTGGATGGGCCACCAGAAGCAGGAGCGTTCTTGTCCCGAGTCTCAGCTGTTCAGAGTCTAACCTGGGTTCGAGTCCCAGCTCTGCCTCCACCTGATTGTAAGAATTCAATGGTGTTCCCAGAAGTAAAGTCACCCCAGGTCAGTGGTCTTCCCACAGCTCTGTCCTGACCTCCATGTTGCTCACAGTTTTCTCTGGGTTCTGTAAATTCCCTTGTGCTCACTTTGCCTTTGCATTCGGGGCAACAGTTAACCAAGTGCTTTTTGCATTTACTCTTCATGACAACCCTGGGTAGTGGTTATTATGGCTACCCCCACCTTACAGATGAGGAAACTGAACTTCCTCAGCTACCTGAGTGGTGGAATCAACACTCACCCAGGCTCTGCCTCCACTCTAGGATACGGATTAGATGCCCCATCCTGAAGAGGAAGGGGATTGAAGGAGTAATACCAATAGCTGTTTTCACTTGGAAGCTGAACAGTTGATGAATGACTGTGGGAAGTTTTAGTTCACGAAGCATCACTACCATGTATCTCCTCTGCCCAAAGGTATAGACACACCTTTGCTCTTTCCCCTTCCCTTGCACAGAATAAAGGTGGCAAGGTCAAGCCCTCTTTGGCAGAATTGTTTGTAACATGTCTATCCTGAGTCACCCAACAGAGTGGGCAGGCATGTTTTTTCTAAAGCACTATTTCCCAAAGTGTGTTCCTTGGCATACCAGCTCTATAAGGTGAGGCTGTGCGGGTGGCGGCAGCAGCCGAGAGAGGGTTCCAGAGTCTAATAAATTGGAGAATGTTCCCATTTTGAAGATTCATCGTACACACTGGCATTTTAAATGCTCTGGGGAGTTCTATAATGAAGAAACCTATCGAACTTTCTTTGACCAGCCATTCCTGAATTTACTCAGTCATGGAATCTTTTTGGCCTAGAATACCCACTAACATTCTTTTGGGGAAAAATTCTTCTAAAAAATTCCCATTAGAGGGAAACTTCCATAAAACATTGTAATAGAATTCATCTCAGAGTATAGCTGAAGTAACACTCACTCCCCACTCCTCCCCACCCCTTGGTGTTCTCATTGCCATAAGGCCTGTGGTCTCCAATCTGGCCACTTGCTGGCATTTGTGAACCTCTCTCCAACACACAGTAACTTCTCAAGAACCTCTTCTGCCACCGTGCAAATAGACAAAGGCCAGGAGAGTCTCCTCCCACTGCCTCATTTAACTTCCCAGTTCCATGAATGATTCTAGAGCAAAGATTTGGAACATACCAGTGAAGTTTTTTGTACTACTTGGACTTAAAGAGATGACAGCTCCTCTCAAAAGGTTGGGTGTAGTTGTCCCAAATGTATCAGGAAATCTCTAACACAGAGACCATTGAGCTTTTTGGTCAGCCTCGCCTACAGTCACACCCCTCCTGGCTTTACCAGAGTCAGTGAGGCAGATCTTGGATGGAGGAGGGCTACTCTGAATTTCCTCAGTCTTCACGCCCAGAAATGGAGAAGGTGCTAAATGTGAAAGTTACTAAAACACGAGGTATAAGGTTTGCATCCAGTTTAGAAAGGATCTAGGTAAGATGTGAAGACCTCCTGACCAATCTCCACTTAAGGCCCCCGCCCAAGAACAAGAACCCTAAGTGTTTGTAAACATAACTTCCCATATCCATCAAAGCGGGGAGAGGAAGACTGAATAACTCAATGTCTGTCTTCTTTGGGGTTTGATCTCTTTTTAAAGACCTGAAGGCCTGCCAAGAGTGTGTGACTCTCAGATCTTCCCTTGGGCCCCTCTTCCTCCAGAGGGTCCCGCCTGGTCATTGGGAAACTGAGTGCACAAAAAGCCCCCTAGGGGATTGATCTCTGTGCTCTGGTTCAGCGCCTTCTTTGGCACCAAGCAGGCACGGGCAGTGTCACTATTTGGCACAGTTCTCAGAGAGAAAACCTAGGTGTTGCAGGAAGTATTGTGACTCAGGTGGTAACAATCATAATATTTAACATGTTTATAATGCTCTGTAGTTTCAAAGAGTATTTCACTCATTGCAACTTTAATTCGCCCGGGGCCTCAGGGAGTCTCCACTTTTAAGAGGCAAATAGGACACAGGAGGGTGACGTGCTGGAGGTCACATGGAGAATCCACAGCTGAGTCAGGATTAGGTCTTAAGTCTTGTTTCCTGTGCCAGGACGTGGTAAGATGGCACTTCTTTTTGCTCATTGCTTTTGGGTCTCTTTACTCGCAGGGCTTGGGGCTCAAAAAGAGGCAGAGGCCTGGTTGCTCTGTGAACTCCCCTGGGGGCTGTGCAACCTCGAGGTCTTTGCCGACAGGCCCTGGCTTCAAAGTCAGTTTGCCCCTTGAGCATTCAAGTCAGCCAAACTAGAATTCCAGTCAGTGGCTGCATTCAGCGTGTCTTAAATGGTCTCTTTGTGCGGTTCAAGAAAATTCATTCCAATGTCAGGCATCATAATACATCTTTGCAAGAGAGTATTATAATTCTTAAAGGAACAGGCACACATGTGTTTATTGACGCTCAAGCCTGGGTTTCCTTTCTCGTTCACTTTCCTACCACTGCTTGTCTTACGCTAGTTTGACATTTTCCCCTTGTTATATCCACTTGTCTTGGCAGTTCATAACTACTCAACTAACACATCCTCGCCCAGGTCTTGTCAGGGACACTGGCACCTCATGTAACGACTTGATTATTACAGCCCTGCACGATGATAAAGACCCGCATCTCACAAAGATGAGATATGGGGAGGGGAGAGAGATCAGTACATCTCAAGCCTGCTGCCTGCTTGCTTTCTGGTCCCATTAGATTTCTCAACAATCTGAATGACCCAATATTAAGGTGTGAATTTTCCCACCCTGGTATGCCGAAAAGTCTCAGGAAAACATTTGTTTAGTCCACTCTGTGCTGGCAAAATTGGTTTTGGATGGGCAGGCCCTGAGCACTCCTTAGCTTGTCTTTGCACTCTGGCAATGTGTAGCAGTAGGGAAAAAATGACTTAAGACACTGTCTCCACTTTACACGCCTGAAATCTGAGGAGGCGGTTACTCTCCTAACTAGAATCACGGGCCTGTGGAGAGAAGAGACCGGAGATCCGATATATGATTATGCAATGAAGGAAGGAAATTACTGATCAGGTAATGGCCTTACTCAAAGAAGGGGTTCTTACCATAGAGGGAAAAGTGCATGTCCCTTTCTTAGACAACGAGACACTGTTGGACACTGGAGATTGGTGAATGACATTGTAAAACCCAGGACCTGGGACGTCATCCTGAAAGGGAAGAGAAGGTGGCTGTCATCAGAATGCATTCAATCCCACTGCACCTTCCTGCAAGCCTTACATCCGTTAACACTAAGCCTCACCATAATCCCCCAAGACGGGCACCACTGCCACATCCCAGCTGACCGCCTGGTCCACCATTTCCTACCCTGCCCAGTCACCATCTCAGTTACTAAGGCTGGAGCTAGAATTCCATCCCGGGTCTGGAACCCCCTGGTCTCTTCCCACTACGCTGTCCTGCATTCCAGAGGAAAGCTGTTGTTTTTCATGCCAATAGAGACATGAGCACCGAAAGGGCTAAGTGTGGCCCATGTGCACGTCAGCGTGTATTGATTGGGTAAGCCAAACCTGCGGAGAGGGAAGGGTGCCCGATTTCACGTTAACCACACCCCGCCTGACTCAGCTTCCTCCTCAGACTTCCAGAGAGAAGTCAGGGAGTGTTTCTGTTTATAAAGCAAAATGAAACAAAAACAACCTTCATCCAAAACAAGACCATTTCTAATTCTCAGACAAAAGAAGATGGGCTCAGAGGCTCAAGAGCTAAATGATACAGGTATGTTGGAGAGGAACAAACAAAAGCTTGATTCCTAAGCTCATTTCTGCTGTCGCAGTTAACTGGAGTTTTGGCTCTGTTCCCATGCTAGTTACTTAGGGGAAATAAATGTTGACAGAAGTTGGCCAAGCAGGTGGCATGGAATGATAAGGATGCCCCGCTGTCTCAAGAGTTTACTGGGTGCCTAGTTGGTGCTAGGAGCTTTTCAAAGCTTGTTTCATTTAATCCTGCAGTGAGGAAGGGATTGTCCCCATTTTATACATGGACACGCTGAGGCACATGAAGATGGATTTGCCCTAAGTCCCACTGCTGTTTAAGTGTAGGTATCGGAATTCAGTGCTAAGTGCACAGTGAACAAAAGCCCTTTGCAGTGGGAATATTATCAGGTGCATGTTAAGGAAAGTGAGGCCCAGAGACGTTGGGTCCACTGTAAATGGTGAAGCCCAGATTGAGACCTAGGCAGCCTGACTCCAGAGCTTGCTAGCTCCAACCTCTGTCGCCTTGGCTCGTTCTGTCTCCACCATCCCCACTGCCTTCCCGGGGGCAGAAAGCAAGCACAGGGTGCTGTCAGGGCCTTCAAGGACTTTCCGGTCTGGCCCGATCAGTGTGTGCTACGTTTAGGGTAAGCCATAGGGCGATCAGTGTGGTTCACGGCTTCTTCTGTGCTGACTTTAAAGTGCTGTGAATCCTTTGGGCCTTGCTTTGCTGTGGTCGGAGGCGGGGTCACTGATTCCTGCTTCGCAGGTGATGATATCTGGCAGACAAGGCTGGGGCTGACTGCCCGGGAGAGTGAGGCACGTCGCAAGAGGTCAGCAGACCCAGTTGCATGGACACCCCAGGCCAAGTTCAAAAGAACCCAGGCAGGTGGGTACAGACTCAAGGGCCTGGAGGGCAACAAGGAAGAGGTTTTTGTAGGGAACTATTTGTAGAGCCAGCATGTATTGACTGAGTGGTCACTGTGTGCCAGGCACTGCTCTGCGTACCTTACATGCACTCACCATTTAATCCCCATTTTAAAGATGAGAAGACAAGGCCAAAGGAGATAAGGCCCCAAGGTCACATAGCTAGTAACTGTCAGAGTCAGAATTTGATCCCAGGCAGTTTTAGTACCACCTGCTCTTTTTTTTTTTGAGGTATAATTGACATATAACATTATATTAGTTTCATATGTACAACGTGATTTGATATTTTATACACATTTTGAAATGATCACAATGATAAGTCTAGTTACCATCAGTCACTGTCATACATAGTTTCAAAATCATTTTTTCTTATAATGAGGACTTTAAAGATTTACTCTCTTAGCCACTTTCAATATTCAATACAGTGTTATTACTATAGTCACCATGCCATACATTACATCCCCATGATTTTATTTATTTTATAACTGGAAGTTTGTAGCTTTTGACTCCCTCTACCCATCCTGCCCACCGCCACCCCTCCCTGCCTCTGGCACCTCCAGTCCTTCCATCCACTCTTAACCACGAAGCCAAACTCAAATGTCAGATGAGAAGAAAACATCCGCTGAGTTTTGAATCAGAAGTTCTAGTCTCTGCTGCTACCAGCTAAGTGACATTGAGCAAGTCACTTCTCTGGGCCTTAGTCTCTTCATTTGTAAATCAAAAGTGTTGGGCTGAATGCCTGTAGGTTTCTTTTAACTTCCAGAGCCCCCAAACTGAGGAAAAGCTGAGGCAAGAAATGTAACTGAGACTCTTCTAGGTTGAACAGTGGAGCGTGAAGATGTGCATCTCTAGCTCCGGGTCAGTCACCACACTCAGCACCATGAGTTCACAAGAGTTTTCTGGGCTCCTGTATCTGTCTGAGAAGTCAGGGCTGCAGATAAAATGCAAGGTTGCTCTATCCCACCCTGCCCAGTTAAATCTGAATTGCAGATAAACAACAAAAAGTTATTTTAGTGTAAGTATGTCCCATGCAACATTTGGGATATACTTAAACTAAAATAGTTTGTTATTTACCTCAAATTCTAAATTAACTAGGAATTCTACATTTTTTTTATGTGCTTAATTTGGCAACCCCACTGGGCCTTAACTAGGTTTTAGTACTGCCACACTGCAAACTGGTTTGAGTCCAAGCCTAATAAGAAAAGGACTGTCGCCTCTTAGCCTGGAGGGACAGAGTTCTGCTGTTTGCTCTTAATGAATGTTCAAGGAAAGTCCTCCAGACCACGGGATGCTGGAGCTGGCCAGCAGCAGTTTGTGAGGGAGAACATTAAAAATTCAGAAATTTTGCTGGTGGTAGCTTGAAACTGGCCAGGGCAGAGTAGGAATGCCAGAGAAAGCGGCGAATGCTATAATCAGTACTTGTCTTTGTGGAGGGGAAAGCATTAGCTCAGTGTGGAAGGTTTACCAGCACGCCCGCACCGTCACATGACACCCGAGTAGGTGTAGGAGCTACCTGGAGGGAAATGGCCCACCAGAGAACTCAGGCCTTCTCCTGCCACTGCTGGAGGGGTGAATGGCTCTCTGGAAGGGCAATAAAAATCCAGAACTTCCACCTTTGGGATAAAACTTGCGTGACTAATGTGTTGTGACTTTGATGAGTTTAGTCCTTTTGGAGCATATCCCAGAGAACAAGAATCCAAGAGGCAGTGGTGTGAAGTTGGTTTGGTTTCTTGGCCAAGAACACCCCAGAAGACAAAAACCAACCAATGAAATGGGTGTGGGCAGGGAGAAGGGAAGAGGGGTATGCATCTGAGCCCTGCCGCCTGCCTGCCGGGTTGCCTACTGGAAGCGCTGTGCCAGCTGCTGTGTGTGTTGTCCCCTGTGCCCGCCTCACAGCGTGAGGACTGAGTGAGTCAGCATGTGCACAGGGGTTCGAGCAGTGCCTGCCTTTGTGCTCTGTGGCCAAGGTCACTACCACTCTTTGCACTACCCATAACAGCCTCAGTGGAGCCAGAACCTTCCCTCAGGGGTAGATACCTTTCGAGTAGGACTGAGCAAGGGATGATGAGGCTCCTGTGCTCCCATCTGCCGCCCAACACTCATCTGGGTAGCATTTGGCTCAAATGCACTTCGAGAGCTCTTCTGGAGGATTTAAAGTGCCAAATGGCAGCCTCTGCATGTGCCAAAGCCGGGTCACAGATCTACATTCACCTGACCTTGGGATAGGTTTAGAGAGGTAATGAGGAGGGGTGGGGGGAGAGAGGGCAGGGCATTTAGCTCCGCACCCCAGGTATCTCCATAGGTTATGAGGGAGCTCAACATCCCACAGCCTGGAGCCAGGGATTTCTGCACACAGTCTGGACTTTCTAGTCCTGATTGCATAAATTCTGGCTAATTAATACTGTCATGTTTGTCAAATCAATGGCTTGTCAAGCCATTTCTGCCTTGGAAATGCAGCTGCTGTTGCCTCCCTGGCTAGAGACCACGGTGGAGCGGCCTTCCGACTCCTCAGAAATGCTCTCCCTTGCTCTGGTCTCCTTCTGGGGTGGCTCGCTGGTGTTTCTCAGGAGTGCACGAGATGAATGAAAACTAGGACTGCGCAAGGGCTGGAGGTACCTAGGAGGAGGAGGACGCGCCTGGGGTGGAAGCAGAGCCCCGTCCTGTGGTTCATTCATTAGTGAAACCACTCAGGACTTTGGGGCTCCTGAGGGAACTACTTCCTTTTCCAAATGCCTCTAGTCTTAGGGTCTTGGGACAATACACCCATCCACCCTGTTGACCTCATCAAAGGCTAGAAAGCCTTTATTCAGGTTGATGCGGCTGAGGGTGAGGAGGGCATGGATCAGAGGGCAGGAGCTGGCACCTGCCCCCCCACTGGGCCTCCATTCTGTGAACCTGCAAAGAGGCATGTGGGAATGTCAAGATCTGTGGTTTTTCCAACTGCCCTCCAGGCCTCCCTGAGGAACCCAGGGCAGGGGCGCCAGTGTTGGCAGCGACTTCCAGCAGCAGCTCCCTTGACCTGATTGAGCATGAGTGCTGTCCCAGAGAGGGGCCCCCTGCTGAGCCCAGGGGTCCGGGGTCACTGAAGCCCTTCTGGCTCACACTGTCTGCACCTCTGAGATCTGTCCCCTGTAAGCTGCCCCTCTCCTTCTCCTACTCTACACACTGAAGTCTGGCATCAAAGTTCCCAAGCCTCTAATCACAGATGAAAAGGGGGAGGCATCGAGCATACTTCACATAAGAAAAGAGGACTTTTTTGTTCAGAATGGGGGAGGATGTCAGAAATGAAAGGTCCCAGGACCCCTAAGGGACCAACCAGGAAAACTAGGATGAGTTCTCTTCAGTAGATTTTCTTAGTTGCCCAAGAGAAGAGTAAGTGTGGGGGAGACAAGGGCAGCGGGAACCGCGGCCACCTGGGAAGGTGAGGATGGGGTGGGCCTCTGCCCACGGCCAGCCTGACAAGCTTGGAAACACAGACAATGTTTGACAAGAGGCCAAACTCGCATTTTTGAGGCACCGTTCACCGTGCACCGTGTCTGAGAGCACCCGTGCTCCCCTTTTCAGAGCCCTCTTCAATCTGGTATCGGCCTCCTAGCAGCCCCCTAAAGCCCCCTGAGTGGAAGAGCAGGCACAAACTCAATTCACAAACGTGCTGAAACCTAATCCAGGGTTACTATGAGGATTAAATGAGTTAATAAGTGCAAAAGTCTTCAAGGTCCTGTGGCCCAAGGCTTCTTCTGAGGCATGAAGTTTATAGGCACAACATGTTAGCAGCTCACAAATTCTAGGAATTGGTTGGAGACATGGCAGAACGGTGCAAAACGGATGGGGTGTGTTCAGGTGACTCGTGAGATATGCATAGACTTGAATTGGGGTCATTTACTCAATTCACTTTTGAGGGGCCTTGGGGTCTGCAGAGGAGAGCAATGATGGCTGGCAAGGAGTTCCCAGGCAGGAGGAGGTAAGAGGTGCACACCCGTGTCCATTACACCAAGCAGAGCGTAGCCAGGAGAATGAGAACAGCTGTGGGATTTAGAAGAGGGTGCTTGTTTCTACCCAGCTAGGAGCCAGGAAACAGAGTCCTGGAACCGAGAACTGCTGCCTGGGTTCTTCCAGGCTCTGCCTGTGACTGTGCAAGTTACTTAACCCTCTTTGCATCCCAGGGTCATTATCTGAAAAGTGGGGATAATGATGGGACTTAGCTCATGGGGTTATTATGGAAATTAAATGCATTAATAAATGCAAAAGCCTTCAAGGGGTGCCTGGCACACAATCAGTGCCAGCCAAGTGTTTGCTATTTCCAGGAACGTGTCCTGCAGACCCCTTAGGAAGGGGTTGCTGGTGACTGATAGGGACAAGTCAGGCTTTTGGAGTGGGAAGGTTGGGCAGACCCCACTGTGGCCCAAACATGCAGCAGAAGTACACTTTGGGTAATGATCCCCTTGAACATGGTGGTGTCTGCAAACCGAACTTCCTTCCATTTAAATATCCCTGACAGAAAATATTGCTGGTCCAGCGCCTTATCAAGTTAATAAGTGAATAGTACTTTTTGTACAATTTCACCACAAATTAAATACTGGCCTTCTTACCATTTGGGAGGGCCACTTTACTGGCAGGCTATGTATGAAATTGATGTGTATTTTTAAATTGCACCCATCTAAAGGAAATGGTGCCCATATCTTACCAGCATTCATTCATTTGAGCCTGGAAGGAATCAATAAGGGTTAGAATCAAGGAACAGTAATCCCTGGCAAGGGCCTACCTATGGTAACATCCTTTTTTTTAAGATGAGGAAACAGCTGCAAAGACATTCAGTGGGTGTCCTTAGTGTGACATAGCTTAGGAAACAGTGACCACCATCCAGGGTGAGATGGGGACAGAAACAGGAAGGCAAGGGAAGAAAACGTCCACCAGACTACTGGGCTATGCTCTGTCCCAGATTAGGCATGTCTCTTCATGTGCACAGAGTCACCAGCACATCTGTAAATAATTGTACAATGTTCAGAGAAGCTGATTTAATTTCCAGCAGCAAAAATTGCCAGTCTGGACACTGAGCTCTGTGAAGGATTCCTTGTACCCAGCAGTCCTCTTGGGGAATGTGAGCTGGGCGACTGAGGCCCTGATGTGTCCCTACAAAGTTAGACCGCTAAGGTAAGTGCACATTTCAAAGGGCACGGAGTCTCTGCATTAAAGGTGTGCTAAGTGGGTCACAGAGCTAATGTGGAGACACAACCGAGTCATGAGATCAGGCACAGGGTGTGTGCGATTGTTTCAAGAAGGATGGTTTTAAAATGTGGAGACACTGGAGTTTTAAAATCTGCTTTTAATTTGTATTACCTCACAAAATTATTGGGTGATGTTGAATGAGATCCTTAACTTCTCAGTGCCCATTTCCCTCAAGAAAAATGAGAATAGTGAGCATGGAATAAGACTTTTTTTCTGTTTTTATAGCTGCAAGAATGTAAAAAATTATATAATCTAAATTTTACATTTCAGAGGAGAACGTGAAACCCAGAAAAGCTGTGACTAGTCTAAAGGCGCACAGCTACTAACAGAGCAGAATGCCAGGAACCTTATTTATGGACCCCCTGCCCTTTCCACAAAATTCCATACTTAACTCACAAAATGCTTTCAAATACTTAAACGAAAGCCTTCCCACTGCTACCCAACGTGACCACATTTGAAAAGCACAAATCGAATTTCTGAGCTATTTCTGTATTTGGCGCTGCCTATGGCTTTGGCTGGCTGCCACCTTAGATCTTGAAGCAGAAAGTTTTTGGAAAAGCAATAGTAGTTTAAAATGCTGACTTTTAAAAAGCAGCCCTTCTGGTTTCTGGCTTTGAGTCTTCAACACTAGATCATGCAGAGCAGGGCCCACACATATTATTTGACATCTTCGCTATCTTGAGCTCGGTCTGTTTGGCTAAGGCCTTTTCAGAAACATGTGCGCTGGCTTTCATAGATCAAATTTATGGCTTTGCAGGCCACAAAAGGAGGTGTGGCGCAGTGTGTGGAAAGAGCATGAGGCTTTGGAGTGAACTAGACCTGGGTTTGAGGTCTAATTCTTTCAATGTTGAGTCAGCAAATATTTAGGCAGGGCCTTTTATGTGTCAAACCCTGTGTTGTGTGACCTCAGTTGGGTCCTTTAACTTCCTTAAGCCTCGGTTTCCTCTTCTGTTCAATTAAGATAATAAACCTTTTCTTTTAGCAATATTTTAAGGATTAGTGATATGGTCTAAAAGTGATTTCATACATAGCAGGGATCAGTAAATGGCTGCTGTTATTTTTATTGGAGGCTGGGTAGCAAATACCCTAGAGATGGTCAATATGTTACCATTAAATTGACAATGGGACACCAGTCAGAGAAGAGACAGACAGAAGGATAAAACAGAGAAACCAGAGGGAGAAGAGAAAAATCCTGACCAATAGCTTATTTACCTTCTTTGGGGAGAACCTACAAGTAATTAAAAATATGTATCTCTGTGCATATACACACACACTATATTCTTTATTATTTGTTTTCTTGGAATCCTAAAATATCAGAAGAGAAAAGAGCTTAAATGTTCTCTAGTTCAGCATTCTTACAAAGAAGGAGCAGGCGGAGTGGCACACTGGGACTGGCTGAGACCCCTGGACTCCAGCTGGACTCTCCTGTGTTCAGAACCTAGAGCCCACCTTCACTCCCGCCATCATGGCAAGGTGGTAGGATTAAAAGCATTTTTAGAATGAAGCAAAAGGTAACTGAGATATGACTCCTCCCAAAGAATGTTATTCTAAAGGCCTTGGTTAAATGAATAAAGGAATGAAGATTTTACAGATGACTCTAAGAACGTCTGTGACCCACTTCAGCCCCCTGCTGGTGGAAGGGGTGAAGGTCGGGCCTTCAGCCGCGTGAAATCACCTAAATAGGAGCCAAGCAGAACTTTCCAGATCAAACAGGAAAACAGACACAGAGGTCTTTGGGGAGGAGAGGGAGGATGGGGGAAAAACAGAAATACAGGAGCAATGATAACACATTGTCCAAGGAATTTTAAAAAGAGGGACACCCTCATCACAAAGGTAGTTTTAAATTTATTAGACTTTCATTTTTCCTCAACGATAATGGAAGAAAGTTATCGCCTCTCATGTTATAAGGAGTGAAGCTGGGGGAGGCAGAGGAAGTAATTTTTACTTTTTTACTTTATATACCTGGGGTTTTAAAATTTTTTATAATAATTTTAAAAATACATTCCTTCTTTAAAAACTTTTCTTTTTTGGTTCAGCGTGGCACTATAAGTCTGGCCATGGTTGTTTTTCCTTGAGTTTAATCTGATCTGCTGCCCATTCTTACAATACAGTCAGAGCCCACAGCTGGAGACGGTGCCGTGGCTCCTTGTTCGACACTGCCCTCTGCTGGCCGGAGGGACAGCTGCACGAGCCAGATCAGCATGTCCGTGAGGCTTAAATCCAGACCAAAGGTACAGAATCTCTAAAACAATGTCATTACCTTCTTATGATAAAATCTCTTGGCTTGACTATTAAATCCTTTTTTTTCTGCTTCTGGAATTACTGACCTCTGGTGTTCAAAAGGAATAGAAGATTGTGTTGGATATGCAGCAGTAAAACCTAAACAACAAAAGTAAATAAAAATTAGCACAAAGAAATGACAAATGCAGAAAACACAAAGCTGTATTTCTAAATTTTATTTTAAATGGACGAGGAGAGAAACTTTCCTTTTGACAGGAGGCAAAGACAGAACCGGATTTTTTAAAAAGTATACCCCACTTAGCTTTCTTTCCCTCTTAGCAATTTATTATTTTTCCCCCCTCCTCTTCATAAACTTGTGAGGCTTGGTCACATTGCTGAAGCCTACTGTCCCAGAGAAGGAAGGCTCTAACAGGGGAGAGGGGCTTGCCAATCAGGAAGGGGACACAAAACCATTCTGGAGCAGCCTGGAAGAGGAGATGGGCACTCATCCTGGACCCGGGGTCACACCTCAGCAAAGCGCCCTGGAGATCCTGAGAGGTGGGGAAATCCCAGAGAAGGACCTGCTCTCACTTTTCAGGGCACTGTGCAAGGCAAGTATAAACTCAGGTTTCTGCTTTGAGCAGACATGCGGTTAAAAAGCAGAAGAGGATCATTGAAGTTAATGAAGTGAAAATGTTACATGTCTGGGCTGTGATGTATAGATGATACGTAAACTGCCCTCTCCCTCCTTCCATTCCCCACATGTGGGAGGATGTCGGCGCTTGTTAAGACCCCCCAGGAAGCATCTATCTGCTACAGCATTGTGATTACAAACCTGAACCTGCAAGTGTAATAGATTCTGACTCCATTTTTCAATGTTTGCCTGCTAATAACATTTAACCTTCACCCCTCCCTCTTCCCCTTCTGACCATGTCTGGGTAAGCTGATGAGAAGACCTGGAGGCTCCCTCCTTTGGTAGTGACTAGAAAGAAGCTCAAACCATGCAAACCCCTGCCCTCACTCCAGCCCCACCTCCTAACCACAATAAAACCCCAAGCCAGTCTCTCTTCCCTGCTTTCTCAAGCCATTTTTGGACCAGATTAGGAAGCCTGCCCTGCTCTCCCCAGAAAGCCTCATGATGGGAGTAATAAACCTTTTCATATCCTTGTGATCTGTGTGTGTCATCGTCAGTCTTGACATCCAAGCTAAATTTTGAGTGGGAGTCTATCTTGACTTTGTGGATGTGCACAAAAGTGAGCCAAATTATCTCAACACCATAGCTTAACCTTCCGAGAGAAAATGAGTGCAGAAATTGGAAAAAGCCAAGAAAAAGAAGGGATTTGTTAGGGTGGGGTGAGGTTACACAAGAAGTGTCTTTAAGGCCCATTTCTTAGTCTCTGCATTTTTGAAAAAACAAAACTGCCTTTCAGAGAGGGAAGCCCATTGCCAATACAGGTACCCTCAGGAACTACTATTATGAACCAGTTTTACAGATGAGGAAACTGAGGCTTAGAGGGATTAAGTTACTTGCCCAAATCACACAGTTATTAAGCGGAACAGCTGGGTTGAGCAGTTCGTCTAACGCACCAGGCTCTTAAGCTTCGAACTGTGCTCCCTCTTCCTGAGGCCCGTGGTAAGGCGTCTATAAACAAATGAATGAAATAATGGGGAGGGGGCAGTCCAGCCTAATTTGCCTGGGTGTAGGAAGCAGCGAGTAAGAGAATCAGAATGTATGTTTGGTTAGAAAACATTTGGAGGTATCCACATAAGGTACACTTACTCTTTTCTTCCCTTCCTCCTTTCAAGTGGGCAGATGGCTATGTACTTTTCTTTAAGGGAGGTAGAGACCAGATCAGAAATAAGGAAACACAAGGCTTCCTTGCTGTTGTTTCCAAAAGCCTGAGTTCCTGGAACATCTGAAACAGTGTACAGAGGAGGCAGTAAAGAAAGGGGGGTTATTTTGAAAAGGGCAAAAGGAAAGACATTCCCCTGGGGGAAAGAAAGATTTCTCCTTGACTAAAAAGAAGATCAGACACTTCGGCTTCTAGCTGCAGTAGAATGGCATATATTGAAGCAACCCTCTTGATGACAACAACCAGAAAAATAAGGTTTTTAAAAAACACTCTGGATGACTGAACTTCCATTTCCCACCAAAATAGGACTGATTTGCCCTCTTGGCTGAAAAACAATGTTTAAAAATGCACAAAATATATGTAACAATGGTTTTCAAGACAACGGGCATCAGGCAACAAAGAACAGGGAACCCTTAAGAAATGGGAAACAAATAGGTTAGTAGTGAGATTGCCCCTAGCTTGCGGCCTGGAGAAACTTCCAGGCCACAGCAGAGACAGAAGGAAGCCAGGGGAAGCCTGGGGGCTCTCCTTGAGCTCAGGAAATCGATATGGGAGAGTAGGAAGGCCAGGCAGCCAGAGCGCACAGGTCAAACGGAGAGCTACGCAGAGAAGGAGCTCTGGAGCTCTGCCCTGGGCTCTTCACAAGTCGTTTCCGGAGTACTGACCAGTACATGTGAGAAAACTACCCTGGGCTGGGAAAAACTAGGCTGAAAGAATTAGGTGAACAATACCTGAACACCAGGTACAGGAAGAGCTTAGAGCCAACTAGGAATAGCTCCTGTTCCCCTGTGTCAGGGCGGAAAGCCCCATAATTCATGGAGCATAACATAGAATACACAGAAGGGTTTTACTTCAGAATTACCTGGGCTAAATGTTGCTCTGGCTCTAGCTAACAAAGCTTAAGAGCAAGACTTGAAGAGATCAAAGTGTTTCCAAATCTTTTAGTGGCATCCCAAAACAAATCACATGAATTTACAAGACTACAAAAGTATATTGCTCCCAGCAGATAAAACTTAAAATATCTGGCATTCAATAAAAAAAAGGAATAGCCATGCAAAGAAGAAAGAAATGCAATTCAAAATGAGGAGAAAATTAAAAATCAGTCAAAACAACTTAGAAATGATACAGAAGAGGGAATTACAAGAATAATTTAACCACTATGGTAACTGTATTTGCTGTGTTCAGGAAGCTAGAGAAGAGATTAACATATTAAGTAGAGATGTGGAAGATATAAAATATCCAAATCAAACTTTAGAAGATGAAAATTAAGATGCCTGAGATTAAATGCACTAAATGCGATTAATAGTAGACACTGCAGACAAAAAGACTAGTGAACTTGAAGACACCGAAATAGAAACTATACCCCCCCAAAAAAAAACACAGAGAGAAAAAGGTTGTTGTATATGACAACAATGTAAGCTCTGTGACAATTTCAAGGAGCCTAATATAAATGTAACTGGACTCTCCACAGAAGAGATGTGGGCAGAGAGGAAACAGAAAAATATTGCAAGAAAAAAGGGCTGGAATTTTTCCAAGTTTGATAACAACTTTGACCCACAGATCCGAGAAAGTCGATGAACTGTGAGCACATAAAATATGAATAAAACGATACCAAGGCACCTAATAATAAATTGTTTTTTCAAAATGCTAAAGAGAAAATCTCAAAACCCGACAGAAAGAAAAGACACATGATATACAAAGGATCAAAAATAAGAATGACAGCTGGAAACAATGTCTTTAAGGGCTGAAAGGAAAAAACTATCAGCCTTGAATCTGTACTCAGTAAAAATAACTTTCAAAAACTAAAGCGAAATAAAAACTTAAAGATACACCACAAACTGCAAGTACAAGAAATGTTAAAGGAAGTCCTTCAGGCAGAAGAAAAGTAATACTAGTTGGAAATCTGGATCTATGTAAAAGAGTAAGAGCTCTGGAAATAGTAAATATGTGGATAAATATAAAATGCATACCGATTGATACATTTAGATTTAAGTATAAAATTTAAATCATTTTAAACATGATTGACTAAAGCAAAATAGTAACAGTGTATTGTGGGATTTACAATGCATGTAGGAGTAAAATGTTTGGCAGCAGTAGCACAAGGGCAAGAAAGGGAAAAATAAAAATATGGTATTGCAAGGTTCTCCTGCTACATTTGAAATATTATAATACCACCTCATGGTATTATAAGAATGTGATAAGTGAAAGATGTATATTATAAACTCTATAGCGGGGTTCAGCAAACTGTTTCTATAAAAGGCTAGAAAGTAACTATTTTAGGCTTTGCAAGCTACATAGTCTCTGTTGCAACTACTGAACTGCATTATGGGTGAAAGCAGTCATGGACAATACATCAACAAATAGGGGTGACTGTGTTCCAGTAAAATTTAATCCATAAAAATAGGTAGCAAGTCAGATTTGGCCAAAGGCCAAAGTTTGTCAGTCTAAAACAACCATTAAGAAACCACTGCAAAGAGTTATTCCTAAAAAGCCAACAAAGGAGATAAAAAAAGAAAGAAACAAACAAATAAACAAAGTGCTCACTACAAAAGAAGGCAGAAAAGGGAAGTAAAGAACAGATGGGCCAAATAGAAGGCAAGTCTCAGGACGGTTGAGTTAAATTCCACCAATATTCACATTAAATTTAAATAGTCTAAATATCCCAATTCAAAGACAAAGATGGTCAGATTGGATAAGAAAGATCTAACTTATGCTGCAAAAAATATACTTCAAATATAATCCCAGAAATAGGGTAAAAGTAAAAGAATGGAAACAGATACACTATACTAGCACTAATCAAAGGAAGCTAGATATTAGTATCAGACAAAACAGATTTCAGTACAAAAATATTACCTGCAATAAAGAGGGTAAAAACCAGTCAATCTCCCAAGAGACCATAACGATCCTAAATGCTGGTACACCCAAAAACAGGAAACTCAAAGTGCAGGAAGTAAAAATTGGTAGAACTGCCAAAATAAATAGAAAATTCCATAATTACAGCCGGGGATTTCAAAATCCTTCCCTCAATAATTTAAACAAGTAGATACAAGATCAGTAAAGATACACAAGACTGGAACAATACTATTATCTAACTTGACCTAAATGACATTTATAGAACTTTCCACCCATCATTTCTATATAATCTATCCCAGAAAATTGAAGATGATAAGACATTTCCCAACTCATTCTACAAGGCCAGCAGTACCCTGACACTAAAAACCAGAAGGGGCAGGGGGAATCACTACAGATCAATAACCCTCATAAAAACATATGCATAAATTCCTAGAAAAATTTTAGTAAATTAAATCTAACAAAATAGAAAAAAAGACAAATACATCATGACCAAGTGGGGTTTATCCCAACAATGTAAAGAGAGGTTAACATTTAGAAATCAATGTGATTCAACATATTGACAAACTCAAAAAGAAAAATTGTATGATCATCTCATAGATGCAGAATGGAATCATATAGTTTGTATTCTTTTTTGTCTGGCTTCTTTTACTCTGCATAATTATTTTGAGATTCATCCATGTTGTTGAAGTATCAATGCACCATTGCTTTTTATTGCTGAGTGGTATTCCACTGTACAGAAATGTAACAATTATTTATCCATTGCTGGTGGAACTTTGAGTTGTTGTCTGTTTGGGGGTATTATAAATAATTGTTATCATTCCACTGCAAGTCTTTGAATGGACACGTTTTCATTTCTCTTGCATAAATACTTAGGAGTGGAATGGTTGGATCATATGTTTCACTTTTTAAGAAACTGCCAAACTCTTTTCCAAAGTTGTACCCTTGTTTATCCCCACTATTAGGGAATGAAAGTTATAGTTAGTTCACATCTTCATTAGCAATGGGCAGTCTTTTTAACTTCAGCCGTCCAATTAGGTATGTAGTAGTATCTCACTGTGGTTTTAACTTGCATATCTCTAGAGAAATTTCAAAGATAATTTTTCTAGGAATCTCTGTATGTATGTTTGTGAAGGTTATTGCATATGAACATGTGTAAGAAGTAAATTGTTTTTGATGAAGTCTGTTTAGTAGATAGAGAAAGCACTTCAAAACATCCAGTACCCTTGTAGGATTAAAATAAAAAACAAACAAAAATAGACTCTAGCCAACTAGAAGCAAATTTCTTTAATCTGATAAAAGATATCTATGTCAAAATTCCCTAGCAAACATGATACTGAATAGTGAAATATGAAAAGCTTTCTCCTGAGCTAGAGAATGAAACTAGGATGCCTGCTATCATAGTTCTGTTCAGCATTGCACTGAAGGACTCCTACCAGTACAAAAGCCAAGAAAAGTAAATAAAAATATATGGATCACAAAGGAAGAAATAAAGCTGCCATTATTCACAGGTGACAAGATTTTACATGGAGACATTATAAAAGATTCAATATATAACCTATCAAATATAATAACTGAATTTAGCAAGACCATTATAGTCAATATATAAAATCAATTTGTTTGATTTCTATACCAAGAGCAAACAACTAGAAAGTGAAATTAAAATATTATCATTTGTAACAGTATAAAAACCAAATGCCTAGAATAAAGAAGATAGGAAAGATCTCCATATAGAAAACTATGAAGCATTTTTGAGAAAATTTTAAGAAAACAAATAAAAGGATATACATAGGTGGGAAAACTCAATATTGTTGATATAAATTATCCCTACATTGGTTTCTAGCATCAATGCAATCCAAATCAAAATGACAGTAGGGATTTTTATTTTTAGAACATTAATGAGCTGATTCTAAAATTTATATGGAAATGCACTGGGGCCAAGAATCACCAAGAAAAACTGCAAAGTTGAAGGACTTACACGACTAGATAAAAGACTTGTTATAAAGTTGTAGTAATTAAGACAGTACAGTATTTGAACAGAATAATCTAGAAACAGACATGCATATACATAGACACTCACTTGATTTATAACAAAAACCGCACTCCAGAGTAACAGGAAAAATGCCCTTTCAGTAAGATGCTGGGTTAATTTGATACGCATATAGAAAACATCAAAATATTACATTTCAAATGAATTTTAGGTCTAGACATGAAAGGTAGAATGATGCAGTTTTTAGAAGTAATTATTTGGGGGTAGGCAAAGATTTCTTAAATAGGACAGACATACACACTAACAAAAAAAGAAAAGATTAATAAATTGGGCTGTATTATTCTGTTTATTTGCACACTATTAAGAGTGTACAGGAAAGTCACAAACTGAGGGAAGATATTTATTTTACCTATAGCCAACAAATGGATTCATCTCTAGGATGGTTTAAAGGAGGCTTAAAAATAAGCAAAATCCAACAGGAAAAAAAATGGGCAAAAACTTCAACAATCAATTCTCCAAAGAGAATATTCTAAAGGTCAAACAACATGAAAAATTGCTCAATCTCATTGATCAAAGCGCAATGCAATTAAAACCATTACAAGTTACCAATGCTGGGGAGGAATTGCAGCAACTAGTATTCTCATATATTGCTTGTAAGGAATTAAACTTGGCAAAACTACTTTGGAAAACTGTTTGGCAGTATCAACGAAGCTGATCAAATGTGACCAGCAAGTCCACTCCCAGCTATAAACCCATAAAATACATTCATGTATATCCCAAAAGACATGTTTAAAAATAGTTATGAAAGGTTTTATTAATAGTATCCCCAAACTGGAAACAACTCAAACGCCCTCCAATAGTAGAATGGATAAATAAATTGTGGCATATTCAAAGAAATAAAAACTTTATAGTAGTGAAAATGAACTAATTACTGATACATGACACATGGAGTTAAATCTCTCAAACATGAGAAAAAAGCTTAAGAGAAAGGAATTCATATCGTATGATTCCAATGTATATAAAGTGAAAAAACCGACTGAACTAATTAATGATATTAGAGTCAGGATAACAGTATTGTTTGCCTTTGCAGAGAAGCTGGAAAGGGACAGGAACAGGCTTCTGGAACGCTGTTGATAGGCTATGTCTTTTTTTTTTTTTTTTTGGTATCATTAATGTGCAATTACATGAGCAACATTATGGTTACTAGACTCCCCCCATTATCAAGTCCCCCCCACATACCCCATTACAGTCACTGTCCATCAGCGCAGTAAGATGCTATAGAGTCACTACTTGTCTTCTCTGTGTTGTACTGCCTTCCCCGTGTCCCCACCCCCGCTACAATATGTGTGCTAATCATAATGCCCCTTTTTCCCCCTTATCCCTCCCTTCCTATAGGCAATGTCTTGGTCTGAGACGTGATTCTGTCGGTGGTGTTTTCTTTGTGAATATTCATGAAGTTATACAACTATGATTTGGGCACTTTTTCTGAATATATATTATGATTCAATAAGAAGGTATTAAGGAAAGAAACGGAGTACAAATATCAAAGGATGGGTGGAAGGAAGAGGGGTCTGGCTCTGGGTTTGATAGCAGCAGGGGCTCCAAAGTCCCCTGGGGTGGTGGCAAATACCTCTGCAAGGAAACGCAGTGGAGTAGTGAGGCTCTTGGAATGAGGTTTTCAACCCCAGCAATGATGCCTGCACCCCGGTGTAGCCCCGAATCAGCACATACTAACAAAACCAAAGGGAGCTTGAGGGGCTGGGACAATGGAGGCTGCCCTGTGTGGATGGAGGACCAATGATCCAAGCGGTCCTCCCCTTCCCCACCCAGCCTCCTGCATCACATCACATCTTTCTAAAAGAAGTATCCAAAATTAGAAACAGGGAGGAGATAGAATTTGTGCCAATAATGGCTGGAGGTAAACTTTCCAACAACCCAGTAGAACGGGAGCTTGTGTCAAGTTTTAGGGAATGAAGTAAGATCTCTTTACACATTTAAACTTGAAGACTGAGATTCTTACCAGACACATGGAAATGACAAACCTTTTTTTTCCCTGTTGAATAGACTTCCTCCTTCTTCCCCACTCACCCTTTCTTCTAATAGTTTCTCACCGTCACACTAGGAGCAACGAGGAACAACCAGTCTCTGATACATCTTAAGGATGCCCTTATGGGTATATCCAGGATTTACTATATTGCCCCAAAATTTGTTCTGATGTACTAAAATGAACATATGCTTGGAGTTCTCTCCTCCCCTCAAAGACATGTTATTAAATTCACTACACCTCTCTGTATTTTGTTGGCTTTTCTGGAATATTTTTTGCCAAGTTCTTTTTCTGCAGAGTTGTCCATCTCAGCAAAGTTCGGTGATATGTTCCATTTGTTTGATGAAAAACTCTACTACGTGTTCTTCTAAGCACCTGAAACAGCGAAATACAGCATTTGTAGGGCTCACTCAGTTCACACTCTTGTTAAGGTGATTGGGTTCTGTTCTATCTGCAGGATAGACTGAGAAATCCTGTGGGTAGGGGCTGAGTCTCCCAAGTTCTATGACCCCAGCTCCCAAGCACGTTGCACTGCCCACAGTAGGAACCCTAAGTGGTCACTGCTGATGTGGTTTACAGAGCTACTAAAGGCTTGGATGTTATAAATTTGCCTTTATTAAGATCATTTACATAAATATAACTCATCAGTTCAAAGTAAACAATTCTAAGTTTTGGCAAATGCTACAATTATGTTAAATATCACAATTAAGACATAAACACATTCATCATCCCAAAAAGTTCCCTCTGTTTCTTTGCAGTCAATACCTTTCCAACCATGGCATCTGGCAATCATGGCTTTGCTTTCTGTCACAATAGATGCCTTTTCTAGACTGTCATATATTTGTAACCACACAGTATATATACTGTTCTGTGAGTGTCTTTTTCACTTAGCACATGCTTTTAAGATTCTTCCATGTTGTTGCATGTAACAGTAGCTTATTCCAATTGCTACACAGCCTCACCAACACTGTTTGGTAAGTCTTACTAATTTTAGGCATTCTAGTGGTTGTATAGTGGTGTCTCATTGTCATTTTAATTTGCATATTGTCATCTGATAAATTAAATGGCTTATTTGCCATTTGTTTACCTTTGGTGAGGTGTCTGTTCAAATCTGACCTTTTTTTAACAATTGAGTTATTTTACTATTGAGTTATAAAATTTCTTAATATATTATAGATACAAGCCCTTATCATACACACATGCTTTGTAAATATTTGCTTCCAATCTGAGGCCTGCCTTTTTATTATATTAACAGTATCTTTTGAAAAGCAAAAGTTTTAATTCTGATCAGACCATGTTTATCTATTACTTTCTTTAATGGTTTGTGATTTTTTTTTTTTTGCCTTAAGAAATCTTTGCCTAGCTCAAAGTTATAAATATTTTCTCCTATGTTGTCTTCTAGAAATTTTATCATTTTAGCTATTACACTTAGGTCTAAATCCACTCTGAATTAAATTTTGTATATGGCATGAGGTTTGTTTTATTGCATTTGGATATTTAATTGTTCCAGCATTATTTGTTGAAAAGAACATCCCTCTCTCCAGTGAAATATCTTGGCACACTCATCAAAAATCCATTGAGATTTTATAATATAATCTATTGTTTTGACCTAATTATGTATCCTTGTACCAATAGCACAGTATTTTGCTTTACATCAAGTTTTGAAATCAAGTAGATCCAACTTTTTTGTTCTTTTTCAAAATTATTTTCACTGTACTAGCTCTTGTATTAGCTCTTTCAAATTACCACACAATTTATAGAAACAGTAGGTCAATTTCTACCAAAAATCCTCCTTGGATTTTGATTGGTATTGTACTGAATCTGTAAAACATTATCTTAACTTTGTTGAGGGTTATGATCCATTAATATGGTATACCTTCATTCATTCAGGTATTCATTCTTTCTTTTCAGCAATATTCTATGGTTACTAGAAAACAGTATTACACATATTTTCTTAAACTGATTCCTAGGTATTTCATACTTTTATGTCATGATACTGGTGTTTTTCCTAAGATTTCAATTTCCAATCGTTTGTTGCTAGTATACAGAAATACAATTGATTTGTATATATTGAGCTGGTATCTTCAAATCCTTGATAAACTCAGTTTTTAGTTCCATTAACTTTTTTGTAGATTAGGGATTTCTACATATTTAATCATGTCATATGTAAATAGAAGTTTTATTTCTTCCTTTCCACTTTGTACACCTGTTACTTCTATTTCTTACTATATTGCAATGGCTAGGGCATCCAATACAATGTTGAACAGAAGTGGTAATAGTGGGATATCCTTGTCTCACTACTGACAAGAGGGAAAACATTCAGCCTTTCAACATTAAGTATGATGATGTTAGTTGTAGTTTGTTTGTTGTTTTAATTGAAGTTTTTACTACTTTCATGCCTAGTTTCTTGAGAGTTTTAACAGGAAGAGTAGTTAAATTTTATCAAATACTTTTTCTGTAACTATGGAGATGACCATATAATTATTCTTTTTTAGTATATTAATTGAATCACACTGACTGATTTTCAAATGTTAAAACAACCTAGTATTCCTGGAACAACTGCTAACTTTGTTGTGATATGTTATCAATTTTATATATTGCTGGATTGAACTTACTCAAAAATTTTAAGGATTTTTGCATCTATTTTCATGAAGGATAGTAATCTATATAGCTTTCTCTTTTTTGTAATGTCTTTGGTTTTCGTATTATAGCTATTGCTGCCTTCATAAAATGAGTTGAAAGGGTTTTTTTCTTGCTTTTATTTTCTGGAAATCTGTGTAGAACTGTCAGTATTTCTTCCTTAAATGTTTGGTAAAACTTGGAAGTAAAACCATCTGTCCCAGGAGTTTTCTTTGTGGGAAGATTTTTAATGACAAAGCCCATTTGTTTAATAGATAAAGGGCTCTTCAGGTTATCTATTTCTTCTTAAGTGAGCTTTAGTAACTTGTGTCTTTCAAGGTAATTTTTCCATTCCATCTATGTAATAAAATTTATTGGCATTAAGGTGTTCCTTATTATCTTTTGGATCTGTATGTTCAATAATGTCCCTCCTTCAGGTATTATGTTTGGTGCACATGGTGTGGGGGATCGCAGGGAAGACAGTGTGGCACGGACAGGGCAAGCGGTGGATCTGTGGCATCTTGCTACACTGATGGACGGTGACTACATTGGGGTATGGGTGGGGACTTGATGGTATAGGTGAGTGTAGTAACCACATTGTTTTTTCATGTGAAACCTTCATAAGCGTGTATATCAACAATACCTTAATAAAAATTTTTAAAAATAATAATGTCCCTCCTTCACTTCTGATATTGGTAATTTGCATCTTATGTTTTTTTGTTGATAAGTCTGGCTAGAGGTTTATTGACCTTTTCAACAGAAAACAGGATGTAGTTTCATTGATTTTTCTCTATTCCTTTTCTGTTTTCTATTTAATTTACTTCTACTACTATCATTATTTCCTTCTACTTACTGTAGACTTCATTTGCTCTTCTTTTTCTAGCTTTTTAAGGTAGATGCTTAAATAATTGAATTTAGGCCTTTCTTCTTCCTTAATATAAGCATTTAATATTGTAAATTTACCTCAAAGCACTGTTTCAGTGGCATCTCATATATGTTGAAATGTGTTTTCATTTTCTTTCCATTTAAAATACCTTTGGCTTTGCCTCCTATTATCTTTCTGTTTGTTTTTTGTTTTTGAATGTAAGCCTTTTTATTTTTATTTATTTACTTTTTATTAAGGTATCATTGATATACAATCTTATGAAGGTTTCACATGAGCAACATTGTGGTTACATTCACCCATATTATTGAGTCTCCCCCACACCCCATTACAGTCACTGTCCATCAGCGTAGTAAGATGCTGTAGAGTCACTACTTGTCTTCTCCGTGCTATACTGCCTTCCCCATTACCCACCTACATTATGTGTGCTGATCATAATGCCCCTTAATCCCCTTCTCTCTCCCTCCCCACTCACCCTTCCCAAGCTCTTCCCTTTGTTAACCACTAGTCCCTTCTTGTCTGCTGCTGTTTTGTTCCTTCAGTTTTGCTTTGTTCTTATACTCCACAAATGAGTGAAATAATTTGGTACTTGTCTTTCTCTGCCTGACTTATTTCACTGAGCATAATACCCTCTAGCTCCATCCATTTTGTTGCAAATAGTAGAATTTGTTTTCTTTTTATGGCTGAATAATATTCCATTGTGTATATGTACCACATCTTTATCCATTCATCTATTGATGGACACTTAGGTTGCTTCCATTTCTTGGCTATTGTAAATAGTGCTGCAATAAACATAGGGGTGCATATGTCTTTTTGAATCAGGGATCTTGTTTTCTTCAGGTAAATTCCTAGGAGTGTAATTCCTGGGTCAAAAGGTATTTCTATTTTTAGTTTTTTGAGGAACCTCCATACTGCTTTCTACAATGGCTGAACCAATTTACATTCCGACCAACAGCGTAGGAAGGTTACCCTTTCTCCACATCCTCACCAGCATTTGTTGTTCCTTGTTTTTGGGATCTTGGCCATCCTAACTGCTGTGAGTTGATCTCTCATTGTAGTTTTAATTTGCATTTCCCTGATAATTAGCAATGTGGAGCATCTTTTCATGTGCCTGTTGGCCATCTGAATTTCTTCTTTGGAAAAGTGTCTGTTCAGATCCTCCACCCATTTTTTAATTGGGTTATTTGCTTTCTGGGTGTTGAGACTTATGAGCTCTTTATATATTTTGGATGTTAATCCATTATTGGATATGTTGTTTACAAATATATTCTCCCATACTGTCCTCCTACTATCTTTTGACACATTGTTTATTTGGAAATCTGCTATTCAGTTTCCAAGTAGTCAGGGGATTTTCCATATATCTTTCTGTTAGTTGTTCTGCTATTGTTTGAGGTTCATTGAACTTCCTGAATTTGCAGGTTTATAGTTTTCATTAAATCTGGAAAATATTCAGCCATTATTTTTTCAAATATTGTTTCTGCCTTTCTCCCACCTTCTTTCCTGGAGCTACAGTTATGCCCATATACATCAATTAATATTTTCCTACATGTCACTGAAATTCTGTTTTTTCTTTTTTCTTTTTTTTTGGTCTTTTTTCTCTCTATGCTTCATTTGAATAGTCTATATTGTATGTCTTCGAATTCAATGATCTTCTGTCTAATCTGCTGGTAATCCTATTGTATTTTTATTTCAAACATTACATTTCTCATTTCTAGAAGTAATAGTTGGGGCCTTTTAAAATATTTTCCATTTCTATCTTTATTATGTTCATGTTTTCTTTTACCTGTTTGAGCATATTTTTAGGTTTATAATATCTGCTTTAAGGTCCTTTTCTACTAATTCTATGATTGCTGTCATTTCTGGGATGGTTCCTGTTGATTGATTTTTCTGTTGGCTGCAGGTCCTATTTTCCTGTGTCTTTTCATGTCTGTTAATTTTGCACTGGACATTGTGAATTTCACATTGTTTGGTAGTGGGCTTTGAAGTATTCCTATAGGATGTTGCATTTTTTCCTGGCACAATTTTCAGTAACACGTAGAGCCATTTGATCCTTTCAAGCTTTTAAAGCTTTGTGCTAGTGGATCCAGAGAAGCTTTTATTCTGGGAATCAGTTATCCCCACTACAAAGACATGAAGCTTCTGCGGACTCCACTCAGTCCCCATCTAAAACAGTGTCTCTCCATTCTGGCTTATGGGAACATAATGTATGCCCAGTTCCAGAAATTGTTCGACCTACTACTTTCTGGTGAGTCTTTCCCAGTCTTAGTTTCCTGTCGTGCATGGGAAGATCACCACTTAGCTCAAGGCTTGAGGAGAACCCTTTTTGTATTTCTGAACTTTTTCTGTGCAGGTTCCTCTTCTCTAGTATTCTGTCTACCCTGTAAATTCCAGCCCCTTTGGGCTCCCTGAACTTGATTTCTATTTCCTCAACTCACAAAGCTCAGTTTTGTTTAAGTTCCTCCCACCCTGAACTGTGGCCTGGAAACTACCCCCAGCACTAAGCTGGGGCCGTTGTAGGACTCTGTTCTTCTTCTCAAGGATTGCTCTACTGAGCTGCATGTCACCCAATGCCTAAAAACAGTTGTTCATATATTTGTCTATTTTTTAGTTAATACTTAATATTTAGTTAATATTTTTAAATATTGTAAACAGTAGGAGCATGATTTAATTTCCACGGCAGATAATCTGTCATGAACAGACCTGAGTTTTATTTTGTCCATCTTTTTATTCCTTAGGAACTTGCACCATGTATAAATACCAATAAATGAAGGCTTGAATAAATGTTATGCTCTGTCAATACTGTTTACCTTCAGTATTTGTTCCTCACTTATTTATAACCCTCACAACAGCAATTCTCAATATTTCTTTGGTTGACAATCTATGCTAAAATTTTAATACTGAATAGAACTATTAGCAACACAACAAAATTAATAGATTCAAAACAACAGAAATAAATCAGTAATGCTCACAGCACAATGACCTTCCCAGCACAGGAATATCTTTCAAGGTGTCTATAAAGCAGTCCTTACTCACTTAGCCCCCATCAGTGTTGTGTTATTGTCTTAGCACTTAGTACTTCTTCTATTATGTTTCCCCAGCTGCAATAAAGCTCTTATTTTAAAAATGCACTTGTGTGCTAGAATTATGAATGAGTAGAAAAAAATGAAGCTTCTTATTCTAATAGTAGTATGTGCATATTTTTTAATTTTAGAAAATACAGCTAAAGAGATTTTCAAAAACCACCCATAATCCTACCACCTAAAGACAACACTAATATTGCTTTCCACCCTTGTGACTGCATACCTGGAAAGTCAGCATAAGAGCAGGTGCGGCCCAGGTGGGAATGGAGCACGGCACAGATGGGCCTCACTGGTGCACTTGCTTGTATAGCAGGATGTCATGGACCTGGAATCTGTGAAAGAGCAATGAAGATATACCACGTTCCTAACAGCAGCTTAGGTTTAAGCTATTGCCAGGTGAGAGCCCATACAGGAATTAATAGTATCCCATCCTGGATTCAAAGTTATGCTTTGCCACTTAATAGTTCTGATTATGGATTAGTCACTTAACCTTCTGAACCCACTTCCTCCTCTGTAAACTCAGAATGTAACAGTATCTTCCTCCCAAGGTGCTTATGAAGATTAAATATGATGATCCTAATGAGGAAATTAAGGCTGTATGGCTTACAGTGGGCTTTTATTAACATAGGTCTTAATACATACATATGGATAATGTATTATCAGCTTATAACAATAGTTATCATTTATTGAGACTGTACAGTCCTGATTGCCCTATATAGAATATTTCATGTAACCACTCAATCCAGTGAGATATTAGCCCTATTTTACAGATAAGAAAACTGAATTTTTGAGTGTTAAGTGACTTGCTCAAGGTCACAACAGAAGAGGTGGAATCAGTACTTTGAACCCAGGAAGTCTGACTTCTGCTCACTCTTAACCACCATAATAACCTCTATGGCAGTGCAATTAAATGTTAACAGGCTAAATTCTGACATTTAACACCCCTGAGTGGGTATGACTGATTTTTTTAAATTAGGATATTGCATATAGTTTTTAAAATATAAAGCAAATATTTGAGAGTGTCTTGAATTTTCACAGAATGCTGGGGTTCTCCAGAACTCAATTTGAAAATTCCTGAGGCAGTTCACTATTGGGTAATTTTAATAGCTAGGAACTTCCTGCCTGTATCAAAGTTGGTTCTGTTGTTTTGTTTTTTTCCTTCACTCATCCTAATTTCAACCCTTGGGATCAGCTCAGCATAAGTCTGACTCTTCTTCCACATTGGTGATTTAAAAAATGCAGGCCATAGCCTGTAGTCTCCTGTGAAGCTTGTATTATGTGCATGTGTGTGTGCTGGGTCACAATATAAAATGGATTTCTTACCATTGGTCCCAGGCAAAAGTTTGGGAGCCACTGTTCTGTATGACTACTCTTCAAGTATTTGAAGTCAGCTGTCCTATCTCATCACCTAAAGACATGGGACCTCCTTGCAGCATATGGATTCACCCCTTCACTGTGCTGGGCATCAGTATTTGACTCTGGCACTAGATTCACATGGATCCCTCCTCAAACCTACTTAGCCTTGACCACTCTTTCTTAAGAAGCACCACCCCATCTCTAGCCCCTTATTCTTATTTTTGTCAGTGCACGTTTTACTACCCAATATATTTTTATGTATCTCTGTTTATGATCTTCCCCAGTAGAATGTTCACCAATGAATCCCCAGTCTGTTTCCTGACACATAGTAGTAGCTCAATAAACATTTGTGGACTGAATGAATGAATGAGTACTAGGGATAGACACAGTTAAGCAACAGTGTATATAGAACTACTCATAATACAACTCTTTCCTTCAGGAGCTACATTATATAAAGATTTAACTCACCTGATTACAACTGTAGGCATGTTATCATTCTGTCATCTCATGTTAAAAAAACCTCTTTATTACTTATACTAAAAACACATATTTTATATGTTTATACATGTATATTACTGTGCAGGATATATCAATATATACTAAATCATGTATAGTGTTACTTTATATGGAATTTTATGAGATGTACATGAATAGTTTTGACTATATGAGATTTTTATCAATTCGGTTATAATGTATGGTGCCTATTCAAAGTATTTTACATTTTTAAAGCACTCTCAGGTAAGTAATCCATTTAATATTTTTCATACACTAAGAAAGCATGTCAGAAAGCTGGAAGGAACTTCATCAGCAGCCAGCTAATGAAGGTTAGATTTCATTGTCACCCTTTCATTTCACAGATGTGTAAACTGAGGCCCAGAGCAGGGATGACATTTCCTGAGGGACACCCAAGAAGGAGTGGACCTGGGGTTAGAACTCAGCTCTTTGAGTTGTTTTCACACTCGCAGAAGTTGAGGCACAGTCAGATGCCCATAACCCGCCCCACCCCACCGCCCCAGCAGGAGGTGCGCCGTGGATATTATCACCACTTCTCAGGTAGGGACTCTGGGGGCACACCTCCAACGGTGATTTCTTCCCACCCCAGGTCACCACCTAGCTCGGCACCGGGATTCTGCACGCACCCAACAGGCCAGGGTAAGGGGTGCTCAGCGGGTGTCCTATGGGGCGCGCCCTCCTCCCCACGATCCCGCGACCCGTCCCGAAGGAACTGACTCCTACCTCGTCGGGTCCCCCTGGGCTGATTCTGGCGGGCCCAACCTCCCCGTCGCTGGGGCAACCATAGGCCTAACATTATGGAGCCCACCTTCAGTCTGGCCAATAGCGTCTTCTGTTTCTTTAGCGTAAAAAGTTGTTGGCCAATCGTCAGAGGTCTTTCAAAACCCTCCGGGAAGCTGCTAGAATTTTTAGGGTTCGGGGTTAACTATGTCAGGACGGGTGGACAAACTTAACAAGGGCTTATCTAGGCGAATCTCAAAAATCTTGCGTTAGTCCAAAAGCCTTAGGAATTTGTTCGCCCAGAAATCCTAGTTCAAGGAATAAGTCTAAGAGAACTAACGTTCATCCAAGCCATGTTTATAATAGCAAAGGAAGATGGTTACAGGCAACCACCTAAGGACAGTAGGTTGTTGCCGGAGACACGCTGCAGAGCAGACACATTGATCTTGTCACTCCCCTGCTTAGAACCCTCCAACGGTTCCCCTTTAAATTTGGGATGAAATCCAAACGTCATTATTTAGGCTGTCCCTGGCCGTCTCTCGGATGTCAGCTCCTACCATCCAAGCCCCAGAAAAATCCCGCACCCACCACGCTCTCCTTCGGACAGTTCATACAATAGGCCCACCTCGTTCTGCTCTCGGGCGTTTCCTCTGAGCTCTGTCTTAGGGTCTGAACCAAACTGCCTCTTTCTTCTCGTTGAATCTCTGCCCAAATGTCATTTCTTCACCGTTAATATGGACATGAGCTCAATGTCTCAGGGAGTTGTGGGGATCTGAAATGAGATGCGTAAGTGGAAAAGCATAAGCTCTATGCATATGCGCGTGTTATTACAGTTGTTGATTACGGAAGCATTCATCAGGCGCGAGGCTCACCGAAGGACCGTAGGTCTTGCTAAGTTCGTGCTGGAAGGGTCGGTATACAGCAGAGCCAACAGATGGTAGGGGAGCGCCGCTAAGGAATACTCCTCCTCCACCTCCCGAGTACTCGGGAAGGCTTTTAGGGGAACCGGAGGTGAAGGATGTGTGGGATTCGAATGCGTGGTGAGAGAGTGGCTCGGGGGAACAGCAGGAGCAAACCCGGCAGGTGTCTCTGAGGATAAGAAGCAAGGACATCTGGTGGGCTGCCCACCTGTGGGGCAGGTGAAGGTGCGCAGGAACCGGAGCTCTCCAGCACAGCTGGAGACCATAGGGGCGTTAGTTCCAACGTCCTTCCTGCGGCCGCTAGAGGGGACCCCCTCCAGGTAAGCACAGGCCTCCAGCGGGCACCACCTCCCCGAGTCTACCTCCCTACGCTTCAAACAAGCTTTGCGGTGCGGCCAATAACCGGGTGCTGTCCCGCCCACCCCCTCCTCGCAGCCACTCGCCTGCGCGAACTCCCCGCCAGATTCAGACTGGCAGGTGTTCTGGCAAATCAAGTCTCGGCCTTCGAAAGCAAAACACTGCAGCACCCCGGCAACTCGAGTTCGGGAAGGAATAAGGAGGCTGTGCCTCCGGGTTGCGCGAAGAGCCGGAGTCATTTCTCTGGAACCTCCGATAGGTGGGCCTCGGAGGAAACGCGGCTGGTGAGTAGCCACTAAGACTGAGAGAGGGGGACCTTGGATTCAGCCTTCGTTTTTTCAGGAAAATGCATTTGGAATCATCTAGCGTTCCCTAGTATAAATACCTTTCTTTCTTGCCGTCACTAGCGTTGTCAGTTTGCGTCTTGTTCCCTCAGAATGTTTTTTCCATTTTTGCATCGAGGGTGAGAGGACAGGGGGCATGGGTTTACCGTAATAAAGGTGATGCCAGGCTCTCCGAAATCATGAAATGAAATGGAGTAACTTTGCCGAAATGATACCTCTACACGCCGGCTCGGGCTTCCTGGCAATAGCAGACGGTGGAGTTAGCAAGTGGGATGAGGGGAAGCATTTTTGATCTACGCCGGCCGCTGGAAGATGTTTCCAGCTCAAGGGAGGGAGGGGACTGAAGAGTGTAACCCTTTAATGAGCCAGTGCCCAGGAAAGGAAAGCGCTTGGCATGTAACTGGCACCGGCAAAGGGCGTGTTTTATTTATTTTTAAAGATGGAGCCAAATTCTAATACAGACCCTACTCTTCGCAGCCATGAGCTATGGTTCTCTTATCTAAACCTACCCCGTGGGTTGGTGCAATATTTCATTGAAGTGAAGGGTAGGGTCGGGAGTGAAGCAGAAGCAAGCACCTAGTGAATTATCTTTACATTCTGAGTCAGTGCCCCTGTGCTCATGGTGGCGTAAGGGCCTCAGAATTACAGGGTGGCTGGCAACACAGAGTTGGCACGTTGCCTCTTGGGCATATGTTAGTCCAGCAAAAGTGCATTGAGGTCAGGAAAAAAGAGACTCTAGGCAAAGAATGTATGCCTTAGAGGACAACTTGCAAAGAGTTCCTCAGAGGCTTTTAGTCCAAACTCCTACCCAGCTGAGGGAGAGAGCCTTCGGTCGTTGTAGGCAATGTCTCAGAGTCCTGGGGATTCCTGATGCAGAGACAAAATCTATTTTTTAACAGCAAATCAAATGACAGCAACAAGAACCACTACAAACAAAAGCAAAAACAGAAGCCTGCCTGAACAAGCCAGCTGACCCAGAGGAGGTTAGGAGGCCTGGATTCCTACCTACTACCTTGGCATGTCCCCAAGACCTGTTTGCTCTCTCTCTGACATCCTGAGGGTTTGGCTGGGCACAGCTCTTGTATCTCTAGAGTTGTGGTTGGTGAGGCCTGAGTGAGTAAGCCATTCCAGTCTTGACTGTGAAGCAGCCACAGTGCACCAGGTGCTTAGCAGGCCTGCCTTCAACTTGTCAGTGCGTTAAGTATGGAGGTCACTCTGCCAGACTCTGAGCTAGATCTTGGGAGGAAGCAACTGAACAGGGAATTCAGCAAACACTTTCCCAGAGCTTGTGCTCCAGTACTCTTCAGTTCCAGGCTGAAAGCCTCCCAGGGTCTCTCAGAGGTGGAGAAAGCCCTGGGCCACTCTTCCCTTCCTAAGGCTACTTTATTAAAAACTTAACTTATGTTAAAATACATAAATATAACACAGTAATGCTTTTCATAGACACATAAAAGAATAATTATGCTTTCACAAGACTACAAACAAATATTCATAGGGCTTTATAATCAGGGAGGTCTGATTATGGAATGTGAGTTACAAAGTTGTCTGTACCGTATACACATACATACACACACTAAATGTATAACCTCATCCAGAGGCAGCAGCAATAGTTTAATTTTGATGCCTTCTGACAAAGGAGACCTGGGCCAGTGGTCTTCATGGCTGCCTTTGTTCTAAGCCCTGCACCTGGTGTCTCCTAGGTGCTGGACACAGTGTTACCCCTGTGACATGTGACTGTTATTCACACCAGGAACCACAATTCCTGGGCCTGGGGCTAGATATCAGAAGAAACTAGAAGTTACAGGAAAAAGAGGCAGCTTCCTGAAGCCTCAAGGCATGACACATAGTAAGCCCTCAATAAATATTTGTTGTACGAATGTGTGAAAAAAAGAAAGGAATATTTTCAGATAAATTAAATAAACTGAAAAGAATAAAATGAATACCAATGATAGCAGACATTCATTGACCACTGGCCGTGCATGTACTTTACATGCGATATTTCATCAAATTCTCACAACAACCCTGTGGGGCAGGAGTGATACTTCCTGTATTTCACAGCAGAGGGAACTGAGTGAAAAGTTGATGAGCTGGCCAAGGTTAAACAGGTAGCCTGTGACAGGTCAAAAGCTGTTTAAAGCATTTTTATATTAAAATAGAGACTTTGCAGTAGAATCCAAATTTTTATGATTTCTTTTTTTTTTTAGTGGAAGACTTCAAAGTACTTGTGGAAAGGTGTTTTGGCCATGCCTCCCAGAGTACTATGGTCATAGTTCCGCTTTCTTCAGGATTTGGTAGAAAAACTGGAGATGCCCTGAAAATATCAGTCCAGTGAAGCCACGTTATTACCCCCACTTTACAGATGAGGCAGCTGAGTCTCCCAGGGCCCAAGTGATCTGGTCACATAGGTAATCTACCTCCCAGTCCAGGGTTACCTCACCTGTGCTAGGCAGACCCTCGGTTGCAGCCCAGTTCTTCCATCATCCTTGGAGATAACATCTTATTCTTTCTTTCCTAATTTGGAACCCAAATGGTTTCTTTTTTATAGCAGTGGGATTATTATTTTTTTGAAGGCCTAGAGAAGTAGATGTAGACAGTATGCTACTTCTTATGTAGAGGAGCCTGTGGAAAAGGTAGGATTTAAATTAGGATATGACAGGAGGAAGAGAGCAGAGTGGGAGAGGAAAGGAGATTTTTAAGGGCCAGGTTTTGAGGTAGATAAGCCTATCTTTATTAATGGGCCCAAAAGCATAATATAATTTTTTTAAAAGTGTCCCTCCTCCTGGCACTTTGTGTTTTGTCCTAGTAGTAGTCTCTTCTCAGGTAACAAAGCTGGGCCCGGTGTTTCATTACACATGTGTTTTTAATGTTCCTCCCCACCACTCCAGAGCACTGCAAGGATCAGGAAATGCACCCTTGTCTGTGTGCTTGGGAGACAGAAACCGCCACTTCTCTGAGTGAAGACGAAAACAAATAAGCCAGCCACAAGAGCTTGAAGTACTCTTCCAGAGGGTGAAAGCGTGAAAGCGATGGCTGGTAGAAGGAGGTGAGCACCACGAGGAAAGATGGCTTCCGGCTTTGGTCCCGCTTAGCAGCAGCTCCAGCCACCAAGCCAGGCCTGGCGGGATGTGCCACCAGACCACCATGGACGCAGCCCACGGTGGAGCCCTGCAGCTGCAGCAGCTCCCGCCCACGAGCAGTGCCGGTTCCCTGAGCGACAGCTCCTTCTCCTACAAGGCAAGAGCTTTCTCCTTGGTTGTGGAATTGTGTACTTGATGAGAAAGTAACACAGTAACAGTACAGCATTAGCTAACAGATATGTGCCGGGTACCAGACAAGCCCTCCACACACTCAGGAGAATGTGGAATCAAAAGTTAAGAAATGCTCATTAAAATACATAGAAGTAGGGAGAGGGAGAAACATAAAAATGGAGAGGTAGAGAAATATTTTTTAAAGAATACATTCTTAGAAGATTTCTTTTTTTAAAAAACTACCTATTCTGTTACTTGGACATGACCTTTGTGCATATTTCAGTATATTTCCTTCCTGTCTTTTTCTGGTATCACAAATTTTGAGGATCAGATTGTACACAAAGGTTTGTATCCTGGTTGTTGCGCTTAATCTTCTTTGTGTAATATTTCCCCGTGTCACTGAGTAGTGACCATAAGAATGCTTTTTGAATGATTGCCCAATAATCTGTTGAGCCGTATCAACATTTGCTGGACAGATTCCCTATTGTTGGATGTCCAGGTTGTTTCTAATCTGAGGTGACTATAAATAATGCTGCATTGAACATTCCAGAATGCATGCTCTTTTGCTATCTCTAAAAATTGGCCAGCCCTGGGAGAGGTAGCCCCTCCCTAGTCAGTGAGGCTACAAATGGCAGGGCATCAAAAATACAGAAAATAAGGAAATGCATGAATATAATTAGTCCTGTGATGAATGGATGCCAATAGACTAGTCAGTGAGGCTACAAATGGCAGAGCATCAAAAATACAGAAAATAAGGAAATACATGAATATAATTAGTCCTGTGATGAATGGATGCCAATAGACAAATATAGAATCTCAGAAAACACAAAGCACTCTCCCTGAGATTTCTAATAACTTTCCACTTTAATCACAAATTAATTCAGTTCCTTATTATAGCAGTACATTCTTGACAGAGCAAAGATAAATAAGTTATGGTGATTCTGCCAGAGAGCTTAAAAATTGATGTGGGAAAAAGGCATGTGAACAAAGGGTTATGAGCTAACTGAAGTACCAGGTGGGATAAAGGGTAGAAGACCTAGGTTTGAATTCCTATTCTCCCTACCAGCTAAGTGACCTTGGACATATGGCTTAGCCCCCGGGAGCTTCTGTTATGGGTAGAATGGTGGTTGTAATACCTCCCCTCCATCCCTCACCTCTCCATAGCTGTGTGAATCAATGAAAAAGCACCTAGCCCAGTGTTAGGCATGCAGGAGACTCAGAAAATGCCTCACGGTCACAAAGAGGAATACATAAAGGTGCACAGAGCAGAGGAAGGTATAGTTGATTCTGCCTGGGAATTGGGGGTGTTGTTTCTAAGGGGAAGTGCTTTCCTCCTTAATTTTGTTAAGGCTATTTTGCTCACAAGTAATTAAAACCCATTTCAGAGAAACTGAGGCAAAAGGGGAAATTATTGTAAGGCTACAGAGTATCTCATAGAACCCAGGGACAAGAAGGGCAGTGGAGCTTGGGAGGTGCTAGAACTCTTACTCCCACCTTCAAAAGCAGGAAGATATGATTGGCCCAGCTTGGGTCAGGTGTCTAACCTGGTCCAGTCAGCAGGTGGCCAGGGGCTGGAGTCACACAGCAAACACCGTTTCTGGGGCTCCAGCACGGTAGGCGGTTTTCAGAGAAAAGTGGTTTTGTGGACTCTGCTGGCTGTCCCCAAATCATCTCTTACCACTGGGACAAGGAAAACGTTGAGATCCCAAGTCCAGTGTGGTCAGTGGGATAAAGTTAGGAGCAAGCAGCTTGCGGTGAGTTGCAGCCCTGCCATCTGCCCTGCCCAACAGAGATGGTTTCTGGTCATTAGGAAGGATGGTCAATGAAGAAGAGACCAATAGGCTGGGCTTCCAGGAGGCAGCCTTGCAGCAGGTCCCTGGCCTGGAGGCTCTGCCTTGGCCTGAAAGAGTCACACCTCAATGTCTTCTATTTAGTAAATAGGCATTTCAGCTGGACACCTGCTATAGCAATCCCTGTACTGGGTGGGGTGGAGCTGTGTAGATGATCAACAGCTCTTCCCTGAAGGAGCTTGCAGTCCAAGAGAATGGTAGGGGAAGCCTTTTGCCTCAGTTCCTGCCATTCAGGACTGAATTTGGTGCAAAAATGGAGACACAGCAGGGTGTTCAGAACATGGCCTTCAGAATCAGACAGTCCAGGCTGCAATTCCAGGTCTGTCACTTGCTTGCACTGGGAAAAGTCATGTAACTCCTCTGCAGGTCAGTTTTAAAGCCATCCTGTAGGGTGGTTATAAGGATGACCTGAATTTACAGATGAGGAAACTGAAGCTGCCTGCCCATTCCCTATTTCTGCCTGTGGAAATCCTACCCGTCCTTCCAGCTCCAGCTCATGAATCCCCTTTTTCATTAAGCCTCTGCCAGTATTCCTGGAAGGAAAATATAGGTCCTTTAACACACTTTTGTAGTTAGTCCACAATTACAACTATAATCATCATCATAATTATAGCAGCTGATGTTTGTTGAGCGCTTAGTATGATAGGGACTGTACTAATCCTCACCAAAGCCCCTTGGGATAGGTACCTTGATAGTCCCATTCTACATGAGGAAGCTAGCACAGAGGTTAACATGCCCAAGGCCACACTGTCAATAGGTGGCAAAGCTGAGATCAGGTCTGTGCACTGCCAAGGCCCTTGACTTTACCCACCATTCCCTGCTGCCTACATTGTGCCAGCTACTCTGCAAGGCCCCTTCTCTCCTGGACACCGGTTATCAAGTACTGAAATGGCAGTTGTGGGGAAGGTAATGCCTCACCTACTGGAAAAGGTAAGCGTCAGGTTGCTGGCCTGAAGCCAGGTTACAGGTGTAGGAGCCTGGTTTGTTAGACTGCAGCGTGTCTTGTATTAAAGGTGAGTAACCCCGGAGCAAGGCAGAATGTGGTTTACACTTAACGTTAGCAGGTTTAAGCCCAAGGGATTGTGGGAGGTCTGCTTAAATAGCAAGTGGTGGCTGGTCTTGTCACGTATTTAAATAAAAGCTATTGTTGATAGAAGTAAAGCAGACCCTGGAATAGGAGAGCTGAGCTTTCACTTGCAAATCAATATCCAAGCAAGGTTCCCTGTAGGCTGCTTTTCTGGGAAGTTTCTTTGCTTTTAAAGTTGTATCTGGTAAGAGATAAATTTTTGGATCAGAGAATATCAGAACCAGAAGGATCCTTAAAGCTGTTGCTAATAATAATGACAGTAAAAATGAACATTGTAATAATAATCATAGTAACAGCTAGAATTGTTTTGTATTAAATATAGGTAGTATTTCAACATGTGCCTTCTTCTTTCATACAACATGACAATCCTGTGAGGGTTTATAATCAGTTCCATTTCTCAGAGAGTTAAAGTAATTCCCCTGAAGTCACACAGCACTAAGTGACAGAGGCAGGTCTGTTGGTCTTCAGAGTACACACAGGGAAGCTGAAGCAGAGAGAAGTGACTTTGGTTTCACTGCCCCTACCCTTGATTTTGCAGTCTGTTGAAGCCACAGCTAGAAGCAGTGAGTCAGAATCCTGCTGCCTGCAAGTAGTTCTGACCTCTCCCCAGTTCCCTCGCCAGTAAGGCTTCCCACTCAGAAGCTGCTCTGTAAATACAGGGACCCAGTGTTCTGGGTTGCTCCTCATGTCCATGCATATCAGTAGAGCCCCTTTTCATTCACACAGTGTTCCAGTTTGGACTATATATAGGTTCCTGGTAGTTGGGAGGCCTCACTAGTTCCTCACCTGTGACACTGGGGACCAAAGTGTTGGGGAGACCTGTGTTGAGGTCTGGCCCTGCCACTTGCTCCCTCTGACTTCGGCCAAGGGACTTTCTCTGGCAACTGCGGTCCTCCACCACGAGCAGCCCTCATTGAACTATTTGCCTTCAAATTGAGGGCAGCCCTTGCTTCCCACCTCCCCTCCCTTCCTCCCCAATTGAATCTGCTCAGTAAAGTTGAGGGACTGTTGGGAACCGATCGGGTGGTGCCTCAGAAGGATCCTCCCCATCTGACACTATGGGTGACGGACTCAGGAACACCATTTGAGCCTGCGCCTTTTCTTAAGGGACAGCGTCACTGATCCCAAGGTCGGATCCCTGGTCCAGTTAACCGTCCACATGTACTCATGAACACCTAACACTTTAAATAACTTCAATGTAAACACTTGGGGTGCTTTCTCTGTAAAAGAAGAGCATGGTGTGCTGTCCAGAGGTGGAAGCTGCCCAGGCACTGCCCCTCACTTCCTTCCGTGCCTGCAGACTTGGACACCCCCCTTTTACAGTTTCAAGGTCCGAGGCTTGAATGAGGAGTCCTCTGACTGTTTCATGTCAGGAGCCCTGCCGGTTGTCCCCTCAACTCCAGCCCTTCCCAGGCTCTTGAGGGCAGTTAATAGGTGTGTGTGCAGACTGTGTGACCCCTGAGCCAGTGGCACCTCCTTTGTCTGACTCTAAATGCTTGTAAAATTGAACCAGTTAGTACTTCACAAGGGTTTGGGGCATAATTAGTGTTGATGAAGCCCTTTGAAAGGCTTGGATGAAAGGACATTAGTTACGATGTGATGTAACTAATCATGTTTGTCTGCAGCCAATTATGCGTGGAGATTAATGTGCTTGTGGAAATGGCTTCTTAAAAGACCTCAGCTGCCTGTGTCACTAGTTGGATGTAGCACTTATAGGGTGGGGTTACTTTTTTCTTAATTTGTTTTGCCACCTTCAGAGTCCATACAATGGGAAACAATCCCGAGATAAGTCAGCCCTTTAGCTCCAAATCCTCCCATCCTCACCTTAGGCAAGTTATTTCATATCTCTGAGCCTGACTTTGTTGTCTATAACCCCTAAAAATAGAGCCCATCATAGTACCTACTTCATAGGGTTGTTTGTGGCCCAACAGTGATGCATAGAAAGGGCTGAGCAACACACCTGACCTATATCCAAAAATGCTCTGTAAAAATACCATCCTGTATTATCATAATAACCTTTTAAGCTTGTTTTTGCTGCTTTGATTGGTTATCCTTGTGAGTTTTCCAGTTTTCTTGTTTGGTTCCCCATCCCCCCATCCTCCTCCCTGAAATATTATGGACGTATCAGTGTGGCCCCAGCGGTGGGTTTCCCTCCTTCATTTCTTTACCCCCACCTGGAGAGTTGTTAACAACACATTCTCAGGCAGCCTTATGGATTTAGTCGCATCTCATGAGAGGACAGCTTGGTTCCTTGGGGTAAAAACAAAATAGCTACCTGTCACAGGTTGAAACTGTGAACTATATGAAACTACCATTTTTGTAGGTCAAAAGTGGTGGTATATTGGCAGTTCCATATGGTTCACCCTAATTCTAAGTTACCAAGGAAGGGCTTTTCCCAAATTACATCAGGAAGTTCATGCACCAGCTCCGAGTAAGGGGTGCTGTCATCCCAACCTGCAGAGGAGAGAGGAGCCTAGGCCTTAGTGAAGCAGATCTCACCAGCCCACCTGCCCACCCTTGAACTGCAGCTGTGTGACCCACCAGATCTCAGGCTTCTGCACAATACCTGGAGCCGGTTTCCAGCCCACCTTTGTCTCCCCATGAAGGTGATACAGCAGCTTGCGGTGGTGTTGGAGCCAGAACCAAAATCCTCAGGTCTCCTGCCTGCCCCAGGCAGTCCCTGTAGCTTTGCTGCCAGTTAACTCTTTAATGATCATTCATTAACCCCTGGTACAGTGAGTTCCTGGGCACAGGGCCCGCCTGGCCCCAAGATCCTTGCCCCTTGAGTTGAGGTCCCTGCTTTGTATCTCTGAGAGGCACACTTAATGAAGGGTTTCCTTTGAGGTCCTTAAACCGACCTTCTAAAGAAACACCTCATATTTCCTCACACATTCTTTTAATTAACATCTAAAACTGAAAACTTTGTTTTATAAGTTTAAATATTTACAAACTATGTAATTTCTCATACGTTTAAATACTTGTATTTAAACACACACACACACACACACACACACACACACACACCCACCCACCCACCCACCCACCCCCTACCTGAAGCTCCTGGAAAAAGCTCTTCTTTAACAGTTGGAAATTTTACGTCATTCCCTTTCTCCTTGATTGTGTATTTCCCTTCGGCTTCCCCCACAGAATTTTATCTATTATCTATCTACCTATCCAATTTTATCTGTCTTTTAACACTTAAAATTTTACAGACACCTCTCATACTTCTCTACCAGAAAGAACATTGAGTATGTAATCAAATTTCATTTTTAAAAATTTCCTTTGCCAGAGGTTCATAAATATTGGTTCAATTCAGGGTTTTTATAATTGATATGCTTGAATAAAAGCAGTTTATGCAATATAAAGTTTTATAATAATTATTGAGCAAAAAATAGAACTGTATTAGGAATGAATATCTGAATGAGAAGAATGGGACTTTTTTCAATATTCATGACAAATATTACTGAATGAGATAGAATTTAACATCAATTCTGTTGCAAGTTTTTGTTTTAATAGCTAGAAGTGCTGAGAACCTGTTCACATAAGTACCTGGAACGGAAGAAAACAAAATTTAAGCAAGTAAATTTGAAGATCTAATCAGCTTTATTGAGGGATTTATGAATCAGGCAGCATCCCCTCGAGCAAGTTGTGAGATGTTCTGTTGAACTGCAGAGAAGGAAAGGTTTTTAAAAGTAGAGAGGGGGCAGAAAAAAAAGAAAGTTATTAGCAGGGAATCCATTGTTTTGGTCCATGTCACCCTCCTAAAGAGAAAGGAAGGGGTTTATCAGTAAATTTCCTAGCGCTGACCAGGTTGACTGGTTAAAGGTTACATTTCTGGGAATGTAGTTTTCATGTGAAACTGCAGTTAGGATAGATTTTAAGTCTTGGTTTGCTGACATAGGCCGTTAACATTGACTGACTCCATCTTTGGGCCTTTTAACAAGCAGTATCACTAAATTCTTTCAACTCCTGTCAAGAATTTGCTAAAGGTCACACATAATGATAAGCTATTTTTATTGACTAATCAACTAACAATATGAGTAGAGCCCTCCTTCATTTTTATTCAAAGCAAGTACTAGACACCTTTAATTTACAACAGGATTTGTTTTGCTTTTACAATGTAAGGAAGAAACTTTTACCTTCTCTCCTAAGTACTTTGGCTGGTCTATTAATTAAATTGATGTAAGACAGATGAACAGGAGAAAATTTTAATTTCATATGTATGGGAGCCCCAAAGATATGAGGCTCAAAGGAGTGATCAAAGCAGGCAGCTTTTATACCTTTTGGAAAAAGAAACTATAATTTTGTGAAGAATTGACAAAGTAAAGGGGTTTGAGTGTGGGATAATCAATTAGTGAAGAGGTAACAAGGTTTGTGTAGGCTTTCCTTGGAGATACTGTGGAGATTCAGTTCTACACCACTGCAATAAAGCAAGTCAAGTGAATTTTTTGGTTTCCCAGTGCCTATAAAAGTTATGTTTACACTATATTGTGGTCTGTTAAGTGAACAGTAGCATTACCTCTAAATAAATAATGTGCATACCTTAATTAAAAAATACTTTATTGCTAAAAAGTGCTAATAACCATCATCTGATCTTTTCAGCAAGTTGTAATCACTGATTACATATCACCATAACAAATATAATTTTGAAAACATTTCAAATACTGTGCGAATTACAAAAATATGATAAAAAGACACGAAGTGAGCAAATGCCTTTGGAAAAATGGTGCTGATAAAGTTGCACAATGCAGGGTTGCCACAGACCTTCAATTTGTAAAAAAATGCAGTATCTACAAAGTACAATAAAATAAAGTATGCCTGTACAGCCTTCTCAGCCCTAATTTCCCTATCTCTGTTGATAAGGATGTCTCTCTTCCTCCTGGTACAAGGAGGGTGCTTTTCACGAGAGCTTTATTTCCTGCTTTCAGGGGGACAGAGAAGGCTCAGCAAGTCTTTCTTGCATTAGCTACTTCTTAAATAACTTTAATTCAAAATAATCAATATACCAGAATGGCATGTCCTGTCTTGCCATATTCTGCTCCCCCTCAGCAATTTCTATGATGTTTACCAAAAAGGCATTATCAATTATGCCAGTGACTTGTTCACTTCGAGGCACATTGTGTTAGCCTGGTATATCCAGAAAGGGGTAAGAATTTGAAATACTGTTAATTTTACTATCCATTTGCCTCTACTGTGTTGTAATACATACATTTTAATTTTTTATAGAGTATAATGTAAATACTATAAATATTTGCACATTTTTATACTTTAATAGTTTAATTATAAATTCTTTATCACATGCTTGGGTATATTTCTATCAAAACTTAGAGCTATAGGTATAACCTAACTTACAAAGCTAGTCCTTATTGTCCAAACATCAGTCAAATCAGACTCTGATTTCAGAATATCCCGACAATGGTCAAAGTTTCCCCTTCTGATGTCCTGCCTTAGTAGGAATATATGTGAGAGAAGGAAAGGAAGTAATTCCTAGAATGGGTGTTTGCACTAAAAAACCCCGTGGGAAACAAAATTTCAAACTTCCCCTTGGTTTCTTGATGGTTTTACAATTCTGGTCAATGTACCAGAGTAAGATTCTGCACGAGTGAGGGCCAAGCCTTTCTCTGATAAGGTGGGAGGAAGTGCCTGTGAAAGTTGGGAAGTGGGAACTATGAGAAGCTAGCAAAGAGCATAGAAGGAGGTGAGGATACGGTGACCAAATACATCCCTTAACCGGTCGATATCAGCGAACTCTTTGTAGTAGAGTCTCTGTGGCCCCTGGTGAAGGGTTTGGCCTTCCAGACCTCACTCTGACTTCTCTTTAAGAAACAGTCCTAAGGATGTCACCGAGACCCTCCCTATTACCTCCAAGCCCAGTCTGGCCAGTCCACTTCTTAAGCCTTCTCCCTGGATGCTAGTTTCCCTCCCTCCACCCTGGACCCCTGCCCCAGACACACAGTGGCCCTCCCAGTCCTCAGGCTCTCACATATGTCCCCCTTACCTCTCAGTGCCTGTGAGCCCTTTTTCCTGGGCCTTACTGTCCACATCACCTTCTTCTCATTCCTCAGAGGCCCCCTGTATGTTCCCATGGGCTGTGGAGTGGCTTTTTCCACCCCAGCTCTACCCTCTAGGTCTTCAGGTCTCCACTCTGAAACATTCTTCTGAGGTGTCTCCCCTGACATCTCAGTCCTGGGGCTCCCTACACACTAGATCAGGCCCCTGTGCTTCTCCTAAGTAGCTCTAACTGCAGTGTGATTAAGTAATTAATTGTTTAATATATACTGCAAGAACAAGGACAGGGCATGGCACATGCTAGGCACTGAATGAATGCATAAATACTGGAATGCCGTTCCACCCTGCCTTGTATTTCATCTCTTGTACCCATCTCTAGTACAATACTTTAACTGTCTGTATTCTGCCCTAGCCTGGGAGCCATTGGGTCAAGGATCAATTCCCCAGCCCCTGATAATAGCTACTGTTAATGCCTATCTTGTGTCAGGTACTGTGCTAGAGCTTTACATAGTGTGTAGTGTGACATGAATGATTAGAATCATGAGCTCTGGTGTCAGACTACCTAGGTTCTAGTCCTGCTTTAACCCCTTACTGTCAGTCTACCTCATATCCTCTATGCCTCAGTTTCCTTGCTGAAAAATTAGATAATAATAGTATCTATCTTACAGGGTTGTTGTGAGGATTAAATGAGTAGATGTATATGAAGTACAGTTGACCCTTGAACACCACAGGTTTGAACTGCACAGGTCCACTTATGGTAGATTTTTTTCAATAAATACTGGAAAATTTTCTGGAGATTTGCTACAATTTGAAAAGAACATTTTCTTTTTACTAGCTAGCTTTAAGTATATAGTATATAACACATATAACATACAAAATATGTGTTAATCAGCTGTGTATGTTGTCAGTAAGGCTTTCAATCAACAGTTAGCTATTAGTATTAAGTTTTGGGGGAGTCAAAAGTTATATGCAGATTTTCAACTACACATGGGTGGGGAGTCTGTGTCCCTAACTGCTGCATTGTTTAAGGGTCAGCTGCATTTAGAATAGTACTTGGTGTTTGGTAAGTACTCAGTAAATGTTGTTTGTCCTTATTGTCATCATTTCTAAACTTTACAGCAAGTCTGCTCTGTTGGTTTCAAAAGGGTGAGCTTTCTGTAGTACACCCAACTGCCCCTCACTGCTACATGCCTGGCATATAGAAGGTTCTCGTGATGTCCTGTTGTTGGCTGATGGATGTTTCTAACTATTCTAGCTAATATTTATTAAAGGCTCTGAGAAGTTCTGTAGTAAAGAAATCTGTTTCCCTGAACCCTCCAACTTCTACCAGGAACTATGCTTCATTATTTCTATGGGATTATCTCATTTCTTATTTGCAACTGCCCTGAGGGTAAGTCCTTTTGCTAACTCCATTTTATAGCTGAGGGAACAGATGCTAAGAGATATGCCAAAGTCATGCTGTCGTGAGTGACAGAGGCTGGATTTAAGCTGTGGCCTAACTGACTCCAAGCCTGACCTCTCACCCACTTACTATGCTGGAGCAGTTCCTTAGCATGGTGTCCTCCCAAAGTTTCCAAGAAATCCTGTCCCTTGCAGGTTTCCTTCTACAGACCTCTTCTGTCCACAAATGTTGGTTGAGCGTGTTGGGGGTGCTCAGCCTCAGCTGGGTGCCGTGTGGAGGTTGGAAGCAGAAGCCAGCCATACAAAAAGAACTCAGACTGGAAGTCCAAGAGTTTCAGTTATGGCCCTTCGACTGCCTTTGCCACATGTCATTGAGCCAAGTTAGATCAGACCTGGTGCTCAGAATGAGTTCCTCCTTTGAAATTAAGTCACTTTATCAGCACCTCTCTCTAGTGATATGTATCACATTCTTCCTTCATTGCCATTTATCTGTACCTAGATTAAGCCATTTATTCAGGAAATATGATTGAGTATCTTCTGTTGATCAGCAAAGACAAGAGAGATATGGGGAACCCAAATGAATATCCTTTTAAATGAAAGGAATGAAGAATTCTGCCCACCCATATCAGGTGATTGTGTTTTAAAAGGTAATGAAGAAATTTGTGACAAAAATAGCATAAGGGGAGGGGAGAGAGATGGGACTATATAGGACCAAAGTTTGCTATACTACTGAAATTAAATTTATATTAATCCAAACTGGATTGTCATAAATTAAGATGACAGTTGTAATCCCTAGCACAGTCACTAAGGAAATAACTCAATGATGTGTAGTAAAAGAGATGATAAGGGAATTAAAATGGTTACTAGAAAATATATCTAACACACAAAAAAAGGCGGCAGTGGGGGAACTGAGAAACAAAAAAGGGACCTAAGACCCATAGAAAAAGCACCATGGCAGAAGTCCTTCCTTATCAGTAATCATATTAAATGTAAATAAATAAAACTGTCCAACTAGAAGAGAGAGATTGGTAGAATAGATTTTAAAAAGCATGATCCAAATATATGCTGTTTATATAAGACTCACTTTAGAGTCAAACACAAAACTAGGTTTAAAGAAGAAAAATGGGGAAAAGTGTTCCCTACAAACAGCAACCAAGAGAGCTAGAGTGGCTATACTACCGTCAGACAAAATAGGCTTTAAGACAGAAGTTGTTTTGAGAGACAAAGAAGGACAATATGTAATAATAAAAGAGTCAACCCATCAAAAAGATGTAATTATAAAATATGTGTACTTAATAGAGCCCCAAAATAGAAGTAAAAATACAGTTCAGCAGTATTAGCTGAAGACTTCAATACCCCACCTTCAATAATGGCTAGAACAACGTGCAGAAGATCAGCAAGGAAATAGGGACTTGAACAACATTATGAATCAAGCAGACCTAACACACATCTATAGAACACCCCTCCCAACAATAGTAATATACCCATTCTTCTCAAGTACACATAGAACATTCTCTGGGATAGAGCATATGTTAGGCTACAAAACCAATGGCAGTAAGTGTAAAAAATTGAAATAATATAAAATAGATTCCTAATCAAAATCTAATGTAATGAGAAATCAATAACAAAAGGAAATTCACAGCAGTAAAGTGGGAAATTCACAAATATGTGGAAATTAAACATCTACTCCAATGTAGCCAATGGGTCAATGAAGTCATCACAAGGGAAATTAGAAAATACTTTGAGACAAGCTCATCCTAAAATTCATGGGACCCTAAGTAGTCAAAACAGCCTTGGAAAGAGAAGAACAAAGTTGAAAGATTTTAATACCTTGATTTCCAAACTTTTTACAAAGCTACAGTAATAAAAACAATGTGGTACTGTTGTAAGACTGGATAGACAAATCAATACAGAATACAGATATAAACTTAGGCATTTTTGGCCAATTGATTTTCAACAACAGTGCTAAGACCACTCAGTAGAGGAACGTAGAGCCACAGTTTGCTTAACCTACAACCTTATTTGAAAAATAAGGTCCATATTGCTTCCTCTGTCCTCATGGCTCCAGATCTGGGGTATAAAGAGATGGTAGACAGTCAGTTTAAAATGCCACAGTGCACTCTTACCATTAAGCAACTGCTTCCTCTGGTTGTTACAAGTTTTTGACTAGACCAGCATTCTACAAAATTGATTCTGTTAGTTTTTATCAGCCCCCTAATTGTTTTTCTGAAAGGATGGGTCCCTGGAATTCTCTGTTCCACACATTTTTAGGACGTTGTTGGGCAGCTGCTGCATCTGAGGATGTCTCTCCCTGCACACTAGGTGAAACCTCAGCCTGGACAGGGGAGGGTTCTTGACTCTGACTGAGAAAGAATTCTCAAACAGGTCAGATGAGTGTAGGTTAGGAAGGAATTCATTAAAGCAAGAGTGGTAGTGAATGGCAGCAGCCATGCAGGTAGAATAGAGGGAGGAAAAAAAGTTCATTGAACTGCTCAGCATAGAGCAAATCCCTTGCCAACTCCTGAAGCCAAGGTCACCTGGTGTCCAGTGTCCACTTGAATCTGCACTGCATGGGAACTAAACCCCTACCACCCAGGATTTGGGGAAGCTGCAGAACACTGGATAGAGTGAGTTTGTGTTCTGAGAACTTCCCAAAGCAAAGAAAGGAAATTTTCGGGCAGGCTGCTAAAGAGCATCTGGGCCACCCAGGTGACAGGAACTTGCAAGCCCAAATCAGAGATCTTAGTAGACTTCCCTACTTGTCTGAAGTAGGACAGAGAGAGAGAAGACTAGTGCTTAAATACAGAAAATTGAATGAAATAGTGAATTAACAGAGACACTTACTACCTACTGGGAAAGGGGGTATCTTTTTAATCTCCCAAGAGACTTGGAAGAGCACAGACAAAATGCAGTAAGTTGAGCAGCAAGAAGGCATTATTTAAAGCAAAGTACACACTCAAAGAAAGGAGAATGTGGGCAGCCTCAGAGAGGAGGTGTGCTTAAGGGCTTAGTATTCTTTGAAGGATTTCAAGAGTGGCGCAAGGGGCCAGGGGGTTGCATAGGCTCAACACATGATCTCATGATGTCTATGTCCAATGAGAGATATTATGTCATCATCCATAGTCCTGTAGATATTATGTTAGATGAACTTAATTGATCCTGTTCTTCTCCAAGATAATGGATAACCTCAAGCATTGGAGACATATCATTTAGGACTGCTTGCCCTGCCTTAAGATAGGGTCAGTTGTTGGCTAATTACCATAAAACATGTTAGGAATCTTACTTCATCACCCCCTGGTTTTTAAAATGGAATCTTAGCCTTAAGATGGAGTCCCTGTGTTCTTACTACACTATTTATATCTTGGCACCTTTCACCATAGAGAGGCAAAATTGATCGTTATACTTGTCCCATGTCCCCGCTCTACCTTAGCGTACTCACAACATTGTGAATATAAAAACCATTCTGGTATACTTTTAAAAGGTCAAATTGGTAGGTTTTATGATTTGTGAATTTAACCTTAATATATAAAGTAATGATGAGTTAAATAAGAGATATTCTGTATTCACAGGCTGGCCTTGGGCATTTAGAGTCAGGCATTAAAATGGGAAGACATGAAAATAACTTAAGTGAGCAAAAAAGGGGATAGGGTAAGATAACCAAGCAGTAGAGTGATGGACACACAAGTCAGATGAGTGATCAAAGTGATCCGTTTGTAAATATCTGGAATAGAGTCAAATCTTGAGCCCCAGCCTAAATTGCTGGATCATTAAGCAACCTTAATCTACTAAGAAAGTATATCAATTAGCTATGGCTGTGTAACAAACCACCTGAAAACCTAAGTATAAAAATGACAACCATTTTAGTCAGGACCTAAAATTGAAATCAGAATCTCAAGGGAATATGAGCATTTCCATATTGATTTCATACTATCCATAATAGTCAAGATGTAGAAACAACCTAAATGTCCATTGATAGGTGAATGGAGGGGGAAAAATGTGCATATGCGTACAATGGAATATTATCCAGCCTTAAAAAAGAAGGAAGTCCTGCAATATGTGACAGTGTGGATGAGCCTTGAGGACATAATGCTACATGAAATAAGTGCTATGGACTAAATTTTTGTGTCCTTCCCAAATTTATATATTAAAGCTCTAATCCCCAAGAATGTGATATGGAGGTAGGACCTTTAGGAGATAATTATGTCATGAAGATGGAGCCCTCATGAATGGAATTGGTGCCCTTATAAGAAGAGGCATGAGAGAGATAACCTCTCTTCCTGACATGTGGGGATACAGCAAGAAGGCATCCATCAGCAAACCGGGAAGAGGACTCTCAACAGGAACAGAATTAGCTGACACCTTGATCTTGGACTTCCCAGTCTCCAGTGCTATGAGAAATGAATGCTTATTGTTCAAGCTACCACCGGGTACTTGTTATAGCCAGCTGAGCTAAGATAGTAAGCCAGTCACAGATAGACAAATACTGCATGATCCCACCTATATGAGGTTATCTAAGATAGTCAAACCCATGAGTCATAGAGTAGAATGGTGGTTGCCAGAGATTTGGGGGAGAAAGATGGGGAATTTCTAATCAAAAGGCATAAAGTCTCAATTATGCAAGATAAATAAATCCTAGGGATTTTTGTATCTATACTTAACAGTACTGTATTATATACTCAAAATTTTTTAAGAGGGTAGATTCTACATTAAGTATTCTTACAATAATAAATTTTTTTAAAAAAAGAAAGAATCTGTCTGTAGCGTCTTACTACACTGATGGACAGTGACCGTAAAGGGGTATGTGGTGGGGACTTGATAATAGGGGGAGTCTAGTAACCATAATGTTGTTCATGTAATTATACATTAATGGTAGCAAAAAAAAAAAAAAAAGAATCTGGGCAGGGTCAGTAGTGATGGCTTGTCTTTGCTCCATAGTATCATCTGGGGTGCTCAATGGGATGGAACCTCAGCTGGAGTGGCTTAATCAGCTGGCAGTTGGCTGAGATGGTTGGACCTCTGTCTTCTCTTGGTGTTGACTGGGCCCATCAAATATCTCTCTCCTTATAAATAGGCTGGACCTCTTTACACGTGGCTGGGTTCCTCTGAGCAGAGTAGAAGCTATAAGACCTGAGCTCCAAAGTCCCAGACCCTCATTTCTCTTTCATTCTAGCGATCACAGTGCCAACCCAGATTCAGTGTTGGAGAAAAAGCCCCAGGTTCAAGTGATGGGAGGGTGACATGTGCATACAGGGCTGGGAGAAATGGTTGGCAGCCATCACCGCAATTTACTACAAATGGTAACCCCAACTTTGGGGTGATATAATTGTGAAAGTATAATGGTAAAAGTCCTGCCTCTCCACTAGGCCTCCACGAATACCACCCCAGTGAGGAGGGGAAGGGGTGCTTCATTAAGCTGGGTGGGGCCCCATGTGGTCTCTGTCAACCCTATGGGCTAGAGGGGAGTGCCCCACTGGACACCAGCTCCCGACTTGGCCTTCTCTGGTGGCCCCAGCAGGGGAGTTGGGGTACCTCATTACAGCCTTGGAAGTTTGGAGATCTCAGCTCCCTGCTTGGCTCATGCTGGCATGGGTAGGGTGGGATCATGTTTTTGCCGTGTGATATTTCGAGTATGACGTAATTGTCTAAAAGCTTTCTGCCTTCCTGGCTGTTCATCTCCTGGTCCTTTGACTAAAGAGAATGGACTTTTCTTGGAGATTTTTTGTCTGCACAGGTGGTATTTCCAGGTAGCCAGTTTCTTCAGCTCTAAATTCAGGTTAAATAAGGCAAAATGAATGCCCAGGGAATTCACCCACCCCCGTTCCATTCTCACGTGCCCTGGGTCGCTGGACTGCCTGCCGCCTTGCCATTGTTAGTCTTCTTATGTTGTACACAGCAGAAAGCACAGAGAAGTGTCTGTTCCAACTTGCTGGAAATAAAAACCCTGTGATTTACTTTTTAAATTAAAAGTTACAAGAGAATGTTTTTGTATGTAAACAGCATTTGAATATTTAAGAGAACTTAAGATTCCTTATATTTATACAGGTAACTTACTTATTAGACTTAGAAGAATTATTTAGTTCCATTGTAAGGTTTTGTTTCAAAAAAACTAGATTCATGAACCTATTTTATAGCAAATATAACTTTTTTTAAAAACCAAAGTACTGTGGATAGCCTTTTTTGTCTACAAAAGCCACCCCTCTAAGAAAGGAAAGAAGAACAAAAAAACAACAATGCTTACAGTTACCAAGAGTTGGACTAACAATAAACGTGCTCCCAGACCATTCTCCATGAAGCATTGGCTCTATTAGGCTCTTAGGTTGCAAGTAATAGAAACCAGCCCTCAAGCCAAAAAGACCGTGGGGTGGCTCCCAGAATCCAGGGAAAGGCTAGAGAAGCTGCTTCAGGAGGGACAGGAACCAGGATGGCTCCCGGAGCCCGACCTGTCCAGGCCAGCCCTGGGCAGGAGTTAGCCCAGCCTTAGTCAGCCTTCATGTTTCTCAGCCCAAAATTTGGAACCCAAGAGTTGCTGACCCGTTTGGCTTGGATCAGGTTTGGGCCATAGGCTCCTCCCTGTCCAGGGAAGGAGAGAGCGCTTTTAATGACAGTCCCCACAAGACTGTCCAGTGGGGAGCTGGGAGGAAGGGAAAGCCCCCCACAGCACAATCAGGGTGCACTTGCCAGAAGAAAAGGAAAGTGACTAAAATGTCAGGCAAGCGAGCATCACAGATGTCTACTGCAGATGTCAGTGGATGGATTCCAAGTTAAGAGCCAGATTGGTTTGGGAAAGCCGAGTTAGACCAGGAGAAACTGCCTGTGAGAGCCTCTGACCTGCCAGGGCACAGTGGGCCTCCCGGCCGAGGATCAAGGACTCAGTGTTTCCCAAACTCGGTTAACCACGCAATGCTTTTTCCCTCAGAACCCAGTCGACATCTTTAGGAACCCAGTTAGGGAAGCACTGGCCAGGCTGATCTCCAGTGACCCTTTTAGCTCTGAGATCCTGTGATCCTACAGAGAAGACTTAGTTTCTGCATAGTTCTAACTGAGAAGAGACAGCAAAAATCCATGACACGATACAGATGGAGAAGATGCGAGACGTGCAGCTCGGGCTATGAGTGCTGTCTGGGGAAGTAGAAACCAGCTCCCCTGGGTCCATGAGATGCCCCCAGGGACCTCCTGTTAACAAGATGTTATAAAGTGTAGTGAATCGAACTCAGTTTCCTGTCTGGCCTGATCATTCACTTGGTTTCTGTTGGCAGTCTGGCCGTGCGACCAGAGGCTTATGTCAGGGCTGGAGGGACCCCTAGACATTATCTAGACCAGCACTTACATTTTCCAGACAAGGACACACAAGCCTGATGAGAGAAAAGGACTTGTCTAAGGTCATGTGTTGACAAGGCAGCAGGTGTCCTGGGTCCCGGCTCAGCCCCCATCCTTAAGCCACAGTGTCCCCTGCTGATGGAAAAGACAAGGACAGCCATGGAGAAGGCATCAGTAGGCCTCCTTGCCCTCCTTCTTCCCTACCCCACGGCCTGTTGCCCTTCTTGGGGAAGGCGCCCCCAGCTGTCTGGACACTCACCATTCCCGGAGAGGGAAGAGAGCAGGCCCGGGGGCTGAGCTCAGTCTTTACTGCTTGCTAGTTATCTGCCCTCCAGACGGATTGAAGGACTGTGTGTATCTGTTTGCTGCTGATTCGATAGGGCCTGGCCCAAGCCTTGAAGGATGGGCAGATTTCACAAGGGAGGGCAACTAGGTGGGAGGACCCTCTTCAGCAAAGGGGGAGTTGGGGAAGGCCCATCCTGAGAAGGGAGGATTCATATTTGGCTAAAATAGGACATTCCTTGGGTGTTTAGTGGTGGAATAATGTGAGGGTGGGTTGGGGATGTGGTATAATGCAGTTCACTGCCGAGTCAAGTACGCTTTGACCCAGCAGTCCCACTTCTAAGAATTTATCCCAAGGGAACAATCCTTATAAGTGCACAAAAATGTGTGTACTAGGCTATTCAGTCACAGCAATATTTAAGAAAAGGAAACAACCTAAGTATCCTAGAGGAGCAGTGATATGAAATATGGTGCATCTAAACAGTGTGTTATTTGATGTTTATTAAAAATGATGATTTTATTTGCCTGATGGGAATGTGTTTATAATATCGTAAATAAAAGAACAAGTTATAAAACAGATTGTAATCTTATTTTTATAAATAAACATTGTTATTCGTATCTCAATTTATGGGCAGAAGAGAAGTTTATAACAACAAAAATGTTTGTCTTAATTATCTCTGGGTTTTAGAATTACAGGTGGCTTTTCTGCTTTGTTGTTCTTGTTCTTTTCATTTATATTTCCTAATAATTCTACAAGATGAATATGTTTGAAATAGTTTTTTAAAGTTAAAAAAACTGCCATGCCAAAGGCTCTAAACCTTATTCCTAAGGTGATGGAAATTAAATTTTTATAAATTGAAGCCGGTTAAAAGTCTCCTTGAGACCACTCTGGGCACATGAAGACTCCATTGATAAAATGGCAATTTGTATCTCGCCTGTGTTTCTCTTATAAATTCTGATTTCTGAATGTTGCTTTCCTGTGCAAACATGGTGAGTTCATACATTAAGAAGAACAGCAGATTTAAGCCTTTTCAGGTCACTGTGACCTGTGGACAAAGGATGGTGCTTTTTGAAAGTGTCTAATTCAGGGTGGTGTTTTGTAAACCAGGAGAGCAACCAGATTAATCTTAGCTAGTAAAATTCTAATAAAGGGTTGGGAGTGTGGCCCTGTGATGGGTATTTTTCTGGTTTTTGTTTTAGACAGCAAACAGTTGGGCTTCAAATGTATCCTGGGGTTCCTTAGCTGAGGCCCAGCTCACATCTGCTCCTGTGCACTTTCCTTACAGGAAAACCTGATCGGCGCCCTTTTGGCAATTTTCGGGCACCTCGTGGTCAGCATTGCACTTAACCTCCAGGTACGTTTCAGTCACTAGTACTGTCAAGGGCAGAGGTAGCCGAGGCGCCAGGGTGTCTGGCACAGGCCCAGGTGCCGCCTCGCTGTGGGGCGTTGCCTGCTCCATCCCTGGGCCGGGCCTGGGGCAGTACCATGGGGGTTGTTCCAGAATCGCTCCTGATTCGTTGCCCCCTCTTCAGCCTCTCATCGTCCCTCTTATGACAGTTCTCCATTACTTAAAAGCTTCTGGGCGTGCCCTGCAGCAGCTCTGTAGGGCGGTTCTGAGGTGAGTTCACAGGTTTCTCGGAGGGCCCCCAGTGGGACCGAGCCCCGGATGCCCACGGCACTGGGTCTCCTGTTAATGCACTCTCCTTGGCGCTCCCTCCCCTGCCTCGTTTCCCCACTCCCTACATTGTGCTTCCTGGAATCATCTCCCAAAGCAGCTTCCTGTTCCCAAGTACTTATCTGAGGGACTTCTGAGGAACCCAGACTAAGACTCGGCGCCTGCGGACAGGATAAATCCTACTGCGCCAGGCTGGCTTCTCCCTGCCCACACCACCCAGCCCCAGCTGGGGTGCACCACTCCCCTTCCCCGGAGCAAGCATGGGAGCACACGTGTACCCAGTACATCTCGGCTCCCGTGCATACACGCGTGGGAGTGTTTCTGAGGTCACGTGCTCTTAGCTACCTGCCCGAGTTCATGCTTTTCTGCCTAGAAAGCAGCATGGGTGCCTCCATGGGCTTCTGTGCGGTTGCCATCACGGTCCTCCCCAAACAGCAGCCTTGGCCCTCCAAGTCAGCACGACTTCCTAGCTTTCCTTTGTCACTGCTTCAGTTTCTATGCCCCAAGTTCACATTTCCAAGACAAGGAAGATTGGCCCTACTTGGGCCAGTATCCAGCCAAGGGAGGGCAGGGTCCACTGATACCCAGAGGGCTGCCCAGCAGAGCAGCCTGTGCTTCTACAGAAGGAGGTGTAGCCGAGCCAGCACCCCAAACACTGGGGCTCCTGGGCTTTACAGGGAGAGGGAGAAAGCCAACCCAAGGCCAGGCTAAAGGAGGGTGGCCTTAGACCATGGCTTCCACCCCAGACTGCACTTAGTCTGGGATCCAGGCCTTACCCACCTCCCCTGAGGCTGACTCTGAGGAAGAGGCATGTGTATGTTTTCAAAACTTCCCAAGGAATTTTTAAGGTTTCCCAGCCAATTTGAGAGCTTCTGTCTTAGGATAACCATCTGATATTTAGATTGCCACGGCTTTCTTCCTTGAATAAGGACTCCAAAAAAACCAGACACATCTTCCCAAATAAAAGTGGGGGTCTAGATTTAGGATACATGCATCGTAGCATCTTTTCCCCCAAACATCTGAGCAAATCACATTCTTTCTTGGGTTTCTAGAAGTACTGCCACATCCGCCTGGCAGGCTCCAAGGACCCCCGGGCTTATTTCAAGACCAAAACGTGGTGGCTGGGCCTGTTTCTGATGCTGCTGGGCGAGCTGGGCGTGTTTGCCTCCTACGCCTTCGCTCCACTCTCGCTGATCGTGCCCCTCAGCGTGGTCTCCGTGATAGGTAAGGCCGCAGTCCCCCAATCCCGCGCCCCAGATGCACTGCCTGTGTGGCCACAGTGTCACTGCCAAGATCAAACCGGCTTTTGCTGTGATAATAACAGCTAACACTCACAGAGGCTTCCTACACATTTGGTTCTGCTCTAAGCATGCTACAGATATTAATTCTTCTAACCCTCCTGGCAGCCTTTGGCGAGAAATACTGTTATTATCCCCATTTTACAGATGAGGAAACTGAGGCACAGAGCTGTGAAGTTACTTCCCCCAAATCACACAGCCAGTGAATATCAGGGTGGAGTACAAACTGGACTGTTTGGCTCTGGAATCTGTTTAAGATTCAGAAAGTTTATCAGAATTGCTCTTTATTTCTACCACAGAAGGGAGATAAACTTTAACTAATTCTTCCTAATACCATTAAGAGATAAGTTTTCGCAGAGGTCAGGTATCTGATGCCTCTAAGAAATGCACATTCAGCTTATATCTGAGCTTTTTGCATCGACTGATACCATCTTAAAAACATCATCAGTTCCCTCATCTGCCATTTCCCTGTAATTTCTGTAATTGCAGTACCAGTGTTTCGGAGCATTCGAACCAACTAAAAGACAAAGGCTCTTTAATGTCTATGAGGCCAAATAGAGTAGGATTGAAAAAAATTTTTTTTAAATAAAAGATGTAAGCAGGGAAGGAGAAGAATAGATGTTAGTAGATTAGTGAACAATAGCTTTTTGTACCAAGGAGCAGGGACAGTTAACTTGCCTAGAAGTGTTTCCCACCACCAAGCACTACAGTGCCTAGAAGCTCTTCTCTGCTCTTAAAAGAAAAAGTCACATTTTGAATGTTGTTCTTAATGGAATTAAGAGAGCTTTTTCTACACCAGGGGTGGCATATCCATGGCAACTATGTGCCCCTCCTGTGCCCAAGGCAGACATCATTAATCAATCATTGCATTCTTCTCTGGTGAGCCTCAGTGGGGCTCAGGATTCTCAGAGCTTCAGGCAGTCACTACCAGTTACCAGGAGTTGGCACAGAATCGGAAACCCATTTGCTTTCCCTGATCCTATTAAAAGCCCCTCTTTTTCTTGACCAGGGTTGGCCAACGGGAAGCCCACCAGGTGAATGAGGTCCTTGGGCATGCTGTGTTCTTTCCCACACAGTACTGTTTTAAAATATAATTTGAATGCCTTTAGTTGAGGCATATAGTCTGTCACAGTCCCAGCCTTTCCCTGCTGTCTCACATCTGGCCTACTTTGTACATTTATATGTTGCCCAGCCACTCAGGTATTTAGGTTTGTCCTCTGCCCATTGCTGAGCTCTCCAGAGGGCACTCAGAACCTCTATTTGTAATGAGGAATAAGTGATTGAGAGACTAAGGACTTTAAATCATAGTCTTTCAATTTTAATAAGGATCAAATAATCAAATTCTTAAAAATAATAGGCTGAATTATAACGATGAGACTTCAGGTATCAGCCACTGGAAATTAAGGGGCTCTTAGAGCTTCTTAAATCACCCAGTGAAAACTAATTATTAAAAATAGGTAAATATTAATAACCACTGTGTATTGGGTACTTACTACTGATCAGTCACTATTGCAGGCACTTTAGTAGCAATGATAGCGCAGTTCTTGAGCACTCACTGTATTATCTCATTTAATTGCCCTGGTAACTTAGAGAGTGGGTATGTCTAGTGGTGTGTGGATAGACTGACTCTCAGAGAAAGAGGAGAGAAGAAAAAGAGGGAGAGGAGGTGGAGAGAGAGGGAGGGAGGAAAGGGACAGAAAGTGGAAGAGGAAGAAAAGAAGCCCTGATGTGTAGTGTTTCTGACTTACAGACATAAATATCCCCATTGTGGCCAATTTCAAACTACCCGTGGTTTCCTGAGTACTTAGGTCAGCAGATTGGTACAGTTACCGCACACTCTCTCATAGACTAGGAAACTGGGACTCGGGTGACGTGCCTACCTGAGAACACAGCCAGAAGAGGCGGAACTGAGATCGTAACCCGGGTCTGTGAGTGCCAGCCCATCCTTCAGGGCAGTCACAGGACGCTTGAGTCCATCAGCAAATAGGAAAGAATCTGGGAGAGAAAAGAACCAGGGGGTCAATGTCAGAGGCAGGCATCACAGAGGAGGGAGCAGGAAGAGCCCCACCCTGCCACAGGCCTGGGTTCAAGTGTAGCCTCCCTTGCTGGCTGCACGAGCTTGGATGGGTCTTTACCTCTCCTGGCCTCAGTGTCTGCATTTTTCAAATGGGAATAATGATAGCACCCACCTTGAAGGGTGGAAGTGCCAGAAATAACTGTGTGAATTCTTGTTGTACAAGTACCCAACACATGGTGCTCCTAGCCTTGTAGGAAATCCTCAGGAACGCTCAGGGAGGAACCTCCCTTTCCAAGGTGGAATAACAGAGGAACCAGAAGAAGCTGAGCTCTTGGGAGCATGGGTGAGAGGTTAGGAAGTACCCACTGCAGAGCAAATTAATCAACCCAAAGGGCATGGCAAAGGGACTCCATTTGACTGATGGCAGCCTCATTCTCTTTTCCCTGTGTTTTTTTTTAATAGCTAGCGCCATCATAGGAATCATATTCATCAAAGAAAAATGGAAACCTAAAGACTTTCTGAGTAAGTTCACTGATTTGAGCCCCTATTCTTACTTTTATGCTTGTACTTTTTGTTCATTATAAAAGCAGCTCACCCCAATTTAGAGATCATCTGTCTCCTGCTCCCCTCTGTGATTCTGTATCCCATCCTCATAGGGCTCTGAGAGCTGAGTTTATAAATCTGTGGCTCTCAAGTGTGGCTCCATATTAGAATCATCTGTGAGACTTTTTAAAGTGGGCTTCCATTCATTCCATTCAATCAGTATTTATTGAGCATCTGTCTATTGGTGGGATTTTAAGAAACTGTTTCCCTAACAGAGTTCTTATGCAACAAGAAATAAATGTGGATGTCAGACACAAGAGATCAGAAGTTATATTTTATTCATAATAAAAGCCAGATTAGAGCATGGAGCTGCTCACTCTCATCCCTAATAGTCCCAGTTACCAAGTAGACCTTGGACCAGTCTCCCAAGGAAACTGAGTTTACAGAATGGAACACAAACTCAGAATTACTGCTTTACATAATCTGGGTCAGAGAAGGAAGTTAAAAGAGCAAAGCCTCAATGTTTAGACTGAGAATGAAAATAAAAGACATTTAATGTAGTATTACATTTTCTAAAGACAGTGGAATAAAATCAGTATATTTAGTTTATCCCAGAAAAATCTAGAGGCCTTTGTTCACTTTATGTGCAGCTCAGAACTCACCACCCTTCTCAGCTTTTCTGGGCCTAAGCTGGACCTCAAGAGGCTTTTCAGCAACTCCACAGGGTGAAGTAGGTGAGATAGGACCCCAGGGGAGAGTCAGGACACTCTTGTCCTTTAGCCAGGGGCATGCGTGGGTCCCTATTAGTCATGGAATAGAATATTGATAGTAATCAAAGGGTTCCCTTGGGAGTAGGTTAAATAGCCAGGAGAGAAAGGATGAGGTAGTTTTTAAAAGGAACGTGGTTCTTTTTATCTTGCCCATAAAGCAATTCTAGCTTTAAAATGTTCCCCATAAAATGCATGTTAAAACCACAGTGCAATACCAGAATGGCTGAATGAAGAAGAAAAAATCTGCAGTTTTACTCTCATACCCTGTGGTCGGAGTGTAAAGTGGTACAACCACTTTGCAAAACCATTTGACAGTCAGTACTAAACTGATCGTCCACATATCCTACGACCCAGGAATTCCACTCCTAGTTCTATGCCCAACGGAAATACATACATACTTTTTCCAAATGGCATGTACAAGCATGTTCATAGGAACATTATTTGTTATAACCTACGACTGAGACTATGTGAAGGCCCATCGGTGGTAGGATGGGGCAGTTGCGTCTTACTCACACAATGGGCTGCATGTAGAAGCAACAGGAAGCACCCTCCATACACACCGCAGTGCAGCTGAATCTCACAGACACAGTCTTGCATGAACACAGACTTGAGAGAACTTACCTTATGAATCCATTTATATAAAGCACGGCAAACCGTTGGTGCTGCTACAAGTCCGTGGGGCCTAGTGGTTGGAAGAGGGCACAGGTGGGCATGGGGGTCCTGCTAATGCTCCCTGCTGGTCACATGGGTGTCCTCACTGGTGAGAACTCATCAAACACTTTTCATATGCATGCTACATGTCATTACAGTTTTTTTTAACATTAAATGTTGCATTTTAGTAACATTCAGGAAGATAGCCTGCTTTATAAAGTAGAGAAAAGCCCAAACTACAAGTAACAGGCCACGGTGTGTCCCCAAAGCACATCCTGGCCTCCCTGGGACACCCCCCTCCCTGCAGGGCGCTACTTCCTGTCCTTTACTGGCTGTGGCTTGGCCGCCGTGGGCACCTACTTGCTGGTGACATTTGCACCTAACAGTCACGAGAAGATGACAGGAGAGAACATCACCAGGCACCTCGTGAGCTGGCCTTTTCTCCTGTACACGGTAAGAGGGCCTCTGGGCCTCCCACCTGAGACGATGGGGGGTGGGATCAAGTCCTGGAAACCGGAGACCTGAACACCCAACAATAATGGATTTGTGGGAATGGTGACCCATTTCCCAGCACTGAAGACCATGCACATGGGGCAGACGCAGTTCTCGGGGAATTGCTTTTTAACTTACGCCCTGAGTAATGTCTAAAGCTGCATATATAATATGACAACTTTATGTTTTAGAGGAATTGGTAGGTGTGTATCTATAAAGGACTGGTTGAAAGGATGAATTCTGTTAGTAGTTGTCTCTGGGACAGCGAATTATGATTGAATTTTATTTTGTCTTCATCCTTCTGCTTTATCCAGAATTTCTACAGTGAACATTTAAAACTTGTATGGTGAGAAAAAAAGTTAAAATTTTAAATAATTGTAGAATGTTATTTATTTCTGCACAGAAGACAGTAGAAACTTTGTGTCCTAAAACCCCACCCAAAGTACAATCCTCTCTGCCCCAGTTGTATCCCATGTTAGGTCTACAAATAAATTAAAGCATACATCTAAAGTATTTGATAAAGCTACTCGTATATTTCTGTTCCATATCCGGCACTGTGCTAAATGCTTTTTTTTGTATTACCTCAGCTTCTTTCAATAATCCTATAGAGTGTCTTCTCCCCGTTTCATAGACGAGAAAACTGGCGTTCAGGGAGATTAGCTAACTTGCTCCCAGTCCCCTGAGGGGAGAGCTGGGCGCCAGGCCTGCCTGGACTCATGTGGCACCTCCCTTCACCATGGCCTGCTAATGAGGGCGTTCACTCTTTTCCCTTTGACACGGGCCACCTGGGACTGCTCTAGAGGCCCCCGAATGTCCATTTTGCTCAGATTGCCCACAAGGCAGAAGACAGATTTCCCCAAGACTGGGACTGTCATCTCCCTCTCACCAGCCAGCCAAAGAGGTGAGCAAAGAGAAATGTCCGCAAGGCAGAGCCAAAGACCTGTCTCTTCAGGGAAAGCACTACCCTAGGACACAGACTTTTCTCTCAGTTCCAGGCTCAAATGTGTTACGTACTGTGTGACTTTGACCAAGTCACTTAACTGGAAGCTCTGCCTCCTTCTCTGTAAACTGACAGGAGTCACCTGAAGTGAAGAGGTTGTGGGGAGAGACATGAAGTGGAAAACTCAGCCAGCACTTGGCAGATGCTCAGGGACCAATTCAGTCTGTCCTCCTTCGTGATGACTGTGAAGTAGTGCTGCCAACTAGAGAGATTTGGCCAAACCAAATTCAGTAATATTTATGGATTGTTTGCTATGGGTCAGACACTGGGGATACAAACAGTAAATGAGACGTGCTCATAGAAGTTGTGGTCCATCAGGAGGCACGAGCACATACCCAGCCAGCTCACGATAGAACGCCAAGTGCTGGTCCTGCACGCATCCAAGCCTCATGAAGAGCGGCCCAGAAACTGGGCCTGCCGAATGCAGGCACGGTGATTGAGAATGTTGATGAGTCACTCTACGTCCGCTTGATGGGGTATTCTGCAGCAATTAAAGATAATTATGACAACTTCACAAAACACAAAAATTGTTTATGATAACTAAAAACAGCCCAATACAAAATTGTGCATTGACTGTGATGACAAGTAGGTAAAACACGTATTCACTGCAACAAAGACAGGAAGAAACAAGGAAATGAAAACAGCTGTTTTTTTATGGTCACTGATTATGAGAAATTTAAAAAGTTTTCTTTTCAAAATGCCCACTAATGTTTCTGCATTTGTTTTTATAATAAATAAACCTTGGTAGGCAAATGGCGCTGAACCCTTGTCAGAGTTTTCTGCTTTCACTTTGCTGGGGGCCTGGGGCTGACTTTTCTTCTTGAGAAAGTATTGTCAAGTGTCTGGGCCTTTAAGGAAAAGAAAGGCTGAGTTGTTGATGTAAGAGGGGAAACTTCTCAAACGTCAAACTAGACTTGCCACTGTCCAGTGGTAGGGTTCTACTGACTGAGTACCTTCTAAACCCTAGACACCAGGCCTTCTGTCTTCAGGCAGTGGTGCCTAGTGGGAAAGCTCATGGGCCCTGGAGCCAGACTGTCTGGGTTCAAATCCTGGCTTTGCCATTTGCTAGCTTGGGATTGCAATAATATCTACTTCATAGAATTAGTGTGCTGATTTGATGATTTTAGTATGGATAAAATGCTTGGAATAGTGCCTGGCATACTGACGAGTTCCTTAAGTGTAAGCTATGATTATGGCCCTATAAAGTAAGAATTAGTATTATCCCAGTTTCGCAGAAGTAACTGAGGTTTAGAGAAGTGACTTGCCCAAGGTCACACAACTAGTTTAGAAGCAGATCCAAGTTCATATCTTGGCCTCTCTGACTCCAAATGTCCTCGTCTTTCTGCTCCACCAAGTCACACCCATCAGAGGCTTCATTAGGGGCCAAGGGGCATGCATACTTGTACACTTAGCCAAAGAGCTCTTCTCCTTGGTGAGCAGGCATCTCCCTATCTGGCTGATCCCCAGAGTTAATGGGGTTACCTGCGGAGCAGTGAAGTGGGAAGAACATCTTGCCTGATGAGACTTGACCAGGCAGGGGGATATGCGGCCGGCACATGCCCTCAAGGCCCCAGTGGACTCCTTCTCGGTGCTGTCCGAGGATGACAGACATTCGCTCAGCAATCCCTCCTCCTCCGCAGTAGTTTGGGGAATGCTGGGTGTCCCAGTTCCCTTTCAGCAATGAGAGCCCATGGTTTTGGCTGCCTCGCCCCCGCCCAGCCCTCCTGGGCCTGCAGTGTCCCTGTCTCTCTGGCCCACTGACCTGCCCCCTTGCTGCTCCACAGCTTGTGGAGATCGTGCTGTTCTGCTTGCTGCTGTACTTCTACAAGGAGAAAAATGCCAACAGCATCGTCGTGATTCTGCTTTTGGTGGCGCTGCTTGGTAAGTGGGGGCCTGGGTGAGTGAGTGAGTCTTGCCACCTCTAGGAAACACCAGAAGGTGCCCCCTGTCTGCGCTCAGCTTTGTCACTCAGATTCCGAGTCTCTTGAGTGCCAGGCAGGGGGCTGGAAACTGGCAACAGACCCCAGTCCTCGGGGAGCCACCCCTCCAACGGAGGGAAATGGCAATAAACAAGTAGACAGACGCATAGGTGATGGAAGTTTGGGCAGTGACGAATACAGTGAGGGAGAGAGCAGAGTAAGGGGGAGCTGGGTTAGGAGGTTATTTCAGAGAAGTCGGGGGTGAAGCACATCCCAGCCACTCAGCCTTAGAGGTCCCTGTAGACCCTCTGAGGTTAGGAGTTAATTCTAGATTCAAAGGCAAGAACTGATTTTGCCCTCTCACTTTTTTCCTTCTTTCCTTTCGGAGGGGTGGATGCCCCTGGGGAATGGCTCCTAAATCAGACTGGGGCCAGGCCCTCACTGCACATAGAATTTGATACAGTAAACAGAGCTGTGAGAAATGCCTGTTGTGCCTGGGGAAGAAGTAGGTGGGTGAGACCCTGCTGTTGCCCCCAGTGGCTGTGCGGCCCCTGGCTTGTGGCTCTCCCGTGTAAGCCACACTGCCCTCTGAAACCGGGCATAAAAGAACACCCAAGTCCCAGGGGAGAGGAGGGTCAGAGGAGATGAGCACTGGTGCCCAATACGTGCTGGATCTGTGTTGCCCACACTGAGCACCCACTCCAGCAACAGGCCATCAGCCTCACAGATGTGCCACCATAGGACAGAGTTCCATTCTTTGCTTTTTTTTAAACAGCTTTGTTGAGATGCCATTTACATACATAAAGTCCACCTGTTGAAAGTATACAGTATAAGTGGGCCATACAGTATGTGGCTTTGTGTGACTGGCTCCTCTCACTGAGCATAACGTCTCAGATCCGTCCACATTGTGGCGGGCGTCAGCAGTCCCTTCCTTAGTGATTTTGTTTTCAAAGTGGATTGGAAGATCACAGTCTCCAAACGTTCTCCCTTTGTGAGCAGGAAGGCCAGAAGGCCCTCAGGCACATGGGCCACTCTCTTTCCGTCCCCTTGTGCAACAAAGACAGCTTGATGAAGAGGCTTGTCTGAAATGGCTGCTGATGTTTCAAACTGTAGTCTCTGTAGCTGAGGGGCCCAGAAGGATGTGTGTGTGAGGGGCAGCTCACGGGCAAAGTATAAGGGAGCTGATGCAAACAGGACTTCTTACCGCATAAATACTGGGTGGCTCTGCCAGTGGTGCCTCCATCTTTTTCACCAAGTCTTTGGGGTCCAAGGCACCCACAAGTCCTCATTCGCCCTCTGCAGGCTCCATGACGGTGGTGACAGTGAAGGCCGTGGCCGGGATGCTTGTCTTGTCCATACAGGGCAACCTGCAGCTCGACTACCCCATCTTCTACGTGATGTTCGTGTGCATGGTGGCAACCGCCGTCTACCAAGCCGCGTGAGTTGCAAGTTCTTTTCCCGGTCATGCCTTTGACCACATGGTTCTCACCTGAAATGCCCATCTTCTCACCTCTGTGTCCCCAGCATCGCCACTAAGGAGAGCCATTCCTGGTTCTTAAGAAACTCAGAGCTCTTACCACATTCTGCCTATTGTTGCAATTATTTTTTTTTAAACAAATTTTCAGATGGGGGTGAGCCTCAAGCCATGTGTCTATGGCAAGCTTGAGAGCAAAGCATAGACCCCAGACCTAGAGCTATACAAGGATGTCATTTCTATAAACCTGAGGAATGTTTCTTCATGCGGCATATTCATATTTCAAACCAAGTCTGTTGTCAGCAGCTTTCCCTCAGCCTCTCCAGGGTCCCACAGCCCACTGACCAGAGTGCTTCTGTATTGAAGGTTTCTAAGTCAAGCCTCTCAGATGTATGACTCCTCCTTGATTGCCAGTGTGGGCTACATTCTGTCCACCACCGTTGCCATCACCGCAGGTAAGGGCGACCGATCACTAGATTTCTGTCTTCTGCCTCAGCAGCAGGGCATTACCCCAGTGGGGAAGGAGGAGGCTCTGCTCCTATTGGAAGGCCAATTCCACTTAGATGTTCTGCCATTCAGAGTTGTATATGGCTTCATGGAGGAAGTGCAGGATTTAGAGCCAGAGAGACCTGGGTTTGCATCCAAGCACAGAGCTGTGTAGCTCCAGGGCAATCACTTAACCTCTCTGAGCCTCAGTTTCACATTCATAAAATGGGAGTAGTGACACTTAACTCCAAGAATTGAAATATGTACAATCCAAATGTCCCCTATTTTGTACTGCTTATGCAAGGTTTCTTTAATGATTTTTGCCATCATCTGCTGGCTGCACAGCCTCCACTGGCTAAGTGAGCACAGATTTCTTCCACATAACTTTTAGAGATCGTGAGTATATATGAAACATTTGCAACATAACAGGTGCTCGATATGTAGCCATCATTATTATGCTCTCTTTTTCCTCTGCTTCCCCACCCAATTTATTTTCTTGGTCTTTCTGAGGTGGCTTCAGAAGCATATCAGAATTTGTTTTTAAGTGGCTGTGGCAACTAAACTCTTCAGAGTAAAAAGACCAATAAGAACCAATGTGCCTCCCTGTAAGGAAAGCCTACTGCAAAGCCATATGCTTTGCACTGCTCTTGGACAAGTGGTACCCAAATCCTGCTCACGGAGGTGCGAAATGCTCCCTGTGAGCAGTACCAGGAACTGAGTGGGGCACTGACCCAGAGCAGCCAGAAAGCTAACGCAGCAGAAAGCTTTGAGTCACGGTCAAGAACTTGGGGGCAGTCAAGGCAGAAAGGATGAGCTAACACCCTGATTTGAGTCAGAAGTTGGTCAGTGGGTCAGAAGCATGAAGCCCAAGGAGGTGACATGAGTCCAGCCAGACACTGGCTGCAGGGTGAGGGTAGCAGACCCATGTCACTCCCATGCCTTGGGAGCAGACCTGCAGGCTTGGCATCTGCTGGCCATGTGAGGTTGGAAAGTTTTGAAAGCTTAACATGAAGCCTCATCTTAAGAAAGCTGGGGGTGGGGGATGTAAAGCTGGTACATGAGGGCCTTATTCATAGCATTGTTTCACTGGGGAAAGCTGGGTGCAGGGCACATGGGAACTGTGTACTATTTTTGTGAATCTAATACTATCTCAAAGTAAAGTTTTTTTAAAAAGATGGAGATAGACGAGCTGAGGAGAGAAAGAGAAGTCAATCTGTGCCCCCAAATAGCTTTTATCCCATTCTTCTAATAGTTTACTGGGTGCAATCATAATATTTTTTGATCACTTGGTTTCCTGCAGGGAAGAAAGCTTAGCCAAAGCCAGTGCAGACAAACATGGTGATTAGAAAACAGCTCACCCGTATTTTCTTCCATTTGCTGCTGCAGGTGCAGTATTTTACCTGGACTTTGTCGGGGAGGATGCGCTGCACATCTGCATGTTTGCACTGGGGTGAGTTCCATCGTGCGCCCTGGCCTCAAGGGAATCCCAGGCAGGTTGCCTCTCTCTCCCCATCATTGTTTGCTTCAGCCTCTCAGGCAGTCCTTGAGGGCAGTGGGACAGCTGGGACTTGGAGCTTTGTCCCCAGAGGTGAGCATTTCGCTCCCCAAAGGACTTTTATCTCCTTCCCCTTTCTTCTCTTTTGGGCTTTAAACTCCTGATCATTTCTATAGTATCACATTTTGACACATGAAAAGATTCTCAACCTCACCTCAGGTCAAAGAAATTGATATTGAAAGCTGCATGAGACACCAATATTTTGCAAAAGTGAACAGGACTGATAATATCCTTTTTTGGCGAGAGGATGAGGAAAGCAGCCCTCTGCCGCTCTGAGAGGTTCTTTAATGCAGGAGGAGGGTTTGGCGATGCCAACCAGAATTATACATGAGCATACTTTTGGATCCAACAGTCCATTTCTAATCATTTATCTTGGAAAAATAATTCAGATGGAACGCAAAGACACATGTACGAGGCTATTTATTAATTTTTAAGTTAATTGTATAAGCAATCATTGGAAGCAGCCTAAATGCCCAGCAGAACAATATTGGTTAAATAAATAAGGATATATCCATATAATAAAGCACCATGCTGCCATTTTGAAAAATTGAGGCCAGTCTCAAGGTAGTGATATAGAACCGTATCTAGGACATATTAAATGGAACAAGTTACACTTAAAAAATGTATACTCTACCCTATGATCCAGAATTCACATCTATATATATACCCCAAAAAATGAGTACATTCATTGGCAAAATGACTCATACATGAATGCTTATAGTAGCTTTATTCGTAATATGCCCAAATTGGATACAACCCAAATGTTTATCAATGGGAGAATGGAAAGCTAATAGTTTATTCAGACAATGGATTCAACATATAAAAAAATAATGAACCACCAATTTACACAATAAAGTGGATGAATCTTAAAAACATTTACCAAATGAAAGAAAGCAGACATAAAAGAGCACACACTGTATGATTTAACACAAGAAGTTCAAAAACAGGCCCTTTGAATCTGTGGAGAAAAAGTCAGGATAGTGGTTTCTGCTGGGAAGAGGTCACCTGAATCAGGAAAGGGCACAGGAAGCTTTCCAGGGTGGAGGGGACGGGCGTGTCTTCTCTGTTGACCTGGGTAGTGATCACACGGGTGTATAAGCCGGTACAATTCATCCAGCTCTGTATTTAGGGTTTGTGCATTTTACTGCATGTAAATGATACCTCAGTCTTTAGAGAACATGCTTGCTTACCTAAGCACTAGGGAAAAGGAAAAAACAAGACTCTAGAAGAATCTGCACGTGCCTGAGGGCCTGGGGCTGGGGGAGTACAGGGGCTTTCCAGTTTGTACTTTCTCTACTCCTGTATTGATTGAATTTAGGCCCTGAAGAACTTTTTTAATTTAAAAAAAAATTTTTTTTAAAGCAAGTTGCTGAGATACAGGCTAAGGGAAGTGAAGAACAAAACCGTGACAGTCTTGCCAGGGAGAGTCTAATTCACTGGGATTGAGGCTGGTGTGGAGCTTAAGGCGGGGGCCTGTGTGACTTTCTCCTTCATGCAGCATCCACTCCCTGGGCCTGCAACCCTGTGTTTACCTTTTTTGCTGTTAACTGGGTACCCCTCCCGACATCACTGTGGTTTTATTTCTCTTCCTCCCTTATCTCTGTTCCTCAGGTGCCTCATCGCCTTCTTGGGTGTCTTCTTAATCACACGTAACAGGAAAAAGTTCATTCCATTTGAGCCCTATATTTCCATGGATGCCATGCCAGGTAACGTTAAAATCCCTTGTCTCCAGCTGGCCAGCCTATCCGTACAGAATGACTGCTACTTCCTGTTTGAAAAGAGACAACCAGCTGCTGGGATTGGTACAGGGAAGATGTGCTGTGCCGTCACAGTTACAGTGTGACTGTCTCTCCCTCTCTCCCTCACTCTCTCCCTGTTCTTTTTTTTATCTCCGTATGCAAAAGAGGAGGCAGTGCTGAGAGGCACCTCAGCCTCCGTTGGTTTTGAGTTCATCTTGCCAATTCCTGTGTCTATTTTGGGATCTTTTAAAGATGATCCTGATTCACACTGGATATTAATTATGATCTGCAGCATCAGATTTCAGCTTCATTCCTTCAAAAGGAAAAATCCACTCACCTAGATGGAATGGAATGATCAGAGAGGAGAAGGAAAATAGGATGAATGAAATTCAGATCCCGTAACCTCACTCCTTAGATTCTATAAGGGAGTAGGTTGTTCTGGAAGGCCTAATTTCCCGGGGAGCTAAGGGTTCACACTGAGAAGCACAAGTTCAAATGCCTTTAAGCCATGAAGGTGACATAAATGTGGGATCCACGGGAGTGCTGTGCAGGAGGGAACAGTGAGGTCTATGGAGGACTGGAGAGTGCCTGTCCAGCCAAGGGATCCAGACTAGAAAAGTTAAGACACTGGGCCAGCCTGGTATTGGTGTGCTGAAACTTAAATTCTATAGTTTGCCCATGACCACTAGCTTTCACTCTTTAATTCAAAATTAATTTTTATTTTAAATATGTACGATGGAACTCTCTCCAGAACAATCTCCCACCCTGCCTTAAGATAGTCTGATGAACAAAGCAGAACTACATTGCTTAATGAAGTATATGTGTTCTCAGGCCTAACGGAGGTGCCCCTACTTCAAAGGGCCCCAGGGTTTATGTGTCTATTTTTATATTATTTCCTCATCTCCTGCTATTAAGCCGTTGTCTGTCATTCTTGCTGTCACCAGCCCACCTGTGTATAGTAACACCATGTCGATCTTCTCATTTGACCCAACTTGTTTGAATTGTGTATAAAATGAAAACAAGTCAGCTCTGAGTTGGGGTCTTACGGTGTCTCCTAGGAGTTATAAGTGCATGAGCTTTAGTGCGTGGACTTTTCAAACATCTAATCTGGCTGCTCAGATACCTTTTTTGCTTACTTCCTTGTTTCTCGGCTGTGTTCCGGATAGATGAGGGCGCTGGATAGCTGAATTCCAGATAGGTGAGGTGTCAACTCTGTATGTGTGCAAGTATGTGTATATATGTGTGTTTGTGTGTTTATAAACTGTGTATGTGTATATATCTATATAAGTACTTGTATATGCATATATACAGATGTATTTTCCAGTAGAACATAGAAGGTAACCTAAGGTAATCTTAGATACCAACATTCTGTGGTGTGTGGATGTTGCTCTCACCTTCTTTTTGTGCCTTGTGACTGGTGGGAAATGAGATTGAAGAAAGGAGACCCTGCCCTATTGCTGTGGCATATCCGGCCACTTCTGAGTAGACACGCCTGCTCCACTATGAAGAGCATGGGCTTTGAGTTTAGATGCCCTGGATTCAAATGCCAGCTCTACCACCTATGTGCTGTGTGACCTTGGGCACATATGTGCCTGAACCTCCTAAGACCTCTGACCCTCACTTGTAAATTGCGATTCCTGCTCTCAGGGTAGTGGGATAATAAGTTAAAGTCCCTTTGCATAGTGTCTGGGACATGGTAGATGCCTGGTTCAATTTGGTTTCATTTCCCTTTTGCTTTAAAAAAACTTCAAAAATTTCAAAGACTTGTTTGACATGATGCCAGTAGAACTTGAAGAATAAAACTGTTTAAACAGAGCTGCATGTCTAGCTACTTGGCTTTGCTGGTCCCTATCAGGACCTGGCTTTTGGTCTACCTTGATGGCTATCTTTGCAACAGACCAATAGCTGTGGTTCAAGAGGCATTCAGATTCCAGACCTTCACTACATGTCACCTGTCTGGAGAGGCTTTAAATAATTCTAGCCTGAAAGACTTCTAAAATGTGAGAAAGAGAAGAACAGTCCCTGATGGCTGGGAGCTGGCCTAGCACTGGTTAAACATAAACAATTTCACAGAACATCATTATCAGACAGGGTCACTCTGTGACCATGGTGGATCCAGACAGACAGGACCACTCTGTGATCATATCTGAGCACAGATATTGTCCAAACCCAAAAAGGACCAGCCGTCCTGCTGATGTAAGGTAACTGCTACTTCTTTACCCATCACAGTATTAGCCTCAAACTAGACAGGAATTGTTAAGATCCCCAGTTATAGAATCATCCCTATTTCCTAACAGCATCTCATCCAAAGCAAAGCCCTGCTTCCTTAAACCCTCCCCCAAATCATCTAACACAAGCCCAAGTCCTGTGAGTCCTTTCTATCACTGTCTTACTGAGACACCCCACAGTTGCCTGTGGTGGGCCTCTCCCTCCCTGCAGTGAGTAAGTGAGCCCACGTTTGTGAAACTATAGGTTTGTTCCTGGTGCATTTTGGCTGGAGAGCAACAACAAAATCCAAAGCCCAAACCATGCTTAGTGAGCCAACTCTCTTCCCTAAGGAACAAGCACCCCCTCATCTTCCCTACCCCAAAAATCCAAACCACAGACTTGTAAGCTGTACCCTTCAAATCACCCTTAGCTAGGGCTTGAGCGAGGTGGCAGCAAAGGGCCTTCCACAGACTGGGTCTTTGCAGGCCATTTGCAGAGTGAGTAAGAGCCCGGGCTTTGGTGTTAAATCCCAGCTGTCTCTCATCAGCTGCAACCTTGGGCAAGGTACTTCACCCCTCAGAACCTGTCTTCTTCTCCAGAGAATGAAGATCACAGCATATCTCTGTCATGGACCTGTGGAGGATTAAGTGCAGGTGTACAGGTGGAAGAGTGGGGGGGCTTCAGAGGTTAAGCAGCCTGAGTTTAAGCCCTGGCACTGCCACCTGCTAGCTTTGTGACCTCAGGCAAGTTACTTAACCTCCAGCTGCCTCACTTGCCTTACTGGTACTGTGGGATCAAATGAGGTAAGAAGGAATAATTGTTTAGAACAGCGTCTGCCACCAACTGAACACTCAGCTGCTATTCGCTGCTATTACTGTGTTGGTTGGCACTATTTAAAGCACTCCGCCCAGCGCCTAGGGTATATTAAGCAGTCAGATGTCAGCCATTATTATCATCATAGTTTCATGGAAGACTCTTAGCATTCCATTTCTTATGACAGCCTGGGGGTAAGAGAATTTGAAGAATGTTAATTCCCTGCCAGGAAAAGAGTGGGCTTTAGAGAAGAGCAGGTCCCACCTGACTAGAGGAGTTGTAGAATAGGGTTAAAAGGATTGGCCTTGTTGAGAGTCTTTGCCGTCAGATGTAAGCAGAAATCCACCATCAGAGTGCCCAGAAGCAGTGAGCAGGATTGCACCTTAACCCTGTGTGTGGACCAGGAATGTCATATGTTAAAGGTCAAAACTGTCTGTCGGAGCATCATTACCATGATGCCTCTGCCACCGTCACATGTCTGGGACACAAAAGTCACCCTCTTCTCTCAACAGTAGAATGAAGTTTTCTGGATCCTGATTTAAATCAGCAGAAAAGAGTTGGCATCTACCACGTTCAGAGCACAGCACTGATTCCACTCCCCTGGGGCCCACATAAACATTCTCACTTCATTCTAGGCCAGCCCTTGGTTTCTTGACAGTGGCTGGTCTGTGTGCTTATTTCCTGAAGATGCATCTCTTGTTACTTAGCAACCAATATTTCTCGTGTATATTTATGGGTGTTCTTTTTTCAATCTGAAGCATTCAGGACAGTAACAATGCACATGATTAGCTCCACGGCACTATAATTGGTCTGTGGAGGGAGAAAGGAAGATGCAGCCTCCTTGGCCCTCTTATAACATAGTGATTTGGGGAAAATGGATTTCATTTCAGGTATGCAAAACATGCATGACAAGGGGATGACAGTCCAGCCTGACCTCAAAGCTTCTTTTTCCTATGGGGCCCTGGAAAACAATGACAACATTTCTGAGATCTACGCTCCAGCCACACTGCCCGTCATGCAAGAAGAACACAGCTCAAGAAGCGCCTCTGGGGTTCCCTACCGAGTCCTGGAACACAACAAGAAGGAATGAGTGCACTTGAAGACTTCCTTCCCCTCCATAATTACTGCTCTAGATGTGCTCACAGTCGTTCAACCCTTCATTCTAAAACTGGCCTTTGAAGTCTTATTTTTTTAAACCCAGAACTCTTTGGATGGGGATCTCGAAAAGCCTTTTCTCTGGCAAAGGATACATTACCTGGTCTTAGAAATGTCAAATGATGAGGTTTCAGGGGGAGGAGGAGGAGGGTGGGCAGCATGGAATTCAGCCTCTGCCTGGGTTAGCCTGACCGGATTCGGAAAGCTTTCGTCCTCCTTGAGGATGGTAACTGAGCTTCCTCAGTCTATGACCAAAGGTCGCCACGTTCTGCAGAGCTGAAGCCGGGCAGAGATTCTGCTCTAACTTTCCAGACCTAGCGAAAGGCTGGAGACCTCTGACTAATCTTGGCCTCACCTCACGTGCTGGTCTCATCTCTCCCCCGTCTCCCTCATGATTCCATATTTGCGGTCACACTTTTGTCATCTTCACGTGGCATAGTGGGCCAGCCCAGGGTGGCACATTCTGTCATTTGCCTGTAGGAAATGCACTTCTGCCTCCAGTTGTCTGTGCCCTTCCAGTGGGAATGTGCTTGGTGTGTTTATACTGCACTGGAAACTAATTTATTTTTGGTTCTGTGAACTATTTGATTGCTTCCCCTCTTCCCCCACTCCACAAAGGTACTGGGAAGCTAGGAAAGGGGGAGAATAAGGACAGCAACAGGATAATACTTCAGCCCTCCAAGGAGAAAAATCCCTTTTTTCATCTTACAAAAGGTGATTGCTTCGTTTATAAAAGGATAGAAAACCTGGCCATTTTGTGTGTTTTCCTGCACATCAATGACTTCTGCACATCAATGAAAATTGCGGGGGGTGCTCATTTCAGAGATAGCCTCCCTCACCCCTTCTCCTGCCTCTTTTATAGATTGACAGACCAGGCCTGAGTTATTGGTTCATTTCTCTGAAGTCGGTAGAGACTCTCGGTCCTCATCCCCATGCACTTACGTCTGGAGAAACAAGCATTCTCAGAAATGGGGCTGCATTTCGTTCCGGCTGCGTGCATGATTGTCTTTGCCTAGACTGCCTGTGTATGTTGACAAAGACAGGTGAAAGTTCACAAGCTTTAATTAGCATAAGGGTCCCTTAGGGAGTGTATTTAAAATCCAGATTTCTACTCCCAACCACAGATACTCTAAGTGGGACTGGGGTGGGGCCCAAGTGTCTGCTTTCCTAACTGGAAGCAGAGATGATTTTGATACAAGTGATCCAAGGATCACACACCTTGAAAGGCTAATACTGAGAGAAGTTGTCCGCTAAAACCCCCAGAGGCCAGCACATCCCTGCTGAATGTTGGAATTGCCATTGTTTGTTTCCTCTCTGGGGTTTATTTAGCAGGTCGAATAATCCCCATAGGATCCATGGCATTTCTCCATCCCGTGATTACTACCTAGAACTATACTTACTGCTCCCCTAGGCAGCCTTTAGCTAATAGCCGAGGTAACAGTGTTAATAGACCAATGTTTTTAGATCATTAACCTTTATGGATTGTGCATAGTACTGATTTAGTACCTTGACTTAAGCAACTGACATCTGTTGCCTGTGATAGCCACTTCTGTATTGTGTCTTAACCACTCGGTATTGTGTCTTACATGCCTGAGAAGGCAGCAGACAATGACTTTTTTCCCTTTAGGATAGGTATCAACCCAATTCAACAGTGTTTATGAGACACTTACTAGGTGTTAAGCATTTGGGTGATGAAGGCTACTAAGAGTAAGAATGGCTCCTGCCCTGCAGACCAGCAGGGGAGACAGAGATACTCAGGGACCCGGCAGGGCCGGCCATGATAGGTGCAAAATGCAACACTGGGCTGCGGAAAATGACAGCTACGGAGGCCCTGAGCCTGGACTGGGTACTCAGAATTGGAGATGATTTTGGCCTTACTCATTGATGGGAGGCAAATCTAGCTAAGACTTGAGCAAAGCATAAAAAGTAGGGTGACCAACCGTCAGGCAGAGGGACCAGCATTGGAAAGGCACAGAGATAGGGAGGGGGGTTGACCAAGAAAGGAGAGCTGGAGGAGGTGCTGGGAAGGATAAGCAGCGGACGCTGAGTCATGCAACTACCTGGCCACGGAGTTGAAAGTGTAACTTAGAGGGCACGGGAACCATTGATGGTTCATGAGGAAGGGAATGGCAGGATCAGCAAGGGGCAGAAAGGAGGCCTCATGCAGTGTGGAGGCCATTTAAATGTGACAAATGCAGGGACTTATTTTTGGCTATTATACGTCCCTAACCTTACTCTGCCCTCTTCCATTTTGTGATATGGGCCTTTCAGCCTCAAGCCCGGCAAGAATGGTACAAGTAGATAAAAGTGCAGTGTAATTCCCAGTCAGCTGGTGATCGTGGCTTCAGTGCCACCCAGGCACTGCTGTTGGGGCCGCTGCAGCCGCTTTGCCACCAGGGTGGAAGCAGTGGTGGCGGGCGGTGAAGCTGCACTGTGAGAAGGCTGAGCAGGGAGTTGCTGAGTGCTTTCCTGAGGGAAAGCCCGGGTTTGGTCACCCAGGTGTTTGGGAGGAACAGCCGATGTGGAGCCATGGTCTCCAGAACTCTGCATCCTCGGGCTGACTTGCCCTGGTCTTTGTCCCAACTGTACATGGACTGTGTGCTACTGGCAGATCAGCAGCACTTGCTGTTTGGCCAGGGCAGGAAGACATCAGCTTTCCACTTGTAGCCCTGATGCATTATTTTTGTCTTATGGCTCTGACATCCTCAAGCCCTCTTGAATGCTCTAAGCGACATTAAATATAATGCCTCTACCCCTTCCTAGCAGCCAGTGCCTATAACAAGGTCTCCATCTTGGGTTTAAGCTTTTCATTGTTCTTTGATCTTCCTCTCCCACCCCACACTGTCCCCCTCTTCTAAAGGCTAGGATTCTGGGTTCCTTAATCAGACATTAAAACCAGTTCTTCACAGACTAGTGCCTGTGCGTTTTGATGAGAACTCAACCTCTATCCCCTGACCCCTCTCATGAAGTCACAGATCTGATGGTTCCATCACTCTAAGCTTCAGGTCATGTGTGGTTTTTGCAGCATGGAATTGGATGCTGGGTAAGAAAGGGAGAAATGGCATCTTCATTGCTTTTCTGGTGGAAGCCTGGGAGCTTGATTGTGCTGTGTGCATACAAGACGTCCATCAAGGCGGTGTTGGAGAACCTCTACCCTGCAGTCTTGTGAATTCCAAATCTGGTCCAACACTGGCTGATAGGAAAAATAATTTTACTGTGTTTCTTTGAGAAGCTATGTAAATGAAGTCACCTTAGATTATATATATTCTTTGTGGATGCTTATATTTTGTTAACTTTGTGACTCATGTGACATGTCTTATTTTTCAAAAAAAAAATGTGTGCTACGTGCAGATAACATTATGAGGTAGTATTTAATTAAACAAATCCATGTGATACCTGTTCAGTTGGAGTTTTATCTTTGGCTAATACTTTCTAGAACTGTATAGAAAAGTGCTGTCCAAAAGTCCTTTCTGAATGATAATGGAAATATTCTATGTCTGTGCTGCCTTTAAAGCAGCCACTATCCACATGTAGCTGTTAAGCTCTTTAAATGTCACAAGTGTGGCCTAGAACTAGATTTTTTATTTTATTTAAAATTGAATTATATACCCACACATAATTAGTGGCTGCTGTCATAACAGTACAGACCTAGCGATGTCCAGGCTTGCAATTAAGACTGAATGAAGCACTTTCTTTTTTTCCTGCAGTGGTTAAGAGCAAGACTCGTGGCTAATTGCTTAGGTTTTATTCCTAGCCCTACCACTTATTAGCTGTGTGGCACTGGGCAAGTTGCTTGACCTCTCTGTGCCTCATCTGTAAAACAGGGATAGTAAGAGTACCTAAGGGTTAGCATAAGGATCAGATCAGTCATCCCATCAAGGTGTTATACTGAAGCAAGGATTTCCCTCTTTATTTTCTTACTCATTTTCAAAATATGTAATGAACATTTGTGATTTTTCTATATTAAGTAATTCTAAGCACGTGTCCCTTCTGAGTTTTCAATCTACACAGGCAGGTGTGGTATTGTGCTTAAATATTTATTTAAACGCACATACACACAGAGAGTCACATTTGTACACTTAAGTACTTACTATATGCCATACACTATTTTTAGACCATATGCAAATTGCGATTCTTTGTAACAATTCCGTGAGGTAAGTTTTAACATTATCCCCATTATGCAGATGATGAAACTGCGACTCAGGTCACATAGCTGTGGAATGGCAGAGCCAGGATTTGAGCCCAAGACTGCCTGACACCAAAACCTGAGCTCTTCACCCCTCTGCTGCGCTGCCTTTCCTGGGGTGCTTGAATTTCAGTGGGGTGAGGTCCTCCACGTGTTAGGATCTTACGTTCATCTGAAAGGAAGGGGAAGTACAGTTTCAAGGGAGGATGCAGAGTCGAAGAACAGAAGCTCATCGGTTGGTCCCTAAGGCCCGCGTTCGCAATGGTGCCGCTCTGTTCACCAGACAGGGGATAAAACTGTGACCACAGGGCTGGAGGGGACTTGAGACTCAGGCATGAGACTCCGGCTTGATTTCATGAAATAGTACAATTCAAAAAATAGAGAGTAACAGAGGGTCACTAACTCTTTTCATGTTCATAGTATTGTTCTCATTTAACATTTTTGTTATTTATTAGTATTTACTACTTAATTTTCATATTTTGGTTTCATGAAACCGTAACATTTCTAAACAAATGAGAGAGGTGAAGGGTTACTAACTCTGCGTAGTTAATCTTGTTCTCTTTAATAATTTTTGTTTTTATCAGTTCTACTGCAAAATAAATTCTACTTTCTTTGTCCAAACCAAAAAAAGACAAAATGAAGTTCAGGCCCTGTTTAAAAGGGAGTATGTTTGGTACAGCAGCACCGGTGTTCTTTCCAAGCCTTATTAAATGTAATAATGTACCATGCATTTAGGTTATAAATATAAACAAATGGAAGCCAAAGAGTGAACATCTCATTGTGGTGCAAGATACTCATGTAAGAACACAGTTCTGTGAAGGTTGCCAGGTGCTATAGACTGAATGACTGTCCCCCACCACCCACTAATTATGATGATATTATGAGGTGGCGCCTTTGGGGCATGATTAGGTCCTGAGGGTAGAGAAGCCCTCACACATGGGATTTATACCTGTATTAAGAAAAACTATTTCCCACCTTCCTATGTAGAGAAAACCCCAGTTCTTCTCTACTGTCTGTTATTCTGTGTGTCTCTTACCTTCACTGAGAACACTTCACCTCTGACACTTCTGGACACCAAATATGTGGAGGTTTATTCATATAACAAGCAATTCTCTGTGACACTAGCTCAGTGTCCTACAATTTAACTCAATTCTGACACTATTTACTCAGAGAACTAGCATAGGATCCCATAGATTAAGGACTTGGTCCCACAAACCTGCCCCCTACCAACACACACACTTCAGACACCAGCTGCAAGACCACGTTACCAACTGTGCTTCTGACCAACCGGCTTATAGGTCAGAGGTTCCAAAGACCCCCCACCATGGGTTTGATTAAATTGCTAGAGCAGCTCACAGAACTCAAGGAAATGTTTGTATTTACCAGTTATCAAAGGCATGATAGAGGATACAGACTAATAGCTTGAAAGCTACACAGGGCAAGGTCTGGGAGGGCCCTGAGTCGGCTCCTGTCCCTATGGAGTTGGGATGTGCCACCCTACTTGTATGGATTTATTTGCCCACCTGGAAGCTCTCCAAACTCCATGCTATTAGGATTTTATGGAAGCTTCACATAGGCCTGATCAGTTATTAACTCTATTTCCAGCTTGCCCTCCCTTCTCTGGAGGATGGAATTGGGGTCTGAAAATTGCACGCTTCTAATCATGGCTTGGCCTTTCTGGTGAGCAGCCCCCGTCCAGGAGCCCACCCAGAGCTGCTCATTACAGCAAAAGGTGCTCCTAGTGCTCTTACCTTAGGAGCTTAAAAGGGTCTCAGGAGCTCTATGCCAGGGACCAGGGGCTGAGACCAATATATGTATTTTCTATTATCTCATAGAAAGAGACTCCAGAGAGTTCTTCATCCCTTCCGTCAAGTGAGGATACAGCAAAAAGACTATGAACCAGGGAGCAGTTTCTTGCCAGACATGGAATCTGCTGGCAGCTTGCTCTTGGACTTCCTAGCCTCCAGAACTGTGAGGGGAAAAAATGCTTATTATTTAAGCCACCCAATCTATGGTATTTTTGTTATAGCAACTTGAGTGGCCTTGACACCACGTGGCAAGGAGAACATTGCCTTCTGCCTTCTCCTGATCACAGTGAAATGGGAATTTTTCAACACTGCACCCTAGAAACTTTTATGCACTTTAAATACACTGTTTAAATTACTGAAGCTTTCGCTTTGAGGCTATGCTTTAAAATCCACTGGGGCAAATCTCCACTCATTGCTCTTGTTCAAATTTCTTGTTTTGTCAGATAAGGACATGGCAAGGAAAAAAATACCCCATTATACTATCATTTCAGTAAGACAGGACTTAACATCAAAAAAAGCAAGAAGGGCAAAATCTCACAATAAAGGATAATTCTTTAAACTGAATAGCTTAGCTGTATGAAAAATTTAGGACAATGTCATTATGCACCTCATTTTGCCACAGGCCTGTAAGAGGAGACCACCACAAGGGAACCAAACTTGGTTGGAGATAGCTCAAGTTTGGTGTTACACGTGGGAGAAGAGGGCCCACATAAGGGATTTCACTGGCTAGTTAGCTGCAGGCACAAACTCAGGCCTAGAAGCTGGCCCTGGATACCTAGGGGCTTTTCAGGACCCCCACATGGTGCTCACTTATGTGGACTAAAAGTTAATGACTGACAGGTTTTCAGTGTGAAAACTTTCCCTAATCCAGATCAATCTGTACCTTATCTAGTGAAAGATAGCAAATTCTTAAAAGTTGTAGGTGTCCATTCTGATTGAAATAAATTACAGTACAGACTCTCCTCTGTAGGCATTTCCAATCTGCTGTTGTGTTTTAAAAACTGAAAACGTGAATTAAGAAAAGCTCGAAGCTACATGGGATACTTTTGAAGTAAAAGAGCAGGACAGATGTCAGGGTTCCGAGTTATTTCACCTCAAGCCAAATTACCTAAAGGCAACAGTTTGATCTAAGACCCACTTGGGTCACTGTGTTTATCTAATTAACATTATCAGTGTTAACCCATAGAGCCCAGGCCTCACCATACCATGACTTTGGCTAATGACAGGTTTTGTTTTTATACCCAGATTATTATATCCCAAGCTTCTCGTAGTTGGAAATTAACTCCCCTGAAGGTGACATTCTCTCCCCCACTCCCATCTTCTGCTTTTTAGGGATATGCTTGGGGAATTTTAAAGTGTACTCTGTGCTCTGTAACATCTCTTGGGGTTTCCAGCCTGGTTTTCTCATCTTTCCATGACCTCTGCTCTTGTAGCCCCCGTGAGCCAGCACTCAGCATGGTCAGTTACCCCCTACTGGTGACCTTCAACTGATAAACCCACCTCTCCTAGAGAGAAACAGTTCTTACCATGTTTCCCCCTGCCGTCCCCCGCCTCCAAAGCCTGGGGCAGGCACTCAGCAGCCCCTGGAAGTGGCTTCTTGTGGGCCTACAGGCCCAAATGTAACCTCAGGAGCCCTTCACAAGCAGGACTCATCTGGCTCTGGGACTTCACATCCCAGGGCCAGTGCCACATCCCTTTTCTTCTCCATCAGGAATCTCCAAGCACTTGAGACTCCAGACCTGACTGGTCCCACTGGGCCCAGAAAAACCAAGTCTTTCCTCCCAAACTTGATTTACATCTGCTTCCTCAAAAAAGCCCAACACAGTGGGCCCTCCCAGAATGGAGGCAACTCAAGCCTGTACTGTTCAAATCAAAAAATATTTCAAATAGTATATTTTTTCCAGCTTCACAATGCTTACTAAGGTCTTCACCAAGTACTTCCTTACAGTCTGTGAGAGGATGATGTCTCTATAGCCCTCTAGACAACTAGCAACCTCAAGGTGAGTGCTGGTAGCACCTGAAACCTACCCAAGTGGCCACATATACTGTAGTGCAACCATGCCCTGCTCTCTGGCTTCATCACTTAGATGGGCTTTAAATGTCATCTAGCTCTTCGCTGATGCTGTACTTGATTGAAGGAAGACCACATGGTCTGTCCAGTAGTAACAGAGAAGCACAGAGCAGGCCAGTGGGAGGAAGCACAGCCAGGGGCTGAGAGTGCAGACTTGGAGCTTGCTCTATTTGCAAACTTGAGGAAATGTGTCACCCTCCAAGCCTCAGTTTTCTCATCTGTAAAGATGGGATAATAATATTGCCTCCTTTGTAGATTGTTGTAAGGATTTAATATTAAACAATGCCCATCACATAGTAAAGTCTCAATAATGTTAGGAATTGTTGTTTCTTTAAGCTAGCGAGCAGGATAAGTGGAGCACAAAGCCATGAGGCGCAGAGGTCCAAGAGCCTAGGGCTCAGATTTTAGCTTCTTGCATTTCATTTGGGTCTTGAGGCTATACTTTGGTCACCTTAGAGAGGAAAAGGGATTACTATGCCAAAGACATGTATCTCATCTACTTGCAAATGGATTTTTACAAGTTTACCCTTATCTCCAAGTTTGTGGGTATCTTTGTAAAGATATAGTCTCTGAGATTACAAAGCTTGTCTTAATCGTACTGGAAGATAAAGTCTTCTATTCCTCAAGGTGTGCAAGTACTATGGACTGAATGTGTCCCCCCAGAATTCATACGTTGAAACCCTAATTCCAATATGATGGTATTTGGGGGTGTGGCCTTTGGGAGGTGATGAGGTCAGGAGGGTGGAGCCTTCATGAATGGGATTTTTGCCCTTATGAAAGAGGCCAGCCCAAGAGCTGGCTGCTTTCTCTGCCCCATGTGAGGATACATGAGAAGACAGTCATAAATCAGAAAGAGGGCTCTCACCAGAACCCGATCACGCTGACACCATGATCTCGGACTCCCAGGCTCCAGAACTGAGAAAAAAATGTCTGTCGTTGATAAGCCCCCCAGTTTATGGTATTGTGCTTTAGATGCCCAAACTTAGTAAGACAGCAAGTCGTTAAGCTATTTTCCCTCAGCTCCCAACCCACCCTTAGGATGTTTTGGGGATGCTAGGGCTGGAACTCTACAAACCAATTTTCTGTTTTGGCAGCTGTTGCCTGTTAGGGGCCCACGGAGGAGACCAAGAGGCAGCAGGTGGAAGATGGGAGTTGCTCCTTCCTGTCTAGTTCCTGTCCCGATGCACATCACCTCAGCAACACTCCTTTTTCCTAGTATAGCAGCAGCTGAGTCTGGTTTTGTGGCTCTTTCCAACTCTTACACAGCCAGCTTCACACACCCCATCCCCGAATCTTCAGCACTCTCTCCTCAGGGGTCCAGGGCTCAGGTCCACAGGACCCCTCCTCTTATCTTATATTTTAACGGCTTTATTGAATAATTCATATACCATACAGTTCCCTCTATAAAGTGTACAATTCTGTGATTTTTAGTATATCCACAGATATGTGCAACCATCACCACAGTCAATTTTAGAACATCTTCATCACTTCAAAAAAGAAACCCTGCAACGAAAATAACAAGTGTTGGCAAGGATGTGGAGAAACCGGAGCCCTTGTGCACTGCTGGTGGGAGTGTAAGATGATGCAGCCACTATTGAGAAGTATAGTGATTTATCAAAAAACTAAAAACAGAATTACCATATGATCCAGAAATGCCACTTCTGAGTATATACACACAAGAAATGAAAGCAAGGGCTCAGATATCTGTATACTCACGTTCATGGCAGCATGGTTCACACAAAAGGTGGAAACAACTCAAGTGTCCATTATGTATGAATGGACAAGCAAACTGTGGTGTATACATGCAATGGAATATTATTCAGCCTCAAAAGGAATGAAATTCTGACACATGCTGCCACACAGATGGGCCTTGAGGACATGATAAGTGAAATAAGCCAATCACAAGAGGACATGCTGTGTGATTCCCCTTGAATAAGGCGCTTTGAGTAGTCAGATTCAGACACAGAAAGTAGAATGGTGGCTGCCAGGGCCTGGGGAGAGGAAACGGGGAGTTACTGTATAATGGGTGTACAGTTTCAGTTTGGGAAAATGAAAAAAGTTGTGAAGATGGATGATGGTGATGGCTGCACATTCATGCAAGAGTATTTAATGCCACTGAACTGTACACTTATAAATGGTTAAAATGGTAAATTTTGTTATGCCTATTTTTCCATAGTTTAAAGAATAGAAACCCTGTACTCTTTAGCAGTCACCTTCCTATACTTCCTAGCCCCACCCTCCCATCCCCTGGCAACCAGATTTACTTTCCGTCTCAATGGATTCCCTTTCCTGGGCCTCCATATGAGTGGAATCATGCCATACATGGACTGTGTGACTGGCTTCTTTCACATAGCATGTTTTCACTGTTCATCCGAGCTGTAGCATGTGTCATTACTTCATTCCTTCTTGTGAATGGCTTTTATGAATTCCTTTTATGAAAAGGTTGAATGTCCTTTTATCTTCTGAGTTTTAATAATTACAACCTCTTCCCTTGGCTCCTTTCATCCTCGGAATGGTAGCTGCATCCGTCAGTTGCACTGCTGTGATCCCTTAGAGTGTTTTCTACCTGTTTAGTTCCAAGTTAATAACTTTATATCAAGGTAAGCAATCCTTTATAGTAAATTCTTCCTGTTCAAACCACTACATTGTGATTTCTCTCTCCTGATCAAACCCAGACAAATAGTCAAGAGAATCAAAATAATTTGAATCCCTGGGCTGTTCATGCAGCTGCTCATTTTTAATGTTCCATTTTCTCCTTTGCTTTCTGTGCCCACTCCCCACCCCACCCCTTCCTTCCTAATTATGGTTGTGGAGCTCTTATTTTCCTCGACCCATCTGCAGCTCAAATTAACCAGGAAATAATATCTCCTCCTTAAGAAGTCAAAGATTGCAACATTTAAAAAGCAGTTCCTTCCAGAGTGGAGTGGCAGCGCTGCTCTTGAACTCATCTACCGTTAATTCAGCAGCCAGTGAGTCTGCAGGCAAATGGAACTGATTCCAATTTAGAGCAACACTGCACGATGAAATTACATGCAGCATCCGGGCTTCAGAACACACTGGAAGATGTATTTCCATTCCTGATCCTCAAAATTATGCATGAGTGTTTTTTTTTAAAGACATATTTCTCTTTATAAAAATGTAATTGTTACTGTCTGCATTTTTATTAAGATTTCATAGTTTTCCAGTTTTCAAAGAACAATTCATTCAAGCTTCAAAACCATCTGATGAAGGAGGTGCCACTGTTACTTCAATTTGTCTGCAGAGGAACCAGGCTTACAGCATGGGAGATTTGCTCAAGGTTAAGCAACTAGTCGGTAGCAGAACTGGGATATGAGCCTGCAGTTTTTTTTAAGACTTTTAGGTAACATGCCTGCAACCCTGAGAATTGCTATCTCACATACTGCTGACGTTTGAGAATTGTGGGAAGGGGGCAATGAGAAGGAGACAGTATAAGTTGGTAAAACTTCTGAAAAGTGCTTGGAAATATGTGTACCCTGAGGTTCCCTTCCAGGTAATAAAACTACAATTATCAAAACAGTTTCTATTAACAACGGGGTCAATGAGACAGAAGAAATTACCTAGAAATATATGTATACGTACTGGTGGGATACAACCATTTTGGGAAATTGCCAATCTGTCAAGCTTTATATATACCTACCCTATGACCCACTCCTAGATATATACTCAAGAGAAATGTAAGCAAAGGTACACACAGATGCACAAGCCTGGTACAATAATGCTCTTAACATCTTTATTCATAATATCCCCAAGCTGGAAACATTGCAAATGTCTAACAAAAGAAGAATGTATAAACAAACTACATATATCCAAAATTGTATAGATACAAAATAGTGGGTTAAACAGATTATTAATTAGTACTAGAATCACTGGAAAAAAATAATTTAAGTTAGCATCTTACCTCATAGTTTTTACTAAAATTCAATTGAACTAAAGTGGTAAATGTAAAAAATAAAAATCATCCCCCAAAATGAAGGTCACTGGTAATTAGATGTCAGCAAGGAGGAGAGTGGAGAATCAACAAAGTAGAAAGTCAACACATCTGCATACAAAAATTTTTATACATCTGTATATCAAAAAGAAAAATTGAAAAGGGAAATCACCAGCAGAAAAATTTCCACAAATCTAATAATCACAGTGTTACTGTCCACAATGTACAAGGTGTTCTTACAGTCAATCATACTGTTAATAGCTCAATAGACAATTGGAGGAAAACTTGAGCATTTCTCAAATGAAGCACACATGAAAAAATGTCCATATTCTCCAGTAATCAAGATGGCATGGGTTTGTTTCTGCCTTCCAAACAGGGAAAGGCTTTTCAAATTAAATACAATACTCAGTATTATGGAGGATGTGGTAAATGTTGAAGATGTGCGAGTGTATGGTTTGTACAGCCTTTCTGAAATGCATTTTATCAATTTTCCAGTAAGAGTTTTTAAAATGTGTGTGCTTCTTTGCCTAGCAACCTCTTCTGGGAATCTATGCTAAGGAAAATATCATAAGTGCAACTTTATGTATATAAAAAGGTATTCATTGTATAATTACTTTTATAAAATTTTAAAGAAGTCTTGAGTCCAACAACAAATGATTAGATAACGAAGCACACAGTGCAATATTACATAGCTATTAAAAAACATTTTAAAATAGCATTTAAAACAAGGAAATGCTTGCAATATTAGGTTAAGCAAAATAAATGGGAGATCCAAATCAAATAATTCCAATGATACACCTAATCTTGCAAAAAACATTGGAAAGAAATATACCAAAACATTGTATAGTAGCTATCTCAAGACCAGGAGGTTGTGATTTTAATTTTCTTATTTATTCTTTTGTTTTTAGATCTATTCAGAGCGAGTCTGATTTTTGTAATGAGAAAACTAAAAATATCAAAAATCTACATCTCTCATCAACCAGCCAATGTTGAAGATGTCGCTGGTAAAAGCTTCACTCCCCCAGCAAGCTAGTGGATCATGGTGCAATTCTCTCCTTGGGGGAATAACTGACTTTCCCAGGAGTGGAAGAGAAATGAGGGTGTTACCAGGGAGGCAGGTTAATTTAAGGCTCTCCAGAAAAAGTTACCATCTGTAAGGCAAATCCCATAAGAGATCTAGAGTGTGTGGCAGATCATGAATTTAAGTATCAAGTAACCTATAGATGCACATTAATGAACCTGGTGGGGGCAGGGTGAAGAGGAGGGGAAGGAAGAGACCAATTGGCAGGCAGGCTTTACCTTCAGCCCTCTTCCCCTCTCACTGCATGCTTTCTCATGAGGTGATGATCTCTCTTACAGGCAGAAGCAGCTCTGTTTCTTCCCTCCCTTTCTCTCTTCCTCATTTATTGAGCAGGTACTATATATCAGAACCTGATAGTGTGTGAACAGACTAGTCTGCACCCCCATGGAACTGATATTCCAGATGGGGAATTGGGCAATAAAATAGTAATTGCATAATTATTCTCTTCACTATACATGTGATCTATGCAATAAAAACTAGTACTTACAGGGTATATCAGTTGGGTACAAGAGACACTTAACAATACAGAAGAATATTTCCCTCCCAAGTAAAGGCAGTCTGGATATAGGCAATCCAGGACTGATATGGTAGCTCCAATGTCACAAGGGAGCCAGGCTCCTCATCTTTTTGATTCACCATCACAGCATGAGTGGTTTCCATCTTCAAGATTATCTCCTGGTCCAAAATAACTGCTGGAGCTCCAGCCATCATACTCATATTGCAGGCTAAAAGAAAGAGGAACAATATCAAAGCAAAGGGTTCCTCTCCCAGCTAAGTCAGCTTCCTTTTGATCATATCTCACTGGGCAAATTCAAGTCATACCTAACTGCAAAAGTTTGTTGTGAATAAATAAAATTGTTGCCTTGAATAAAATTTACTTGTAAACTGATTATAAACCAACTAATGTTGACTGAGCATCTGTAATGTGTCTGGTACTTCATAAAACAACCCTGCAAAGCAAGTATCATCAATGCCATTTAACAGATGAGAAAAGTAAGCTTCAGTAGGTTTAGAGAACTTGCTTAAAGATCATATAACCACTTCATGATGGAGCTGGCCTCCTAAAGCCCATGCTTTTTCCACTGTATTTCACTGCCTTTCCACCAGCAACTAAAAAATGAAGTGAGAAGAAAGCTCCTCAGATTTGTCATTGGCTATATTTAAGGAAAGGCCATTCCTTTCCTTGGTGTGTTTTGTTCACTGCTCTATTCCCAAAGCCTAGAACAGTGCCTAGCAAATAGCAGACATCCAATAAATATGTGTTGAATGTATAACTGGGAAGAGTATTTCCATAACCCCTGAATATGCCCTGTACCGCTTTACAGTCAATCCCACCCCTTGGAAGTAGCCGCTATTCTGATGCACATCAATCACCATAGATTCATTTTGTCTCTTCTTGAACTTCATATACACAGAATCATACATCTACAACTCTTTGGTGTCTGACTTCTTTTGCTCAACAACTTTTTTTGAGATTTATTTATGTTGTTATGTATATCAGTGGTTCATTCTTTGTTATGACTGTGTAGTATCCCATTGTTTATATATACCATAGTTTGTTTAACCATTCTTCTTTTGATAGACATTTGGAATGTTTCCGATTAGGAATATTATGAATGAAGATGTTAAGAGCATTCTTGTAAAAGCTGTGTGTGTGTGTGTGTGTGTGTGTGTGTGTACCTTCGCTTATATTTCTCATGAGTGTATATCTAGGAGTGGGTCATAGGGTAGGTATACATTTAGCTTGATAAGCTGGTAAACATTTTCCCAAAATGGTTGTATCCTTTTTTCTACCAGCAATGTATGAATGTCAGAAAGAGATTCTTTCACCATGTCTATTACTTCCATATCACAAATCTAATAAGGGCTTTTTAAAGTACTGACTTTTAAATCTACTCAAATAAGAATAACAAAATCTGAAATGAAATTGCCTGTCAGGAAATACACCCGAAAGGCAGGAGATGAGCTACTTAGGATCTGTAGCATCACCTGACAGGTTCTACTTGAATTTTCCAGGCCAAAAAATGCTTATTAACCTTGGCACAGCTCTCAATTGATGGAGCCACAAAAAATCAATTTCTCTTTCTTCTTCTTCTCTCTGCCTATAACTCAAACCTCACGATGATGAGAGGGAGGGAGGGCTTGAAATGTGTAACTGTGTGAAGTTCATTCATAACAAGCATTTATTACACACTGTGTGCCCAGCACCTTGCTGGACACAATGGTAAAGAAGAAAGATGTGAAAGATTCCACTCTTGTTCTGGAGCTGCTCACAACCTAGTTGATGGATACGAGATGGCAGCTCTTCCTCGGCCCGCCATGTAAACACTGATGTTCTGGATTCTGCCCTTTGCCCCTTTTGTGTTCTATTCCACATACTCTCTCTGGGTCATCTCATTTGATGCCATGATTTCAACTACCCACCACACTTCCATCCAAAATCACTACACTGGTCTGAGCTCACACCCAGGCTCCAGACCCCCGGCTTTCAACTGCTTCCATCCTCAGCTCCCCTCTAATGGTCATAACTTACACGTAATTCATCAGTACATTTTGTTGACTTCTCCTTTAATATACAGCCAGGATCATACTAGTTTTCCCTGGCTTCCTCCTCTATGATCCTCGTCTGCTATAGTCTCTGGTCTGTATGATTGCAATAGCTCTACCAAACCAATATTGCTATCTTATTGCTCTTGCCTGCTCTTCAGTCATTTCCCTTTCTTTTGGTGATACTGTAGAAACTTGAATTACCTTTGGTGAACATAACCATCAGGGTTCCAGAAAAAATTTTATCTGAGGTGAGTTTAATGAAGGTTATTCACACATGTGTGGGTAGGGGTGAGGGACACAAGAAGGAATGGTGTTATGATGCCCTGAGGCTGCCAACAGAGGGGAGACATTATCAGCTCCAGGCCAAGAGAAGGGAGACAGGAAAATAACTCGAAGAGAGATCCGTATGAAGAGGGACACTTGACAGAAGCCTCAGGAGATGTGTGTAGCCAACCTGCAGTGACCTAGAAGGAGCTGTGGAATAATGCCTTTCCTTCATTCTCCTCCGACCCTCTGATCTTCCAATGTCTTCCATTGGATAAATTCTGTAAGCCAGAAGATAAGGGACCCATTGAAGATAAGGGACCCATTGAAAGAGTCCATGCAGGTTGGCCTCCGGAGGCACAAATCAGGAAGGAAAGTGTGGAGACTAGCTCTGAAAGGACCAACAGAAAATATGTCACACAGGAAGCCACCTCTCCCTAGTTCTTAGTCCGTGAGATTTGAGAGCTGCTACCTCGAGCTCCAGAGGAAGGCACGTGACCCAAGCCTGGGATGTCAGAATATTCCAAGCCCCTTCTCAAGAGAGCAGTTTAGTGATGTGCAAGTAACCCAAGTGTGACCAGCAAGATGTAGCCCCAGGACTTTTGTTGACAGCATAGAGGAAAGGAAACACTTTCTGTTGGGAAGGATGTGATTTGAAATAGTAAGCAGCCATCTGACACCTGATGGGGAGAAGCAGCCTGAGAATGAAAAGTCAACACAAAGGAAAACAGAATAAGGAAATGAAGAACAAGGACTAAATCCTGATGTCTTAGTTTTAAGCCCATGGATCCAGCCATGCCTGAAACCCGTTACTTTTCTGTTACATGAATCAATGAATTGCATTTATTGCTTAATCCAGTTTGGTGTATGCAAAAACAGAACAAAAACTTTTGAATACTATTTAATACTTACCCTGAAGACCAACACAAAGGTGTACCTGTATGTCTCTAAATATGCTGTTATTGAAGAATGCCTTTTCCCATATTGCCCACCTAGAAAACTATTAAAATATCCTCTGAACTTGCAACTCCTTCCCTCAGTTTTTCAGGTAGACTTGCTCTCTTCCTCCTCTGCTTTGTCAGCACTTTGCAAATGCCTCTTTTAGAGAGTGTATAAAATCTTATCACAATTAATTATTTTCTTATCTGTGGGCTCCTGACAGGATAGATTTATGTGGACCTTACAAGAGCCTGGTGCCTAGCACAGGGCCTAATAGTTCAGAGAAACTCTGAGCTAAACAAGGCTAGCCCAATCTTTTTACTTTAGGACCTCTCCAAGCCATTTCCGTGTTAACATGTATCATGGATCCTCACAGAGGGGTTCAGAATGCAGCAGTTTCCAATCTCATGTGACCTAAAAACTCAATTTGTGCCCAAGTTGCTGTGCTAGAGGAATTCAGAGAAGAAAAAAATTACTGAAGTTTTTAGTTCTTGATGAGAGAGGAAGCAAGAGGGGGTGATGATCCATTGGGCATCTCTTTCTGATGGTAAGGGTCATTCTTTAAACAGTGATTGGGACCATAATCCACCAGTTGTCTTCGTTTAAATTTAACAGATATTAGATGTATTCTGCACTCTCCAGTCCTTCTCCCACCCTCATACCCTAGGTGCTGAGTAACTGACAGCACTGCCTCCTTGATTCTGACCTTCAGTTTGCTTGCCTCTGAGGGCCTATGGGTGCGTGATCAGAGCTGACTTTCTTCCAACTCGCACACTCTTAAAACAAATTCCTTTCCTGTTGTGTGCCTGTTTCCCTCCCCAGGAGCTGAGGGAAAAGACACAGGTTCCCTCCAGAGCTTGGCTCAAATGCCTTGTAAAAAAAAAAAAATTTTTTTTTTTTTAAATAATAATGCTGTCTCCCAAAGAAAGCCCCAGCCCTACCACTCTTAACTTTGGACAGCTCATTCGACAGCTTAGGCTCTTGCTCCTTCTATTTGTAGATAAGCCTAACTATGCCCCACTGTTTCCTGGGGCTTCTCAATCAAGCAAGACTGCACGGAAGTATTCTGTAAACGGACAATAAAGCACTAAAAATGTAAGTTGCATTAATATTGTACATAAGGTGAAGAGAAGAGAGAGGGCGAGAGAGGAGCTGGAGTTAGTATCTCAGCATGGTTAAGAGCCCAGGATATGGAGGCGCACACCCCACTGCTTTTAGCTCCGCTCCCTACTAGCTGCCTCTCCTAGGGCAATTAAGCACAGTAAAGCCCACATCTATGCAAAGATCAAAATAATATCCGGTTCGTTGGTTACCCTGAGGTTAAACGAGGTAAAGCTCGCAAAGCACGCTGCGCACAGTACAGAGTAACTGGCCCTCTGTAAGTGTTGAAGCTATTCCTACTAGTTTTGTGACCGACTTATGGCGCCGGAGGGAAAAGGAGATAAACTACTACTGGCCACGGTGAGAAGCGAGAAGGTCGCCAAGGGCGTTGGGGTACCTTAAACCCCGCTCCCGCGTGACAGCCCCAGCGCCCCACCCGCGGGGAACGACAAATCCGCCCCGGTGCCCCTGAGTGCGCGCGCGCGAAGCCCGACGCACGCGCGAGGGCGGGGCCGCTTCCTGCCCGCCCGGGAGCCGCTCGCCCCCGCGGGGCCGCCGACCTGGGCGCCTGCGCGGCGCGCGCAGTGGGGAGCGGGGGGCGGGGCGGGACAGCTCGGGGGCGCGCGCCTCGGGCGTGCACGCGAAGCCGGCTGCCAACTTGGCCCAGACGCCGCTCCCGCGGACGTTGAGGGCGTGGCGCCCCGGCTACAGGCAGTCCGAGCCGCGCCGACGCTGCCCGGCTGTCGCCCTCGGCTTCTCCGCCTGCCGGCTCCCCGGTCCGACCTTCCGACCTCTCACCCGCTCGCCTTCCTGCAGCGGCCGAGCGCACAGGTGAGTCCCCTTCTCGGGTGCGGCCGGCGACCGGCTTCTCCCACCAGGGTTGGCAACCCTCACTGGGGAGGGTTGGGGGGCGCGAGGTGCAAAAACCTAAAAAAAAAAAGAAACGGTCCGCAGGTGCCCGGGACGGTGGGCGCCCCAGGCCCCGAGACGTTGGAGGTGCTGCCGCGTTCTGCCTCGGGCGTGCAGCCCCTCTCGCGCCCGGCAGCTTCTCTCCAACTCTGTCTGGGGTGGTGTCTTGGAAAACAAAATCAAGGAAATTGTGCTCTCCTCTGCACCCTCAGTTTTCTCCCAAAAACTCTTTTGACTTTTTGAAAAGCTGACAGGCCCAACCTGCTCCTGAAGGCAAAAAAGGTGCAGTGGGTAAAACAGGCACCGCCGCAAGTTGGAAGCCCCTCTTTCTTTCGCCTCCCCTCCCCCATGATGCACAGATAACCGTCGCATTACTTATTCGCCAACTTCTTGAAACTTGTCTGTCTGCTTCCATCTGCTGCCTGGACCGGTAGAGCAATAATGACCTGTTTGCAGGTTGCGTCGTTCCAGCCTCCGCGCTAAATCTGATCATCTCCTTCGGGGATTAGGAGTCTGGTTTAAGGAGCAGTTCAGATAATGGGTTTCAGATACAAACTAGGGTTATTTAAAGCGATGTTTTAGTGTAATGCTCAAAGCCAAACTATTTGCTCCCGTGATTGAAAATTAGCTAGCACACTACATTGATTTGAACATTCCATAGACACTGCGTTTCAGTAGAAGTCGCTGATGTACTATTTGGTAAAAGAAGCAACTGGCTTATTTGTAGCTGTGACTACATATGATTTAAAACTATTTTAAGACAATTTCATTAGCTGTGCTTCAGTCCCTTAAATTAAAAACAAAACAAAACAAAACAAAAACACACTTTGAGACCCAAGATACAGATGTTTGTGCATCACACAACTTCTTACTTTTTGTTGGGGAGTTTATATGGGTATTCTAGAAACGGACTTGCGGTGCAGGAACACAGTAAAAGGCCTGAAAATTAAGGGTCCCTTCTTTGGCCATAAACTTTACATTTTCAGCCTTTTTCTTCTAAGATTGGAAAGTGCTTTTAGGGAAAACTAGATTTTTCCCACTATTGAATTGTAGCATCTGTAAAGCTTTTAAACATGAGGATGTTAAGGATTACAAATGAGAACAAATTTTGTACAGTGCTAGAGGATTTGTTTTTCGAAAGACTTAAGAAAAACGTGATGAAAAAAATAGTGTAATTTGGAAATCCGTTAGGCTGAAGCCTGTGAAATAATGGAAACTCTGAAGTTCAATGCCATTTGTTACTTAGACCCCAGAAACCCACAGAAAGTGGAAGTCAGGCTGTGGAACTCCACTTTTCCCCTAGAATATAGAGGTTACATTGAGGGACAATGAATATACAATGAAACAAATGGCATCAGTCTTTCATATATCTCTGCTTCAATTATTCTTTAAAAACCTATTATTTTTGTATGTTCTGGACAGTGGATTTTGTTTGTTTCAGTTCTCTCTCATGCAAGAAAGTAACACAGTTGCTGGTGGAACACTGAACCTCAATAATTATAGCAGGACCATGTCTAGATGATCTGTGAAAAGAGGGCATAGGTCATTGAAACATAACAAAATACAAAAATCTAATTTTCATCTATTTTTCTTTACTGCTGCACCAAATTTTTTTTTACCACAGCTACTAAAAAGTAGTAACATTTTACCTGTAAGTGGTAAATGAGGAGGGAGTAGAAGGTAGAGACTTCCACAATAGCCATTCAGAACACCCACATTGACAGTCCTGAGGGTTTTTAAAAAAGGAAATTGAGTCTAAATTTATCATTTAGAAGTTTTTAAAAGGAATGTAGTAGTTCAGCATCTGTATTTTCCTTATTTTATATATGAAAGAACAAATGTACAGCAAAAGCCAGGTGACATTTCCAAGGTTATCCAGCAGGGCATTTGTAGAGTGGAAATGGGGGACTTGTTTGCTTTCATTTTTCAGTATTGTTCAGTAGCATTTTGAACACATCAAAAAATAATGAAGTGCATCTACCTGAGGCATTTTAAATGTTCACCAAGTTAAGAAGCGTACTATTTAAAAAATTTTATTTTAAAAAAATCCTGGAGGAGGAGGAATGTGCCTTTTCCTCTTCAGAACTTAAAACGCCAAGTCCAATCAATGTGCTTGACATTTGCCTCTATAGATTACTTTTGTGAGGAGGCTTGTAGCAGAGCATATAGTCTTGCTACTTGGAGTTTTACACTCATTTCATGTTTCCACAAAGAAACAATTTGCCAGAACCCAGCCACAGCTATAGTTGCGCTTATAGGATGCTAAACAGTGATTAGTGCGGCCCTCTGCTTACAGACACTGGAGGATATTGATTCAGCACTTTCTGTTGAGCCAATCAATATCTCCTTGGGTTAGTAAACTGACAGACAGCTTAGTCTTGTAATAGTTGGAATGCCACAGAGCTGGCAACAGCTCCGGTAATAACAGAAACCATGTACTGTTGTAGGGTTTTTTTTTTTCTTTTCCTTAATAAAACCAAGCTACTTTTCAAGTACCAGCTGAGTTACCTTTTAACATGATTTCTTTACAGATATTTTAGGATTGTCATTTCCCCTGGCTGACTTTGATCATCTGTATCCTTCGGTTCACATCTAATTGCATTGATGATGTCGAGAAAATTATGAAATCGTTGACAATATTGACTTAAACTATATCCCAATAAAACCCTCATGGCTTGCCTTTAGCAAGACAACCATCATCTGAAAGATAATGTCTGTAATACTGTGTGCACTGAATTACAACATAAAATTCTGTGAGGCTTATAGAAAGGGTACCACGGCCTTTTTGCAGCTAGCTCTCTGTTTTTAAATCTGTAAATGTTTTCATACTGGAGCCGCATCATTACTGCTGGTGATGGTCTGGAGCTGGTTTTATTTATAGGTCTGTAACTGAACCATTTTCTTGAAATGATAATGTTGGTTTTATTTTTGTGGCCTTTTTTTTTCTATTAAGGTATCATTGATAAACACTCCTATGAAGGTTTTTCACATGAAAAACATTGTGGTTACTACAGTCACCCATGTTATCAAGCCCCCCCATACCCCATTGAAGTCACTGTCCATCAGCATAGTAAGATGCAACAGTCACTACTTGTCTTCTCTGTTCTACACTGCCTTCCCTGTGACCCTGCACACACACTATGTGTGCCAGTCATAATGCCCTTCAATCCCCTTCTCCCTCCCCCCTCACCTACCCTCCCCTACCCCTTCCCTTTGGTAGGCTAGTTCCTTCTTGGAGTCTGAGTCTGCTCCTGTTTTGTTCCTTCAGTTTTGCTTCATTGTTATACCCCACAAATGAGGGAAATCATCTGTTACTTGTCTTTCTCCACCTGGCTTATTTCACTGAGCATAATACTCTCTAGCTCCATCCATGTTGTTGCAAATGGTAGGATATGTTTTCTTCTTATGGCTGAATAATATTCCATTGTTTATATGTACCACATCTTCTTTATCCTGTAGTCTTTTTGTTACTTGGTATTAGATCACTTGGGTGTGGATTTTTCTCACTTTATTGTTTTATTATCAGTTCCATTGGTGGTTCTGATGTTATTGGGATCCTTTCAACCCAAAAACGCATTGACATAGATTATGCCTATGTGAAAATAATACTGAGCCCTGACTGTATCTGAGCACTTCACATGTATTCTCTGAATTAATCCCTCTAATTATATATTTTATTTGATAAGGATTATTATCCCCATTTTATGGGGAGGCAAAGTAATTTACCTAAAATTAGAGTACTGGCAGAGCCAGAGGCTGAGTCTAGTAAGATCTGATTATGGAGCCTGGATCTTCCTGGGATATACTTAAAGCCTTTTCAGACTTATTTGCAGTTACTGTGATGTTTCATCAATCCATCCATTTAATGTATATCAAATATGTAGTAATGTATAAGTGAAGAAAATGTTAACAATGCTCTAAGATACTATAATACTGTAAGTGTAGCAATACTGTAATACTAAAATATATAATATTGGGACAAAAGGCAAATAATTTAACAATAATCTAAAAAATGAAGATAAAATAGCTATAAAGGACATTACTGAATACAGGACAAAGTTTGAATATGAACTCTGCCATGGATAATAGTATTAACTCAATGTTAAGTTTCCTGGTTTTGATAATGGTACCGTGGATTATGTAAGAAAATGATCTTGTTCTTGCACACTGAAGTATTTGGGAATAAGGGGGCACATTCACCTTACTCTCAGCTGTTCAGGGAAAAAATTGTATGTATAACAATAGAATGATTTTTTAAGTGGGCAAAAATGTAAGTGATTGAGTAACTGGGTAAAGAGTATGCAGGAATTCTTTGTACTGTTCTTACAACTTTTCTGTTTGAAATTATATCAAAAGAAAAAGTTACCCAAAAATGAAGGTAGAAAACAGGAAATGAAGGTGTAATATTCTAAGAATTTTTTTTTTAAGTCAAGTGAAGGATTATTTCCTGTGCTCTGATTTTTTTTTCCTCTCTTTTTTCTTTTTAGGGGTTGGAGGAAGGAACATGAAACAAACAAATCTTATAAAAAATAGCTTGACTTTATCAAATTTTAAAATCTAGCCATTCAGAGCTCCCCAACTCTCAACCTCCAAAAGTCCAGGCAAGGTATTTTAATGGGTTAAGGGTGGAGGAAGATTAAAAACATTAGTACCTCTTTGAGAGAAGATACAAAGACAATCCACTTTTATCAAATACTGAAAGTTTAACTGGGTTGGTTATATCATTTCCCTGCCTAGACACTTTCAGTGGCATGCTGATATTGACTATCTTTTTATTATTAAGTTATCATTGATACACACTCTTATGAAGGTTTCACATGAAAAACATTGTGGTTAACTAAATTCACCATATTATCAAGTCCCCACCATACCCCATTGAAGTCACTGTCCATCAGTGTAGTAAGATGCCACAGAGTCCCTACTTGTCTTCTCTGTGCTGCACTGTTATACTGACTGTCTTTTATGTCCGAACTCCGTAACCCTTCTTTCAAGGCAACCTGGCCCACAGCTACCTTTCTAGCTTTGTCTTGTGACACTCCTACCAAATATAGTACCCTCTCTCCACTCCAGATCACATGATCTTTGTGCATGCTGATCTTTTTATCTTCTTCCTTTGTCCATGAACTGATGGCTTTGCTTGGAATGCACCACATTCTCTTCCTGCCGAAATTCTGTTCATCTTATGAGTCTCACCATAACCTCCTTTGGGAAACTGTCTCTGATCTCAGGCAGAATTAAATTTTCCTTTGTACTGCCACATCAGTGGGATAAATAATGCTATCGACTTTCAGTCAACCATCCTTACTAAGCATTTCTCATGAGTTAAAACTATGCCAGAGACTGGGGTTTCAAAGGCATTCATGGTCTGGTAGCTAGGAGTGATTTGTAAACACAATCATCAGGTAAGTATGTAACAGAGAAATGAACAAAGTGCTGTGAGAGTTATGACTTCTGCCTGACAAGTTGATCTTAAAGATTACAGTGAAAGCCACAGAGATACCATTTCCCTTGATAGATTCCGGACCTGAGTACCACCTTTTGAATAAGCCCACCCACCATCACAGAGAGACCTAGGTGTCATCTTACCTAGGCTCCAAGCATCCTCCAGAGGACATGTCAGCAAGCCACAAGCCCACCTTTCCCCTGGCCCCTCCCCTCAAAGAGCCCACCAAAAACCCTGGCCATAAAAAGCCTCTTGACCGGTTAGAGATTCTCCTTCCTTTGTTCTGCTGGCCAGGACAGAGGGGTCCCTCTCAGGTTCAGCAGTAAACCTGCTTGGACGGTTGAGTTTGCGTTCCCCTCTTTCCCTTTCATCCCCTGCCCAGGTCCCTTTCCAAATTGGAGATTTCCAGCCCAATAATCTAATTAAAGGAGTATATGTAACTTTTAAACAGTTGTAGTACCTGTAGGCTATCCAGGTAGATATATTCAGTAAAAAAGCTGAAAATACAAGGCTGGAACTCGGGAGAGAGAGTTGAGTCTAGGTATGTAAATCATAAAGATGAGTGATTTTCAGTGTGCAGGGAGGACATAGGGGCAGATCAGAATCTCTTGGGACCATGTACTTTTTCCCACCCATCCATCTGATTCATTGATGAAAATTCTGTTCTTGCTTCCCCCTCAACTTGGGTGACATCCTTCCCGACTTACAAATCCTCATATGAAAGAAGAGGCAGTATTGGTACATGCATGTCGTATGTGTGTGAACCGTAGGGAAGCAGGAAACAAAGTTGGAAAGTGCTGGTAGTTAAGTAGTTAAATGCTTGGGTGTGGCTAAAACCACCCAGGAAGAATCAGATGAGGAAGAAGATGGAGATGAACCCTCAAAAAAGATGAAATTGCAAAGGCTAAGAGGAGCCGGAGACAAAGACAGTTGGTGAGGAAGGGCGGAGACCCAGAAGGCAGGGTCTCCTGTGGCAGAGATAGGCTGAGGCCTGAAATCAGGTTCTAATTTGAGGAAATCTGTGCTGGCCGCCACGAGGGCAGTTTCAGCCAAAAGACAGTGGCAGCTGCCCTGAATTCAGGAGTGACGGCAGTTGAGGTGTGTGCCCCAAGTACAGGTTACCCTTTCCAAGAGGCTGGTAGGGAAGGTGGAGGGAGAGACAGACACAGAGATTAAGGTTTTCTTTTGTTAAGATTGGGGCAGATGTAAGTGGGGAATCTTGAACAAGTCTGGTCGCTGAGGGAAAGGTGCCAAGGGACAAGGGAAATTGAAAGTGTAGGAGCCAGTGAATGGAGCAAGATCCGTTAGGAGTGACCAGAATTGTTGCCAATAAATTCTTGCTTTGATGAGCCCTCCTGGAGAATAGGAATCATGTCTTACTCATCTTACATCCATAATAATGCCTGGCAACACAATAGGCATTTAGAAAATATTTATAAAAACGAGTAAAGATTTTACTTTTTAGAATTAGTCTTTCCTAATTGAGGTAGTAGAATAATGGGAAAAATACTATTTTATCCTATAATTACCATTCTGTAATATATTCCAAATAAGCAATATATTTGCAATCTTGTGTTCTTTAAAATAAAAGGGAAAATCACAAATTAGGCAATATTGAGGTAGTAATAATGCTGATGACTTAATTTTTTTGTGCCTGACAGGCATTTCTTAAAGTCCATTTTCAATATCTTGAAATGTGTTACGTTCGTGGCATTCTGCTTGCTGGGTCGGGGTGCAGGTCTGCAAGGAGACAGACATATACAGAAATAGTCTGAGTAAGACTTTGTTCCATTACCTAACAGAGTTACACTCAGCAACTTGCCTTAGGGTTAAAGTTACTGATTTTTAAACATTCAGAGAAAGGACATCTTGTAGATTGTCATCTTTCTCTGATTTTGCCCACTGTAAGTATTTCTAATATTAACAAAGACTGATTCTTATGTTAGAACTCTTTGTTCTGTGTAGCTCAGTTTATTGAGAGTACATTTCAGAAAAAACACACTGGTTAAGAAAGGTAAAGTTGGCTCATCACAGACCATATTTCAGGGTGCAGATGGTGAGTGAATCCGTGTGGGTTTTATTCTGCTGTGCCAGCTTCAATGTTGTAGACCTAAAACCCAAAACAAATATGTGAAGGCAGTCCTGGCTTACAAATTTCCTTCCTACTGCTTGTAAACTAGTGTACATATTGATATTACCTCATTTTTATACTTTTTTCCTCCCAATTTCAGTAGAAAACTTTTTGCATTTTCTGGTAATATGTCATTGCCAGTGAAATATGTTATGTAAAATGTGCTAAGCAAATCAAATTAGTATATGTAGAATTGGTTTATGAAGACTGTAATAGGTTGATTTAAACCCTGATTTATTTTTCCGAAATAAAATGGCTTCATTTGATGAATTGCTGTCTTGAGAATTGATTGGAACATTATTTGGCCTTCAAAGTCTTATCTCTGTGTTGTTTTCTTTTTTCAGCAGTAGATGCCTGGTAGACCTCTTTGAACTTTGGACACAGAAAAGACCTGCTTATAGGGGATAATGCTAAAGGACACTATGAAATCTTGGAATGATAGCCAGTCAGATCTCTGTAGCAGTGACCAAGAGGAGGAAGAGATGATTTTTGGTGAAAATGAAGATGATTTGGAAGAGATGATGGATTTAAGTGATCTGCCTACCTCACTTTTTGCTTGCAGTGTCCATGAAGCAGTGTTCGAGGTGCAAGAGCAGAAGGTAGGTGTACGTCCTGCTGTTACCTGCGTGAATGTGTGTGGATTCAAGGAAAGAGAGCAGATTGCTGCCCGTTCGCTAAGTTTGTTACTGGTCCATGACAAGAGCGGAAAGCGTGCATCAACCTTTAGACATCACTGAAGCATTTTTGTGGTATTTTTTAACAGTATTGGTCTATCGCAAATAGGAAATATTTAAAAACCGGTCCTTCCCCATAGATATTTTGAAAAGTACTACTAGTTTGTAATGAACTCTGTATCAAGTCTTACTAAAAGTCCATTTGTTCTTTCATTCATTCATTCATTCATTCATTTTCAAAGCCTGTAGCTAAAGAAAAGGTAGTGATTTTTAGCCTGGCTTCCTATTACTTGGGAGCAAATTCACAAAAGAAGGAATTATTTGGAGCATTTTCCTGGAGCTAATTACATAATTAGAACCATTTATGATTTCAGTGTAGCAGAATTATTAATATTTCTTATAGTACTTTCTATAGTTTGGGGAAAAAAACTATTTAGTTTATTTTTTAAAAGCTGCTTTCCTTTTGTTCATTTATTATTTACCTGGAAAGAGATTTTTGTGAGTTTTTTTCCATCATGACCTCACAGAAGCCTATAGGTCTTAGGCCTACAAAAATAAAATATTTCTGCCAATGGTATAAATTTTGCATGTTCTGAGACTTGAAAACATTATCACCAGCCCTTTAATTTTCTGTGTACTTTAAGTATTTCCTTTCAGTAACTTTCTTGCAACAGAATTTGATTGAGTTTGATTCAGTACATACTTGAGTGCCTCTAATGTGTAAGCTACCACGCCAGTTGCTTCAGGGGATAAAGCAGGAATCTAAAAAGCTTCTGCCTCAGTTTACAGTCTTGCAGTGGACATAATAAGCAATTTGATATGAGATGGAATGCTAGTGCCATTAGAGGCACCTTAAAGTACATTGAGGTATCAAAGGAGAGAGGATCGCAGCCAACTGCATTAAAAGATCTTATGGGGAGATGGCTCTGGGGAAGAGCTGGGCGAGTTGGGCAGGAGCTTGGCAGGGGGCGGGAAAGGCGGTTATGGACAGAAGGAAGAGAATGAGCAGAAGAGCTGCATCAGGAGAGTGTGCATCACTTGAGGTTATAGCAGGCAGTTTTGTATTGCTGGTGCACAGGTGAGATAAAGTCAAAGTCAAGAGAAATCAAACTAGAAAGGTGAGTTTGGGGCACCTTGCAAAGCTCAAGGCCCTTGCCCTTCTGTGTAAATAGTCTTCTGAACAAAGAAGTGACCCTGAGATTTGCACATAGGAAGATAACTGACAACATGGGAAGGGCTGAGCAGGGGAAGGAGAGCCAGAAGCAGGGAACCAGTTAGGATGCCTTTGCAGAAACCCTGCCTTGAGATGCTGAAGACCTGGAAGTGGAGTAAGAGAAAGTGATGACAGCCACCAATTTTGTATCTTTTGGGTTTGTTTTCCTTTACAAATGCTATTTTCCACATTCAGTCATCATGTAGAAATTTTGAAATCATACTTCCTAGTTCTCATACTTTTTAAGAGCTCTGTGGTTTTTCATATAATACATACTTGCATTAACCTTGTTGTTTGTTATTGTGGGAAACCAAATATATTACTAGTTTATCTTAAAATTATATTCATAAGGACTCTTCCAAGAAACCTCACAATCTTATCTGTCCCAACGTTTTTTTTTAATGTAGCAGGATTGTTTTTTAAGTTGCTGAAGTGGCAAATTCTTGTTGGTTTTCATTTGGAGTTGTAGCTAACCTAACTTTACACTGGAAATCATATCAGCAGAAATTCTAGTAGCAGTTCTGTGGACTTCATGTTATATACAATTCTTAGTCATAGTAAATTTTATATATAAGCCTTAATGGTAATATCTGAAACTGCAAAATATAAAATGCTTATGTAGTAAAATTATATGTGGCTCATCAATTAAATATAAAATGAGAGAATCAAATGTTTCCTTTATATTTTCCTTCTCACTACCAGTGTCTTAATTTGCATTAATTTCTCCTGGAATAACCTGTTTATGCAGGTCATCCGTGTATGTGGGAAAAACAAAAACCATTTATGATAAGCAGAACAACTTTGATTGCAGTTAAATGCTTTATTTTCAAGAATTTCAAGAATTTTTGTTTTTTTCCTAACTCGAAAGGTTTTTGTCTGCATAACTTTATAGTTGTTGGAATGAGCTTTTACCGTCTTCTGAATTATATATGAAATTACACCTTGTCATGTAAAGGTGAATCTTCATTCTAGATTGCTAGATTTTGGCTCTTCAGTATCATCAGTGTTTCTTGAAATTAGTGTGTGTGAGGCAGAGGAGAAAAAGTAAAGAATATAATAAGCCATAAGGAAAATAAACTGAGGAAAAAGGCTTATCTTTTCATTTCTGTTTCTATAGAAGCATGGTTGTTAGGCTTTATGCATGTACTTTGAGCAGTAGCTCTATCAGGAGCCCTGCAGATGTGGTACCCAGTTTTTCAATTACAGATTTGGAGTTGTCCAAGTGTGATTTTATTTCCTTTCTTGTTTTTAACCTCATTTTTTCATTTCTTAAAATACAGAAAAATTAAAAGCAGGCTTCTGATTTGTTTTTGTTTTTTTCTTATTATGTTTTGACCCCCTTTGTCCATTTTTTCCATCCCCCACCCTTGCTTATGGCAACCATCAGTCTGTTCTCTGTATCTGTGCATTTGGTTTTGTTTGTTTATTTGTTTTAAGATTCCACATTATAATTGTGAGCATATGTCTGACTTAGTTCACTGAGCATAATGCTGTCAAGGTCCACCCATGTTATTGCAAATTGCAAGATTTTGTACTTTTTTAATGGCTGAGTAATATTCCATTGTGTGTATATATGCCACAATTTCTTTATTCATTTATCCACCAGTGGACACATAGGTTATTTCCATATTTTGGCTATTGTAAATAATGCTGTAATGACATGAGTGCATATATCTTTTCAAGTTAGTGTTTTCATTTTCTTCAAATAAATATCCAGAAGTGGAATTCCTGAAATGATAGCTCTATTTTTAATCTTTTGAGGAACCTCCATACCATTTGCATGATGGCTGCACCAATTTACATTCTCACCAATAGTGCATGAGGGTTCCCTTTTCTCCACATCTTCACCAACACTTGTTATTTCTTGTCTTTTTGATAATAGCCATTCTAACAGGTGTGAATTGATATCTTCGTTTTGGTTTTGATTTGCATTTCCCTGGTCATTGATGTTGAGCATCTTTTCATGTATCTGCTGGCCATGTCTTTTGAAAATGTCATTCAGATTTTCTGCCCATTTTCTAATTGAGTAGTTTGTTATTTTTGCTATTGAGTTTTGCTCTAGAATTTTATGAGTTCTTTATATATTTGGGATATTGGTCACTGATCAGGTATATAATTTGCAAGTATTTTCTTCCATTCAGTATGTTACCTTTTTATTTGTTAATGTTTTCCTTTGCTGTACAGAAGCTTTTTTAGTTTGATGTTCCCACTTGTTTATTTTTGCTTTGTTGCTTTTGCTTTTGGTTCAGATTCAGAAAATTATTGCCAAGACCTATGTCAAAGAGCTTAACATGTATGTTTTCTTCTAGGAGTTTTATGATTTCACATCTGACATTCAAATCTTTAGTCCATCTTGAGTTCATCTTTGTGTATGGTGTAAGGTAGTGGTCCAATTTCATTCTTTTGCATTTGGCTGTCCAGTTTTCTTAACACCTTTATTGAAGACACTGTCCCTTCCCCCGTATATATATATGCTTGGCTCCTTTGTCATTAATTAATTGAACAAATGTGCATGGGTTTATTTGTGTTCCATTAACCTTTGTTTCTGTTTTTATGCCAATACCATACTGTTTTAGTTACTATAACTTTGTAATTATAGTTTGAAATCGAGGTGTATGATGCCTCCAGCTTTGGACTTCTTTGTCAAGATTGCTTTGGATATTTGGGGATTTTGTGGTCCCATGCAAATTTTAGGATTGTTCATTCTAGTTCTGTGAAAAATGCCATCAGAATTTTGATAGGATTGCATTGAATCTGTAGATGGCTTTGAGTAGTATGGACATTTTTACAATATTGATTCTTTGAGTCTGTGAGCACAGAATACCTATCCATTTATTTGTGTCTTCTTCAATTTCTTTCATTAATGTCTTGTAGTTTTCAATATACAGAACTTTGACCTGCTTGGTTAAATGTATTCCTAGCTTTTTATTCTTCTGATGCAAGTTTAAATGGGATTGTTTTCATAATTTCTATTTCTGATAATTTATTATTAGTGCACGGAAATGCAATAGATTTTTGTGTACTGATTTTCTATCCTGCAACTTTATTGAATTCATTTAGTAATTTCAACAGTTTTTTGATGGATTTTTCAGGGTTTTCTATATATATATATGTCATCTTCAAATAGTGACAGCTTTACTTCTTTTTCCAATTTGGATGACTTTTGCTGCTTTTTCTTGCCTAATTATTCTGGCTAGGATTTCTATGCTATGTTGAATAAAAGTGGTGAGACTGGGTATCCTTGTCTTTCTCTTGATATAAGAGGAAAGAACTTTCAGCATTTCACTGCTGGATATGTTAGCTGTAGGTTTTCATTTATGGCCTTTTTTAGGTTGAGGTATGTCCTGTACCTCCATACCTACTTTGCTGAGAATGTTTATCATAAATAGATATTGAATATTTTCAGATGCTTTTTCTGCATCTATCGAGATAATCATATAATTTTTATCCCTCATTTTATAAATGTGGTATAGCACATTGACTTGCAGATGTTAAACCATCCTTGCATCACTGGAATAAACAAATCTCACTTGATCATGGTGTATGATACTTTTAATTATTGTTGACATCAGTTTGATAACTGCTGAGAATATTTCCATCTGTGTTCATTAGAGATATACTGTAATTTTCTTTCCTTCTGGTATCCTTATCTGGTTTTTTGTATCAGGGTAGTTCTGGGCTTATAAAATGAGTTAGGAAGACTACCCTTATCTTCTGTTTTTTTTGAAAGAGTTTGAGAAGGATTGGTATTAATTCTTCTTTGAATGTTTGTTAGAATTCACCAGTGAGGCTGTCTGGTCCTCGACTTGAATTTGTTGGAAGGCTTTTGATTATTGATTCAATCTCCTTACTAGTAATCAGCCTGTTCAGACTTTCTGTTTCAGCATGATTCAGTCTTGGTAGATTATATGTTTCTAGAAATGTATCCATTTCTTCTAAGTTGTCCAATTTCTTAACATAATTGTACTAGTTTCTTATGATACCTTGTATTTCTGTGGTATTGGTTATAAATCTCTTTAATTTCTGATTTTATTTATTTGAGTCCTCTCTCCTTCTTTCTTGGTGAGTCTAACTAAAGTCTTGTCAAATTATCTTTTCAAAGAACCAGCTATTAGTTTCAATGATCTTCTCTGTTGTCTTTTTAGTCTCTATTTCATTTATTTCTGCTCTCATCTTTGTTACTTCCTTCCCTCTGCTAGCCTTGAACTTTGTTCCTTTTCTTATTCCTTGAGGTGTACATTTAGGTTGTTTGAAACTTTTCTTGTTTCTTGAGGCATTTATCACTAGGACCTTTCCTTTTAAAACTGCTTTTGCTGCATCCCATAGATTTTGGTATGTTCTATTTCTATTTTTGTATGTCTCAATATATTTTTATTGATTTTTTAATTTCTTCTTTGATCCATTGGTTGTTCAGTAACATGTTGTTTAATTGTCACATATTTGTGGATTTTCCAGTTTTCTTTGTGTAATAAATATCTAGTTAAATACCATTGTGGTCAGCAAAGATGCTTGGTGTGATTTCTGTTCTCTTACATTTATTAAGACTTGTTTTGTAGTCTCAAATATGATCTGATCTGCCCTGGAAAATGTTCCACTTGCCCTTGAGAAGAATGTGTATTCTGTTGCCTTTGGATAGAATTTTCTGTATGTATATTAAGTCCTTTTGATCTAGCATGTTGTTTAAGGCTGATTTGAACATGAGAGGTTTTCAAAATATAATTTAAGCTTTTATAATTTTAAAAAATGAGACTGTTTCTTTTTTCTGCTTTATTTATGTGTGTCTGAGGGATCTCAGTAAAAGTTAATGCAAAATAATATCCTAGACAGGACTGACTTCAAAAAAGTGCATGCAACTTTTGGATTAAAGTCCCTTAACAAAGTATTGCTCTTTGTTTATAAAACTGTTTCTATTGACCTCCTCACCATGTGACATTTGATTTTTTTGAGTTTTCTTTCAAATGATGATGGTTGGGCTATATTAAGACATCTGTCCTTGCTTCCCTGCTCCTGCTTTTTATCAGTGATACTCAGCATCACTGCTGAGTATCCCCATTGAATGTTTCCAGTACTAGATAACATTTGTTAAGCATTTGTTGAAGGAATGGATTCTGTAAAATGATTGTTGAGGATTAGTGATGCAGTGCCATGATGAAGAAACAGAATTATAAGCTGAGTGGGATTAAATAGTACAGAGAAGATATAATGTGCAGTTATGATCTCAGATACACTGGCCCAAATTCTCTGGTGGTCTGTGTAACCATATGCATGATAAACATTTGTTCTACACTCTTCATTTAAAGAATGAAAATTTTATTTTAAGAAAAGTAAATGATACTGGAAGTTAATTGAATACACTGATTCTCTGATTTTCAGACCAAATCAATTATTGGGTTTTCTGACATAACCTTTAATCCAGAAGAAGTAAATCCTTTAAGGAAAGTGATTTTCTTTAAATCTGGGAATTGAATAAGGGATCAAAGGAAGAGTGTTTCTGTTATAATGAACTATGTTTTAAAAGTATCTGGTACATGATACTTCAGTATATATTTATTTAATTGAATCTATAGGGCCATTCTGGCCAAGAATTAGTAAAATTTAGTTAATTTTGAGACTATGTTAAATATTGGAGAATTATAGAAGTCTAGAGCTAGAGGAAATCCTAGTCAAGTCTCTTTAATGCATCAGACTCAGTAATAGAGCTCACTTCATAGCCCGTTTTTCACTTGTACACTAAAAACTACAAAACGATGCTGAAAGAAATTCAAGAAGACATCTCATGTCCTGGGACTGGAAGATTTACTGTTAAGATGTCAATACTACTAAAAGCAATCTATAGAATCAGTGCAATCCTTATTAAAATCCCAATGATGTTTCTTGCAACAATAGAAAAACTCACCCTAAAATTCACTGGAATCTCAAGAGACCCCAAATAGTCAAAACAATCTTGAAAAAGAATAAAGTTGCATGACTCACACTTCCTGATTAATTTCAAAGATAAAGTCATCAAAACAGTGTGTTATTTATATGTTAATTATAAATATTTTTAAAAGCCAGTATGGTACTGGCATAAAGACCAACATATTGACCAACGGAATAGAACAGTCCAGAAATGAACCCTTGCAAATATGGTCAGGTGATTTCAACAAGGATGCCAAGACCATTCAATGGGGAAAGGACAGTCTCTTCAACCATGGTGCCAGGAAAACTGGATATCTACCAGCAAAAGAATGAAGTTGGCCTCTTATCTTATATAAAACTAAACAAAATTAATCAGAGACCTAAAAGTAAATTCTTAGACTATAAACCCTTAGAAGAAAACACAGAGGGAGAGCTTCTTGATTTGGATTTGGCAATAATTTCTTGGATATGATACCAGAAGCACAGGCAACAATAGGAAAGGATATATTGCACTTCATCAAAATTAAAAATGTGTGCTTGAAAGATCACTATCAACAGAGTGAAAAGGCAACCTAGCGAATGGGAGAAAATATTTTTAAGTAATATATCTAATAAGGGATATACAGATATCCAGAATATATAAAGAATTCCTAAAACTCAACAACAAAACCAGCCCAAGTGAAAAATAGGCAGAGGACTTGAATAGACATTTCTTCAAAGTAAATATATGAATAAATGGCCAATAAGCATATGAAAAGATGCTCAGTAGCACCAGTATTTAGAGAAATACAAATCAAAATTGCAGTGAGATACCACTTCACATTCATTGGGATGGCTGTTATAAAACAGAAAAAAGGATGTAGAGAAATTGAACCTTTGTGCATTGCTGGTGGGAATGTAAAATGGTACAGCCGCTGTGGAAAACAGCAAAGTTACCAAAAAAATTAAGCATAGAATTGCTATATGATCCAGGAATTCAGCTTCAGGGTACACACAAAAGAATGAAAGTATAAACTCAAGCATATTTTTGTACACCAATATTCATAACAGCATGATTCACAAGAGCCAAAAGTGGACAGTGGATAAATGAATAAACAAAATGTTGTATATACAAACAATGGAATATTATTCAGCCTTAAAAGTGAATGAAATTCTTACACATGCTACAATATGGATTAACTTTGGAAAACGTTATGCTAAGTGAAATAAACCAGTCACAAAAAGACAAATGCTGTATGATTCTACTTACATGAGATACGTGGAGTGGTCAGAGACAGAAAGTAGCCTTTCTGGCTGCTTGGTGATGGTTGCCTGGGGTTGGAGGGAGGGGAGAATGGAGACGTAATGGGTAGAGAGTTTCAGTTGGAAATGGTGAACAAGTTTTGGAGATGCACAACACTGTGAATACATTTAATTACCAGTGAATTGAGCCCTTAAAAATGGTTAAAATGGTAAATTTGTGCTTCACGTATTTTACAATAAAAAGATATAAAAACTAACTCATTTTTCTTGAGTTCAGAATTCTTTGTAATAGGCTTTTATAGATATGTAATATATATACACACAAGTATATATGTGCACATACATGTGTGTGTGTGTGTGTAATATGTGTAATTTATTGGACACCTCTTTTGCCCCACTTTACATCCTCTTAGCCCTTCTTTTTACTCCAACTGTTGCTAGAGCATCCAGCTGTGTGCACATAGAACCTAACAGCAGCTGGCCTCTGCTGCACTGTGGATATTTTGTGTTGTCCCAGCATTTCTCTGCTGCCTACATGAAGTTGCTCAGCCATACTGATGTGTGTGCAGACATGGAAGCGTGAGGGAGTTGACATCCCACAGGGCGACCCTTGACCAGTAGGACCCTTGACCAAAGCCAGGGAATAAGTCCCCTCTCTTCAACACTCAAGCTGACAATTCTGAGGCATATTCTTTCTGGTTCCTCAGAGGGCTCCTAGCAGGATCCAGCCCCAGTTGGCCACAGAGATGACTAGCTTTATAATGTGGTGGGAAGGAGGACTGGCTTTCTCTCCTTTCCCATTTTGCTGTCCCCACTCTTGTCCTGTGGGGTCACTTCTGGAAACAAGCTCCCTGTGTGTGCCCCTGCCTTGGCCTCTGCTTTCCCAAAGAGCCCAGATAAGGCGCAGATGAGTAACGTCCAAGTTTGGTTTTTCCTCTTGGGAGGAGGCAGGCACTTAAAAGAAGGGTAACTTTTAGGTTGTGCAGGAAGGTTAAAGACTAATAAAAAGAAAACCCATGTGCCTACTCAATTTAGCAAATAGAGTTTGACTAATACAAATGAACCTCCTGCGTCTCCTCCCAGAGATAACTCCCAGAGATTATTCCAGATTCAGTGTTTGTTATTTCCCATGCAGTTTTAACTTTTTATTAAATTTAACTATATGAAATTGCTGTATTTGTAGGTCAAAATGGTCAAATATTGGCCTTTCTTCTGGTTCAACCTAATACTGTGTGTATGTATATACACTGTTTTAATTTTTTTCTCTATTTGTGGTGGACATGATTATCTGTTTATAGAGAGAAATCTACATAAAATCTGTTAGAACTAACTAATGAGTGAGTTTAGAGAGGTCAAATTACAGGGTCAAATACAGAATCAACTGTATGTCTATATACTAGTAATATAAACATTTGGAAATTGAAATGTAAAAAAATTGCTCTTTAGAGTAGCACCATGAAATACTTAAGAATAAATCTAACAAAATGTGTGTAGGACCTGTACACTGAAAACTAAAACACTAAGGAAATACATAGTATTTTACATTGTATATAAATGGCATAACAGTATAAGTTCTAATTATTTTTGGCTTGACACCGTATATATATATAAGATTAATGCATGTTGAAATATATGTTCAGTTTCACTTGCTATATAGTATCCTACTTTACAAATATACTATAATTTACCCATTCTTATGTTGGACATTCAAGTTATTTCTGATATGTTGCTATCCAACAGTGATACTGTAAATGTTCTGTACATGTCCTATGGGTGGGGGGAGCATGGGGGCAAAGGAAGCAGGCAGGGCATATAACCAGGACTGTTGTTTCCGGCTTGTAAGGCTGCACTTCTTCATTCTTAGCAGACTGGTCAATAGTCTCTAAAGTTGCTGTACTTGTTTGCATTCCTCCCAGTCCTGTACAAGAGTTAGCATTGCTCCACAGCATCATCAATACATTGTATTTTCAGATTTAAAGTATTTGCCAGTCTGGTCATTAACATTTTTGCTATCTTTTCGTGTATTTCTGGATAAACTATAGATGAACACTTCTCAAATTTATTGCTTTGTGGAGGACCAGTTTTTCCTCCAGATTATGACAGATGGATGCTTTTGTAAAATGCAATAGAATGTCACAGCAATGTAAACTTGCTAAAACCTTTCTAGACCCTTTCTCTCGGTTTCTGTCCTAAACTTTGGACTGGTAGCAATGTTCATGGACTAAATCAGCATTGGGCTCTCAGTCCACACTACAGTACACATATCATTTAGGGATTGTCACCTATCTTACAAGATTTTGAAATTAAAAAGCCTGATTTACCTCTGTTACATTTGTAGTTTCCATGGTGAATATTTTGTCTCAACAACAAGAGTTGAAAAGAATTGTAGATCATTTCATATCCTAATTATCGGCAATATTAAGATATCACTGAATAATAAGGCTAGTTGTCATGTTCTCAGAGATCATTGGTTTACAGATTCCACCCACATTCTGTCTTGATTCATATATGCAGGAAGTGTTGATCGAGCCTTGTACTAGCCACAGTTACAAGTTCCAGGGAGACTGGTGAACAGGATGAGCACCAGCCCTCAAAGGACAAAGGGAGAGAAAGATAGTTTACAGGCAAACAAGCGAAATAAAGATAGATAGTTTACAGGCAAACAAGCGAAATAAAGATAGATAGTTTACAGGCAAACAAGCGAAATAATAAGTTCAGATAGTAGCAAGTACTTGGAGAAAACAAAATAGTAGAAGGGTAGAAAGTGACTTGATGGGTGTCTGAAGAGCTGAGACCTGCATAATGACAAAGAACCAGGATAATATTTAGTCATCCTTGGGTTCCTATAACTTAACTGAAATTTATCCTAACATAATTTAAATAATTTTACTCTAATATGTATATGTAGTCAAAATACCTTATAATTTTTTAATGTTTATCAAAACAAATAATGGCACTTATCTTACACTGAAGCTTTTTTCCCCAATAATCTCAATTTCAGTTGGGAAAGATCTGCCACTCTGCGAATCAAAGTAGGATTCAAGACTCTTGGGTTCTAAGAAACAGCTAGGTTACCCACGTGTATGTGTTCCCGATCTCTCCAAAGGAGGGTGCTCCTGTGAATGGGGATGGGGTTATTCAGGAGTGAGCAAGCTTGGGATAAGTACATGTGTTGCCTCCATGCTTACCTGGCACAGAGCCCCGCTTTCGCGCCTTGGTGTTCATTAAATACGTGCTGAATAAAAGAATGTGGAGATCATCTACAGGGCCAGGAGACCAACACTCCCCAACATTTTTGTCGAACCCTCATAAATTAATTTCAGTAACCGTGTCTTTTCTATTTATTTCCTAATCTGATTTGCATGTCTATTTTTATAAGTTTTGTAGGTCATATTAGGACAGCAGAATGTGTCCGTAATGTGTGTGTGTGTGTGTTTGTATAAATGAGTAGATTAACAAATAAAATAAAATGTATTGGGGATGGATATCAAAATACTTGTACTGGTTTGTAAGTACAAATAACTCTTTTGTTCCTGAACTGTTTAAGACTAAGTTGCCAACATTATGGCCATTACCTCCAATACTCCAGAGTATGTCCCACAACAAGGGCCTTCTCTTAGGAGAGCACACAAAATTTAGGAAATTAATGTTGATGACATTATACCCTTCCGTCCCTCAGACCCCATTCAAGATGTGCCAGTTGTCCCAATAATGTCCTTTATAGCAAAAAAAAATCCAGTCTCTATCACACATTGTATATAGTTGTCAGGAGTCTTTAATCTCTTTCAATCTGAAAAAATTCCTGGTCTTCCCTTGGTTTTCATGATGCTCACACTCTGGACAGTTACAGGCCAGCTATTTTGTTATGTGTCCCTTAGTTTGGGTTATCTGACGCTCCCTCAGGATCAGCTTCAGGCCGCGCGTTTTCGGCAGGAATATCACAGAAGTGACACTCTTCTCTTCTCACCGCGTCCTGTCAGGTGGTACCATCTTGATTTATCCCATTACTAATGCAATTCACTTTGAACCCTTGATTAGGATGGTGTTTGCGAGGTTTCTCTACTGTCAAGTATTCTTTTCCTCCTTGTAATACATATGCTGTGGGTGGTATTCCCAAATACCTTGTTTTCCCAATAAATTTTTGACATATTCCTGTATTTTCATCAGTAAAATTCTTGGCTTCTTCTTCTATTCATTGGCTGTAATCTGTTGGCTGTCATTATTTTGATGTTCATGTTTGTCCAAGGTTTGGCCAGTGGTTACCCCTTTAAGGGGGCTTCTGTGTCTTTAACATGTGCCCATCATTCTTTGAGTACTTTTTTAAACATTGTAGCACAAGATACTGCAGAATTCTCTTATACTTTAACTGCCCTAATCATGGAATCAGCCGTCTCCACAGGGAGCCCTGATTCCTGTTAGTGGAGAGCAATATTTCGGAACCGGGACGACGGGAGTTCGCTGTCTGTGTTCTTTGTGTTTGGGGTATCAGGGACCGGGACAATGGGAGTTGGCTGTTTCTGTTCTTTGTTTTTGGGGTGTCATGGTGTCTAGGCCTCTCCATGGATGGAACTAGGAAGTGGATAAACATGTACACACGTGTGTTTGCACTCACACTGCCAGTGCCAGTCCAACACTGAAGAATTCCTTTGCAGTTTTCTCCCTTCTCAAATTTGTCACTCTTTGCTGACAGTAAACTAGCTTCCATTATCTTATTTTTAATCAATCACTCCCTTTGTATGTTACTACCACCACCCACCCCTGTCCCCATGGGACACCATCCTTACCCCACTTGCACATACCACATGAAAGTCATCTTTACCCAGCTGGGTTCTGATGTTCCCACAGGTCTCTGGTATAACCATCCTTACCCAGCATGCTGTACTGGGCCACCCTTCCTCACAGACCGACCCCTACCCACTTGAGCTCTAATGCCCCACCCTGGATTGCTTTCCTGCCCAGAATCCCTCCCCACCCCTCTCCCCTGCTTGGGCTTCAACACCCTGCCAGCTACCCCTTCACTGAGATGACGTCCCTTCACTGAGATGCCATCCCTCTCCTCCTGTTCTGGGCAGTTTTCCCACATTGAACACCCTCACCCCTCTGAGCTTCAGTATCCTGGTTGGGCCACCCCCCATGGGCATGCATCCTGCCCATGCTGGGCTCCCTCCCAGGTGACCACCTTCCTTACCCGACCTGGACTCTGACACCCGCTTAAGGACACCACTGCTCCCTACTCCTCATCAACATGGATGCCCCTACCTTACCTGGTCTCACCTAAAGGCTTCAGCACTGAATGTTCAGGAAAGGGAAGGAAGCTTTATTGTTTTTAAAAGAACAAACAATACACTTAAGTTTCTTCCCATGGTTGTTTCTGCCATTCTTTCAAATGTACATGTCTTTGGAAAAATGGGGCTCTTAAGTTTAAAAACCTTGCCTCAGTGAATGTGGAAGAATTTAGCAAGACACACACACACACGCGCGCACACACAGACACCCCCCCCCCCCAATGAAACAGATCTCCAAGTTACCACTAATCACCAAGCACAGGCCCATAACTGACCTTAATGAAGAGGAATCCTGTCTTGCTGCTCCACATTTTCCTTATGCACTTTAATAACTTCTTATCAGCCATTCCTATTTGCTTTCAGTGACTTTTCATTCTCCTGTGCTCCTTGGCACCATAGTATATGCATAGCAAAGCATTTTCAAGGCTATCACCAAACACTTGATCTAAAAAATAACAAACAAAACAAAAAGATAAAACTAGTAAACAAGACTAAAAGACACTGAAGTGAAAACAAGGTGTTTTTTTCAATATGTAGAATTCAGCTATGACTACAAAAAAAAAATCCTTGCTATCCTGTCCCTCAATACAAGTCCCAAGTTCGTAGAGTGACACAGAGTCCTCAGTGTCACAACAGAGAAGCAGTGGTGTCTGTTTCAAAGGTCAGGGGTCATAGGGCAGGTTATGAAGATCCTGGGGAGATGGACACTGATGTCATTACTCAGTGATGCACTGTCCCCTACCACTGCTGGGTGTCCTGGGAGGGCACACCTCCTAGGTGGCTGCCCCAGGCATGTGATGGAGCTGGGTTACTAAAGAACTTGCAGCAAGGGCAGATTCTTATTTGTCACTGGCAACTTCCAATGTGAATTGTTGTCTAGTTTGTATTGTATCATTGCTGTGCAGGAATGCCACCTCCTTGGGGACTCCATGTCACACAGAAAAGCAGCTATCTTTTGTGACCCCAGAATAGCAAGCAGACTATTAAAAAGGTTCTACACTATTTCTGTTAGTAATAGTACTCACTATGTATTGTTCTCAGATCTTTAAGTATTTACTGTCTTTCCTCAGCAATAACCCAACAAAGTGGGTGCTTTAATTGTCCTCATTTAGCAGGTAAGGAAACTAGGCACAGCAAAGGTAAGCAACTTGCCCCAGGTCACACAGCTATATAATAGAGCCAGGAGTCAAATCCAGACGATCTAGCTCAAGTTCTGTTGCTTGAGAAGATACGTGGCTGGTGGAAGCCATATGTCCTTCATGAGGTTATCTGTCTAGGTTGCGTGGATTCCTCCTGAGGTCTTCCTTTTGTGGTCTCATGTTTGAAGTGAGCAGTCTCTGTTACTGGATGCAGAAAGGAGTATTTTATCCCTGCAGAGGTCAATGAGCAGAGAGCTTCTGGTCCTCAGGAGTGGACAGTTTGTACTCCTGTCCCTGTCAGGTGCAGAGGGGGGTTTGGAATGTTCCCCAAAGCCAGTGCACAGTTAACAAAATCACAGGAAAGAGACCTCCACTAGGCTATTGGCGCATCTGCAGCCTGGCAAACACTGTTCTCCTGACTCCGAGGCTGGATGTGAAGTTCAAGTTGAACCTGGACTTCCCTCATCTTTCCTACTTCATGGATGGGAAGAACAAGAAAGAGGAAGTGAAGATTCAAGTGGACATCCCAGTGAGCAGAGGCTGGATTTCCTGGTGCAGCTGGCATGGATACATAACGACCTTAGCAGCTGAAGCCTGAGTACTTGGAACAACATCTGGGCAACTGAAATGGATTTCCTTGTTCCTGGGGAAATTCACGTAGTTCTCAGGGAAAGAAGTCATTTTTGTGATTTTTCTCACCTCTGACGTCTTGGATCAAACTGAACGCAAGTACCTGGATGAGTTTGCAAACCTGAAGTGCTTCACGGGCCATCTTGAGTCTTTTTATTAGATGACTGCCCTCCTGTAATCTTCCTCTTCAAGGTGCCCACCAGCAAGAAAGTAGCCAGCAGGCCGGAGAGGATGTGGCGAGCAGGAGACCGAATTCTCTGCTCTTCACACAGTGTTGTTCTGTCTGCTCTTTCCTCCCGGGGGGCTTGTAATCTCCTCTGTCTTCTTTGCTCTTTTCTTTGCAGTACAACAACCAATCAACCTTTAGGCTCAAAAGCAAAAAGCCTCTGCTGCTGCTGGCCGACTCTTAAGAGCTGGGATCTCGTTAGAAGTTCTCACAGTTAGGGTTTTGAGGATTGTGCCTCTCTGACATATTCCCGGGAAAAGCCAAATAAAAAGTGCTGTGGTTTACGGCAGGTTTGAGTATCATCGATTAAGTTGTGGTACCTTTCTAACTTGAACATTGAGTGAGTGAGCGGGTGTGGGTGGAGACCATTCCAGTGGAGCCCCTGGCTGCCTGAGTGCTGCCCGATGAGCCTAACTCCTGGCAGCACAGGGCAGCCGGGGTTTCGGACTTCCTGCCCCTCCTGAAGTGGCAAACTGGTTCCTGGAGTTTTGAGGCTGGTTGAACCAAACTGCTTGAAAATGGCTCTGCCTTGTGCACACATGTTCTGTACAAGCACAAGCATAAGCACAGATCTTTGCCTATGTAGCCATGGAAAACAAGGAAGAAATTTTTATAATCACAAGTACTCCTGAAAACTAAGGATGTGTTGTTTCAGTTGAGGATGAAAAATGGTCAGTTGAAGCCAGCCTCGCTGTGCTCCCAGCCGGGTCCGTGGCTGCCATGTGCAGGGCTCCGGCCGTGCAGGCTGCCCTCAGTGCTGGTGAGGGCCAGGGCCTACCTCCGTGCTTGTGGCGGCTGCTGGAGCCACCTCGTCCCATCCCTCCTCTTGTGTTCCTCCATGCTTAATTTTTTTTTTTTAATTTTGCAAAACTCTCCTACAATGAAATGTGCAGATCTTCAGTAAATGATTTGGTGAGTTTTGACAGTATCTACCCATGGAACCAACACTACAATCAGGAACATTTCCACCCACACCCTAATACCAATCTGTAGTTTACTGTTAAAAATGATTTATCATCAGTTTGACTACTTTTCTTATACATGGGATAGGGGATATTATAGATTTGGGGGAAAAATTGTAGTCCTTAAGAATTTATGTTCCAGTCAGATAGAGTATCTATTTGTGAACACATTAACCGTTAAAACATAAAAATCAATATCGAATAGATAACATTCCATATTTTCTTGTATTTTAATTCAGTTTCACGCTTCTTTCTGATCTGAAAAGGTGTTGAAGGCACCTTAAAATTTTTTTATGTGTTCTGGTCCTCCCTAGCACATAGGAATTTAGGTCCCAGAACTTTTACAAGTGCTCAAATTGTCAGTTTCTCAGTTCACCATGCCCGGGAGTACGTGTGCTTTTCCCTGCCCCTGAAGTCCATCCCTGTGGCTGTTCCAGTTAGCAGTGATAGGGAGGAGAACCAGAGGCCCTTTGCTAAACCCCGGGCAGAAACGGAGGCCTGGCCTCCAACATCAGTGACCTGCAGCCTCTGCACTCTGGAGAGAGAGAATTTTCTATTTCAGATTTACAGAAAGACATAGAATGTGAAAAATCTCTTGCCTTAGGATGCCAAAGATAATTCCGCTGCTGACTGGAATGAAGTATCACTTCTTCTCAACAGTGAAATTGTCTCTCCTCCTTAATAAACAGAAGTGGCAGGTGCCCAGGTATCTTTAGACAAAGGGGTGCAGCAAAGTCATTTTTTATAGGTTTTCCCTCAGTGAAATTAATAAAGCTTCTCTGCTTTGGGATGTGGGGGCAAAAGGTAGAATAATGGTAGTTCCAGAAAGGTCAAGAAATATACACTTAGTTGCTATCCTCAGCTGTTATCTCCTTGAGTCTTACCTTCCCATAACTTTTTCCCCTTCTGTCTTTAATAGTTATATGCTTTTTCCCCAGCTACAGAGAACTCCTCTTGAATTCCAAGAAAGTGGTTGGTTACATGTTGTCCTTATAATATTTTAGGTGCAAGGTATTTGTAACGCTTCCTTATTGCATGAGTAATGACAACAGATGAAGGCAGCTTCTGGTCTATACTTTGGAGAAAACTTATATAACAGGAAAAAAAGCCTCAGGGATTGGTTTTTAGGTTGAATTATTTGTGTTTTTCTATAGGTGTACTGCTAGAGGGGAACCCTGAGCGAACACTGTAAAAGCAGAGTGGTCAGTGACGATCGTGATTTTGTGAGATCTCCATTATGTTATCAGAAGTAAACTTGCAACCATCAATCACCCTTTAGCGGGATGGTGTTGATTTTATATCATTAGAGAATTCAGAAACATTTAAAAGTAAACTAGTCCTAAAACAATTTTAAATAAAGAAAAATAATTGAGTTTTTTGGAATTAACTATGAGTGGCTTCATGTCCCTAATGTTTGTGACAAGCCATTTTTAGTCCATGGTCTTAGGTGACGTCTTTGCCCCCTGGCTGCTGTCCTCTCAGTCCTTTCTGTGCTGATGCCAGGCTGACAGGGGCAGCCTCAGGAGCCCACATGTTGGAATCTGTGGATTCATGGGAGGGCTCAGCTACCACCTACCAGCTTTTATATTTTTCTTCAAATAGGACACAGCAGTTCCTCAAATCCTCCACATTAATTATGTTTTCTACAGCACCTCACAGCTCAAAGACACATACTTCTTAAACCATATTTATGCCCCATCTTGGGAAAAATGGGTATGAGAGAGGAAAAGACCAACAAAACTTAGGAAAATCTTCCTGAAAACTCTTGCATCACAGGTACTGAAATTTAGACGAGCAAGCCCCGTATAACCCATTGCTATTCCCTGCATATTACATTCAGTTACAGTGTATTTCTGGAATGGGAAAAAAATGTTTCAAAAGGAAATAAGAAGTATGTGACTAGCCAGTGGCTGTTTGCAAGATAGCTTGTGTTATTGTCACTATGAAAAATTGATTTTTGTGGGGGAATAGGACTAAATATTTGGTCCTTTTACCCTGGGCAAGGAAAACTGCTTAATATACAGAATTACAAAATTCTAGCATTTCATAAACCATGCTTAATTAGTTCTTCCTTAGTTTCCATGTTGACTGTTCAGTATTGATGTTTCTTAACCATCTTATGTGGGAATTTTAATGTTTACTCTTCCCCCCCATTATCAAGTCCCCACCACATACCCCATTGCAGTCACTGTCCATCAGTGTAGTAAGATCCTATAGAATCACTACTTGTCTTCTCTGTGCTATACTGACTTTCCTGTGCCCCCCCTATATTATGTGTGCTAATTGTAATGCCCCTTTTTCCCATTATCCCTCCATTCCCACCCTTCTTCCCCAGTCCCTTTCCCTTTGGTAACTGTTAGTCCATTCTTGGGTTCTGTGAGTCTGCTGCTGTTTTGTTCCTTCAGTTTTTCTTTGTTCTTATACTCCACAGATGAGTGAAATCGTTTGGTACTTGTCTTCCTCCGCCTGGCTTATTTCACTGAGCATAATACCCTCTAGCTCCCTCCATGTTGTTGCAAATGGTAGGATTTGTTTTCTTCTTATGGCTGAATAGTATTCCATTGTATATATGCACCACATCTTCTTTATCCATTCATCTACTGATGGACACTTAGGTTGCTTCCATGTCTTGGCTATTGTAAATAGTGCTACAATAAACATAGGGGTGCACAAGTCTTTTTGAAACTGGGATCCTACATTCTTAGGGTAAATTCCTAGGAGTGGAATTCCTGGGTCAAATGGTATTTCTATTTTGAGTTTTCTGAGGAACCTCCATACTGCTTTCCACAATGGTTGAACTAATTTACATTCCCACCAGCAGTGTAGGAGGGTTCCCCTTTCTCCACAACCTCGCCAACATTTCTTGTTTGTCTTTTGGATATTGGCTATATTAACTGGTGTGAGGTGATATCTCTTTGTGGTTTTAATTTGCGTTTCTCTGATGATTAGGGATGTGGAGCATCTTTTCATGTGTCTGTTGGCCATCCAAATTTCTTCTTTGGAGAACTGTCTGTTCAGCTCCTCTGCTCATTTTTTTTTTTTTGAGAGGATGCCCAGTCAAGCCAGAACATAATGTATAGCCTTTATTCTCCTCTTTTTATACACACTCAGGAAAGGCAGGCAGGTTAACCAGACATCAAGAAACATGTGCTTGAGTATTGACATACTTTTTTACAAAACAAGCATACTCTGTCCTCAGGATAGATTCTATCTCAGCACACTCAGACTCAACATTTAGGAGTTGTTATTATTCTTAGCAAACTCCCTTATCCCTGACCATTCTTTAACCGTGGTCTCTCAGCTGTCCTCTCTCAGTTCCCTTCAGGTTTCAGCCGTCCCCAACATCTCCCCCTTTTTTCTTTAATAAAACAACCAGCCCAACTCAGACGGGGTCAAGGTATGTGCAAGTCTTAGGTTGTATGGTTGAAGTAAATCCTTACCCGTCATGGAGCTATAGTCCTCTGTCGACCACTCCCTGTCTTAGGTTGGTATTTACAATTCAACCATATCTTACCTGTCATTGGCTACCATACTTGACTTTAGAACTTATGATTTACAAGTGGGGGGGGCTGTCTGCAATTTCAAATGATGCAGGTCTCGTAAGGCTTGTTGGATGAGTTTCCACATGCTGAGAAGGACACAAGGCCCTAGTAACAGCAGTAGAAGACATAAAATGCTTAGAGTTAAGAGAGGTGTGATGGCATGCCAGAAACTATTCAGGGGTTCTTTGAACATGTCTTTTATCTGATTTAATATATCAGATGCAGTTTTGGCTGCAAATAAGATATGATTTAAGTGGTTCTGTGGTAACTGGGGATATAACTCCCCCTTTTTTGTCTTTTCCAATTGAGCTTTAAGGGTGCCATGGGCATGTTTCACAGTGCCTTGGCCTTGTGGATTATATGGTATCCCAGTTTTGTGTGAAATATGCATTACATGGCTGAGATCAAACATGTTGAAAGACAGACATAATTTGAATATATATATAGGTTTTAACAAACTACTAGTTAAATTGCATACACACATTAACAGAATAGGAATACAGATACATAACAAAGGCAGACTTACAATTACTAGTTATATCTAATGAAATTAAGAAAACTAGTTAGATTACTCAGGCATTTGTAAAAACTTATTGACAATATGATGGATATCATCTCATTGATTTTGGGTAGTTTGAGAAAAATCAGACAAGTCGAAACAGCATATTCTTGAAAACTGCTTACATCTTTCATGTTCTCTTAACAGCAGACAGTCTATAGTAAAGCGATTTTGAAGTACCGCAACTTGCACTTCTCTCAGTTCTTGGTTGAGTTCAGATAATATATAAGCAGTCAAATTTGTTGTTTTGCTATATGTGCAGGCCAGCTTAGATATCTCCTTTAGCATTCCAACGACAAGTCCAGGAACCTGCAGGAGGAATGCAGCTGCAACTGCAAGAGCGGCAGGATCTGAAAGTTTCAAGTTTTCTCTGCTCATTTTTTAATTGGATTAATTTGCTCTTTGTTTGTGGAGGTGCATAAGCTCTTTGTATATTTTGGACGTCAACCCCTTATCAGATATGTCATTCATGAATATATTTTCCCATACTGTAGGATGCCTTTTTGTTCTACTGATGGTGTCCTTTGCTGTACAGAAGCTTTTGAGTTTGATATAGTCCCACTTGTTCATTTTTTGCTCTTGTTTCCCTTGCCCGGGGAGATATGTTCATGAAAAAGTTGTTCATGTTTATATTCAAGAGAGTTTTGCCTATGTTTTCTTCTAAGAGTTTTATGGTTTCATGACTCACATTCAGGTCTTTGATCTATTTCGAGTTTACTTTTGTGTATGGAGTTAGATAGACAGTGATCCAGTTTCATTGTCTTACATGTAGCTGTCCAGTTTTGCCAACACCAGTTGTTGAAGAGGCTGTCATTTCCCCATTGTATGTCCATGGCTCCTTCATTGTAAATTAATTGACCATATATGCTTGGATTTATATCTGGGCTCTCTATTCTGTTCCATTGATCTATGGGTCTGTTCTTGTGCCAGTACCAAATTGTCTTGATTACTGTGGCTTTGTAGTAGAGCTTGAAGTTGGGAAGCGAGATCTCCCCTGCTTTATTCTTCCTTCTCAGGATTGCTTTGGCTGTTTGGGGTCTTTTGTGGTTCCATATAAATTTTAGAACTATTTGTTCCAGTTCATTGAAGAATGCTGTTGGTATTTTGATAGGGATTACATTGAATCTATAGATTGCTTTAGGCAGGATGGCCATTTTGACAATATTAGTTCTTCTTATCCAAGAGCATGGGATGAATTTCCATTTATTAGTGTCTTCTTTAATTTATCTTAAGAATGTCTTATTGTTTTCAGGGTATAAGTCTTTCACTTCCTTGGTTAGGTTTATTCCTAGGTATTTTATTCTTTTTGATTTAGTTGTGAATAGAATTGTTTTCCTGAGTTCTCTTTCTGCTAGTTCATCCTTAGTGCATAGGAATGCAACAGATTTCTGTATATTAATTTTGTATCCTGCAACTTTGCTGAATTCAGATATTAGTTCTAGTAGTTTTAGAGTGGATTCTTTAGGGTTTATTTGTCATTAATCTACAATTACATGAAGAATATTATGTTTACTAGGGTCCCCCCTTCACCAAATCCCCCCCACAAACCCCATTACAGTACTGTCCATCAGCATAGTAAGATGCTGTAGAATCACTGCTTATCTTCTCTGTGTTGCACAGCCCTCCCCATGCCCTCCCCACATTATACATGCTAATCGTAATGTCCTCGTTCTTTTTCCCCACCCATATCCCTCCCTTCCCTCCCTTTCTCCCCAGTCCCTTTCTCTTTGGTAACTGTTAGTCCATTCTTAGGTTCTATGATTCTGCTGCTGTTTTGTTCCTTCAGTCTTTCTTTGTTCCTATAGTCTTTGGGTTTGAGGTGAGTCTCTTGTAAGCAGCATAGAGATGAGTCTTGCTTTTTTATCCATTCTGTTATTCTGTGTCTTTTGATTGGTGCATTCAGTCCATTTACATTTAGGGTGATTATTGAAAGATATGTACTTATTGCCATTGCAGGCTTTAGATTCATGGTTTCCAAAGGTTCAAGTTAGCTTCTTTAGTGTCTTACTGTCTAACTTAACTCACTTACTGAGCTATTTTAAACACTGTCTGGTCGTTCTTTATTTTTCTCCCTTCTTATTCCTCCTCCTCCATTCTTTATATGTTGGTTGTTTTATTCTGTGCTCTTTTGTGCTTCCTTTAACTGCTTTTGTGGGTAGTTGATTTTATTTTTTGCCTTTAGTTATTAGTATTTGGTTGGTCTGCTTTCTTTGCTGTGATTTTATTTTCTCTGGTGACATCTATTTAGTCTTAGAGGTGCTCCCATCTAGAGCAGTCCCTCTAAAATACCCTGTAGAGGTGGTTTGTAGGAAGCAAATTCCCTCAATTTTTGCTTGTCTGGGAATTGTTTACTTCCTCCTTCATATTTAAATGATAGTCGTGCTGGATACAGTATTCTTGGTTCAAGGCCCTTCTCTTTCATTGCATTAAATATATCATGCCATTCTCTTCTGGCCTGTAAGGTTTCTGTTGAGAAGTCTGATAGCCTGATGGGTTTTCCTTTGTAGGTGACCTTTTTCCTCTCTCTAGCTGCCTTTAAAACTCTGTCCTTGTCCTTGAACTTTGCCATTTTAATTATTATGTGTCTTGGTGTTATCCTCCTTGGGTCCTTTCTGTTGGGAGTTCTGTACACTTCCATGGTCTAATCGATTATTTCCTCCCCCAGTTTGGGGAAGTTTTCAGCAATTATTTCTTCAAATACTCTTTCTATTCCTTTTTCTCTTCTTCTTCTGGTACCCCTATAATGTGGATATTATTCCTAATGCAGATATCACACAGTTCTCTTAATATTGTTTCATTCCTGGAGATCCTTTTATCTCTCTCTGTGTCAGCTTCTATGTGTTCCTGTTCTCTGGTTTCTATTCCATCAATGGCCTCTTGCATCTTATCCATTCTGTTTATAAATCCTTCCAGAGATTGTTTCATTTCTGTAATCTCCCTCCGGATGTCTGTAATCTCCCTCCAGACTTCATCCCTTAGCTCTTGCATATTTCTCTGCAGCTACATCAGCATGGTTATGAGCTTTATTTTTAATTCTTTTTCAGGAAGACTGGTTAGGTCTATCTCCTTCTCAGGGTTTGCCTCTGTGATCTTGGTCTGTATCAATTTCTTCTGCCTTTTCATGGTGATAGATATATTTGTGGGGAGCTGGCGCATGTGTTGGGTAAGAGAAAGTCCCTTCTTGCCAGTTTATGGCCTTCCTCTCCTGGGAGAACAGCAGCCTCTAGCAGCTTGTACTGGGCAGCTGCATGCAGATGGGGCTTCTGATCTTGCCCGGCCGCTATGGAGTTTATTTAGCTCCGCAGTTGCTGTGGGCGTGGCCTGCCTCAGGCTGCTACTCCAATATGGCGGAGCCATGTTGGGGGAGGAACAGGCGGGAGGCTGTTTATCGCAGTGAGGGGCCTCCAAGCTGTGCTGCGGGGATTCGGGCACCCAGAGTTCCCAGGAATTCACAGCTGCTGGGCTAAGTGTCCCAGGGCACTTCATTTTTCTCTCTTCTTCTGGTACCCCTATAATGCAGATATTGTTCCTTTTGGATTGGTCACACAGTTCTCTTCATATTGTTTCATTCCTGGAGATCCTTTTATCTCTCTCTGTGTTGGAGGGGGAACAAGCGGGCTGTGGGGTCCCTGTCCCTTTAAGACTTTCAAAAAGCACTCGCTTTTCTTTGTCCTGGGTGCACCGGTTGCGGGGACCCACTCACAGGTCTTACTGTCCTGTTTCCCTAGTTTCCAGCACCCATGCATGCACTGTGTCTGCGCTCTGGTGCGGCTGGCTAGGGCTGGGTGTTCAGCAGTCCTGGGCTCCCTCTCCCTCCCCCGCTCCAACTCCTCTCCTCCTGCTGGGAGCTGGGGTGAGGGGTACTCAGGTCCCGCCAGGCTGGGGCTTGTATCTAACCCCCTTCACGAGGCACTGGGTTCTCATGGGTATGGATGTAGTCTGGCTGTTGTCCTGTGTCTTCCGGTCTCTTTTAGGATTAGTTGTATTTGTTGTATTTTCAAAAATATATATGGTTTTGGGAGGAGATTTCCGCTGCTCTACTCACACCGCCATCTTGGTTCTCCCTCTTTAGGGTTTTTTAGGTACAATATCATGTCATCTGCAAACAGGGACAGTTTGACTTCTTCCTTACCAGTCTGGATGCTTTTTATTTCTTTGTGTTGTCTGATTGCTGTGGCTAGGACCTGCAGTACTGTGTTGAATAAAAGCAGGGAGAGTGGGCATCCTTGTCTTGTTTCTGATCTTAGAGGAAAAGCTTTCAGCTTCTCGCTGTTAAGTGTGATATTGGCTGTGGGTTTGTCAATATATGGCCTTTATTATGTTGAGGTAATTGCCCTCTAAACCCATTTTGTTGAGAGGTTTATCATGAATGGATGTTGAATTTTGTCAAATGCTCTTTCAGCTTCTATGGAGATGATCATGTGGTTTTTGTCCTTCTACCATAGAAGTATATATACTTATGAATCCAGCAAAGTTTCAGGATACAAAATTAATACACAGAAATCTGTGGCTTTCCTATACACTAAGGATGAACTAGCAGAAAGAGAAATCAGTAAAACAATTCCATTCACAAGTGCATCAAAAAGAATAAAATACCTAGGAATAAACCTAACCAAGGAAGTGAAAGACCTATACCCTGAAAACTACAAGACACTCTTAAGACAAATTAAAGAGGGCACTAACAAATGGAAACTCATCCCATGCTCTTGGGTAGGAAGAATTAATATTGTCAAAATGGCCATCCTGCCCAAAGCAAACTACAGATTCAGTGCAATGCCTATCAAAATGCCAACAGTATTCTTCAACGAACGGGAACAAATAGTTTTAAAATTCATCTGGAATCACAAAAGACCCTGAATAGCCAAAGCAATCCTGAGAAGGAAGAGTAAAGCTGGGGGAATCTCACTTCCCAACTTTAAGCTCTACTACAAAGCCACAGTAATCAAGACAATTTGGTACTGGCACAAGAACAGACCCATAGACCAGTGGAACAAAATAGAGAGTCCAGATATTAACCCAAACATATATGGTCAATTAATATACGGTAAAGGAGCTATGGCTATACAATGGGGAAATGACAGCCTCTTCAACAGCTGGTGTTGGCAAAATTGGACAGCTACATGTAAGAGAATGAAACTGGATCATTGTCTAACCCCATACACAAAAGTAAATTCGAAATAGATCAAAGACCTGAATGTAAGTCATGAAACCATAGGCAAAAATCTCATGGACATAAACATGAGCGACTTCTTCATGAACATATCTCCCCAGGCAAGGGAAACAAAAGCAAAAATGAACAAGTCGGACTATATCAAGCTGAAAGCTTCTGTACAGCAAAGGACACCATCAGTAGAACAAAAAAGCAGCCTACAGTATGGGAGAATATATTCATAAATGACAGATTTGATAAAAGGTTGACATCTAAAATATACGAAGAGCTTACGCACCTCAACAAACAAAAAGCAAATAATCTAATTAAATGGGCACAGGATCTAAACAGACACTTCTCCAAAGAAGAAACTCAGATGGCCAACAGACACATGAAAAGATTCTCCACATCCCTAATCATCAGAGAAATGCAAATTAAAACCACAATGAGGTATCACCTCACACCAGTTAGGATGGCCAACAGCCAAAAGACAAACAAGAAATGTTGGCGAGGTTGTGGAGAAAGGAGAACCCTCTTACACTGCTGGTGAGAATGTAAATTAGTTGAACCATTGTGGAAAGCATTATGGAGGTTCCTCAGAAAACTCAAAATAGAAATACCATTTGACCCAGGAATTCCACTCCTAGGAATTTACCCTAAGAATGCAGCAGCCCAGTTTGAAAAAGACATATGCACCCATATGTTTATTGTAGCACTATTTACAATAGCCAAGACATGGAAGCAACCTAAGTGTCCATCAGTAGATGAATGGATAAAGAAGATGTGGTACATATACACAATGGAATATTATTCAGCCATAAGAAGAAAACAAATCCTACTATTTGCAACAACATGGATGGAGCTAGAGGGTATTATGCTCAGTGAAATAAGCCAGGCAGAGGAAGACAAGTACCAAATGATTTCACTTATCTGTGGAGTATAAGAATAAAGAAAAACTGAAGGAACAAAACAGCAGCGGACTCACAGAACCCAAGAATGGATTAACAGTTACCAAAGGGAAAGGGACTGGAGAGGATGGGTGGGAAGGGAGGGATAAGGGGGAAGAAGAGGGGTGGGGGGCATTACTATTAGTAGATATAATGTAGGGGGGGAACGGGGAGGGTTGTACAACACAGAGAAGACAAGTAGTGATTCTGTAGCATCTTACTATGCTTATGGACAGTGACTATAATGGGGTATGTGAGGGGGACTTGGTGATGGTGGGAATCTAGTAAACATAATGTTCCTCATGTAATTATAGATTAATGATACCAAAATAAAAAAGAAGTGTATATACTTAAATCATGAGCAAACCTTTAGGGATACAAATCAATATTATAAAACTAGAGAAAGGCAAGGGAATGATAAGCACAAAATTCCAGAAATGGTTACTTTGAAGGACGAAGGGAATGGGGTGGGGAAAAAAAACTCTGGCATATAATTGGGCATGTTTGTATCATTTTATTTTACATTACAATACTTTACATTATTTTATAATTTGAATGTGTACAGTATTTAAAACTTAATTACTTTTACAGTAAGTGCAAATTGCAGAATTTAGCATGTGAATAACAGGATGCTTGTTCTTGTGTACGTACAAGAAAAGGCTTTTTTTGGAAAACAGGCGAATTGTAATGATTACTTATGTTGTATGATTTAAAGTTCCTTTTGTTAAAGGTTTTTCTTTTTTTCCCATTCTCTCTGTCCTGCCGCTCCTCAATTTATAGGAGAGATTTGAAGCACTTTTTTCCATCTATGATGATCAGGTTACATTTCAGTTGTTTAAAAGCTTTAGAAGAGTCAGAATAAATTTCAGCAAACCTGAAACAGCAGCAAGAGCTCGAATAGAACTCCATGAAACGGACTTCAATGGGAAGAAGCTGAAGCTGTATTTTGCGCAGGTACTTTACTGGGCAAAGGACGCTGTTCTCTAAACTTGTTTTCACCATCTAAAAATATTAGTTCTCCATTTTCTGTGTCATTATATCAGGCCTTTGAAATGAACAGGCCCAATCAGCAAACAATATAAAAATATTTTTCCTTTATTTTATAGATAAATATATTTACTAAGCATATTTACCTTCTTTGTTTTGCTTAGACTAATAGCTAAAGGAATTCAATTTTCTGGCAGCTTTTCTCAGCTGGGGTTCTGTGAGGATGAAGCCCTAACATCTTAGGGTCAGTGGATTTACTTTTCTCCTGTGCATCTGAAATGGCATTCATGGTGTAATGCCCTTGGGAGAATTGAGAACCAGTCTCAGGAATCCTCTCTGTGTTGTGATTCATATGCGACACCCATTGAAAGTGGCTGCCTGCCTAAAGGGTGACCGGGGAGGGGATGGCATAGCACTGTACAGACAGGCTGTCTTAGACTTTGAATTTGCAGAGGATCCTGTGGGTTACCAAGAACTGACTATACTTAAACACTCTAATCCTACACTGATGTGACTCTAAGAAACCAGTTTCTTCTCAGAAGGACTGGTGAGATAAAGGCATTCGATCTCTACTCCTGTAATAAGGAGATTTTTTATTTTCGTCAAAGTATTTTTTCTTGGTTGTAGCTTTCAAATTAGAAGAAAGGTTCATTGTCAGGTAAATGAAGGATACCTGGACATTCTTGGTGATGTTGATCGACATGAAGACAGTATAACCTAAACTCTTCAAAAATTGGAATTTCGCGCTTGTTACCATTCATTGTTTGTTCATCTGTTCATCAGTTTCTTTCTTACTCATCTCGTATTTTTTGAGCGGCATGGGTGTGGGCTCCGTGCTGTGCTCAGTGTTCAGTCGTGAACCAGAGACCTAACACAGCCGCTCGGCGAAGTAAACTGTTGAAGAGAAATTTTTAATTTTCTCCAAAGAGATGTAACAGTTAAGTAAGGATGAAAATAAAAAAGTAGCCCAGACCCAGACTGGTTTGAGTGTCTTCCTCCTGCAGGTACAGACATCCAGTGAGACACGTGACAGATCGTACTTACTGCCACCCCAGCCGGCCAAGCAGTTCCTCATCTCCCCTCCAGCCTCTCCTCCCGGCGGGTGGAAACAGGGTGAAGATGCAGTGCCTGTTATAAACTATGATTTACTCCGTGCTGTTTCCAAACTGGGACCAGGTAACAAACTTCTGTCTGCCCTATTTTTCTCCCAAGAAACTTTGTCTTAAAGACCCTAATCAGCAGTCTGGGTGGGTTCCAGCCACCTGGTGGCCCCATGATCAGAGTGGAAGATAAAGTCACACAAGCCCAGGTTCAAATTCTAGCGTTTGACAACCTTGTGATCTTGGGCATGTTACTTAGCTTCACTTTTCTGGGCCTCTGCTGTCTCATCTAAAATAGGGACCATCATAGCTACCCTTCAGTGTGGTTACAAGGATTAAGTGATACATACAGGATAATAAATGCAACCACAGTTTTTACTGCTACACTTTCTACTCATACATGACAGGCCATTAGTGAATATTAGTGAATACTTCTCCTCCAGCCCATCAAAGTGCCAGACAGCCTCTACATTGAAGAGTATTTGAAGGAAGTGGATACATCCCTTCCAAGTTCTTCTTTTTATTGTTTGTTTCTTTCCTTCTCTTTAATTTCTCTAACTTGCTCATCCTTTTAAAATAATATAAGAAATCGGTGCCATTGCTGCTTCAGAAAGTTGTCTATCTACAATAATGGTGTGTCTCTCATGGGGAATACAAGAGGCATTTTGAGGGGAAGTGGCGCAGTGGTGTTTGTAGACATTAAAGCTGTATCACCCCAAGCTCCTGCACTAAGAGATGGCCTGTGCTGCCTGGGACCTTCCAGAGGTCTCCCAGGCAGAAACTGAAACCATTATGAAGCTAAGCAGACTCACTTGTATTATTCACAGAACAGTAAGTACTAGCATTTGCATTTTCACTCCCAAGACCTCAGTACTCCTCACCGGCTAATTTCTTGAAACAGCAAAACTTCCCAAGAACTCTAAAGTGTCAAATCTCTAATGCCAAAACAAGATAAAGTACTCTGACATAGGACTTAATGATTTAAAAACCAGTACTCAGCAACTAAAACAGAAGTAAATCAAGAAGCTTTAAGAGACAAAACACTTCTTTTTGCTGTTTACCCCCGCCAGGAGAGAAATACGAACTTCACGCAGGAACTGAGTCGACACCCAGTGTGGTGGTTCACGTCTGTGAAAGTGAAACTGAAGAGGAAGAAGAAACAAGAAACCCCAAGCAGAAGATTACCCAGACGAGGCGCCCCGAACCTCCGAACACAGCACGGAGGGAGCCCCAGGCCTTCGACTGTGCACTGTGAAGCCTTCAGGTGGGGTTCGGGTCGGGGGCGAGGCGGCTGCCCTGGAGGCTTCAGGAACAGAGCTGCAGACCGCTCCCACAGGTGCACTGCTGCTAAGAGCACAGGTGAGGCCAGGAATGAATGCGTGCAGTGGTTCCCCAAGCCTGCACTGCCGACATGGAAGTATAGAGTAGCGGCTGGTTTTCCCTGTTCAAAAATGTACTAGTACTCTGAACATCACTTTAAATTAAAGAATTAGCGCCCAACATATGGCAACACTTGACCATTTTTAAGCAGTAGCAAATTAGGGAAAAAGCTTCCTGCAGCAATGCTAATTTCCTTGATTCCTTATAGCATGGGGTACCCCGAGTCTAAAACTAGTTTCTTGAATACAGTACCATTTTTATGAATTTAAGAATAGTCTTACAGTTTTAATAATCTACTGTGGGTATTTTTGTAATGGTATAATAGCTTCCAGCCTACCTGCTGATCCAAGGTTATTATTCATAATACATGACTTTTTATTTTGCACAAAAAGGAACCTGACATATAGAATAATTCATAGAAAATCATTTTTCTCGAGGAATTCTTTCTTCAGCTTTGGGGGGGAAAATGTCAAGTTCATTTTGACCCTCAGAATCAAGTGGCACAACCTCCTCCCTGTTACCCTTACTTGGAAGTCAGAGGACAGTGAGGCACAGGCCCCTGTTGGGAATGTGTCATCCCTCCCAGGGAAAGAACTGCTACTTTGGAAGCAGACATATCCCCAGTAACCTTGATTGACTGATGATGACCTCAGGTAGTTACTGTGATCTGCCGTTTGTGACCATGTTCTAGCCCGTCACACATGAAACTGTCTTCAGCCACCAGTTGAGTTAGTCTCTGTTATACATATTTGTGTATGTCTTTCATAGGCTTTACATTGGGAAAGGTAATGGTAAGATTTTCTGAAGACCAAAAAAAAGATTTTCTGAAGGCTGTTTTTTCATTGTCCATTGAAACATTTTTCAGTTTGCTTGGTAAGAAAAGTCACACATTCTTTTGCCATGAATCAGGGGGAGACGGGGGAGGTAGAAATGATGTAGTCAGTCAGACTTGCTTTTTGGTGAACTTTTTTACCCTGGCTTACAGATGACATTTTTCTCCTTAAACAGAATTATTTGTGTTTCAGAGTGTATAGTTGAACCCTCTAAAGCAGAAGCAAGCATCTTTGTTGTCTATTCAGACTTGCAGTTCCTTTTACAGGGTCTCCTAAGAATGCTTTGCTTTGGTCAGGCGGCTCTACTGATTGTCCACTCACTCTGCTGTTTTCTTGTGTAGCAAATGTCTGGAGCTCCCTGGTTTTTATGTGAAGGGGTTACACATAGGAGTTGGGACGATTAAACCAATGTGGCTGCCACTACAAAGAGAAAAAACAACGCAGAATTCAGGTCATGATGTCTGTACATTTTTGGTAACATGTTTTTGTGGTTTAGATGTTCTTATTATGTAGAACTTATTTCTGAGGAATTAAACTATATTGCAAAAGAAGTTTCCTGTATTTTTCTTGCCCTCAAATACTCTAAGATGGTAAAAATTCTTCTATTTGTATATATTTACCACTGCTGGGTCTCATTGTAAATTCGGTTGAAATATGTGATTCCATAAGAAATTTGTTGAATTCAGACCATCATTTGGCTTTTTAACTAATAGCCACTTAATAGAATTTTGCGGGTTTTTAATTTGATCTGGTTATACTACTTTATAATTTCAGAATGGACCCTGTAAGTCAGGAAGTGTATGTATTTTCAACAGTTGGTATCTTTTAATTTCCTTTTAGGTAATATTTCTTCACTATAATTTTCTAAGTGGTCGAAATCCATGTTGATCTATTTAGCTTGGCTTTCATTCTCTACGTTCCAATCAAAGAATATTCTATCCCTAACATATAAAACTTTTTTAAAAAGTCAAGAAGTGCAAATTATCCGAATTTTTCTTATGGTTTTTTTTTAGTGTATTGAATAAGTTGAAGAAAACTTAAGCCAAAATTAAATTTATATTAATTATTATAACCTTTTCTGAGTGGAAAACATTAATGTTTTCATTCTTTCTAGTATAATATTCCCATGAAGTGAACTCTAAAAGAAAAACCACCGCCCATTATTTTTTTAATACTGTGAGATCAGACAGCATCTCAACAGATGTTGCAGTCTCTGTCCTCTTTTGGCTATTTTATATCCAGTTCATGTGACCAGCTTGTAAGGGATGAATCTTGTGTATCTTTTTCTTTAAGTTCCTTTTCGTACATTATCCACATTTTCTTCTTTGTAATTGAATTATAGCTTAGATTTAATTCTGACAGCATAGTAGCCGTGTTTTCTTTAGAAATCATAAATAAATCCAATTATTTAGAGAATTGTGAGGAAAGAAAATGATGCTTTTGCTTTGTGGTAGGAAAAACCATTTGTGAAGGATAAGAAAATGGTAACACTTAATAAGGACAGTTGACAGAACCAGGGATGCACTGGGTCTTAATGTTCTAGGTCCTATGGCCCTACCTACCTGATGGAACCACAAATAAATCCATTTAAAAATAAGTGGCCTAGTGTGAGCGGTATGTACTAGTTTAAGTGTTAAGAGGCAGAAATGGCAAGCACAGTTCCTCGCCTTGGAGAGCTGGAAATCGGGTGGAATGCAGACTAGGCTTTGCACCATCTGCTTCTTCAAAACTTTATACACCAAAACCTATCAGTGGTTAAGAGCCAAATAAAAGCTACTAGGAACTTTTAGGTTCAACATAAAGGTTTAAATAGAACCTGGTGGTTTATGGGATGTTTGAATCAGAGAGGCACCAGGAGACAGAGATTCCAGAGCAGTGCTTGCATTCTTCACAGTCATTTTTGTTCCCCGTTCACATTGATTCCATCTTCTTTAAATGTTGCAAAAGTGAAAAAATTTGATTTTCTCAAAATTCTCAAAGAGCTGAAGGCAACTGAAAATGCTACAGTCTAACCCTTAGGTCTGTCAGATCAGGAAACTGCCACGACGTGTCTTGTTTTGAAGCCCACAGACAGGCAGCCGGGGGCTAGTATTGGCATTCCCACCTCCCGGGCTAGTCTTTTTCTACTTTTTCTTGCACAGGCCTCTTACAGACACTCAGAGTCACTGTATCTCTGTCGTAAGAAAACAAACAAAAAAGGAAGGGAAGAATTATTTTTTCCCTGATGGGATACAGTGAATGAGAAACATATCTGGTGAAGGCAGTGACTTATCACTTTAATTAGTCAATTTGATGTTTCATGCTTTGTGTTTCTGTTACCATGTTTTTGTGGTCTTTTATAGACCAGGCCTTCGTTTGTAACAGGGAAAATCTCAAACATAATTAATGGAGAATGTATGAAATGCTTTGGTGCCTCAGGTTCACTGCTGGCATCTCTTCTCTCCAGAGTACTTCTCACCTGTCATACAGGTACACTCGGTCCGTCTTCCCTTTCCTGCTCACTGTGCCCCTTTTTGCATATCTTCATTTACATCTTTCCATACAAAGGGAAAAAATTACTTACTAGTGTCACAATATAAAGGAACAAAAGACTTGGAGAAATAGTTGCCTCCTACCCAGGGAGGTTAAGTCTATCATCGTAGAAACTCGCTTTTTAAAAAGCTAAATAAATTTAAAGAGTAAGATTTAGGAACCTTGTCCAACAATTTGATAAATATGCATTTGTTGTTTAAACTCCCCTTGGAGTGTGGGTCAGGTCATCTTCGTTAGAATGCTGTTGTTTTCTTTAACCATGAATCAGGAGAAAAATGTTAATAGCTTGGAGAGTGTTTTTATTACCAAATATATAACCAACAAAGCAACTGAAAATGGCAACAACTGCTAGGTTCACTGACCGAAATGATTATAAAAACAGTCATGTGCAAAGTAGAAGTTTCAAGCCAAGGTTAAGAATATGTTGCGCTGAGTCAAAGTGTCTCTATGCATTTAACAAAAGTATAAAGACCTTTAACTAAATGAGATAATGTGGTCGAGCTTATAAACCTACCTTTGCATTTGAAACAAAATCACATCCTGCAAACTCTTTTGCAATTCCCACACAGCTTTGACTGAATGTTCGTTCTTGTCATAATGGAAGATTTATATCTATGCAGATAACGTGTTTTTCTGTACTATTTTCTGTTGAGTCCACAATCTTCCTAACTCAAACTGGGGGCTGAGCAGTAATGGTGGCTAATCCCATTATTGTGCTATACTCTTCCCACAGCTTCTCAGCCCAAAGTGGGGGCCCTAAGGAGCATTGATCTATGTTTCTGCTGTATTGTACATATCCTCCAAGCTTCAGTGTCGTGATCTTGTGTTATATTTGGGGGCATGTTACCTTTCTGATACTGTACACTGTAGTGAATATTCATTGTACTTCAGAAAAGCTGGTCAGTGGTTCATATACACATATCCCGTATTTTTGTGTGCTAGAAGTGACGGTCCATAGTGTATGGCAGTTGTTTTTTTGTCAACATTGGCTATCCTGTCTTGTAAGGACATTTAAACATTCCTTGTCCTGTCAAGGTGACAAAAGCAAAATATGCTTTTTGGGGAATCTTTGTGGTTACGTATAACAAATTTTGTTTTTAAAGCTAATAAAAATGTTCATTTTTTAAAATCAAGCCATTGAATTGAGTTTTTTGTGTATAGTATTTTCAATAAGGTTACTTACCTTTAGGTAATAACACGAAAAAGATAGAAAAGTGACAAATGTCTCTTCCGTTAATTAGATTCCAGTTGAACACTGATGCTGGCTATGCTGGAGTTAAAGGTGGTACCCCACTGCCCACTCTGGAAACAAACTGGTTTGAGTTCTTCACCCTGGTTTACTCTTCAGTTAAAAATGATTCATTCCTGGTAAAGGCTTATTTTCTGTCTTGGTTTAAAAAAAAAAATCTCTGAATGCAAATATTGCAGCTAGAAATGATGGTATAGGTCATCTAGTGCAGTGATTTTTTAAAAATACATACTTACTTTTAAGTCATCAAACTCTGCTTTTTGTTCAAATGCAACCTTTATGGATTACCAGAAAAAAAAAATAGTGAACAGAACTCCTTTTGAAGGGGGTGAGGGAGAAGTGGGCAGTGCCTCTCGGGTCATTGACTTGAAAACGTGCGTGTGGGGCCAGAAGGGGTTGGGGAGTGGAGGCTGTTGAAATGCCTGTGCTCCGAACTGTGTGAGCTCTCAGAATAGGTGGCATTGCCACGTTCACACATCTGGATGGTAGCTGGCCTGGGACTGGAACCTAAATTTCTTTCTTCTGTCCCAGGTCTACCACATACCACTGTGTTACACTGAAGTCTTTAATTTTTCAGAAGAAAACATATTAGGATTCAAAGGTTCTTAAAATGGTCAGTATTTTTGTTTGTTTTAATAAAACAAGCAGAGTAGCTGGGGACAGTTCCACTTTGACAGAGGCTTTTCTGAGCTCTATTCTGTGGGGCCGCCTCCAGGTGGAGCTGGACTTTCAGGTTACTGGGGCCTGGCACTCCTTCCACTCTGCGTTGATTTGTTGGGCATAATGGTCTTAACGTAAGATTTTACTTGAGCTGAGGATTCCTTGGCCAACACAGCAAGTAGGAAAACCACTGCAAATAATGTAAGGATAAAACAATTTTTTAAAATGCAGGATAGAAAATACAAGAACCAAATTTAAGTAATTTACCTCATAAAAGTAGACTGATTTAAAAGTTACATTCAATACTGTGTGTAGTAGAGTCCTGTTATCATCAAAAAACATGTTAAAACAGCAGGACTGAGCAGTAACTCACTGCCTTCACTGAATACATCAGAATATGGTCCTAATCTAGAAGGAGACAGGATTAAAATTCTTATACACGTAAGAAAAATCTCAAATCTTGCCAAACCTTCCCCTTGTCTTCTGAGACATAGAAGGTGTAAATTTGTAGATTAGATATTTAAATATGGTGCTTCAAAGTATGTGTTATTTGGGACAATTTGTGGTTGAAATGTTTGGAATGTAAACGGTTTCTATATTGTAATGCTTCTAGGAACTTATGTATTTGCATGTTTGGAGTCTCCAAGAGGATATACTGTGTTTATCAAATTTAATAAACTATGAGCCCTTTTCCTAGAAGGGTTTCATTGCACTGGTGTTTGAGGAACATTGAAAGAAACGTTCTACTAAAATCTTTAGTTGAGGTCTGATTTAAGGATAGGTTTGTGATTTAAATTCCTTTATTAAGTTCTTTAACGCAAGAATATTACATTAGGGCATGGAAGGAACTTTTCTGGTTTAATCAATTCTGGTTTTAACCAAGTTGTTAAAACTTCAAATCTATAAGAAAGCTCAGCAAAGTTGCCAAATACAAGAATAACTTAGAAAAATCCAGTAGCATTTCCTTACGCCATCAGTGACCACAATTTAAGCAATAAGATAATACTGATAACTGCAACAAAACATTGGTGTAAAACAAACTCTCAAACTCTAATAAGGACATGGATAATTATGTAAGTACATGCTCTTAAGTGGGATTATATTTTAGGTATATCAGATTTTTCTCAAATTATAAATTCAATATAATCTGTCAAAATTCTAGCTGTGTCTTTTATAATAAACTCATTAAACTTATTCTAAAATTGATGGAAGAATAAAGAAAAAAATATTTTAGGCAGTCTTAAAAAGAAAAAAGAGGACTTTTCCTATGAAATATTAAGACAACCTACAAAGTCAAATGAGATTGATGCAAGAATAAACAAACTAAAGAAAACGAATAGAGACAAATCCATGTCTATATGAAAATTGAATCAAGTGCCATCATAAATGGAGAAAGGCTATGCTGTTGAGCAGATAGTGTTGGGGAAACTGACTTGGCTTATGTAGGAAAATAAAAATTGGTTCCCCATCAAACACTACATACAGAAATGGACTCCAGATAGATTAAAGACCAACATACAGAATATAAAATCATGAAGTTAATAGACTGAATTGTAGGAGAATACCATTGTGACCTAGAGGCAAGGGAAGACTTCATAAAACTTTAAAAGCATAGCTGTAAGGTGAATGTAATTTGATTACACTGAAATTAATGATTTAGGTTCAATGAAGAATGCCAAGGACATGTTGACAGACAAGCGGGAGAAGATACTTGCCATCCTAGCATGGGATATATAACTATAACATGCAAGGAAATTTTACAGATCAAAAGGAAAAGCAGCCCAAGAGGAAAATGGGCTAACCGGTATGAACAGCAATTGACAGATAACTGGAGGATGGGGACATAGGAATCCTGAGATATTACAGGTGGGAGTGTAGGCTGGCTTAATTATTATGACCGGACTTCCATTACTTATTTCCTTGATAACTTTAGTCATCTCCCAGGTTAGTTATCTCCCAGAAATGTCTAACAACTGTTGGAAGGTCTAGACTGGAGATCTGCCTCCTTTGCCAGTGAGAAGCAGCCCTCGGGCATTGATTTACCAGTGCCACCTGCTAATTCCAGGTGCCCTGATGAGTTCCACTGTGAAAGGGCTCAGAGCTGCCCTCCTATTCAGCTCTGGTCTCCAATTTTCCTTAACCTTCCATATACACCTTACATTTGTTTTACTGAAGAGAGATTTACTAATTGTTCATGCTGGAGAAAATGAACCATTAAAATTAATGGTTTAATAAAAATCCACTAAGGAGTGCATTAGTTATCTGTTGCTGCCTAAAAAATTACCCCCAAATTTAACAGCATAAAACAACAAACATTTATCCCACAGTTCCCGAGAGTCAGGAATGGGGAATGGCTCAGGGGGCTCAGGTCTCCCAGAAGGGTGCACTGGGTCGCCAGCGTGGGCCGCAGTCCCCTGAAGAGCCTGGGGCATCTGCGTCCCAGCTCACGGCCCTGGCTGTAGGTGGGAAGTTCAGGTCCTCTCCACAAGGCTACCGCCTAAGCCTGCTGCCGGGACATGGAAGCTGGCTTTCCCCAGAGCAAGAGGTCAGAGATCCCAAGATGGAGTCTGTGTAACCTAATCTTGGAAGTGACATGCCATCACTTCTGCCATCTGCTGTTGGTCACACAGAACAACCCTGGTGCAATGTGAGGAGGCAAAGGGGGATCCAACAGCCCTAGAGGGAACTGCATAGCACTAAATGCCTCTCTTCAGAGTTTATTAGAACTTGCCCTTCGTCTCTCCGCTCTCCTTATCTTTACCTCTCTTCGAGTGTCTGCCTCCTTCCCTCCTGGTGCACAAAGGCCTTCCCCTCAGGGACAACACGGCAGCCAACGCTCATGTGGAAGGACGGCTTCTTTCCAGAGTTCCATCCCAGGAGAGGATTCTCACTGACCAGGCTGGGTCGCACGTCCATCCCTGTGACCTGTGGGCAAGGACTCTTACCTCAGAAAAGGGAACCCGAGAGGGGCAGACAACAATACAGCCGCTGTCGGTGCAGCAATACGGGGATGAGCTGTAGAAAGCCCAAAAGGTGAGAGCATTTTAGGGATTGGTGAATTGGTCAGATTTCCGCCATCTAACAAATAAGCCTTGCTTTTATCCTGTCTTAATTTTTCAACATCCAACTTTGATTGCAGGCAAGATATGAGAAGTAAATTTTAAGTGTGTCTTCTAGATGTAACCCAAACAACTTGTGGTCTAGAGGTTTCTGACGCAGATCTCCCGTGGTATTTATCGCAGAACGTCTTCATGATCCTGACGTTGAGTTCAGTCTTCCATATTACGCTGAGACACGCGCCATGCAAATGATGTTCTGAGTCAGAACGTTATTTTATCACTACTCTCAATTTTTGGTAAGGTGAACCACTTTATATTATGGTTTCATGGTATTACATATATTTAAACACTTAAAGATCCAGGGAAAGAAAGAACACAGCTTGTTTTTTATTTAGATTTTCTGACCTTAATAAAATTTTTCTCTCCTACTGTGTCCTCCATTCGTTTTTCTTGTAGTTTCATTCACAAGGTTCCAGTATCTAATTCTGGAACATTTTCATCACCTCCAGAAGAAACCCTGTACACATAAATACAGATCTTCCTCAACTCACATTGGAGTTACATCCTGATAAGCCCATCTTTAGGTTGAAAATACTGTTAAGTTGAAAATACATTTAATATGCCAAACCTACCGCACGTCATAGCCAAGCATAGCCCACCTTAACGTGCTCAGGACATGCACATTAGCCTACGGTTGTGCAAAATCTTCTAACACAAAGCCAACTTATAATAAATGTTGACTAAACCATGTAATTTATTGAACACTGTACTACTGACAGTGAAAAACAGAACGGTACTATGCGAACAAAATAGTATCTTATTTACCCTCTTCATAGCGCGGCTGACTGGAAGCTGGGCTCCCTGCTAGGCATCAGCAGAGAGTATCTATGGAATATTGCTTTCCCAGGAAAAGATCAAAATTCAAAGTATGGTTTCTACTGAATGCGTATCACTCCCACATCATCATAAAGTTGAAACATCTTAAGTTGAACCATCCTAAGTCAGGACTGCAGTCCTTCCCCTTTCTCCCCTCCCCGCCAGCCCTGGACCACCACTACTCTACTTTCTGTCTCTATAGATTTGCCATTTCTTAAAAATTAAATCACATGCTATGTGGCCTTTTGTGTCTGACTTCTCAGCCTGTTTTCAAGGTTCCTCCATGTTGTAGAATGGATCCTTCATTCCTGTTTGTGGCTGGAAAGAATCCATTGTGTGGCTATACCGCGTTTTGTTTATTCATTCACCAGTTGATGGGTCCCCCTTTTTGCTTGTTATCTGTGATGCTGCCACGGACATTATGCACAGTTTTTGTGTGGACATGGAAGATACATACCTAAGAGTAGAAGTGCTGGGTCACATGGTATACCTCTAGCTTTTACATTTTGAGGAACTGCCAGACTGTCTCCCCAAGCAGCTGCTCCATTCTACATTCACACCAGCAGAGGAGAGTTCCAGTATTCCCACATCTTCACCAGCACTCATTATTATCTGTCCTTTTCATTTTAGCCATCCTAGTGGGCGTGATGTGCCATCTCATGGTGGTTTTGAATTGCGTTTCCCTGATGACTAATAATGCTGAGCACCTTTTCATGTGCTTATTGGCTATTAGTATTATCCTCTTTGGAGAAATGTCACTTCAGCTCTGTAATGGGTTGAATAGCGTCCTCACAAAATTCATCTCCTCCTGGGACCTTGTTTGGACCTTATTTGGAAATAGGACCTTGTAGATTTAATTAAGTTAAAGTGAGGTCATACTGGATTAGAGCAGGCCCTGAATGCAATCTGAGGCTCTTTCATCCATTCATACAGCAAGCATCTATTGGGTGCCTTCTCAATACCTGGCAAAGGCATTGGCTCTGCCCTTGAGCATGTGGGGAAACCAGACTTACAAATACTTCGCCTTCACAGAGTCAGTTACTGCCACAGACTGAATGTTTGTGAACCCCAACTCCCGAAATTCATATGTTCAAATCCTAACCCCTAATGTAATAGTATTAGCAGGTGAGGCCTGTGGGGGTGATTCGGTCAACCCCCTGTGAATGGGATCACAGAGCTAACTCCTTAGTCCCCGCCACTGTGTGAGGATCCGTCTGTGAGCTGCAAGTTAGTCCTCACTAGGCACTAAATCGGCTGGCACCTTGATCTTGGACTTCCAGCCTCAGTTTCCCTCTATCAGTCGTATTTTGTTACAGCAGCCCAAACAATGATTTACTCTTCCCTTCCCACATTTCCTTACTAAAACAAATGCATCAAATTCAGCATTCGGCTTTATAGCTCGCATAGTTATCTTAACAGGCTTTCTTTTTTTTAGAGCAGTTTTAGGTTTACAGAAAAAAATGAGCAGAAAGTACCGAGTTTCCATATATTCCCTTACCCCTCCCTGTTTCCCCTATTATTTTTTCTTGCTCCTGCCCCCTCCCTTGTTATTAGCACCTTTTAAAGGCATTTTATGTGCATTCTAAAAAAAAAATTGATAGATATAAACAAAAAGATGACCTATAATTCCCCCTATTCAAACATAACTATTAAAAATATTTCAATGTATAACCCTTTAGTAGAATTCGTGCCTCATATCGAATTCACCGAGTATTATAATTCTTCCAAGTGGTAAAGATACCTCAAGACAAATGCTGGGCATAGAAGCCACAGGGCATAAATCTGCAAAGAAGTAAAAAGCTAACCTTTTCAAACAATATGGCTTCTCTCTCACTTACCAACTTTACATTTCCTTGTATGGCCCCGGAAGATGGCTGGTTAGCCAGAGACGGGTAAGATTCCTCAAGGGAGGAACAACCTAAGACAGGCACAGTCGCAGGGGGGCCATCAGGTGAGAAATTGGGGATCAACAGAGGTGAGGCTTAGAACCCCCCCCCTGTTTTGAGAGAAATCTTCTGCATCCGTGGATGTTTTGTTGCCTTTGTCTAGCTTGGATTAATACTTAGTCCATAGGCACACACCTGATCATCTACATTTGCCCTCTTACAGCACTAAACTGTTTTCTACCTTTATCTTGCATCTACCTACCACTTCAGCATTTTATTTAAAAATAATAATAATAATAATAATAATAAGGGAGAAATGTGAGATTCACATATAAATCAAGTATAAAAATCACACAAATAATCATATCTGACTTAATTGTTTATAGTTCATGATGTGTGATCAGAACCGAAAGTTTCTGTGATGACTGCCCTTGCACTGTTCACCATGTAAGAACTTATTCACTATGTAAGAACTTGTTCACCATGTAAGAACTTGTTCATTATGCTTCAGAAGATTGGAGACTGTTGAGAATTAGGCTTGGGGTTGATTAATGATTGTGCATTGAGTCCCCCATACAGAATTTTATTGTTGTTAACAACCATTTGATCAATAAATATGAGAGATGCCCTCTCAAAAAATATATATATATTTTTGATATGTCAAGAATGAAACAACCACTACAGTCTACAATTACCTTGATATTTGTATCCATTCATCACCTAAAATTATTCCAATATTCACTTTATAATTTTGTGTCCAGTGATGATTGTTTAAAGGTAATAATAAAATGTTATTAAACGACACCCTAAATAAAACATATTGAAATAGTTACAAAAAAAATATTTCAATGTATAGTCCTCCAATCTTCTCTCTGTGTGTAAATATGGCTTGTTTCTTTTATAAAAAGGAAATCATACCCTACATGTTATTTTATGATCTAAAACTTTTAGGGAAAAACACAAAAAGCACAATAAAAGTAGCCTTAGATTACAAAATAATATGTAGGGTATGATTTCATTTTATTAAAGACTCCTAATCTGTTACAGGACTTTTTTTTTTTAAAGGTTTGCCAACCATAAGAAGCCTGACCTTAAACAAAACAAAATTATCTTAAGTTACCCATTACCGGTACAAATGTCTTTTTTTTCCTGGATAAGAACATCCTCCAAACATTGGTACTGACTTGTTCTTTTCACCTTTAGTCGCAGCCTGACTGCATCAGCTGCTGCTTCCCTGTTCTGGCCCTGTGGGGCAGCCATGGAAAACACAGGGGTGCACGGAACCTGACCAGGCTGAAGGACAGTCTGGTTAATTTAAGTCTTGCTTCAAGAAAAGCAAGATATTTAGCCATTGTATATTTTCTGATTATATTTTGGCCATAAAACAAAAAAATGGACTCAAGAAGTAAAAACACAAGCCAATCTAACGAGAAGTAAAAATACAAACCGATCTAAAATAATTTTCACTGGAAGATAAGTCTTCAAAGACAGAGTTTTCCTGTGAGCAGTTGAAGACAGTAAAAGCACAAGTGGGAATATCACAGCAGGTGATAAAACACACAGAAGAAAACCATAACCTGGTAGAACAGGGGGAGGTCAGGTAAGGAAGCACAAAACAGAAAAGTTTATTAATATTTTTTAAAACATAGTATCCTGATCACCCTGCTTCCTACGTGACCTTGAACATGTGGCTTCACCCATGTCTCAGTTTCCTGACCTGTAAAATGGAGGATACAACATCTGCCCTGTATCTCAAGATGTTGTTACGCTCAAGTAAAATCATATCTGTGCAGAAGTTTTATAAATTGCAAAGTACTATACATATATAATTATTTCTTCCAGATACTAACTCCTTGAAGACAGTGAACATAGTAATTTTGTGTCTCTCAGAGTGCCTGGCTCAGTTCCTTGCCCACTGGACACTCTTAGTACATGTTTTGTTTTCTTTCTTTTTTTTACAATTAAGGTGTCATTGATATACACTCGTGTGAAGGTTTTGCGTGAAAAACATTGTGGTTACTACATTCACCCATATTATCAAGTCCCCACCCCACCCCACTGAAGTCACTGTCCATCAGCATAGTAAGATGCCACAGAGTCACCACTTGTCTTCTCTGTGCTGTACTGCCTTCCCCATGATCCCCCCACACACCATGTGTCAGTATGTGTTTTCTTAAGTGAATTCACACATGAGGCTAAATGCATTAACACATGTGTCCCAGAAAACGTAATGTCCAGTCCCCAGACAATAAGTTTAACAAAAGCCAACCCTGTACATCAGGAAGAACTTTCTAAAAGCAATGTGGTGATTTTCCAAATGACAGTTATTTCTACAGAAATTGTGTTTTATTTTTAGGATTGCTCATTTATTCGACAAACCTGATCATTGTTTTAATTGCCAGAGATTGCCACGGGATCCTGATGGCTGTATTTATTCCATTTTGTCTTCAAGCAGTTTCAAAGCCCTTGCTGGTCTCCTGAAAGCAACTGAGGTGAGGAATCTGCCTCCGGAAATTTTGTCCAGTATTTCCATCACATTGACACATTATGTATCTTTCATATTTGGGATCCTTTCAGATCATTAACACAATACAACAAATGCAGAGTAGATGTTCTGCGTATCCAAAACAGAATTCATCACTTTCCTTCTCACACCTCTTCCTCCTCTAATTCCCAACTGGTTTAGTCATTGCTTCACCGTTATAGGTTGAATTGCATCCTCCCCAAATTCCTATGTTAAAGTCCTAACCCTCAGTACCTCACAATGTGGACCTAATTTGGAAATAGATTGCAGATGTAAATTATCTCAGATGAGGTCATTAGAGTGAGCCCTAATCCAATGTGACTAGTGTCCTTATAAAGGGAAATTCACACACATACCCATACACATGCACACACAGAACATGTGGCGATGAAGGCAGAGACTGAGGTGATCCTCCTTCACTTCCAAGGTTGCCAGCAAACTGACCAGATTTAGGAGAGACAAGAACCCTCAGAAGGAACCAAGCCTGCTCATACCTTGTTGAGCCTCCAGAACTGGGAGGCAGTACATTTCTATTGTTTAAGCCACCCAGTTGTGGTTCTTTGTTAGAGCGGCCCTAGAAAACTAATATACCTGCACTCCACACCCTAGGACTTCTGGAAGTCAGTCATCATCACATTCTCTGTACCAAAATCTTGTCATGTCTGCAGCATCTCTGATGCCTGCAGATACTCCCTGAGCTTAAGGCCCAGTCCCCTCCCAGCCTCCCCCCTGTGTGTATCTCATCGTGCCAACAAACTCACTCCTAAATGGCAAGACAGGAAATCACTTTCTTGTATAAATGGCCTCTGCTAGTCCTTTGGCCTCCAAGATAAAGTCCCTGTGTTTCAGCACCCCATTCAAGGCTCCTTGTAAACTGAACTCACTCCATCTCTCATCCCCATCTCGTGTGTGATCCTCACCCCAGCCATACTCAACTAGTCAGCCTTGGACACTCCCAGCCCCTTCCTGACTCCGTGCACTGCAAACGTGGCCCCTCTATGTAGGATGCCCTCTCCCCTGCATGCCAAACGCCCTTACCCCTCTTCACTGAGCGAGCTATTTCTCATCTTTAGTTCCCAGCTTAAATGTTGTCCACTTTGAGCAATCTTTCTGGAACCATCCAGACACAGGTAGATAATAATGTCCTTTGATCATTAAAGCCTTCCTTGACCCCCCCTTGCAAGTCTAGGTTAGGGCTTCTCCCATTCCATGGGACTGGAAGCCTCTCCCACAAGGCTGTGAGCTCTGCTGGAACCAGGATCCTGTTTACCTTGTTATCACATTTCCATGATGCTTGGCACACTGTCATCACTTGGAATCGGTGAGTGCTGTTGAATTAAATTGTAATTACCTGCTCATAATTCTAGAGTTAAAACTATGTGTCTACCCCTAATGCCTGTGCTGTGCCTCATATCACAGCTCTGATGATGAACGAATGGAGGGATGGCTGGATGCCATGCATATTCTGAGGATGGGGAGATCACAGATATGAACTCAGCAAGCAAGTCCTCATGAGAGAGAAGGGGTGGGTTGGGCTAGGAGGCAAGAGTGAGCCTGGGTAGGTGGAGACAGAGGAGAGCGCCTGCGCAGAGGAGAGAGCCTGAGCAGAGCTGGAAGACCTGAACAAAGGAGCAAACAGCAGCCCGGCCTTGGCTTTGTGCAAGGTGGGCCTGCAGGCCAGTGATCTGGCAGGGGTGGGATACCCTGCAGCCAGGCAGAGGAGGCAGAGGAGCCCAGGACTTCTGAGGGAGTCCAGAAGGTGTGAAGCTCTCTGCAGGGGGACCATAGGACCCGGGTTTTGGAGTCAGACAGAACCGGGCTCAGGTACTGACTCACTGCTGTGTGACTTGGAGCAGGACTCCTAATCCCGACCTCTGTAAGCCTCTGTTAAACACCTGTAAAATGGGATTTAAAAACACTTTGCAGTAAGGGTTAGCGATAACACTTATAAATCACCTAGCAGTGTTCTGGTATCCAATATGCCATAAATAAGTAATACCATCATTATTATGAGTATTTGGTGGCTGACATGGTGGGAGGGAGAAAATCAGACCCACCTGTTTACGTACGTACTCTCTGCCTCTCAAGTTAGGAAGAAATGGACTTTCCCTTGAAGGCTTTATATTTCCTTACAGTATAGAAACACTAAGGGTACCGTCAGGGAAATAACATCTTTGGTTGAAATCTAAACAAAGAGCCCCCAAGTTTTGCAGCAGAGAAGTGAAACTTGAAGGATCCCATTCTTCCCAAAGGCACTTCTAAGAACGATTTCTGGCCTCAACATGCCATTCTATGATCAAGTGTATGAAAAGAGCTCCGGAGGATGCTTTGCTTGGTGACTGAGCAGGCTGCATCCCTGCTGTACAGGCCGCTCTCAATTGCTGTTACTGGTTCCTGACAGGATTGCCCCACAACAGATTGCCCGCGACGCCATAACACCGTCTCACTGCTTTGCATTCCAATCATTAGGGGAGTTCAATTATTAATTTAATTATTGTAATTAAATTGACATTAGTACCTCATTGTTTTCAAAGCATTCTTACCTTCATTATCTCCTTTGACCTTTACCGTCGCCCAGAAGGTCAGCCAGGTGTGTAGTAGTACTATTTAATAGACAAATACGCAGTTGCTGAGTACACTAGAAGTTAAAGGAGTGCTGGGGGAAGGAAAGCAGGACACGATGTGCCTGCCTGAGGACAGGTGAGCACATGGGGCCGCGAGGAGGGAGGGACAACATTCTAGGCTTGGAGGAAAAGGGACCCAGAAGGACTGGCCTCCCCCTCCCGCCCTTCTGATAATGGGTTCATCTCAAAGACAGCAATCCGCTCTGAAACAAAGCCTGCCAGAGCATTTGAAGAAAGTTCACAGAGGAGATGGAATATGAACAGGAGGGGAAGATCTTAACATGTATCTTAAGAGATTAGGTAGGCAAAAAATAAGCACACATAGTAAAAACTTAAATTTAAAAAATTAAACAGCTTAGTTCTATATTATATGTAATAGATATAACATATATTACATTATGTAATACTATAGTCTAGTATCATATGTAATTATGTAATCTATTATGTCCAATAGATTATAGGTTCATATGTATATCTTCATATATAGCTTTGTACCCAAAAAAGCATTACAAAGTATGTATTATACATTCTTTTCAAGTATATATTGAACATAATTAAAAATCAAGTATCAGGCCACAAGGAAATTTTCAACAAACTACAAAAAGCAGAAATCCTATAGTCTTAGTTTGTTTGGGCTGCTATTACAAAATACCATAAATTGGGTGACTTGTATCTGTAAAATGTTTAACAGAAATTTATTGCCCGGTTCTGGAGGCTGGGAAGTTCAAGACTAATGTGCCAGCGACTCAGTGTGTGAGAGCCTCTTCCCTCTTCCTGGTTCGTAGATGACTGTTCTTTCACTGTTTCCTCACATGGCAGAAGGCGTGAGGGATCTCACTGGGGTCCCTGTTATAAGGGCCCTAATCTGCTTATGAGGGCCTCACCCTCATGACCTACTCACCTCCCAAAGGCTCCGCCTCCTAATACTATCATATTAGGGATTAAATTTCAACATATAAATTTGGAGGGGGATACAAACATTCAGTCTATATGTGCCACATTCATTGACCATATACTAATAAAATTAAAAACTAACCATAAAAGGGGAGAAAAACAAATCTAACCACTTGGAAATTCAAAACCTTCCAAATATCTCTTTAGTTGAAGAGGAAAACAAAACTGTTTTTGGAAAACCTTGTTTTTTGGGAAAGAACAGAGAGTACTCCCCGTTAAGACAGATGGGATGTGGCCATCGTGGTATTCAGAGGAAAATGCCCAGTAACCTCAAGCACATGTATTAGAAACCAAAAAGGACTAAGTCTAAATAAACATTCAATTCAAGAAGCTGCAAAGAAAAAGAACAAAATAAACCAGGGCTTGCAGGAGAAGCAGGATTTTGACAAAGCGTGGTTGGGAGAAATTGCTTTCTAGGCAGAGGAAACAAAAGCCTAAGGATAGAAAAGTACTCAAAATTTTGGGAAGCATGTATAGCTCGTTGAAGGGTTGGGTATGAATAAGTGCACAATCAGAGATAATGCTGGAAAGATGTGCTAAGGCCACACTGAGGCAGGCCCTGAATGCTGACCTAATGAGTTTGTTCTCCGCCCTAAAGTAATGGTGAGCAGGGATGTGGGAAGGTGGTTCTATCAGCAGTGCACTAAATGGAATTACTTTGGTTTTATGCTCTGAATCTGAACTTGATCATTGTAAATTCTTCTGTGCTTTGCTTTTGACAAACAGCAATGGGTGTGGTCCAGGAAACAAGTTTTGGTACATTTGCTGTTTGACCAATGTTACATTTGGGGCACTGTCACTGGCTTCTCAAAGGAGCTGCTTCCTTGGGATCCCGGCAGCTGGCCCGTTCTATGGCCACTCGCTTTCTGCCCCAGTGTGTGAAATTATTTTTTTCTGCAATAGGCTCTGGTTTCATTGGTCATGGATTTTTACACCTGACCTCTGTAGGAAAGTGCCAGTTGGAAGCCCGAGTTCTAATCTTGCCTCCTGACTCCCCCAGTGACCTTAAACAAGTCCCTCCCCCTCCATGAAGCAAGTCCCTCCCTTCTCCGTGAAGTGAGAAGAGCTGGACTAGATGACAAAGCCTAAGGAGACCCTAGAAGAATGGCTGACTCTCCCTAAACTCAGTCTGATGGTATTTTAAGGGGATAGTGGGTAGGGGTGGAGGAGGAACAGGCCAGAGGATTTGTGTGTTTAAAATTTGGGAAGAAATTGGAATTCAGAAATAAAAATTTGCCATGCTTACAGTCCCATCTTTACGCATCTTGGCAAGTCATCTGTGGCCCATTTTCTTGTGTTTAAAATGGGGGTAATGATCCTTCCTATCTCACAGGTTAACTATAAGAATAAATGACACATCATTTTTCAGTAAAACAGGGGAGTAGGGGAGAATAAATGACTCAAGGAGTAAGAAAGCACTTGCCAAGCACAGCTGGTCAGTGTCAGGGATGCCCAAACTTGACCTGACCCCCTAATCCCCAGTCTTTCGTGATGATAGAGTGAAGGAGCCCCGTGAGCTGTGCAAATGCCACAAAAGCAGGAAACATTATCATCTGAACCACACAGGCTGCCACAGACATGGTTCCCCTGCACTGTGACCACCTCAGTCCACCTTGTAGAGACAGATAGAGAAAAAGACAAAATGCTTCCCAGTTCTCTAATTTGCCTCTCCTGGGAGCAGACCCCTGGTGATACCAGTCTTTCTAGAAAATCCCACAATGTCCAGGCCTGTGAGCAGCCAGGATTCTGTGATCTTTAGCACCCTTGAGTGACTGGGTCATTTCTACCTAATTCCTCTGGGGGCTTGATAAGAAAATCCCAAAATGAAAAGCAGCCAAGTCTTCGACTCTGGGAGCCAAAGACTTTTTTTTAACCACTCCACATAGACACAGTTTCCTCTTAATGGAGTGACACTTTTATGTCCGAAGACAGAGCAGATCCAGTCAGTAAGAAGCCACAGGCAACTTTGGGGAGTGGCCCCCCCATGTCTTGGCAGCTCTACCCATCACTATTCCTGGGCACTGCCTGCTGGCTGCTCCCCTGCCCTGGTCCACAGCTGGGAAGAAGGGCCAAGGGTCCTAGAAGGCAAATGAGTTCATTTGCAAATCAAACATAGTTTTTAGATCTGCTTAACATTAAGTGCTTTGAGAAAATACAGACTCCAGCCCCTGCCCTCCCAGAGCCTACAATGGGCCAGGACAGACGAAGCTGCAAACAGCCAGCAGCAGTGTCATCTGAATCACAGGCTAGGGTTCTACGGCAGAAGAAGGGGAGCATGACTCTGACTGGGGGTTAGACGCTTCGTGGAAGGATGTGCGGTCTTGAGGGAAGGCCATTTGTGAATGGGAGGGGCAGGAGGACCACAGGGCACATTTCTCTGGAAGGACTGGCCTGGCTCTGACCCAGACATGGGAGAAGGCAGGGCAGGTTTGAGGAACAGGAGTTGCCCTTGGACTGTGGTGATGGGTGTGGGAAGGGAGGAGTCCAGATAAGGCTGGGAAGGGTGGCAGGACCAGAGTGAGGCCCACACTGGTCTGGGAAAGAGTCAAATAGACAGTCAGATGACTAGTGTTAGTGGAGTTGGGGGGACGGAGGGCATGCATCCCCTAAAGTCAGCACCATCTTGATCTCCAAACTAGAAAGGCTCTTACCAGTTCAACCCCTGCCATAATGCTAACCCATAGTGGGTAAACCTGAAAACTCTGGGGCCAGACTACCTGGGCAACCTCGGGCAAATGACATGAGCCATGCAAGCCCCAGTTCTTCATCGGTAAAATACAATAAATATTATATCTACTTTGTAGAACTGTCTAGACAATTAAAAGACTTATGCATATAACACATGCTCCCTAAACATGACCTATGATTTCAATTTTTATTATTCACCCTTTTCTGATGATCCCAGAAGCCATGGCCAAAGACTGCATTTCATCTCTTCTTTCATAACTATTTCTTGGACATCTACTAAGTTTAGAGAATTGTGCTTGACGTTATGGAGGACACAAAGATGAATGACAGAGAAGTTCACAATCTACCAGGAGAGGAAAAATAATATCAGATATGTCTGTAATATGAAGAAGTATAAGGTAAGTCAAATTTGGCATATAAAAGTACCCTGGGAACTGATATTTGAGCTTGAAGGGTGCAGAATGTTCACAGGCTGCAAAGAACCAAATCAAGATGTTTACTCCTTCCAGTGCCAAAGGAGTCTGGATGCCCTGTGAAGTGACCAGTTACAAGGTTGTTTTCATTTGCTAACACCAAAGATTGGGTGGCTTAAACCACAAAAGTGATTTCCTCATGGTTCTGGACCTTAGAAGTCCAAGATCAGAGCTGGTTTCTTCTGAGAGCCTCCCTCCTAGGCTTGTAGATGGCTGTCTTCTTTTTGGGTCTTTCTGGGTCCTAATCTCTTCATATAAGGACACCAATTATATTGGATGAGGCCCCACCCATTGAGCTCATTTTGCTTTAATTACCTATTGAAAGGCTTTATCTCCAATTACAGTCACAGGAGGTTCTGGGGATTAGTACTTCAATATATGAATTTGGGCAGGGCACAATTCAGTCCATAACAAATTGAATTTGTAAAGATCAACAGCCTGGTCTTCACCAAGAATAGTCACATTGTTTTTCAGCCCTCAGGTGAGAGAGACACCCTAGCCTGCAGGGATGTGGGAAGAGGGGTGGAGATGCCATGACATCCCTGAGGATGCTCCCAGGACTGAGCGGCAGTGACACTGGGGCTGGGAGAGGAAAGAGTTCAGGATAAGTGCCAGTCCTTGGGCAAGTCACTCCCTCTCTATGGCCTCAGACCCTGTATCTGCAATAGGAGGCTGACAACACTGGTCACGCATCAGCATCACCTGGGCAGCTCGTTAAAAAAAATGTCTGGCCATGCCCCCAGCCACTCTGGTTCTCTAGTTCAATGGGACAACCTTGACATTGACTCAACAGAAGAATTTCAAAGCACACAGATGAGTCAAAGGGACAGCTAGAATGAAACCCTCTGGGCTAGAAGACCAGTCACTTTCCTTCCAGCCCCAGGCCATGATTCAAGCCCAGACTTGAGTTCTGGATCCCAGGATCAGCACTTTCTCCAGGACTTTAGACTCTCTGTTGTAAGGTAAATGAAACCAGACCAGGCAAGCGGCAACAAAGGAGCAGAAAAAAAAATTTATTAGTGCAATGCCGGTCGAGGTTCACTGGTCCGCACGCGGGACAGGGAAGTTGCGCCCAGCAGAAGGGACGACAGGCTTATCGAGGGAGCTGGGAGTGCCCTGAGGGTATGGTGAGCAGAACTAATTGGCCGGTGTGGGTGTCGTCATCACCGATGATTGGTCCTGCTGGGTTGCTGGGGAGAGAGTACTACTACGCGTGTTCTAGGCAGGACCTGCGGCTAGAGACCTTCCATTGAATCATTTGAGTGACATTCGCCGTTCTCTTCCTTTCTTGGCTCGAGTTGGGTTCCTCCAGTGAGACCCGTCCCTTCCTCTGGTACCTTCCATCTTACATTCCAGCCTTTTTGTCATAGGGGGCGCCGGCTCATTTTAGCTACTTCCTGCGGAGGAGGGGCGGCCTGGGGAAGTTCCAGCTGGTATGTGGCCGGGGGTGGTTTGGAGGGAAGGGGCGAGTAACCAGCATCTGGTTAACTGTAACTCGGGAGATTTCTGTCAGTCGCTATTGAAAAAATCTGAGGAGACCAGGGGCGAGTTTTAAGGCCTCTTTGGAAAGGCATGCTGCCGCTGCCAGTGCTCAGAGGCAAGGTTGCCATCCCTGCGCAGTGGAGTCTATTTGAATAGAAAGGCAACTGGTCGGTATGAGGGCTCCACTGGTTGGACTAGAACTCCAGTTGCTACTCCAGCTTCTTTAGTGAACAGGATGAAAGACTTGTGAGGATTGGGAAGCATGAAGGGGGGGAGGCCAGGAGGGCGCTCCGCAAATTCTCGGAAGCGTGAGCTACCATTGAGGGGGAAGTGAGGGGCCCGGTGGGGGCTTCTTTGGCTGTAGCATATAGTGGTTTAGCAAGTATAGCAAAGTTGGGGACTCAGTGTCTCAAGAAGCCCACCAATCCAAGGAATGACAAAATCTCAGCACCTGAGGTGGGGGGCTGGAGTTCCCTGATGGAGGTGGTGCAGTCCACCATGAGAGCTTTGGAGGTTGGGGGTGAGGGCCACCCCTAGCTAGGTGACTTGTGGGATGGAGAGTTGAGCTTTGGAGGGAGAGACCCTAAATCTCCATTGTGCCAAGAAGTTAAGGAGGGAGGCTGTGTCTTGGAGGGAGATTTTTTTTTGAAGGGCTGCACAGGAGGAGGTCATCTACATACTAGAGGAGGGTGCTGCACCCAGAGGCATAGAGGTATAGGTCTCTGGCCAATTCTTGGCAAAAAGGTGGAGGCTGTCACGGAATCTCTGGGGCAGAACCGTCCATGTTAACTGTTGGGTTTGGTGGGTGTCTGGATCCTCCCAAGGCAAAAAGCGGCTGGGAATCGGGATGTAGGGGGATGGTGAAGGCATCTTTAAGGTCTAGGACTGTGAAATGAGTGGTAGTTGGGGGTATCTGAAATAAAAGAGTATATGGGTTAGGGACAACTGGATGTAGTGGCACTACGGCTGAGTTGATAATCTGTAGATCTTGTACCAGTCGATAAGCACCAGACGGTTTTCTGACTGGGAGGAGAGAAGTATTGCAAGGGGAATTGGTGGGAACCAGGAGACCCTGGACAAGAGGCTGATTGACAATGGGCTGAAGACCCTTGCAGTGGGTGTGTGAAATAGGAAACTGAGGCTGAGAAGGGAAGCAGGAGGGGTCCTTGAGACAAATGAGGACTGGGGTGTGGTGTCTTGCCACTACTGGAGTGGAAGTGTCCCAGGCTACTGGGTCTACCTTCTCAGGGGAAACAGGGAAGTCGGACGAGGGCTCAGGGGAGGAGACAGCCTGGGTGAGGGCGAGGACCAGACTTGGAGGGGCTCAGTGTGAGGAGAGGCAGATAGATGCCCCAAGCTTATATGGGAGGTCCCTTCCTAGCAAGGGGGCTGGACATGATGGAATGACTAAAAATGAATGAGTGAAGGGGCGGCCTTCAAAGAGGCGGGACACCGGGCCTGTTTCTAGAAGTTTAGAGGAGGTCCCATAGACTCCCACAACCAAGACCTGGGAAGGATATAAAGACCCATGGAAGGAGGGTAAAACAGAATAGGTAGCCCCGGTGTCCACCAAAAGGGAGATGGACTTACCCGCTACCCGTAGTGTAGCCCTGGGCTCAGCAAGAGTGATCGGGGTGCTCAAGTCTAGGTGGCTTCAGTCGTCCAGGAGACCCAGGAGTTCTGAGGAGGGGCCCATCAGGGGAGCCAGCACCCCCACAAAACTCTGTTGCCAGAGGATGGCTCATCCCAAGGGGGCACTCCGACTTCCAGTGACCCTTCTGTCTGCAGACCGGGCAGGGCCAAGTCAGTGGCCTGGGGTTGGGGCAATGTTTTGCCCAGTGGCCATCCTGGCTACACTTGAAGCAAGCTCCTGGAGGCATGCGGGTCTCAGATTGTTTCCTGAGGCGGGGGCCCCAAGGCCCCTGTTGTGCCAGCCACAGGGTGGCGACCAGGGCTTGGGTTTGAAGGGCCACCTTCTGTTTTAGCCTCTGGGCCCAAACAGCCTCGGCTTCCTCCTCTAGGGCATTATAAACTTTAAAGGCCATATTTACTAGGTCTCGGAGAGGAGTCTGGGGGCCCACTTCTGCCTTTTTTAGTTTATGCCAGACAGATGCCCAGGTGGACTGGGTGATAAAGTGGGTAGCTAGGACCGTGGACCCCAGCGGTGAGGAAGGCTCTCAACAGGTGTGGAGTATAAGAGCCTCTGTTAAGCAACTAAGGAAAGAGGCTGGGTTTTCATTAGGCTCTTGAGTGACCTCCCTCAGTTTGTCATAGTTAGCAATTTTTTGAGCTGTCTTATCCATACTTGCAATAAGACAGCGGACCATCTGATCCCTCTTAGTCCTGCCTGTGACATTATCCTGATAGTTCCATTGTGGGTCTTCAGCGGGCACTGCCATGGTCCCGACTGGTAGTGATTGGTCGGAGTTATGTACCTGGTTGGCGTAGTCTTGAGCTGCTGAGGTGACACGATCATGCTCCTCAGGGGTGAGAGTGGAGGTTAGAATTATGTGGAGGTCATGCTATGTGAGTCCATATGCCTGAGTGAGGTACTGAAACTCCTTGGTATAGGCAGTCGGATTGGCAGAGTGTGAGCCCAGGTGTTTTTCTATCTGAGTACAGGTCTCCCAGGGAGAAGGGGACATGTACTCAAACCAATCCCTCAGCGCCAGCCACTTCCCTAAGGGCGGCCAATAATTGGGCCTGGGATCTAGTGACCGGAGGGCTGGCCCACTTAGGAGGTGGCTTGGGGATATAAGATGGCAGTGGGGCGTGGGTAGGAAGTGATGTAGGAGGACAAGATGGCGGTGGGAGTGGGTAGGAAGTGATGTAGGAGAAGGACAGAATGGCGGTGGGGTGGGGGTTGGAAGCGATGTAGAAGGAAAGATGGCAGTGGGGCGGGGGTGGGAAGTGATGTAGGAGAAGGCCAAGATGGTGGTGGGGTGGGGCTAGGAAGCAATGTGGAAGGGCAAGATGGCGGTGGGGCATGGGTAGGAAGCAATGTAGGATGACAAGATAGCGGGGGGCGGGGGCGGGGGTAGTGAAAGGAAAGGAGCGACACACAGCAGCAATTCACCGGAGAAATCCGCTTTATTAGGGAAAGGTGCTGGGTTATATAGGAAGGGGCATGGGGTGATTGAGGTGTCACTTCTACGGGGCTGGTGGCTGTTGGCTAGGTGCTGGGAGTGGGAGGCGGGCAGGGGTGATTGGGCTTCAGGTGGCGCCGGCGGGAACCGAGGACCCTGAAGAGAAGCCGGAAGCTCGCCATCTTACTGGTGGGGGCCCTTCATTCCCCCCTTTCTCCTCTATGGGGTTGTGGACGTTGCTTTCTCTCTGGCTGCTTCCTGCTGAACGGGGGCGGAGAAGGGAGTGAGGGCTTGAGGACCAGTAGGAGAGGGTTGATAGGACTCCCCACAGTAAGGATGAGTAGATGTGGACTTCTTCAGGTTGGAAATCAATGAAGGTTCCCTGTAACCATAGGTCGAAGACCTGTTGATTCCAATGGTGCCAAGAGGATATTGGTGTCAGGAGCCAGGCGTCTGCGGCTATTGTTTCCAGGAACAGTTTCCAGCGGAGAGAGGGGTCCATCTCAGCGTGTGGGGAGGAGGTCACGTGAGGGTGAGGGATCTTCTGTGGCCAGAAGCTGGTAGTTCCTGAGTAAAAGCTGGTTGAAAGCTTGATTAGAGAGTTTTCCAACTTGGGATTTGATGAACTTTATTATACAGGGTAAGAATAGACAGGCGAGAAGAATGATTATTATGGGGCCTGCAATGGGCCAGAGCCAGGTGAGGAGGGGGTTTGTTAGTATTGATGAGAATGGGTTGGAATTGGAAGCAGAGTGGAGGCTGGAGGCAAGGTCGGTGAGTTTGGTAATGTCAGTTTCTACAATGCCGGATTCGTTGATGTAATAGCAGCACTCTTCTCAGAGGAAGACGCAGGTGCCGCCCTTCTCGGCTGTAAGCAGATCTAAGGCCCGCCGGTTTTGAAGGGTGACCTTAGCTAGTGAAGTGACCTGTCTTTGGAGAGAGGCCAGGGAATCGGCAGTGGATGTCAGGGCTCCCTCAAGTTTGGCGTTGAGATCTCTAACTGCCCATAGAGAGTGCCCCAAGGCTCCTCCCGAAAACCCTGCCCCAATGGCTGAGGTGATCAAAGAGATACCGACCATGATGGGAAGGAAAGCAGCCCTTTTTGTGCGCAAGGGCAAGGGAGGTTGGAGCTTAAGAAATTCTGCCATGCTGTAAAGTGTAAACTATGGGATTAGGGTGACGAGAATGCAGGGTGTATTGGAGTTGGGAGGCAGTGAGTTGAAAAGACTGCCATTACACCAAAAGTGTCCTGGTTGCGTAAAAGTCTTAGAGCCGGAGGTAGGGGTGTAGATAGAGAGGCAGTGAAGTGCGCTGGAGGGGGGTGGAGTTGGGCCTACACAGTGGTGGATGGTGAGATTATCTGCATATTCTGGTTCCCATAGGGGTATGTCTGCCAGGGGGCGGAGGGGTTGTCCTTCTGCATGGAAGGAGTAGTTGGAAATATTAAGGGGCACGGCGGCCAGCAGTGGGCGCTGTAGTGATGCACATAAGAAACAATTGGCGGTGTTAAGGGTGTGGTTGAGAAAGATGGTGGTGTCTTGAATGAGCTGTAACCAAGAGTAGGAGGAATAAGAAGATGAAGAGGCGCCGTCAAGAGTTTGGATAATGACTTTTTCAGAATGTCTGATATCTGATGCAACTTGAGAGATCTGGGAGTGAGAGGGAACATACTCTCGAGAGATATGAAGGGTACCGTGGGGGGTCAAGGACCCCCCGTAGTAAACTGAGGCTGTGACTCCGGCGGCCCATCGAGAGTCCCAGGGATCTGGGATTGATAAGGAGAATGAGCCGTTGGGATATTTCATTAAACGGTTGGAGGAGTAATACTGTGGGTACCGGGAGTTACCCATGTAGTGAATGGTGCAAGACCAGTAGGGACATCTCCTGTAGGTGTCTGGCCATCGCCTGCAATAGGCTTGTCTTTGGTCATAGAGGAAGCAGAGGTAGGGAGAATAAAGGTAGCTGCTAGTGAACACTTCAGTGGAGGGAGGAAAGCGGAGGTATAAAGGCTCAGAGCAGCCTTTCAGAGAGCAGTCTGATGTGGCAATGAGGGCAGTAACTTTTGTTTGATGCTGTGTGTAAGTCTGTCTGACTTTGAATCACCATACAAAGGAGGCTGGGGTGGCGGGGAAGACAATAGGAATGAGGAAAAAAAGCGAGAGAGTGGTAAAGGAGGAAAAAGTCATGATTCGGGTATGGATGGCAAAGGTGGTGAATGGGAGATGCGGAGTTTCAAGGGATCAGAGGGATGAGGCGTGGTAGAGTAGACAGCGTCTTGGGCTGTATCCGAAGGACTCTGGATTGTGACTGATGGGTCTTGGGTGTCCAGAGAAGGTGGGTCCTGGGTATTTGGTTTCAACCTGGAGATATGAATCCAAGGGGTGACAGAGTTATCAGGCAGTGAGAGCTTGGTGGCCGAGGGGGTGCAGAGAATAACTGGGTGTGGACCTTCCCATTTCGAGGTGAGAGAGGGCCGATCCTCTGGCGGCTTATAAAACACTAGTTGGCCGGGCTGTAAGACAGGAGGATTTTGGGAGGCAGATGGATCAGGAAGGAGCCAATCCTGATATTTCCACAATTCAGTGTGGAGGAGAGGGAGTAGTGGAAGGGCCATATTGGGAGGAATTGGTCCTTTGTGGGAAGGGAGCCCCGGGGGTAGAATCAGGCGGCCGTACATGATCTCAAAGGGCGACAAGAAGGAAGGTTTCTCTGGGAGGGCCCGAATGCGGAGTAGAGCTAAGGGAAGTAAGCGAACCCAGTCAAGGTGTAGTTCTAGAGATAGTTTGGTCAGGATGTCCTTTAGAGTCCTATTGGCTCTTTCTACTTTTCCCAAAGCTTGTGGTCGATAAGGACAATGTAAATGCCAGGGGAGTGAGAGCGACTTGGAGAGGTTCTGGATAATTTGGGCAGTGAACTCAGGGCTGTTATCTGATTGGAGGGAAGTGGGCATCCCGAACCTAGGAAAGATCTGGGTGAGGAGGATAGAGGCAACCGCGGACGCTCATTTGTTAGTGGTGGGGAAAGCTTCGACCCATCCTGAAAATGTATCTACTAACACGAGTAGGTATCTGGTATGCTGTACAGGGGGCATGTTAGTGAAGTCTATTTGCCAATCTGCGGCAGGGACATTACCCCTTGCTTGATGAGCTGGGAAGGGTTGAGCCTTGAGGGGGGTATTAGGGTTAGTGCGTTGGCAGATGGTGCACCTGCAGGTGATTTGGTTAGGTAGGGTTTTGTCTTCAGGAGAGAGAGAAAAAAAAGATTGTAAAAAGTGGATCAAGGATTGGGGGCTGGGATGGAACAGATCATGTAAGAGGCGGAAGAGAGACTCTTTGTCCTGGAAACAGAGGGTGTCTTGTGATAAGGCTAAAACCGCAAGGGCAGATGGATTGTTGTCTGGTGTGTCTTCTGATAGGGCAACTGACCGGGCTACTCTGTCGGCTTTGTTGTTACCTCTTGCAATGGGGGAGTCATCCTTTTGATGTGATTTGCAGTGGACTATGCCTAGTCGGTGTGGGAGTTGTGAAGCCTCTAGAAGTTTAGTAATTAAGGCTGAATTAGTTATGGAATTTCCTTTTGTGGTGAGGAGGCCTCGTTCTTTCCATACTGCCGCGTGAGACAAGAGAATGTGGAATAAGTACTTGGAGTCAGTGTACAATGTGAGAGATGTGTCCCGGCCAGAGTGCAAGCTCTGGTGGCTGCAATGAGTTCGGCCTGTTGATTGGTTGTACCAGGGGGTAGGGCTCGTGCCTCAATGACATCTTCGAGGGAGACTACTGCGTGTCCTGCGTAGTGGGTGCCCTCATGTTTAAAGGAGGACCCATCAGTAAACCAGATGAGGTCGGAGTGTGAGAGGGCTCCTTCAGAGATCGTGGAGTGGCACGGAAGGAAGTTGTGAAGGACTTCCAGGCAATCATGCGAGGGAGTATGAGGAGAGTAGGGTAGAGGAAGAAGAGTGGCCGGATTCAGGGGCTGGCAGGGGAGGAAAGAAATGTCTGGATTTTGGAGGAAAGAGGACAGTAAGGTCAGGAGTCTGGAGGGAGGGAGAGTCTGTAAACTTTTGTAGGTTAAGAGATCTTTTAGGTGATGTGGGGACAGAATGGTAAGGGGCGCCCCGAATGTTAGTTTATGAGCTTCTTTCTGCAAGAGCTGCCCAGCGGCTAATGCCCGTAGGCAGGGGGCCCATCCCCGAACTGTGGGGTGTAATTGCTTGGAGAGATAAGCTACTGGGGCAAAGGATGGGCCATAATATTGCCCTAGGACTCCTAGAGCTTGACTGGACCTCTTATGAATGTATAATAAGAAGGGTTTCGACAAATCAGGGAGATGGAGAGCTGGAGCTTCCACAAGGGCTTGACGGAGCTTAATGAAGGAGTGTCAGGGTGAGGATGATAATGGTTCTTCAGGGGGCCCTTGCTGAGGTCATATAGGGGTCTTGCCAACAGGGAGAAGTTAGGGATCCACTCTCTAAAATACCCAGCCAGGCCTAGAAAGGAAAGGATTTCTGTCTTGGTTTTGGGAATGGGTAGGTCAGAGAGGAGTCATTTTATGTCTAAGGTAATGGACTTTCTTTGTTGAGACAGAAGGAATCCAAGGTAAGTGACAGAAGGGGAAGAGATTTGAGCTTTGACGGGGGATACCCGGTAACCTCTGGAAGCTAGAAGGTTAAGTAGAGAGGCAGTGTCAAGTTGAGACTGTTCCCACGAGGGACTGCAGAGTAGAAGTTCGTCTACATATTGTAATAAAGTGGACTCGGAGTGATCATGATGAAACTGTTTGAGGTCCTGAGCTAGGACTTGTCCAAAAATATGGGGACTATCTCCGAAGCCTTGTAGCAAAACTGTCCAAGTAAGTTGTTCAGAATGTCTCGTGCATGGGTCTGTCCAGGTGAAGGCGAAAAAATCTTGGGAGGAGGGGTCCAGAGGGATAGAAAAAAATGCGTCCTTGAGATCTAGGACTGAGAAGTGGGATGCCAAGGCAGGGATCTGCGATAAAAGGGTGTATGGATTTGGAACTAAGGGATGGATAGGGACAACGGCCATGTTGATGAGGCGAAGGTCTTGGACAAGGCGGAAAGATCCGTTGGTTTTTTTAACAGCTAATATGGGGGTATTAAATGGGGAGTGAGTGGGTCTGAGGTAATTTTTGTTTAAGAGATCTTGAATGATGGGTTGGAGGCCTATGAGGGCTGAAGTGCTAAGGGGATATTGGGCCTGACAGATATACTGAGAGGGGTCACGTAATTTGATAGAGGCAGGGGGACATAGGGCCATGGAGGGGCTTGTAATGTCCCAAACTTTGGGATTTACAGGGTGTATGAGGGCGGAACCGGAGCTTTCATTGGGTAGAGGGGGGTCGTCGGCTATGAGGGCCATCAGAAAGGGAGTACTGGGGGCTGTGGGAGTGGATATAGTTATGGAAACATGCAGGAGAGAAAGGATGTCCTGTCCTAGTAAAGGGATGGGACACTGGGGCATAACCAGGAAGGAGTGGGAGAAAGGTATGGGATTGTCTTGGATTGTACATAAAAGGGGGGGGTTAATGGGAAAATCTGTTTACCTCCTACCCCAACTATAGGAGTAATGGCTGGCGTGGTAGGGCCCCGGTATTCTCGCAAGACTGAGAAGGTGGCTCCTGTATCTAGGAGGAAGGAGATGGGGTGACCGTCTACTATTAAAGTAACCCTGGGCTCCTGTTTGGTGATGGAAATGGTCGGGCGAGAAGCCCCCGGGCCCCGTCAATCTTCTTCTGCCAGCCCCACTACGGCGGGTTTAGGATGGGGGTTGTTCATCCAGCCTCCCCTTCGGGTGGTTGGGCAGTCAGACCCCCAGTGGCCCATTTTGTGGCATCTGGGGCATGGGGTGGTAGGAGATCTGGGGGAGGGGCACACCCTTGACCAATGTCCCTCTTTTCCGCACTTGAAACAAGCTCCTGGGGGGGGGCTTGTTTGTAGAGGGGCGCCCAGGTTGTGGTTTTATCAGCTGGGCCAACATCTGGAAATTGGCCTGATCAGCCTTTTGTTTACGGTGTTCTTTCTCCTCCTCCCGGTTATGGAAGACTTTAAAGGCCACTGTTAGGATCTCAGTCTGTGGGGTAGTGGGGCCCTGTTCTAACTTTTTGAGTTTAGCTTTAATGTCGGGGTAGCTTTGAGCTAGGAAGTATGTCATAAGGACATGTCTTCCTTTAGGTGTTTCTGGGTCCAGGCTGGTATACTGTAATAGGGCTTGAGTGAGTCTGTCTAAGAACTCGGAGGGGGTTTCATCTCTCTTTTGAATTATGTCTTGGAGCTTTTGAAAATTGACTACTTTATGAGCTGCCTTTTTCAGACCTGCTATTAAGCAGGAGGCAAAATATCTTGAGAGCGGAGACCCACGGTAGTGTTATAATCCCAGTGTGGGTCTTGTTTGGGGACAGCAGTGGGGCCAGGGGGATAGGTGGGGTCAGTCCTGTGGGTTTCGGTAGCGTGCGTTTGGACGAAGTCCCAAACTCGTCTATGCTCTTCAGGGAGGAGAGTATTGGCCAGGAGCATGAAAATGTCATGATGTGTGAGGCTGTAAAACTGGAGGGTCCATTGAAACTCCCTGATGTATGTTGTGGGATCAGTGGAAAAGGAACCTAAGCGTTTCTCAAGTTGGGCTAAATCTCCTAAGGAGAAAGGGATGTGAATGCGCACGATGCCTTCGGATCCTGCTACTTCCCGGAGGGGGCGATAATTTTGGGAGGCCCTCGGGACCGAGTCTGAGGGGAACTGAAGGGTTCTGGCTCAGTCTGTAGGGGGGAAACAGGTGATGGGGGCAAAGACGCGATAATTTTGGGAGGCCCTTGGGACCGAGTCTGTTGGGGCAAAGACGGAGGAGGCTCCTGGAACTTAGTTAGAGGGGGGCTGAAAGGCTCAGGCTCGATCCTGCAGGAGGGAGGGAGGTGAGGGGGACGGAGGAGGAGGGGGGGAGGGGGGGAGGAGATGGTGGTGGAAGGAGGAGAGGAGGGGGAAGGGAGAGGACGGGAGGCCTCTTGCGGGGGTGGAGGCAGCAGCAGCTGTGGAGGGTGGAGGGGTTCTAGGAGGGGGAGGGGCCGAAGGGGGAAGCCTGTTTGGTGGAGGCTCGTCGGCCAGGTCAAAGGTAATCGAAGAGGGACTGGGAGTGTGGGGAGGGGAGGGAGACGGCTTGCAGGCTAGGAGAACTTGGGGCGGGGAGCAGGTGGTGCAGAGGCTGGGATTTTGAGCTAGGAGGCGAAAAGCCTCGATATAGGGAATCTTCCATTTTTTCAGGCGCTGGCAGTAGTTAAAGAGATTGCGAGTGATGTTAGGATCAAGAGTTCTCCCTGCGGGCCATTGGTTGTGATTGTCTAGGGGGTATGTCGGCCAATCTTGGGAGCAGTATTTACGGAGAAGTTTTGGTTTTATATCAGGCGTCAGGGAGAGGGTAGCCAGATGCTTAAGCAGGCATTCAAGAGGTGAACTTTCAGGGAGGATGAGGAGGCTCCCATGGCTACAGGACAGAGGAGGAGACAGACAGGGGAAGACGAACGGAGATCCTCGGACTGGAAGCAGACCGCAAGGAGACAAAGGGCGTCCCTGGTGATCCTTGGTGGTCTGCGGAAACTCGTACACGAGTCAGAATTTCTTAGGAAGTGTGGGTCATCACCCAGACTTCCCTAAGAAGGCAGAGTGCTGGAGTCACGAGGAACCTAGTACTAGGAATTTTCGGTGAACGGAACGGATTTTGGCGGACGGAACAGAAGGAGGAGAGGGGAAAAAAGGGAGTGTTCTCATCCGCAAAGGAGTCACCTCGTTTATGGCTGTTGGAGGGGGGCCTGAGGGTCCGCCGCAGCCGTGAAGGCCTGAGGCGGGGAGCGTTCCCTCCTCGTCCCTGAGCGTCAGGGCCTTGCCGGACCATCACGGTCAATGGCACTGCGATAGCTCGGGGAAGAGTGGCCCACCCCGGGGGGAAAACTTACCTAAAGGCCAGAGAGGAGTGGTGAGAGTGATGAGCCAGCGCCGGAAAAAGAGGACGAGGGCAAGCTGCTGCTGGTGTCGGGGGGAAGACGGGGCCCAGTTGGGGTGTCCCGTCTCCCGGGTTTCGGCACCAATGAAAAGAAAGAAGCGACAGCAGCAATTCACCGGAGAAATCCGCTTTATTAGGGAAAGGTGCTGGGTTATATAGGAAGGGGCATGGGGTGATTGAGGTGTCGCTTCTACGGGGCTGGTGGCTGTTGGCTAGGTGCTGGGAGTGGGAGGGGGGCGAGAGGTGATTGGGCTTCAGGTGGCGCCGGCGGGAACCGAGGACCCCCCCGAAGAGAAGCCGGAAGTTCGCCATCTTACTGGTGGGGGCCCTTCAGGTAGTAAGCAATGTAGGAGAAGGACAAGATGGCAGTGGGGCATGGGTAGGAAGCGATGTAGGAGGACAAGATGGCGGTGAGGCGGTGGTAGGAAGCGATGTAGGAGAAGGACAAGATGGCGGTGGGGCGGGGGTAGGAAACGATGTAGGAGGACAAGATGGCGGTGAGGCGGTGGTAGGAAGCGATGTAGGAGAAGGACAAGATGGCGGTGGGAGTGGGTAGGAGGTGATGTAGGAGGACAAGATGGCGGTGGGGAGTTGGGAAGCGATGTAAAGAAGGACAAGATGGTGGTGGGAGTGGGTAGGAGGCAATGTAGGAGGACAAGATGGCGGTGGGGCGGTGGTAGGAAGCGATGTAGGAGAAGGACAAGATGGCGGCGGGGCGGGGGTTAGGAAGCAATGTAGAAGAACAAGACAGCGGTGGGGCACAGGTAGGAAGCGATGTAGAAGAAGGACAAGATGGCGGTGGGGCAGGGGTGGGAAGCGATGTAGGATGACAAGATGGCGGGGGGTGTGGGTAGGAAGCGATGTGGGATGACAAGATGGCGGTGGGGCAGGGGTGGGAAGCGATGTAGGATGACAAGATGGCGGTGGGGCGGGGGTAGGAAGCGATGTAGGAGAAGGACAAGATGGCGGTGGGGCGCGGGTAGGAAGCAATGTAGGAGAAGGACAAGATGGCGGTGGGGTGGGGGTAGGAAGTGATGTAGGATGACAAGATGGCGGTGGGGCGGGGGTGTGGGTAGGAAGCGATGTAGGAGGACAAGATGGCGGTGGGGTGGGGGTAGGAAGTGATGTAGGATGACAAGATGGCGGTGGGGCGGGGGTGTGGGTAGGAAGCAATGTAGGAGGACAAGATGGCGATGGGGCAGGGGTAGGATGCGATGTAGGAGAAGGACAAGATGGCGGTGCTCATGGAAGAGGAGGGGTATAACGTGGGTGCTGGGGGTAAGGCTGGAAATAAAGGAGTTAGATGTGACGTCAGTAGGACCAGAGGCGGGTGGTTGTGTCTCCATGGCGGGACCAGCCCCGTGGCAGGTACAGAGGCAGGTGGGGGAAGGGAATTGACTGAACTTGGTGGGACTGAAGTGGAAGACAAAGGAATAATTAAAGATGGCGGTTTGGGTGGGGTAGCCAGGTAGGGGATAGGTGAGACGGGCGATGACACAGGGGTAGGCACAGAAGAGGCCTCAACAGAACAGGCTTGGGCACCAGGGCCGAATAAGGAGGGTGTTGGGAAGGGCCAGACAGTTGAGGAGAAGGAGACAGAAGAAACGGGGAAGGAGGGGTAGGAGTTGGAGCGGGGAGGCCAAGGTCTTCTGGGGGCTCTGTAAAGGAAGATTCCAGCACACTGAGAGGTTGATAGCCCCTATTGGGGGACTTGGCCAGGAGGGCCTGGGCTGAGGAACACTTAACACAGAGGTCTGGGCGGGAGCGCAATGCCCAAAAGGCCTGGATATAGGGAACCTTGGACCATTTCCAGTCCGGTAATAGTTGCTGAGATCAGTGAGGAGGTGGAAATCAAAAGTTCCCGGGGGGCAGCAAGACTGGTTATCCAGAGGATATTGAGGCCAGGCCCGGGAACAAAGGAAGATCAGTTTCTGTTTACGGATATCCTAGGATAAGCCCAGAGCAGTGAGATGGGAAGTAAGACACGTGGGTGGGGTCTGTGCCTCAGGTTTGAGTGGTGGCTTCCCATGACTATCTCCTCTGTCCCCGGGTCCCCAAACAAGTAGGTCTAGCATCCCAGAGCCACTCTGGTTAGGGGCGGGAAAAACAAGTTTGGCGATCCGGAGATAGGGACGTCTCCACTATACCGGAGCTAAATAGGTACAGGCCGGAGGGGCATCCAGACGTGGCCGTGATTTTGGACCAGGCACCCCATGGAGGGTAGGAGGAGGGAGCAGGGAAGACGAGGGTGTCACCAAGTTGTCTGAGGCCCTGGGATCAGGTCTGTTCTACAGAGAGGTCCCGGGTCAGGAGAGGAGGGTGGAGCCCGCTGGGGCCCCACACCCGGGTTTTGGCACCAATGTAAGGTAAACAAAATCAGACCAGGCAAGCAGCAACAAAGGAGCCAAAAAAATTTTTTTTGCACAATCCCAGGCGAGGTTCACCGGTCCACGCACAGGCCAGGGAAGTTGCGCCCAGCAGGAGGGACGACAGGCTTATCGAGGGAGCTGGGAGTGCCCTGAGGGTATGGTGAGCAGAACTAATTGGCCGGTGTGGGTGTCGTCATCACCGATGATTGGTCCTGCTGGGTTGCTGGGGAGAGAGTACTACTACGCGTGTTCTAGGCAGGACCTGCGGCTAGAGACCTTCCATTGAATCATTTGACATTCGCCGTTGTCTTCCTTACTTGGCTCGAGTCGGGTTCCTCCAGTGAGACCCGTCCCTTTGATGCCCATTTACAATATTATAATTACTTTGTATATTTGCACAGCCCATTACTGTTTGACAAAGTAATTTTATGGGCATTTAACTCATTCAACCTTCATTACAACCCTTTAGGGTGGCCAGTGGGCAGATAATACCATTCTATAGCCCCTTCATTTTTCTCCTGAGCACTTAACCACCCTTCAACATGCCGCATCATTGGCATTTTTATTTTTGTTTTCCCCACATAAGAATGTAAACTTCATCAGGGCAGGAATTGTTGTCTCTTATTTGCTGCTGGCACACAGCAGGCACTCAGAAAATATTGGCGGAATGAATGTTTCAGGGAAGAATGAACTAAAGCCCAGAGAGGTTAGATCAGCCTGAGGCCACACAGCAAGTAAACCGTAGTCGCTGTTGAACCTAGTCTCCTCTCAGCGTGTATTCTTTTAGTCTCTTTGCTCTCTCTGCGGGTTTCCTAGGGCGACTGGTATTAGAGTGGACCCAGGAGGTACCAGGGGAGGGGCAATACCTGAGATAGCCGCAGATGGGCTAAACTGCCACCAGAAAGTGCTCCTGGAATCCTAGAGATAAAACCACACTTTTGTTGCCAAAATGAGGAAGAGCTGCTTCTGCTAATGGCAGAAGGGCTTAGCTTAATTTACAGCCTCTCCTTTTCATCCTGGGAACAGAAGTTTTTCCCTTGTAATTTACTGCACATGAATTGTGCTAAGGCTCTGAAGCACAGGGGTTCCTAAAAATGAGGAAGCTGCAGGGAAATTACCTGGGCTGGCTGTTTTTTAAAGGGGCAGTCACGATTATCAAACTTACCACCCAGCTGGAAGAGGTCTCAGAGATCGAACAGTCCAACCTGTCACTTTACAGATGAAGAACAGGCCCAGAGAGATCGGGTGGCTTGCTGGAGTTAGATACCTGGCTCAGCCCCTGTCACTCTCTTCTTTCCCCACCCTCTGTCACTCAGATGCTCCCAGAGGTGAAATGGGAATTAACCCAAATGCAGGACAACAGCTACTGCGAACAGGTGCCCAGCTCCTCTGGATCTTCTTAACCTTAAAAATAAAACAGGTGTTTTACCAGCAAAATGGATTTATTCAGGAATAGCAGAGAATTGTACTTCAAGACATGCAAGCTACTGTAAAAGCACAGGAAAGTCTGGAGAACAGAGGACTGGCTCTTTTATCGAGGAAAAGTAGAGTCTATTAATAACTAAAAGTCTGTTGGAGTAAACAGAGTGCAATGTGTAGTAGCTTTTCATTGGCTGAGCTATGGCAACCTCTCATTGGCTGGGCTGTTGCCAGGCAAGGAAAAAGTCTTCCTCCTGCTGGGGTAGTAGAGGATAGGCTTCTTCCTACAGGGAAAGCAAGTTGTGTCCCTTCCTATTGGGGTCTGAAATTGGCCAGGACAGGTAGAACATGAAAGCTCCTCCTTCTTGCCTCCAGACCCCATTTCAAAGGAGGTTTCCTTTATTCAGATTCAGTCTCATCCGTGGCTACCACACAGTGTATGTTTGGGGAATAGCCATGCAAAAAATCACACTATGTGCCCAGTAGATAACTAAGAACTACGACTTCTGAGTCTCTTGGCCTTTGCTGCTTTCTCCACCCACTTGAGAGGCAAGGAATTGATTTCAAAAATCACCTGGCTAACTATGTTTGCTTCCTCTTTTTTTTTCTTTGTACTGGATTAATCAGTGTGGACTTGGATTTCTCTGGATTTGTGATTCTCTGTGCTTTTGTCTTTCCCCTGAAATTGCATTCTAATCCGGCATGACGTTTGTGCGGTTTCCCCAGCGACCGTCTGAAAAGCCATAAACAGCTTTTGAGGGGAGAAGTGAGAGACTGCACAATCCTGACCAGGAGATAAAACCCAGGTGCTCAAAGGCTAGTTCATAGCAACACCCTCTTAACCAGGGAAGGAAAACTCACTGCACTTGAGTATTTTCCATGCTAAAAGGGCAGTTAGTTATTTTTTAAGTCTCTCAGAACCTAAGAATCCATAGGGTACATCTGAAACAGAGGTGGTTTGTTGGATAATTTTAAAGGCAATTTTCAGTGACTTCTACAACTGTTTTGTATATTATCTTGACAGGAAAAGGAACATGGAAAATCACACTTTATTGATTTTCTCCGAACTCCTTTCACATCTTAATCAGTATATGGACATACATTTTATATAGTTGTCAGAATTAGCACATACCCTTTTCATTTCCTATTTATATACTCTTACAGAAAAACACACTCTTGTGTCTCCCCTATTCTCAAAACCCTGTTTCATTTCTGATACTTCTGATTACCAAATGCATGTGTTGGGAGGGAGGGGGATTCCCACACCCAGCAATTCTGTAACACCAGCTGGGTATCCTATAATCTAACTCAATTCTAACAGTATTTACCAGGAGTTAACATCACACCCACAAGTTAAGGGTTCAGTCCCACAAAATTATCTCCCCCTCTCACTTTAGACTCCAGTTGAAAGTCCAGGTTGTTACCTCTGCTTCTGAAAGAACAGTATAAATCAGAGTCCCATGACCCCCTCCTCGGGTTCAATGAAATTGCTAGAGGAGCTCACAGATCACAGAACTCAGGAAAAGAGTTTACTTACTAGATTATCATTTTATTACAAGGGATATTAAGGAAACAAATGAACAGCCAGATGAGGACATACATAGGGTGAGGTCCAGAAGGGTCTTGAGCACATATGTGTCTGTCCCCATGGAGTTTGGGGCGTGCCACCCTCCTAGGACGTGGAGGCATTCCTGTTCACCAGCCTGGAAGCTCTGCAAACCCCACCCTTTTGGGTTTTTATGGAGGCTTCTTTACGTAGGTATGATTGATTAAGTCATTGCTCATTGATGAATGATTCAGCCATCAGTGTAGCACTAAAAGTTCTGTCCGTCTTATCACTTGGCTGGTTCTGGCAACCCACTTCGATCCTTGGTTAGCCAGAGGCTTAAAAAGATCATTTCATTAACATAAACTCAGTTGTGGTAGAAAGGGGTTTGTTATGAATAAGAGAAGACACCCATTTCGTCTTTATCTCTGCTATTTCAGGAACTAAGGACAAAATCCAAATACTATAACAAAAGATGCTACTATTGCTCTAATCACTTAGGAGATTACAAGGGTTTGGGGAGCTGTGAGCCAGGAACTGTGGACAAAAAACAAAATAGATAATTTTTATTATAAATTGCAACATCATATATGCACATCTCCATGGATCGGAAATGCCTGAGTTTTTCTGTCTGGTGCCTCTACTGTGAGGCACAATTGGCATGGCCATTCCCCATCACTTGAAATTGTGGTCATTTCTAGTTTTTACATGTGTAATATCACTTCATAATCTTGTTCCCTACTGCCTGATGTGGCACCTTTGATGAACTGTTCCTGGTATTAACCTTAAAAATAAAACTTGTCAGTTATTTTACCAGAAAAAACGTCTTCATTTGGGAATAGCAGAGAATTGTAACTGGATACAAGCACGCTATGGCAAAACCTTAGGCAACTCTAGAGAACAAAGGAGAGGACTGTTCTTTTATAGAGGAAAGGTGAGAGGACTGTTCTTTTATAGAGGAAAGGTGGTGTCAAGAGGGGCTGCTATAAACAAATCTGACCTCTCCTTTCAGCCTCCCCGGCCACCTCATTATTCCACACCATCCTCTGGCTCCCTTGTCCCAGCCAGAGTGGTCTACAAAAAACATAGGTCATGTTGTAGCCTTTCTTAAAACCCTACTACCCTGGCTTTCCATGGTCCTTGGAATGGAATCTGAACTCCTCACTCTGACCTATAAGACCTCATAAGACCCCATCTCTGCCTGTCCACTCTGCCCTCAACCCCCACTCTCGTCAACTGGTCAACCAAGCTGGCCTATGGGCGTCCCCTCCTTCTGGAATGCTCCCCAGCTCCAGCTCCCGTGCACCTGCTCACTTGTCTGTCAGACCTCAGCTCACTTGTCTTCTCCTGGCAGATGGTCCTTACCCTTCCTTTTCTTTCTGAAAACACTTCCGCTTTCCCACCAGTAATGACCAGTGACAGCATGTCATTATTCCCTCATAGGACTTCTCACAGGTTGTCCTTCTCTTGTCTTACCATCTTTTGCGCTCGGGTGTCAGCCGTCCCCAACCCCACGGGAAGGTGAGATCTACGGGGTGGGGCGGGGCCCCCACTGACTGCGCCACTTGCAGAGCGCCTGGCCTGTAGTGAACATTCAGGAGGGCGTAATAAATGACTAAACTGAGAGGTGAAACTTACCTCGAGCCTCTCCATGCTTCTGCCTCACTGGGTTTGGCACTTCTGGGCACCTCTTCGCTGGGGAGGCCGGGGAGAGGAGGAGCGCCCTTCCCAAATCCCTCCCAGAAGGTTTGTGCAAAGTCGTTCTGACAAGGCAGGTGTCCTATGGCCTGGATGGCCCAGGTTAGGGGACAAAGCAGAAGGTGGGGCGGAGCCATGGATGACAGAGAGCTGACGCCCACCCAATGTTGCACAGGGGGACCTGCCCAGAGATGCCAAGGTCCCCTTTGTGTCAGCGTGTCCCTCTCCCCAGCCTCTACCACTTAGCGAAATGATTCTCCCATGTATCCCACATCTTACTAGTGTTATCTCATTTTTATTCTCTTCATAGCTGCACCAAGGTCAGCATATTATCTTCATCCCACTGAAAGAAACTGAGGGCCAGAGAGTTAAAAACTGACTCTTATCTTGCAATTAGTAAACAATGGAGTCAGGATAGGAACCTGAGACCACCTGACTGCTGAACCCTGGGGCCCGCCCACAACCCAGTGGGAGCTTCTGGGGGCCTCCTGACGCGGTGCCATTGACCTCTGCTCTCAGCGCCCGAGGAGTCTCTCAGGGCCCTCCTGCCTTCTGCACCACCCCTGCTTCGTGGGCAGGCCCACCTCTCCCACCACAGGGAAGCTCTCTGAAGCCACGGATTATGTCTCGTCTTTGGTGAAGAAGTAGAATCACAGAATTATGGCCAATTCTAGTTAATAAACGCCACCTTGGAGTGTCCTATAACTGCGCAGTGGGCTCGCTCTCAGTTCTCAGCCAGCCTGGGCGGGAGTTAAGGCATTGACAGCATCTCACAGGCAGCCCCCCACTCTCCACCCACCCCTGTCCCCAAGAGGCCCACAGCCGAACACTTTCTGGAGATAATTTGAAAAACAAGATGAGGAAACCTGGCTGTACTCCTGTTTCTGTTACTAACTTGCTGGGTAACTTTGGGCAACTGGCCGTTGCTTCCTGGGCCTCAGTTTCCCTGTTTGTAAAAGCAGAGGGGTTGGGAGTCCCCTCTCTAGTATTTCTTCTCTCTGTAAATACTGAGAGGGCCTACTGGGCAGAGGGCTGGGCTCGGGGGGTACAGCGGTAGCAAGCAGTTTGATGGTGAGACTTCCCTGACTCTACAGGTCAGAGTTTTTGACACTAGCCAGCTGTCAAACCTCACACGTAACACTTTGTGATGGTCCCCAAACATTTCGATCACATTAGCACAACTCCACTTTTAAGACACCTACACAAATCCCCTGCAGCTCACACCCAGCTGGTGTCTTTGCAAGGCCCCTTCTCCGCCTTTGTCCTCGGAGAAGTCTGACCTCGACGTTGTGGCCCAGTGGACTGAGCACCGCAGGTGCCACAACTGGAATCCCAAAAAGGACCCAGGAGAGGCGCGAGCACACCACGGGGAGGCGCCGCCACTCCAGTGTCCCGACCCTGGCGCCCCCTGGGCGGCCCCCGGGGCCAGAGCAGACGAGTTCGGTCCCTCCCCGGGATCACCTGCGCCGGGTGGGGCGGGCCGGGGGCGGGTCGATCCCGGGCGGCGGCGGCGCCGCCGGCGGGAGGCCCAGCGGGCGCGGCCGGGGGCAGACTGCTGACGCGCGGGGCTCGCCCGAACAGGTAAAAGACGCGGGACGCCCGGGTCTGCGGGGGGCGCAGGCGGCCGGGCTCGGGCTCCGGGGCTCGCTGTTCGCCTGCCGGCTGCGCTCAGCGAAGGAGAGAGAGCCCGGGGGGCGGGGGGAACGGGCTCTCAGTGCCGCCCCACTTGGAAGAAGTGCGGGGGGGTCTGTGCGCGAAGGCGGTGGTAAGGGGTGGTGGGAGGGAGGGGTTTGGGGTAGGGGATGGGGCATGCGTAAAGGTGTCCGGAGCGCCACACATGCCCAACCCAGCGCAGAGAGGCTCCCTTAGAAGCAGCCTGCATTTGGGGGTTGATAATCCCGGCGTCCAGAAGGCAGGGGACAGCTTTCCTTGGCCCACCCGCCACTGAGCCTCGGGCGGAGGGGCCGATACTCCCCAAGAGAAGGGATCTGACCCGGCCAGCCAGGAGGTAGAAGGGACTGAACCACCAGGACCTGTATTTGCTGCTTCTGTGAAATGGGCATGGTTGGCCCTGTGTGGAGGCCCCTCCCGGAGACCGATCTTCCATTCTGTGAGATGAGAACCCACACCTGGGGGAGGAACTCAGGGTCGTGGCTCAGAATAGCCAATTCAGTAGCACGTTTGAAGCAGCTCCTGGGTGGCTCACAGGGCAAGCAGCTCAGGGGGAGAGGCACAGGGATGGTTCCAGTTCTGCAGACTGGGTACCGTGGTGGGAGAAGATGGATGTGTCCAATACAAGGGCTGGCCTCGAGAGACCTAGGCGCTGTCGGGCCTGGGAGGGAGCCCGAGGGTTCCTTGGAGGACGTGGGATTGAGTGGGTCTGTTTAAGAGCCCGTGATTTGGAGCTAATCAGCCGGGACGTTGGAATCCCTGCCTTGCCCCTTAGCCAAACTGCTAACTTAGCCTTGGGTAGGACCCTCTGTTTCTCTACGGTTCAGTTTAATGTGCTTCTTAAATGAAGCAGTTTCTCTGACAGAAAATTCAAATAGTGTCTATATATAAAACACACCCAATAAATATAAGCTATTAATTTCTACTAGACTGTAGCTCCCTGGGGACAGGGACAATGTGTGTTTGGTTCACCATTGTATCTCCAGTACTAGCATGGTGCGTGGCATATAGTAGGTCTCACTACATATTTGTTGAATGAATGAACAATGAGTATGTAGGCAACCTTTGGCACAAGGTTTACGTCAATAAATACTAGTCAGTCTAGAGATGGCCAGATCCAGATGCGTATGGATATAGGAGAGAGTGGTCTAGGTGGATAGAACAGTGTCAACATAAACCCCGAGTAACAGATTAGGGGTAATTCCCTCTTATGGGGTGTGTCAGGATAACATGATAATGTAACCAGACCGCAGAGGTAGGGAAGGGCACACAAAATCCTGGAATCCTGAATCCCAGCAGCCAGATGGGAGTAGATGGAGCTGGAACTCTAGGTAGATCAGATACCTTTCCCATGTCCTCTTAAGTGTCCATCCCAAAACTCTGGGGTAGGGGCAAGAGGGAGGGGTAAGATATAGCAAAGGGCTGGGTGCCTGATGGGAATGGTAGCTGAAAAGCGGGCTCCTAGGACCCCTTCATGGGGGTGGGGGGCATTCCTCACCTTGTCTGTGCTGGTCTCTGTGTTGATGGTGAGGTAGCTGAAGGGGGCCACATGGTGCCAAGTGAGACGACTGCAGGGTGAGTGGTGGGCTGGCACCTGGTGAGCTGGGTTGGAGGAACATCCGCATCTTTGGGGAGATCTGCTGCAGCAGTTGCCTATTTACAGCTCCTCCCCGTGGCCAGCGCCTGAACTCCGTGTCACTGCTGTGGGTAGTGGCCACTCCTGCCTCAGGCTCCTTCAGGGTGAGCCACTGTAAGCAGTAAGGGGCCTTTTGCTTTTCTGACATCCTCTGAGGCAGCCCTGTTGGGTTTCCATATCTATGGGGTGACCAGGGAGATGTGACAGGCAAAGGTCTGAAGTGGAGGTGAGAGTCTTGGGGGAACCACATCAGTAGGAGACAAGAGGCACTGTACCCCTCAAAGAGCTGAATTCGAACCTTCTCCTTGTAGCACTTTCTATAATTGCTCATAGTCATTTAATTTGCCATTTGCCCTTGACACAGCAGTCCCCCAGGAACCCCTAGGACTCCAGGAGGAGGGAAGCAGTGTTCCCACGATCCCCACCCTGTTGCTCCTGGGACGCAGGGTCAGAGAATGTCAGAGCTACAGGGACCCTTCACAGTAAGAGAGGGCACCCTCCGTTTAAAGCTGAGGGGCCTGGGGATAGGATATGCTCAGTCATGGAGAATTAGGGGAGGCCCCAAGTGCTTCTGTCACTGCAGTGGGCTGTGAAACCTCTGGGAACTGAAAAATAGAGCAACGCTTCCTGTTACTCTCCAGTCTTCCAATAAAATGGAATGGGAAGTTAAAAAGAGAAAGGTAAAGTGGATTTTAAGTTGCCTGATAAACCCTTATAATTTTTAAGAAAACCTCATGTGTGATGAAAAGAAAGACCCTAAATTACATATGCTCACTTTATTTGTTTAAAGATATATATTTGATATTGAAGAAAAATATCCAAAATAGGAGCCTCTCTCACCTAGTCCAAGTTACTATTGCTGGTCCGAAGTGCCTATGTTAAGAGGGGCACTTTGCAAGCTGCCATAGGAAGGTGGCATGTTCCTCCCAGGCGGCTCCAATCCCCTCACATACTGACCCCATCTGGTTCCCATCTCCATCCATCGACCTCCTGATGCCCACTCTTTGCTTTGGGATCTGGCAGGAGGGATCCCTCTTTCTTTTCTCTTAAAGGAACTCCTTATCAGATCTATAGATCCTTGGAAGGTGGGAGGAGGCAGAAAGATAGGGGACTGAGCCAAGGCAAGAGCTGGCCGTGGATTCCCCAGCAGGCTGGGGTGCGGGTCAAGCTGGGGGTGGGGGGATTGAAATTCCAGAAACTCCGGTGGTTTGAAATTCCCGGAGGTAGTGGCTGCAGTTCGGCCTAAGGAGGGCAAAGAGGGTGTGCCAATCTCAAAGACAGAGAGGCCCGTTCTTCAGTCAGTTTCCAGGCCCGTTCTGAGGGGGGCCCTGCCTGGCCGGGACACTCCTGAGCTGTCGGGGCCCTCCGTGGGGCTGTCAGAAACTCTGGTCCTGCTGGGGGCCTCGAGGAGGTGAAGTGGGCGGGGCTAGAGCACCGGCATCTCAGGTTGCAGTGCAGACCCCAGAGGACTGGCACAACTTGCTGCCAGGCAGGCAGCCTTGGGCTAAAGTACCAGGGTGAGGATGGGGCAAAGAGCGAGGACTGAGGCCTCTGCTTTGGAGCTGTGGGATCTTGTTCAAGTCACATCACCTCTTTGAGCCTCATTGTCCTAATTTAGTAGACAAGGTACTGTCCACAGCAGCCACTTAATAAATGCTAGTTTCCCCTTTACAGAAACGTGTCTTGGGACCTGGTGAATCAACCTTTAGGGCAAACAGCCTCAGAATTTTTCAGTTCTTCCCCACTTCACTCTCCATTTGTTCATTCACTCATTCATTCACTCATTCCACCTCTTCAGGGCTAACTGGCCCCAGGCCAGCACTGCAAATTCAGAGGCAGCTCTTCTTGCTGCTGTTGGGCTGGCTCCTGCAGACCACCAGCACAGTTTGGCCTTGCCTGGAAGCTTCCCTGTGTTCCTCCACCCTGGATTCTCTCAAGTCTATTGTGCCATGAAGAGCAATCATGTAATTTACTCCCCAACTACTGTACCTATCCCATTAGCCTCCTCCAGATTTCCTAAGGGTTCAGCCTGCAGATCACAGATGGCAATTAAGGTTAACCCTGTTTGCTGAGGGCCTGCTAGTGCGAAATGCTCCACATGCTTCAGACCCTTTAATGCCCACAGTATCCCAAGAGGTGCGTGGTCTGATTCCCTGGGTCTGTACTATGCTTCGGAGACCCAAGCAACTCGCTGGTTATCACAGAGACCAGCAGAGGTGCATTCTGACTTCCTGCGACCTAGACCATTTTGCCTTTAAGGGCCCTTTCCTCCATAAAAATATTAAAAATTATATTTATGGCTACATTTGTATATTATAACATTTTCTCCCACCTAAAAGTTCCATTTTTCTTTTGATTTTGAAAGGAAAACATTTTGTGGGCACCTTGTCACCCGTGCCCAGTGGCACCATCAGCCCGTAGCCAAAGGGCCGGGATTCCAGCCCACGTCTATCGCCGTGGAAGTTGTGACTTCCTCACTGCACTGCCTCTCAGTAATTAAAAAAAAAAAAAAGAGGACAAGCAAAGAACTGGGGGAAAGGTACTGGTTATCTGAAATCTTAACACCTAAGTCATTCTCCTTGGAAAAGGGAACTCAGTTTGCCTGTTACCCCATCCCCTGCCTTGCTCTCCTTGACCTTAACTTTTCTAAGAGCCAAACCCACCCATTCTTCTTTCTGGAGTTCTGGGTGACCCACTAGAACTAGGGCCTTCTCTCCAGTCACAGACCTTAAGGAGACTGTGGCCCAAAGGACAGAGGGGATTCATTTATCTTTTAGAAGCAGCTCCAAGTTCCTACCTAATCCCCAGTAACCATATCACTGGCCATAATAATAACAGCAACAATAATTAACATTTTTGAGAGCTCTCAGTGTGCCAGGCCTTATGTTAATTGCTTGGCCTGCATTGTCTCCCGAAAGCCTCAGTCACCCAATGGGTGGGTGCCATGGTCATCTCCATTTTGCAGAGGAAGAAACTGAGGCTTAGGAAGACTAAGTGAGTTACGCATGTGGTGGTGCCAGGATTTGGACTTGAGTCTATTAAGTTTGTTGTCAGAGCATAATCTTCTTGATGGCAAGGACTGTTTCCCATGTTCCCCATTACCCAGTGCACTGACTTGGTACCTACAGGCTTTCCACGAGGAATGAATGGATGCTTGACGGACCCCAGAGCCTGACCTCTTAGCCCCTCCACTGTCCTGCTCTTTAGGGAAGCTCACCTGCTTCAGGTCCTGCCCCTGTAGTGCAGAAATCAGCAGCCCCAGTCAAGAGGCAGTCTGGGGCAGTCATAGCCCTGATGGGTAGAGGAATTGATCAAAACAGCCTCAGGCATTCACTCTACCATCAACACCCTCTACCCATCCCTAACCTCTGAATCCCCTAAAGGAGTCTACCTCCTGCCAAGGCTGTTTCTCTGGGAACTCAAAGGTGCAGCCCGACCGTCATACAGGCAGAATGCCAGCTAGAAAAGAGTGACAAGAGTACCTGTTTGGCTCGCTGCCCTAGGGCTCATCTTTTTCCTCCCCTTGTATGTGCCTTTGGCCCTTCCCCAGGGCATATTACTAGACAAACAGCTGGTATTCCCCAGGGCAACTCGACCTCACCCACCAAAATAATTAGACACGTAAGTGCAAGTACTATAAAAGGAAGACAATAAATCAAGCTACATATGCCATCTAAGGTGGAATTACTGAGGCAGATGGACCAAGATTTTTAAATAGAGCAAGATAATTATGCTTTAGGATATAAGAAGAAATTCATAAAATATGGCAAGAACGAGAAGTTACAAGAGAGAACCAAGTCAAAACATGAGCTATGAAAAATATTAAAATTTAAAATAAAGGACACAATAGATGGCCTAAGTATCAGGATGGATACAGTTGAAGAATTAACTGATAAAGAGGAAGATCAGATTGAGAACTGCCTCAAAAGGCAGCAGGAAAAGGTAGAGACCAAAAAAAGAAAAAAAGCTGAGCAAGATGGAGAAGAGAAGTAGAGTGCCAAAGGGAGAGAAAAATGTAAATGGAGATTGATGAAATAATGGAGATTCAATTCAATGTCCAGAGTTAAAGAAAAGTGAACAAACTCAGATTGCAAGGACTCCTAGAGCGGCCAACCATAGAAATAAGGAAAAAATGTGCACACAGGTGTCAGGGTGAGACAAGACTGCAAAAGACAAAGAGCAGGGAGGAATAACATTCCTTACAAAGGAACAAGAACCGGCCTGACATGATACTTCTCAGTAACAACACTTGAGAAAAGAAGTCAAGGATAACACTAAGAATTGAAAGAAAAGAACCCTTTCAATCCAGAATTGTAAAGCCAGCCAAACTGTCATTCAAACATGAGGTCATAATAAAAATATTCTTAGGCAAATAAAACTGCAGAAGGTGGAATGCACCAAGAAAAACATTGAAAATACTCTCGGAAAAATGCTTCATAAAAGAAAAGCCAGAGATGCTGCGCTAACTCTGGGAAGTCCGGGTGTTTAAGGCAGGTGTCAGTGCAAGAGATGGAAGTACTACTCAATATTTTAGGTAGGAAATGATTTTATACACCTAATTCCTTAAAAATATTGGCAAACCTGGAGAACCCCAAAATGCAGAACTGACCAGACTCGGGAGCTACAGCACCTGCCATAATTAGGAAAGTGGGGGAATCAAGGCTGCTCTTACTGCTGAATTTAAGGACACCACAGCTGTAGCCCAGTGACCCAGGGATCTGGACGCCTCTATGCTGTAACAGTCTGACTTCCAGTGGCCCCACAACACATGTTCACCTGTTCAACAAAGAGAGGGCCAGCCTTGAATTAAGACACTTTGGGAGGGAACATGGTCTAGTGAGAAGTTAATGGCATTGATCCACTTCATCTAATTAATTTTGCTACCTTCTATGGATTGCAAGGGACATTGGTTTTCTATTTTCAGAAGTGATAGAAAATTTCTGTTTCAAATCAACTTACAAATATTTTAAAGGAAAAGTAGGTCCAGGCATCTCAATACAAAGTCATCATGATTGGTGCAATTATTAAAACAAAGGTGGAAAAAGTGACCTGGGCTGGAGGGGACAGTTAGGTCTTGGGATAGAGGCAGCTCTCAGTTGGGGCAAAGCTGGAAAGAGAGCCCTGTAATGATGTGTAGTTGCGTGCCACTCACTGTAACCAACCACTCAAAAAGCAGTGGCTTGAAACAGTATTTTCTGCGATGGTTCTGCAGGTCGACCAGGCTTAGCTGGGAGGTTCTCACTTGGGTAGGTCAGTTTCCATCAGATAGTCCGTCATCTGAGGTCTCAGCTGGTCTGGATGTCCAAGGTGACTTATTCACAGGGCTGCCTACTGATGCTACTGTCAGCTGGAAGCACAACTGGGGTCGTCAACCCGAGCGTCTCCCTGTGGCCTCTCCATGTGCCTTGGGCTTCTCACCGTGTGGCAGCTGGGTCCAGAAGGAAGATTCCCAGGAGCAGGCATTATGAGAGGCAGGAAGCAGAAGCTGCCACTTAAGCACTGTCCCAGAACTGCCAGTGTCACCACCTGGGCCATATTCTAGTAGCTCTAGCAGACATAGGGTCACCTAGATTCAAGGGAGTGGAGAAATAGACTGCCTTTTGATGGGGGGAACAGCCAGGTCACACTGCAGGAGAGCATGTCGGTGGGAGAGTTTAGGAGAAAGGAAGTGGGGCAGGGAAGGAAGGAGGAGAAAGGTACCCATGGATAAAATAGAAAAGTTCATGGAAGACGTTGGCTGCCAAGATAAAGAAGCAGGGCTTTATTCTGTAACTGGTCAGAAACGATGGTATTGGAACAATGGGAGGCCCGTGTAGAAAGCTAAGGTCTCGGTGGCTCTATAATTCTAATTCCTTGTCCAACAAATGGGTCCCCAGGGAAGAAGGCAGGTGGCTTCTGTTCTTCATGGCAGCATATGCCAGCTCCACAGTGGAGTAAAAAGCACGCTGCCCCTACTCCTTTAAGCATTTGTTAGACAATTATATGCTAGGTGCATGGCCAGGCTAGGCACTGTGGAAGTTAGTCTATGAGTCATATTCCACCGGCCTATCCTGGGAATTCCAGTATTTCTACAGTCACTCCATAGCTTCCAGATGCTCTCTTGGGCCCCTCGTGGCCCCTAAATTCTTTGTTCCTACCCGTATCCTGGTTTTTCACTAGAAAAATAGGGTCCAAGTCCAAGCAGCAGAGGAGGCCAGAGTGAGTTGCCTCTGGAGCCTGCTTGGAGCTAAGTGAGGAGGCGCTGTGACGGCACCACCAGAGCTTGGGAAGCAGGCCTGAGAGTCAAGTGCATGTTCACAGCCAGACCTTTAGCATCTGCTTAAGCCCATCCCTTCCATGCAGCCTATACATGCGCATACATCATTCGTTTATTCACCTAAGTCCCTTCTAAGTAGCAGACCCTGTGCTGAGTGCTGGCAATATGGCTCTGAGGCATATTTTGTCTCAAAAAGGCAGGTTTTGTCCCCCAGCCAGCTCCTAGAATAGAAGGGAAGACACACCTGTCTACTGAGTACACTTTCGTGTGATAAATGCTGTAACCAAGGTACCTGTGAGATGCTGTGAAGATTCTCAGAAGAGACTGACCTACTTGAGATTGGAGGGGAGGCTTCAGGCACGTCTTGGAGGAAAAGAAAACCAAGATTTTTAGTGCCCCCTGTGCGTCCGGCACTCTGCTGGGGCTTTGACATGCATTGCTAGATGGCTTGTGCAGGCAGAACCCTTCCACACACAGGTTTATTCAGTAAGGCTAAGTAGTTGGCACTTCCTACTAACAGTTATTATCTCATTGAGTGTCACAACCAGGAATGAGACGGGAGCCACAAAGCCCAATTTATAGAGGAAGAAATGGGCACAGAGAGGTTAAGTCACAAGACCCAGGTGACTCAACTCAGCCAGAACTCAAGTCCAAGTACAACTCTAAAACCAGGACCTCTGTCCACCCCACCACACTGCCAGTTCGCTGGAAGGGGAGGGAGAAGGGACAAGCCCTGTTGGGAGGAAAACTCAACAGCCAAAGTGCGGAGTGTGCAGGTGCCAAGATGGGGGGGTGGGGGTGGGGAGGCAGGAGAGAGGTGTGAAGGGCCTTGAATGCCAGCCCAGTGTCAGAGAAGCAGGCTCTGTTCTATCCACAGAGAACTGACCAGCAGTTCCACGACTCCCAGCCCAGGTCACTCTCCCGGGGAAACTAATCCCCCTGTGTTCCCGTCCTTTGAGGCAGGGCTGACCTGGAACACGGGCCTCCTGCCTCCCTGCCTAGAACTCACTCCTCATGCAGCTTCCTCCCGGTCACGGCCTCCCTTTCAGGCTGTGGTGTTTGCTCAGGACCTGAGCCCTGGGGCAGAGAGCACAGGAATATTTATTTATGTCACCAACCAACCCTGCCTCCTGGAGGCCCCCAAGGGCCGCCTCACTGGGAGGTTCAGTTATATAACCCTGAGGAGACACAGTGGGAGGAGAAGGAAATAAATCATAGTTCTTCTTGGACACATTTTGAAACTGGATAGTTCCACATCTTCCTCTTTCATCTTTTGACCTGGGGTCTCCAGGGGTCTTGGTGGTTCTCAGTCTGTCACTGATTTCCTTCCTTCCTTCTGGTGGAATTGTGGATTTGGGGAGATCTTTCCAGAGGTCGGGGAGGGATGGGAAATGAAATATATTAAAGGTTACTTTGTGCCAAACACCACGCCAGGGGCTTTATATTATCTCATTTTGCCCAAACAGCACCCCTATGAGAGAGGTCCTGTGTATTACTTCCATTTTATAGAAAAGGAACGGAGGGCCAGAGGGGTTAAGTAACTTTCCAAAGGGTACCCAGGAGAGCTAGGTCAGTCTGGCTCGGACGCTCCTAGTTTTCAAACCTCTCCCAGGGATTCTTGAGAGAGCAGGGCTGTGCTAGCTTCTCCCAGCAGAGGACGTGCCTGCACAGCTGAATCCCAGCACATCCCTCCAGCCTCCTCTCTACCCCAGCCTGCCCTTGACACTCAGCTCCGCTGTTTGGACCCTCACTGCCCCTCTCCTTGGCGGATCTCATGCATCCTTTCCCGAGGGTGCTCGTGCAACCCCTGACCCCGGGCTTCACTCACTCTGTTCTTTCCAGCTAGCATGCAGCTCCTCTCCTTCCACCTTACAAAATCCCAGTAAATAACAACATTCATTCATTGAGCAGAAGCAGTGGAGTGGCGGACGGCATGAACTCCGGAGTGCTCTGCCGAGTTCCACCCAGTTCCACCACTTCCGCTGGCTGTGACCTCGGGCAAGTTACTCAACCTCTCTGGACCTCAGTTTCTTCTCTGGAAGATGGAGAGAACCCTCAATAGGGTTGTTGTAGATGAAATGAGTTATAAAATACAAATAAAAACTTACCTATAAAGTTTTCAGAGAAGTGTTTGGCACATAGGTTAATGAAGTAGTGCCTTTCAAATTCTTTCCTCTGGGCAACCTGTCCTCTCCCGGGCACCCTCCTCAGCAGCCCCTCCGTCTCTGAGCTCCACAGCATGCATGACCTGTCTTGTGCCTTGGGGTCACATCTGCATCACTGTGGCAGCCACATGTGGGAAAGCACAGGCCAGATGGTGTGTGCTTGATCCTTGCTCCATGTACAGGTCAACCAGCAATCATTGAACACCCACTGCTCATTCACTTACCTAACTGTTCATCTCATTCAAGAACTATGTGTTCATACCTCCAATGTGCCAAATAGTGTTCGAGGCACTAAGGATTCAAAAGGTGACTAAAAGCAGATACAGCTCCTGCACTCATGATGCTCAGAGTCTGGGGTGGAATACAACCGTTCATCAAATGGAAGAAGCTAACTACAGCCAGTGCGGAGAGAGGAACGTGATGCCAGGAGAGTACACAGCACAGAGATTTGAAGTGAAGCTTGGGTTAAAGTATCCAAAGTGTCAATAGGTGAGGAAAGAGTTCTCTGGCACATACAGAGGCCCTGTGGCAGGAATAGGAGGGAATGACGGGGCTGAGCTCAGACAGGGAGGAGAAAAGAAGGTCCACAGGATCCAGATCCTGTACAGGTGACTTGTTGACCATTGTAAGTTCTAGTTTGAGTGGGCTTGAAGTTTTTAAAGGTTTGCAACCGTATCATGGAGGATTTCAGCGGCCCAGGGCAGAGACATGGCTGGGCCGACTGGGAAGTTAACGGCAGCATCCAGGGGAGAGAACACTGAAGCCTGGATGTGAGCAGGGATGGGGATGATGATGGAGGTGAGTAAGAAGATATGTAAGAAAGGAAGATAAATCTGAAAGGACTTGGTGAGGGTGACAGCCTGGTGGCAGGCAGGCACTTTAGGTTTCTGAGTTTAAAAACTCCGTGGATGGCATTGCCATTTCCTGTGTGGGGAACCCTGAAAAAGATCGGATTCTGTGAAATACTGGGCAGGACAAAGACCAAGATACCATTTGGGCCTTCAAGGAGGTGACAGTCTAGCTGGGGAAAGCAGACATGTACTAGTAGCAATGACCCTCCAGTAGCTAATGGAGTAGCTGGATGATGATAGCTAGTCAAACATGGGAACTGAGCCTGGGTAGTCCAGCTGCAGAGCCTCCGTTGTAACACCCTGCATTATACCGATATCATATTCATTTTCTAAATGCCTACCAGATGCCAAGAACTGTGCCAGGCACTGGGTATCAGCTCTGAATGAGAAAGACATTGCCCTGCTCTCGCAGAGCACAGGCCTGGGGGTTGGATGGGTCACAGACTAGACAGTTTCAGTTGGTGATTGTTCTGTAAAGACATTTAAAGAGGGTAAGTGAGATAATTCCCGGAGTAGGAGAAAGAGAAAATCTTAGAGTGATGACAAACTGACACAGTAATAAAATTATATACTCACATAATTAGTAGATTAGAACTCAAGCAAGGATTAGGGGGTGGAAGTGACAGGCTTCATGAGGTAGGATTTCTTTTTAATTGAAATATTTGACGTAAGTTGTTGAAATATTTGAAAGTTTGGGTTTTAACATATGCATAGGAGCTCACCAGGCACACAGGGTTAGGAAGTCATTCTAGAGAGAAGTGTGAGTGAGAAGCAGTGAACATCATGGGATGTGTGCATATAAGATGCAAACTTTGATATTTCTAAAGTATGGTCTGTAAGTTCCATGTGGGCTCAAATGCCAGGCCTATATAATTTCCTTTTTGTCTCTAGTGTCCACATAGCATATGAATGAATGAATAAATGAATGTATGAAAAAATGAGTGAGTTAGTGTTGGAAGGAGAGACAGCAGAGAGAAGAACAGAGTATAAATCAGTGTTGTCCAGTATAATGTGAGCCACCCATGTATTTAAATTTTCTAGTAGTCACATTAAAAAAGTAAAAAGAAACGTTAAGTAAATGTTGATAATATATTTTATTTAGCTCAATATGTCCCAGTATTAAAAAATTACTAACATATTTTATATTCTTTTATTTTGAACTAAGTCTTTGAGGTCCCACAGGTATTTTACACATACAGTATATCTCAATTCAGACCAGCCACATTTCCAGGGCTCAATAGCCACATGTGGCCAGTGGCTACCATATCAGACAGCACATGTCTAAAAGCTACCAGGCAGTAAAAGTCCTACTAAATAATTTGGACTTCATTCCTCATAGCTGATGAGAGGCCCCTGAAGGCCTAAGCAGAGGTGAATAGGGTCATATTTATTACTAGAAAGTTCTCTGGGGTGGCTGTGCAGCTGACCAGTTTTGAGATTGGGAAGGCTGTTTGCATCCTGTCCACTCCGGGGTGGGAGGTCATCTTCAGGGCATACCCTATTCCACTCAGCTGTGCTGTGGTTGGAGTGGAGATGGGGGCCCTGTCCCCAGCTGGGGATCTCCCTCCTTTGGTGAACTTCAGGGCCATGGCCCCTGCGCCACAATCAGCCCCTTCTTCTCTGTGACTCTGAGCTCCTCTCTCCCAAGACTCAGTGTCCTGAGCAGGGCATGCTTTGGCTGTGCGTAGCATCTGCTGTGGCCTGGGGTAAACAGCTGTGGCTCTGGACAGCTCAGCAAGGAAATGAAGTACCTGTGAGCGTGTTTAGCAAGAGCCCTGCCTGGCCAAGCTGCTGGGCTGCCTCGGGACACACCAGCAGATGCTCACACCCCACCTCCACACTCCTGGGTGGCTCACTGCCCCTGGGAGTGTGCAGGTGTTCCTAGTGGGCTCAGCGCCCTGGCACACCCCTCACGCCCTTTCCTGCCCATTTGTATATCCTTTAGACCCCAGACTCACATATGCCTAAAAGTCTATTCCCCGTTCCCTCCAGCTCTTTAAGAAGGGCGCGGTGGGTGCTGAGAGGCCCCTGGTTTGGGAAGCAGAAGACTGGGTTCTACCCTGCTCCGGTAGCCCTGTCATTTTGGGTGAGTTACTTGTCTCTCTGAGCCTCAGTCTCCTTGGGGTGTAAAGCAGAGTGGGGTGATGATGAGTAACTGAGGTTATGAATGTGAAGTCCCCAGCAGAGTGCTGGGCACAGAGGAGGTGCCCCAAAGGGAGCAGCGATAAATGTGCGGTAAGTGCTCAGTGTCCCCCGGCCCAGGGCCTTGAGAGCCGGGCACGGCCACACAGCCAGGTCCCTGGATCCTTGCAGCCTCCACGCCTGGTGGCCCCCTCAGGCCCCATCACCCCAGGGAACAGGGCTCACAAAGCATCAAAACTAGGACATTTGGTGGGAACAGGTTCCCTGGACTCAGTTCTGTGGGGTGTGAGGTGGCAGTGTTCAGGCCTCTTGAGTTCCACGGGGCTTCTTCAGAGAGACACTGGGGGCCTTTGACCTTAGGGTGGCACCTGGGACAGGTGGGCACTGAGAGAACCCTGGGTCAATACCAGGGCCGACTGATCCACTCAGTGGAGCAGATACAGAAGATGCAGGGCCCACAGTACTTCAAAGGGCCCCTCCCAAAACGTTTGATTTCTTTTACAATCCGGGAGAAAACAACTTTCTAGGCAAGAGAAAAATGTTTCCATTATTTTTTCACATCAGAGAAAAAAAAATACATAGAGCCCGTGAGGATTTATTATGGTGGAGGGCACTGCAGAACCCGCGATGCGACCCTCGCCCACCCTTCACGCACTGGGATGCACTCATGGGGCAGGGGGCTTCCTGTCGGTTCTTATTCAGTCCTCACAATCTCACTTAGCTGCGCACATATCTTCTTTTCCCTAAGATGAGGAAAATGAGGCTCCTGGAGGGGGTTTAGAGGTGACCGGGGTGGGATTCGAACTTGGGTCCATCTGAGTCCAGATGCTCTTTTTCACTACACTACAGTCTTTGCAAGTTGAGCATTTTATTTAATTTGGTCCTTACAGCATAAGGGCGGGATAATCACTCCTGTTGTAAAGCTGAGGAGACGGGCTGGAATGGAGAAGGGGGCACCTTGTTCCTGGTCTCTTGCTAGTCCAGGAGGGAGCCGGGAACTAGCTCCTCCTGAACCGTCTCTACTGGCCTACTGTCCCCACCCTCTGCCCTCACTGTGGCCACCTCACCCGGGCCACCACCTACTTGTGCGGCTCCCCTGCCAGTTCCCCAGCCCATGGAGGGGCCACTCAGGTCTGTGCAGTGTCCACATCCCAGCACCTAACAAAGCTGAGGGCTGGCACTGCCACCTGGGAGGGTGGGGAGAAGAGAGGCAGCGGGCCAGAGCCAGAGCGGAGGTTTAAATGAAACGGTGGCCCCAGACAAATGCCCCTCTGTATCTCAGGCCCTATTGTGACTGGCAGCAGGCCAGCTCTCACCGCAGGCGGCTTGAACGCTGGGATTGTTTCCCCACCTCCTGTCCTCTCTGCAGTCCAGCGCCTGCCAGGCCCGAGCTTGGGCAGGAAAGGGGAGGGGTGTTCCCTCTGGAATGGAGAGGGTGGGAGGGGAGCAAGAGTTGGGGAGGCTGAGGAGCCATGTCCTGAGCCAAACCAGAAGGCTGGGAAAGTCACAGGAATGAAGGAGTGTGAGAGGGAGGTGACTGGGTCCTAGCTGTGCATTTTGGAGGAGAGCAAACTGAAGTCCAGAAGAACAAGTGACTTGCCCAAGGTCACACAGCAAGGAAGTTAACAGAGATAAGACTCAAACTCAGGACCCCTGACTTTCAACTCAGGGTTGTTCCCCCCAACATAAGTCCTCTCTGTTGGAGTTTTGGTGGTGACCCTGTTGAGGATGTTGAGAATCAAAGAACGAATGTCACATGTTAAGGTTACAGAGGACTACGTTTGCTAAAATTCCATGTAAAAGTGCAGAAACTTCACATACAGTTCACCTCCTTAGCTCATTAATACCAATACTTTGAAAGGAGCCAAACCCTTGGAAAAGGCAGAAGCTGAGGCAGAGAATCAAGGGTGAGAACACTGGAAGGTCAGTGCTGGGGACAGACTCAGATTACTGGGGTTTGTAAGAGGCACTGGCCTTGGTTCTTAAAAACCAGTAATAATAACTAACTACCTAAGAACAGGGAGGTCAGGGCCCCTGTTCTGAGGAGACTGTTGGTGCTCATGTGGGTTTGTTTGTTTTCCCTGCACTCCCACCCATTTCCCCCCCACTGAAATTGACAGTTGCCTGGGTCATGATGTACAAAACTCAATTTCACCTACGTGTTCCTGCTTTTATAGGTGGCAGAAGTGACCCAGAAACCTCGGCCTATGCTTCTCAGAAATTGAGTTTGGGTGCATCGCAGGGTGGGTGGTTAGATGCGGAGCAAAGGGGAAACGCAAGGGCCAGGAGGGAGCTCACGTGCAGCTCACCAGCAGCTGCCTTTAGGTTTGGTTTAGTTCTTGCTATTATTGTTATTGATCTTACTTTGAATGAATCAAAAAGGAGTTCTTGAAAATGTACCAAATGGACTGACTACCAATGAACCTTCCTCTCCTGTGTGCCCCTGGGAGCCTCACTGGACCTCAGTTTCCCCATTTGTGAGGAGAGGTCTGTGTACTCGATAGTTCTCAGACTGGGTTCCACAGAATCCTGTGATCACAAGAAGTTGCCTCCTAGAGCTGCCTCAGTGGGTGCAGGGAGGGGTTGAAGAAAATTAGCAGGGGAGGGGGTAGGAGGGAGGAGTTTGGGTCCTTAAGCCTTTAGAGGAGCTTCGTTTTTGCTCATGGGTTCATCCCCCAAACTTGCCAGAAAATCTGTGATGAAAAGGGGTTTTCTCAGCTGGCAGAGTCCGCCCTGCGTGTCCCTCTTCCCCCTAGTCATACTGGGAACCCCCAAAGTTGCTACAGGGCACCAGCCCGGGCACTCCCTGGTCCCCGATCCCAAGCCTTTCTCGTGTTCGGTTTTCCCCTCCACTCTGGGGGTCCTGCCCTCCAGGAGCTTTGCAGGAGAAGGTGCACGGGGTGGGGAGGATGTTTTCTGAAGCCTCGCATGCACGAAAATATTGTTCTTCTACCCTTAAACTCAATATTTAGTGTGGCCTGCTGTGCATTTCCAGGCTGGAGAGTAGTTTCCCTCAGAGTTTTAGAGGGTCATCTCAGAGCTTTTGTGCTACTGCTGTCAAGTTCTGATTTCATCTGATTATTGATCCATTTATTTATGTTTGGCCTTATTTTTCTTTAAAAATAATCTGTGGACATGTGTGGAATATTCTCTTTATGCCTCATGTTCTGAAAGGTCATGAGGAGGAGCCCCATAGTGGGTCTTTTTTATTCATTTTCTGAGGATTTCAAAGCATTCTCTCATTCTGAAAATTCATGGTCTGCATTTCTGGGAAATTGGCAGATATTCTTTGATCATTTCCTCCCCATGATTTTCTCTTTCTAATCACTTCTAGAATTCTTACTATTAGGACCTCCTGGAGTAATCTCTTTTCAACTACTTTCTTTCCATCTTTTTGTTCACTGTATGAGACATTTTCCTCAACTGTCTTCCAACCCTGCTATTGATTTTTAATTTCTTTTGTTATATTTTTAGTTTCCTAGCATTCTTTCTTGTCCTCAGAATATTCTTTTCTTACATCATCCTGTGCCTGTTTTATAGGTGCACTATCTTATCTCTCTGAAGATGCTGAAGTTTTCTCCCATGCTGGGTATTGTCTCTGTTTGCTTTAAATACCTCCATGTGTTAGTTTGTTTTAGTCGCTATCTGTTCGTGGTGTTCGAGGTTTTCACCTCCAAAGGTCTGTTGACCCTTGGCTCTCTGTTCCTGTTTAAGACTAAGGCACTGAAAAGCTCACTGGAAACTGAGCATGGGGGTGGGCTTGTCAGCTAGTGACCCCCCCATGGGCTGATTGGCAGGAGCCTGGTCTTTCACTGGAGGGCCTTGTAAGGTGAATCAGGGTCTGGATTCTGTTCTCTTTGGTTGGCCAGTCTCCTCAGAGTCTCCTCTTGAATTTCTGTCCGGGAGTTAAACCTGTTGCTCAGAGTTCTGGCTGCCTGGGGAGCTAAGGGGACTGGGTGAGTCCCACATATAGGATTTAGACTTTCCCTCCAGCCCATTTTCAGCCAGGAATTAACTTCCTCCTTCCAGCTGTGCTAGGTTTCTCCTGAGTCCTGAAGTCAAATGTGCATATGAATCATGCAGGGATCTTGCTAAAAGGCAGATTCTTACCCAGTATGTGGGAATGTAGCCCACGATTCTGCATTCCTAGGAAGGTCCTTGAAGTTGCCAATGCTGCTGACCCAAGAACCACATTTGGATGGTCAGGGCCTAGAGCAGAGCCGTTCAGGGGATCTTTCTGCAGTGGTGAACATGGTCTCACCTGCGCCGACCCGTACAGGAGCCACAGCCACAGTGGACATCGAGCACTTGAAATGTGACCAGTGGGGCTGAGGGCCTAAACTGTTCATTCTATTTCATTTTATTTAATTCTTACTTAAATTCATATGGATACATGTGGCTGTCAGCTTGGCCGCGCAGATCTACTGCCAGGTTCACTCTCTGTAGGGGGAAACTTACCATATTCTGCTGGCTGGAAGAGGCCTGGGGCAGAGGGGACAGTAGGGGGCTGGGCTGAGCTGCTCCTCTTACAGCCTTTGATTATCCTCTTTTCAGCCCCACATGGCACCCTGGCTTGTGGTGGCCTCTGTTGCCACCCATTCCTGAGTCTTCCTGGGGTTTCTTGGATATGATCCATTTTTACTGGTTCTCCCAGTCTGTAGGTTTGGGCCTTGGCCTTTTCCAGCTTGCTAAGTTAGTGCACCGGTCAGCTTTTCCAGCTCTCACACCCGGACTGGCCTGTCTCCTTTCCTTTCCCTTAGGCCTGTGGATTTATACATCTTGATTTCCTTTCCTGTCACTTACAGGGGCATTTCAGGAGGAAGCAGAGATGAATACTTGTGTACCATCTGCTATTTACCCATATTATCAAGTCCCCACCCATACTCCAATACAGTCACTGTCCATCAGTGCAGCAAGACGCCACAGATTCACAATTTGCCTTCTCTGTGCTACACTGTTTTCCCCATGATCCCCCACACCATGTGCCTACTGCATTTTTTAAAAGAAAGATTGACCCCATACTTTGTTTCTCACAGGATGAGACAAACCCAAATGTATTCTTCTTCTTACCTGTAGTTTTCCTGCAGGCCAGAAGATTTGTTGTGCCCAGTTGCCCAGAGAAACCATCCCTAAGTCGCTGCAGAGCCTGAGAGCTACTGGAAAAGGCCAAAGGCTCAGCCTATCTGGAGAGATAAGCTGGCTAGTCTGCTCAGTGGGTTTCTGTTCTGTAAAGGGATTGATGGAAGGGCTTCCTTGTACACCAGGGAGTAGATGTACAAGGCTAAAGACCTTCTAAGCCCTTGGCAGGGAGAAGATTTGGAAAGGAAACATTGGGAATGGCTACCAGTTAACTGGGCAGAGAAATCACATAGATGGGACTGAATTCTGGCTGGCAGGGCCTGGGGTGGTGTGGTTGTTCAGGGCAGATGAACCAAAGATGTATTTGAAGTCAGGCTGGAGGTAGGTGCTGAGACTTCCATGAATTCACCTGGCAAAGTAGGGCGAGAATCGGGCCTGTGAGCCCCACCCCACACCTTGCCACAGCTCCTCCAAGACTCTTCTCCTCTCCCTAGAATTCTCACCTACTCCTGGCTGATGCCTGCTGGTGCCTGTCACTCCCTACACATGTCTGATCTGCCCCCACATCCCCACAGCACTTGGCCTATGGGATATGTCTGTTCAGGCAGGGCAGGGGAGGCAGGAGTAATTGAGTACAAACCTTGGGGTCAGACATATGAGAGCCTCTCTCCTATACATTAGGCTGAATGGTGGCCCCATTAATAGCCACATCCTAATCCCCGTAAAACCTGTGTTGATGTTACCTCACATGGCAAGAGGGGTTTTGCAGAAGTGATTAAGTTAAGGATCTTGAGATGGGGAGGTTATCCTGGACTGCTTGGGTGGGACCAATGGAATCACAGGGGGCCTTATAAGAGGGAGGCAGGGCAGTTAGAAGGAGACACAGTGATGGAAGCAGAGGTCAAAGGAGGAGAGAGAGAGGAAGATGCTACACTGTTAGCTTGAAGATGAGGAGGAAGGGGTCATGGGCCAAGGAATGCAGGTGGCCTGCAGAAGCTAGAAAAGACAAGGAAACAGATGCCCCCTAGAGCCTCTGAAAGGAACACAGCCCTACCTTCACGTTGGTTTTAGCCCTGTGAGCCTGATTTTAGACTTCCGACCTTTAGAACTGTAAGAAAATTAATTTTCATTGTTGTAAGTCACTAAGTTTTGGTAATTTGTCACAGCAGCCATAGGGAACTGCTGCACCACTCTGCCGAGCTACCTAGCCTCTCAGACCCTCAGTTCCTTCATCTGGAAAATATATGAGACAACATATGAGAAAAAAATACATGTAAGATACTTAGCATGGTAACCAGGCGTAGTAAGCCCTCGACAGATGGGGGCTGTTGTGTTTGTGGTCCTCGTTGTTGTTATTGCTGGTTGTCTGTCTGCAGATTAAGTATGGACAGTATGTTTTTCTTCTTGCCTAGACTTTCTTGAATAGGAAGGATAGGAAATTCTCAAGAGACAGGCCAGTAGCTCTACTCCAGGAGTCATCAACCAGGGATGATTTGCCCCCCACAAGACATTTGGAAACTTCTAGAAACATTTTCAGTTGTCACAACTGGGAGATGCTACAGGCAATGAGTGGGTAGAGGTCAGGGATGCTGCTAAACTTCCTGCCATACACAGAATGGCCCCCACCATGCGGAATTATCTGGCCCAAATGTAACCAGCGCCATGGCTGAGGACCCCCACCATACTCTGAAGGTTTGTTATACCTCCTGGGCTCAAAATAGCAACAGATAGAAAAATAGTCAGCAGAGTCCTGGCACAGCAGGGCCTCTGACCCTTCTCAAAGTGTCCCCAGGAGCATTGTTTACATCCTGGAAGGCCTGGTAGCCACCGACAGTGTGAGGTAGGAGATCTGAGTTGGAGACTCAGGTCCTCCACTCACTTGCTGCAAGACTTTAGGCAAGTCACTTAGCCTCTCTGAGCCTCTGTTCCCTGTCAGCGACATGGAGATGGAAAGACCCACCTTGCTGGACTGTTTAAATGGGGAAATGTTTGTGGAAGCATAGTGCCCACCGCTTTGTTAGTGTCTCTTTAAATCATAGTTCCCTTCCCTTCCTGACTAGAATGTCAAGGTGGAATGATTTCCCTCTGACATGTCCACCTGGGGGCATAAACTCTAACCTTGTCCTTCTTCTTCCCGCTGGGGGTCAGCAGGACAACTGGAGATTTTACGCAGGGGCCCAGGTGTAGTTTGAGGGCTCAGGAGCTGGGCCCTTGGCTTGGGCCCAAAGAGCAAGGGACCAATGGAAGCCACGGATCACATTCCAGCTCCCGGTCAGTCTCAGCCCTGACGCCCACAGGTGTCTTCCTCCTACTGACTCCTGGCACGGTCTGTGCTGCCCTTTTGGTACAAGGCAAAAATCTGCCTTGTGACAACTTTCCTCTGGGATTTCTATTTATAACTCTTAGTACGAGGAACTTATCAGTATTGCAAGACTTGGGTAGGAAGCTCCGTGAGGCACCTTTACAATGTGGGCCACAAAAGTCAGAAACAAAGAAGGTTCAACCCAGAATTTGTCAGGGTGGGAAATAGGAATTGATGTGGTGGGCCTAAGACCCAGACTTCCAGATCCACAGACCAGTGCTTTTTCCACAGAACTTTGCCGTATTAATCAGGTACCTCTCTGTTATCATTGCTGGGCTAGGCAGGAGGGAGGGATGATCTCCAGTAAATATTGATTAAAGGGAAAATTCTTAAAGAGAAACCATTTCATTTCTCATCGTCCTTGTTTGAGCTGTAGGAACGTCGTCCCCATGGCCGTTCTTTGAGTTCTCTCAGTGCTGTGTACATGTTGGGCACTGGTTGAATGAATGACAGGGGAAATGGACCAAAGAACAGGTGGGAGGATGAATGTGTGTAGTAGATGGGTAGATGTGTGCATAAGTGGATGGGAAGATGAAAGAATGGATAGATAAATAAAATAAGAAATGTACATCTTAATTTCTGGGCACCAACAACAAGGAACATATGTTTGGTATGTGATTGTGTATTGTCCCCAAGTTCAGGGGAGCATGAAGGCCATTCAGACCCCACTGGCAGATGGGGTGGGGGGCCATGGTGTGGAACCCAACAGGAATGGAGAGTGCAGGAGGTGGCCGTTTAGTGTTCAGGCAGAATTGGGTTACTATGCACCCAACAGAGTGTTTGAAGGTTTGATCGTGAGGGTCCCACATGCAATGCTGTGGCCAGGTCAGAACTGCTTTGCGGAGTTTCTCCATTTGTTCCAGGCTCAGCTGCCCTCCAGCCTGAATTGCACGTGCTGACTTTCCTCTCTTAACATCCCTTTAGTCACTATCTACAAGGAAGGGTGAGCTTCTGGAAGACACTGGTTGTTGAGTTAAGCTATGAATGGCTGTTCTCTGCAATAAAACCACAGACTGGGAAGGCCCTTAGTGATCATCTCCAAACTAGGCCATTTTATAGATGGGGAAACCAAGGTCCAGAGAGGAGAGAGCACTTTCCCAAGTCACATGGCAAGTGAGTGGCAGAGGGAACACTGGTCTCCTGATTCTCACCCTACGTTATGAATCTGTGGTTTGCTCTTCCCCTGCCCACCCTGCAGCCCCTATGGCCTACCAGTCCCATTAGGATTTTTGCCTGCCTAGGGGAGGTTTCACTGTTTTCTCTGTCTCTGCCGTCAGTAGAGACGAGAAGGTCAAACCTCCCAGAAATTCTAGTGAATCCTCTTCAGATCCCCTCCTTGGGACCCCATCTTCATGGTCTGGCTCCCTGACCTTCCTTTTCATACCTGAGTTTGACCAAATGCAGCAAACACATGACATGTGGAGAACTGGGAACTCAAGGTCCAAGTAGAGCAGGGGAAACAGACTGAGGACAGAAGGGAAGGAGAAGAGAGGCTAGGAGCTGACATTCTCCGCTCACCTGCCATCTGTTAGGCAGTGTACTGGGTAACTATATCTCATTGATTCTCATAACCCAAGGTAGCGGGTATTATCCCTGTTTTATAATATAAACAATGAGGCCTACAGAAATGTCTCAGCTTGTAGAGCTGGTCAGCGGTGAGGCCCAGGTCTAGCTGACCCCAAAGCCCTTGCTGGTTCAAGAGCTTCTAGGTAATATGCTCTGTTAAAACACTATCAGGGGTTCTCAGGAGCCACCCAGGAGGAGTTGGAGTCTCTGTCCTGAGAGCCCCAATCAACAAGGTCAAGACTAACAGGGATATGAAGTCCTGCACTCAAATTTAAAAAGACATTCGCACAAGAGTAAAATTGTCACAAACATAAGGCGGCTATTACTGCCTTGTATTTCCTTAGCAGTTTGCAGGTTAGAAAACCCTTCCACTTACAGATTTTAGGACTTCGATTAGCCATAAACAGGCATGAGAATAATCTGAAAAAGGTTTGGGGGTATATCAACAGGGTGTGTATAAGCAGTGTGGTGTGACTGCCTGTAAAGCTAATGAACTGTTTGTTTGCTTGATTCCAGTGTGACATAATAACATTTTGTGCACAGCCACTGTGCTTAATGTATTACATGTTTTATCTCATCTAATTCTCATAGCAACCCTATGGAGTTTGTTACTCCTGTTTTACAGATCAGAAGACCAAGAGGTGACACAAGCTGAGCAAGGTCACCCAGCTAGTATTCAGCAGAATTCAGTGGAATTCAGGCTTGGGTCTATTAAGTATCAAGACAAATGTCATTCTGGACATTGCAGGCTCCCTCTGGAGTCATGCGTAGTTCGGGTGCTATATTTAAGGAAGTCATTGATACACAAAGAAATGAGGAACCCATGAAGGACACTATCACTCCAAAGATTGTTTCAAGGAACCAAGAATATTTATCCAAGAGGAAAAAAACATAATCAGAGAACGTACAATTGACGTTCTCAAGGGCAGAAAGAAGCTCCTCCACTTAGAAACAGGTTGGCTTCATAGGACATTTCCCAGCCCTTTGTTGACCAACTGCTATCGCCACCTAGTGGTGGGAGGTAAAATTGATGTGCTGATTATCAGCTAAACAGTTCATCCAAGTTTGTTTAACCTTTCACACACACAAGTGCTTTTTAAACGTGACAAATTGTTCTGTGGAAGAGGCAGCCAATACCTTTGTGGGACCAAGGAAGGAGATTTTGATTCCAACATGAAGGTTAATTTTCTGAAAAACATCCCCAAAACTCCAGGGGCTGCTTGGAAGTAGTAAGGTTCATGTCTGCAGAACAGACCACGTCACAGGAAGCTCCCATCTCTCTGATGATTGGCAGAAATCAATCCCATGTTTTGGTGAACTGAAGTCCTTCATGGGTTACAGTTAACATTTAAATGGTGGTCTGTCAGGGTTGGTAGTGTCTTTGTTGTCTTATCCAGGGAGGGACTTACAGGCCAGTCCAGACGGAAGGAGGGGCAGAGCAGTTGGGGAGACTGGACAGGTGGGATCTGGCAGCATTTATCCTCCAGCTACGGCTCTTACACTTGACCAAGGGACAGTCAGAGAAGGGTAGCCCAGTGGGTAGATGGTCATGACCCGCTGTCACTTCCCAAAGTGACCTCCCACACAGGGCCATTTGTAAACAACCCAAGAGAACAACAGTTCCTTGTAGATTCTGTAAATGTGATTAAAGCTGTGCTGAAGATAGAGGTTCAGAGTGTGGCCAAGGTCAGGGACCAGTCAGGGTCAGCAGCCTGGGGCAAGGGCTCTGGCTCTCTCTGCTGAGCCCCAGCCTGTGTGTTTCCTCATCAAAGCCCTTTCTTGGTTTTTAGGTCCTGGGTGGTCATTTGTGCCTTTTGCATTCAGGGGGAGGCAGTCTAGTGAGGGTTAATGGAGAAGGGGCTGCAGAAGAAGACAGACCCTGCCTTAAATCCTGACATGGCTGCATATTGCCCTCGTGAGCTTAGGTTGATTTCTTCTTCACTGTAAGCCTCAATTTCTCCATCTGTAGAATGGGCACAGGGATTGCACCCTCCTTACTGGGTAGGTAAGAGGATTCAGTGAGACCTCCCTGATAAAGCACTGAGTGCTGTGTCTGACACGTGGTTTATTATGATTATTATTATTATTAAATTAACCTCTGACAGTGGAAACCAGCCTCACCCTCTTGTGCTCTCCACCCTTCCCAGCGGCCGTGGACCTGGTCATAGGCACATTTGATCCTGAAATCCCCCTGCTGGATGTAACTTGGCTAACAAGACTCACTGGGCCCCACATATGAAAACACCCACATCCTTGGCCACCAGTGTTCCACCCTCCCTCCCGCCTTCTGCAGTGCGGCGAGGAACAGAGATGCAATTGAGAGCTTTTAGGCTTTAGATGAGGCAAGATACCCCCTGAGATTATTCCGCGTTCACTCAGAAGAAGAGTAGCTGGGCTCATGCGAAAGGAGGACTGCACCTGGAACTCAGCGCCCAAGAAGTCGCCCTGAGGACCTGCAGAGGAGCCTGTATCCTGGTGGCCTGGGGCGGCTGCACTACTGGTCAGTCTGGGGGGTGGCGGTGTGCACACAGTGTGCACATTTCTGTAGTGGCTTGTCATGGACCTCCTGGATGTGAACCAGAGGCAGGCTGTATGAGCACAGGAAGATCGCTTTATATCCCCAGATCTTAGTGTCCTCATTTGAAAGAAGGGGAGAGGAAAACCCATCTTATGTGGCATTTGCTAATTAAATCAAAGCATGGCTAAAAAATATCTGGCACAAGGTCTTGACGTGTGACAGGCGCTTGGATGGTGGCTTCTGTCATTTTAGTGCAAGTTGTTTCAACAGCAGATGTGTTCACAGGCACAGTCTAGCTTCTCCAGTGATTATGCTGTGTCTCTCCCACTAAATGACCCATGATCAGTGGCCACCTATTTGCCTCTCTTTTCTGTTTCAAAAGGAATTGTGAGAAAATATTACGTGTGAACCTTTTCAGTTTGATATTGCTGGGGAAAGAGGCAGAGGGTTTAGGCAAATGCATATTAAAACTCTATGTGCAGGGATGGGGAATGGAGGGGGCAGGCTCCTCTCCTGGGGAGGCAGCGTGGGGGTGGGGGTTTGGGGAAGACTTTTACTCCATGTTCTCGTAGTGGTTCATACTTGTTTTTATAGAATGAATTTTTTCTTGTTTTATGCTCCAGAGTCTTGAAGGATGTGTTCTGTCTCTAATTTAGTTCAACAAATATTTACTAATACTCACTAAAAAATAAGAGCTGCCATTTATTGAGTGCTGAAAAGTGTTCCCATACTTAACCTCTGACCCTCAGCTCGCTTGGGGAAAGCCGCCTCATTTTACACATAAGCAAACTAAGCTGAGAGAAATTCATTTACCCCTCAAGGATTTCCACTGGCAGAGGGGAGAAGAGCCAGACCTTGATCTGGGGGAAGTAGGAAGATAGGAAAAGAGCCAGAAACAGTCTCTACCTGCACAGGTCCGCCCACGAACATGAAAGGGGAATGGCTAGAGGAGGCTGCTGCGGTGCGTGCAGGGGGAGGCTCACTGCAGGGAGCTTTGTGGGAACACAGAACGAACTGACAGACCCTCATTCTGTCTTGGGGGAGGCTTCCTGGGGGTGACTGGCCTGAGTCTTGAAGGATGTGTTCATTCTTGGGGGAGCTGGCTGTGGAGCATGGCCAACCCAGACCTGTTTGAAGGTCGTCCGGAGACAGGAAGCCCATCCATGCAGACAGGTTGGCCAGTGTGGGGAGGCCGGGCAGAGCCACACAGGGCTCCTCAAGGGAGCCTGAGTCGTGGGAGTCCTGAGGAGCTGGTCTCCGGGAGAAGGGGATAGACAGTTGGGGAGGTAGGGGTTTGAGGCAGGGCCCAAGGCTTAAAGGAAAGCAGAGAAAGTGAGGGTGGAGCCCATCACATGGGTGAACAGGGCTTGGCCTCAAAGGGGCATTCCGAGGCTGAGGTCCCAGTGGGGTGGAGGCAGGCCACAGCCCCAGAGCCCCCAGCCTGGGTGCAGATGAGGGGTGCTGACCCCTGTTCCCATCAAGGGCTGGGAGAGTGGGGGAAGCTGCAGCCCAGAACTGGGCACTCTCAGGAGAGGCCCAGGTGGGAACCTGGGGAGGCCAAAGCCTGGGGCAGCCAGTCCAGAGACAGAAATGACAGGGGAGGGTGGGATGGTCCTTCATCAGGACAGATGGCGGAGGTTGGTGTGAGATGCTGAGAGGCTGGAAATAGCGGGTGGGAACAGCCAGTGAAGGGCTCTCACTGCCAGATACAGGGCACCAGGGAGATGAATGTTTGAACCTAAGAATGCAGTGATCAAGCCTACAGTCTCAGAGTCTCTCTCTCTTTTACTAGAATGTGAGCTTCTGGAGGCAAGAAGGATTTTGTCTTGTATTTCCCTAGTGTGTTCCTGGCACCCAGCATAGCCAGTTACTTGGTAGATGCTCAGTTTATATTTGCTTAATAAATAGGTAGGACCACAATGTTTATGGATATATATACAATATTTATGGGTATATACATACCCATAAAACATAGCAAACGTTTTAAAACTTTGATGAAAAGAATAGGCAGTAATATCCAAGGTAGTGGTGGGAGGAGGGGGGAAATGGAATTGAAATAGGATAGAAAGGGACTTCAGCGGAGTCTTGACTTCTTTTTTTGAACAAAGAAGAACTGAAGGAAATATGATTGTAGCCATTTATTCAATCTGAGTGGTGGGTACATGGGTTCTTATAGCCTTCATAATTTAAAAAGATTTCTTGCTATGAAAAAGAAAAATTTGTGCACAAATATCTTTTTAAAAGTATAGAATATCTCTTATATGAGGCTTTATGGCTTCTTAGGGATACAGATAGGCCTGGATGGTTCTTCTCTTGGTGGAGGTGCTGCCTGGGCCCTACACTGCCAGCAGTGACAGGAAAAGTGCCTCTCCAAAGTAGAGAAGCAAAGCCTGGTTTGTTTCCCTTCTTTTCTTGATGCCCATAGTTCAGAGCAATTGTTTATAATACCCTTTTGCTTAGAATATAATTCTTGCAGGAGGATCTTAACACTTGTTTCTAGTGGTGTGACATCATTTTAACTGCATACCTTCTGGCTCCATCCTCAAGCATAAAATCATAGGATTGTGAATTTTGATTCCTGTGTGTGTCAGGGAAAGAAGATATACTGAACAGTCAGAGAATACACGTGAATCCCAACTCCACATCTTCCAGGCTGTGTAACATTGCTCGAGTCACTCAACCACCCTGAGCCTCAGTTTGCTCAACAGCAAAATGTGATGATTGAGAGGATTAAAGGGACGGATGTAGTGTGCAAAGGCACCCACAGCAGAGCCCAGCGAGTGGCAGAGATGTTCAAAATGCATGGGCTCGTCCCATGGGAGTTTATGCAACCCGAACTTTGTTGTCTCTCCTCTCCTCCCCAACCATGCCCATCCTTCAAGACCTATTCAGACTTATCCCCCGCCTTGAAATCATTCTTCACAACCCAGAGGCTCATGTCAGTGACTAGTTAATAATCAGTTAATTTCTTCATCTGCTTTTTTTTTTTTTTGCCTCCTTAGATTGTGAACCTTTAAAAGCAGGAATACCATTTCAGCACTGTTGTGGGGTGGTAGGAAGCCCACTAACATGGGAGGTGGACACCTTGGGTTCTAGGTACTTGGGGCCCCATGCAGCTTTGGAAGCTTCAGTTTCATCAATAAAATGGCAATAATAACCTTTCCTTTCCAGGAGATCAATTATATATCAATAGATAGTCTGTTTGAAACACAGGAGGAGTTTAATAAATGTTGAATGAATTTAAACTGCTTTGAAAAATAAAGTTCTTTACAAATGTTAGACATCATTTTTTAATTCCCCATGGCATTCGCAAAAGGCCTTATAGTTACTTGCTGCTAAGAGAAACTGTATTCTCTTAATATTAAATATTCTCCAGTCATCCAGATGAAAACCAAAGGAGGCATCAGACAGGGGTTATAATATAGCTTACTCTGGTTTTAAACAAAATGTCACCTTCATTCTCCCCAGGAGCAAGATGACCACTGCCACCCCGTTGGGGGGTACCACCTTCTTTTCACTGAATGCGACCACCAGAGAAGAAGACTTTCTGTACAAAAGTAAGATCGGCTTGGCTTGGCGGCCAGGGGAGGGATGGTGGGACACATACATGGTCAGCTCCTGGTAGAGAGGTCAGGAGCATGGGCTCTGGGGACAGCCCACCTGGGTCTCAGCCCCAGTTCCCCCATGTGCCGTCCGTGTGGCCCTGAGGATGTGACATCCCTGCTCTGCGCCTGTTTCCTCAGCTAGGAGATGGGGACGTACATGAGCTGCCACAGGAGGTCGTTGTGAGGGCTAAAAGAGACGATCCACGTGAAGAGCTTAGACTAGCCTCAGTGCACACCAGGTACCTCATGAGTGGTAGTGTTATCATTACACCTGCTATGATTAGTTTCATTAGGGGGTCGAGTCTAGAGGGCAATGGAAATTTGAATCTCTTGTAGATGTCCCTGAAACCTTGAAATGTAGCTGCTTTCAAACTGTTTTTGCAAGGCAAAAACATCCCGTCAATTTACAAGGGAGTTAATGACTGTAGGCGGGAAGAGTTAGTCCTGGGGAGATGTTTGCCAGGAATAAGGGATCCCCAGAAGGAAAAATTTGAGAAAGGCTTCACTCTTTAGAAAGCCAATTGATTGTGTCAGAGGCAGTCTGTCCATTTAGGTTATTTCAGCATACTCGGTACATACTGCTGCAAATGGACCAGGCCTCCTGACACATGCGGAGCATTGCCCGGTGATAAACGGCTCCAGGCTGTGGTGCTGGCAGGAAGCTGGATTAATGGCAGGTGTGTCTCTTCCGTGGAGACCCAGAAATGGTGGCTCTTGGGAGAGGGTCCCATGTGTGAGCCTGCTCCTTGCTGGGTGGGGAGACCTGCAGAGGCCTGATGAGGTATGACTCCAAACAGCTCTGAGGGGAAATACAGGCGAAATGGAATCATGGTCAGCAAGATGGGAATAATAACTGTTTTTATTTGGCTAACAGTAATGGTTCTCAGCTAGGTGATTTTGCCCCGTAGACAGGACTACCAGATTGAGCAAATAAAAATACAGGACATCCAGCTGAATTCAAGATATTTGAATTCAAGATAAACAATGAATGATTTTTTCATGTAAGGATGTGCCATGAAGTATTTGAGATATACTAAAAAAATATATTCACTGTTGTCAGAAATTCTAATTGAAATGGGTATCCTGCATTTTATCTGGTGGCCCTGCCACCAGGGGACACTTGGCAATCTCTGGAAACATTTTTGGTTGTCACAAGGTGGGGAGGATGAGCAGCGGTCCTGGCATCTGGTGAGTGGGGGCCAGGGATGCCCAGGGCAGCTTCCCCCAATGAAGAATTGTCCAGACGAGGCTGAAAAACCCTGAACTAAAGTGTCATCAGGGGACTCTCAGGAAGAAAGAAGAACAAGTTGCTCCAGGATGAATTTCCTCCTCCTTTTTTTTCTTCCAGTCCTTCTTCCTATGAATATTTGCACATAGTTCTTTTTTTTTTTTAAGTAAACCTTTTATGAAAGCATTCCATTCATTCAGAAAAGTACATAGGTGTACGGCTGGATGAATTTTCAAAAAGTAAATACACCTGTGTGACCAGCCCCAGATCAAGAAACAGACCACCACCGGTATCCCAGAAGTCCCTGTGCCCCTTGCCATCACTGTCCCTCACACACCCAAGGGAAGCCGCTCTTCTGACTTCTACTACCAGAGATTAATTCCATCTGGCTTTACACTTGATATAAATAGAATCATACCATTTATAGTCTTTTGCATCCAGCTTCTTTTACTCAACATTATATTTATATGCACATTAAAAAAAATTTTATACACTCTTACGAAGGTTTCACATGAAAAAACAATGTGGTTACTACATTTACCCATATTATCAAGTCCTCACCCATACCCCAATGCAGTCACTGTCCATCAGTGCAGCAAGATATATGCACATATTTTAATGGCTGCAACACAGTGTATGTATGATATGTGAGTGCACGTATATTCTATTTTTTACACATCAATTATGATATTTCGTGCACTATACCTTATTGAACCATTCCCATATTTAGAATGAATAGTGGTTATAGTAAATACGTTCATTCATAAGATTTTTTCTGTATTTAAGATTATTCCGTAAGATAAATTCCTCAGAAACAAATAGACTAGTTTATAAAGTGTGAACATTTATGGTTTTTAATATTTTAAACATCAATTCTGACAAGGATGTTGACCTTGAATCTAAAATTAGACTGGGACATTGGGACTGGGAGCTGATATTAATCTTTGATCTGTGATATTAAGCTACAAAGACATAGTCTTATTTTTGATAGGTGTTAACACCAGTGTGTTTGTATGATGGGATTCCAGTTGGATAGTGTAAAATGTAAAACATCATAAATATCCTCAATAGGGAGTTGAACAAACATGGCACATCAAAACAATGGAGTACTATGCAGCCATGAAAAATAATGAAGAAACTGTAATTACATAGAAAGATGAATAGGATATTGTTATACAACAGCATAGCATATGGAACATGATTACACTTTTATCAAGTGCCTATTTTTTCATATTTATGACTATTTCCTTAAGATGGATTTTCAGTTACAGGATTAATAAATTATTCAGAAAAAGATCGATAAACATTTAATATGAATATATGCACACACATGACCACTTTGGTTAAGGTATATATGTGTAGATAATCAGTGCTTCCTGGAGCAATGAGGTCTTTAGCTTCCCCTCCATTTTTTTTTGCTTGTATTTATATTTTCAAAATTAACTACAAAAACCACATTACTTTGGTATTATTTTTTTAAAAAAGAACCGTGTTTTGCTTGCCTGCTTCACAAAAGAAGTTTGAAGCTGAGTAAGGGCTAATAAGAACAGGACCTAAGACAGAATTTTGGCAGGTGGTGTGCTCAGGACATGGCCTCCCGCAGGCCCCTTTGTGGGAGAGGTGCCCTGCCAGTCTGGATGTGTCTCTGTCCTGGGGTTGGAAGTGAATGTCCCAGGTCATTGCATTCTCTCTTCCTGTTGACCTAGTGAGGATGTAAGGGGCCACCATAGGGGTCCCCTCCCAGTCTGAATGCTTTTCTGCATTTCAGTGTGCACAGTGGCCATCTCCGCCCCCTCCTACTCTAGGTTCTGGAGCCATCGTTGCTGCCATTGTGGTGGTTGTCATCCTCATCTTCACTGTGGTTCTGATCCTGCTGAAGATGTACAACAGGTACGGGATACCCTGGGCTTTGGATGGCCTGGTCCCTTCAGTGATGTCAGAACGAATGGGAACTAACATTTGTGGGTGTCTGTCACATGCCCAGCAGTATCCCAAGTCCATCATCAAACGTTCTAACCCTTTTTGATCATCTCTTCTGCTGTAGGAATTTCACAGTGACTAAATATTTTTGTACTTGGAGAAATATACTTTAAATATAAAAAATAAAGATAATGACAACAATAAGGGCCTTGAGCACTGCAGTAAACACAGTAAACACAAAAGGAATGTTTTGATCCTTTCTCTTTTTTGGTGGGGAGGCAGCTCTCAGAAGAAATCTAATTAGAAGAATTCAGCAGAAATGTATATGATTAAAAGTGCTGCCCAGAGTTTCTGCGCAATGCAGAAATTTTTTACCCAGAGCTTTCCATGCCATTTAAAAGTATCTCCTGTCAAGCAACACAGTAGCCACGGGTCTGACTCCTTACACCTGAGCATGAGTAAAAACCAAAACATCAAACCCCCGCTCACCCTCTTGTAATTGATTAAACAAAACCTTCTGATTCAGCATTTGATCCTTTTCTCTTGGTGAGCCCTCTGCTAGGTTGTATTGAGCAGAGCACATAACTATTTGCGTGACAAATACTGGGGTGCACATAACCCCAACTGTGCTTTCTGGGACCAAATAAGAGGAAATAAAATAATATAATTGGATCACGTAAAGAATAAATGTTATAAAAAATAAACACAGCTTATGCGTTAGCACCAGTAAGTCATGCCTTTGCTAGAAGGCTCTTCTGTTATGGGAAGAAATCAAAATAGAAGACTATAAATAAAACCAAATCATAGAAGACTTGGAAGCCATTAACAAAAAAAGATACCATAGAAATGTGTTTATTGATGAGGAAAACTGATGATAATATATTGTCAAAGGTCACAAAATAATATGTACATTGTGATCATACACATGGGTTACACACAGTAATTTAATCCTCAACCCCCCCAGGTGGGTACTTCTGAATTCCCAATCTTATAGGTGTGAAACGGGCACAAGGAGATTAAGGAGAGTGGACAAGGTTACTCAGCCCTCATTGCCAGCGCTGGGATTCAAACCCAGTCCATCTTGTTTCAAAGAAAATATTCCACCACTCCATGTAACAGTCATAATAATAATAGCATTTAATTTTAAACTTTTAAACATTTAATTTTAAAAAAATCTTTGGAATAGTACAGTTTGGGTCTATCCCAAACCAGGAAGCAGCATCAAATCCCAATGTTTACCCTCCATTCCTCTCTGTCATTGCTGGAGCTCTGAACCCCTTTTCCAGGTGGTAATTTGAATGGAGGCTCCACTGTTGACAATGATCCTTCAGCTGGGGATTGAGAGACCTGAGTTTAGTTTTTGGTCTGTCAAAAAGCAGGCAAGTCATTTAATCTCTCTCTCTCTCTGCCTTGGTCTTGTCATCCTTAAAATGGAAAGGTCTCAAAGTGTGATAATGTGCCGGGGTTACATGGAGAATGAATGCCCTTGCTTTCAGGAGTGCTTAGGGGTGAAGTGGCAGGATGTCTGCAGCCTACAGATGGTTCACAGTTTCTAAAAAACTCTGTGTAAATGGGGAGAGAGAAAGAGAAAGAAAGCAAATGAGGCAAATTGTTATCAATCAGTGAATCGTTCTGTGAAGGATACATGGGTATTAATTGTACTATTCACACAACATTTTTGAGGACTTGAAATTTTTATAAATGGTGATAGGTCGACAAGACTAAATTTCTTATCAACATTAGAATTAATGATTGTTGTTAGTTATTGAATATTACAGTATATGAAATGCAAGATAAGATACACGTTTTAAGTATATTCTCTTCTCAGCTATGTAGAAAGTTCTTAAATATTTCTGGCATCAAACAGCAAGCTGAGGCTGCAGAATGTAACTCACACTACAACTTTAAACAGAAGAAATGTAACATCTGTTTTTAATATACTTACCTATCTGACATTTGACTCATTCATTAATAGGAAAAAAAAGAAAATTAAATATCTAATCCAGGTTAAACAAAAACTGAAGGGTCAGACTAGCTGATATCTAAGGAACTTTCCAGCTGTAACCTTCCACGATTGACAATTAAACAGCGTAATTTAACTTTGATCTACATTAATCTCCTAGCAGGACACACAATCAGAGGGCCCATTCCCCAAGGGATACGAGGCAGAAGACTCAGCCGTGCATGCATATCTCATTACAGGAAAATGAGGACAAGGCGGGAGCTGGAGCCCAAGGGCCCCAAGCCAGCCTCCCCTTCTGCCCTGGGCCCGAACAGCACCACCAGCCAACATCCAGCCACGGTGACCTTCAGCCCTGTTGACATCCACGTGGAGACTCGGTGACCCCCACCCTGGTGCTGTGATGGCCACTGTCCAAAGAGCCTTCTCCAGCCAAGACCACGAAGCACATTTGTCCTCTGGCAGCTTTACTTTGAGTCCTTTCTGGTCAGGTCCACAGGGGCATCTCTTATGCAATCTGGTGCTTCAGGCAACCCCCAGCCCCGTCATGCCCTGCTCCACTCCAGCAATGCCCATCTCCCTGCTGCCAACCTTCCAAAACGCTGTGGAACATTTTTTGGTCATCTGAGGTAGACCCAAGTTGGGAACCCGCTGATGTGGGGTTGGCTCTCTCCTCACAAACATGATAGCTAGACAGACAGACGGACGGACAGGTAACCCAGGAATCTTCTAGTCAGCAGTCAGCAGTCAGACATGTTTCTAAGAATGTTACAATAGAGTCTGCTTCTGGGGTCATGCCAGAGTAAGAGCCATATCCACAGCATTTGAGAACAAAATATTTGATTCCACAATCAGGCTCAAGGGAACTAACTTGGACAAACTGAGCAGAAAACCAACTTTATAGCTCGTTCATTTGTAACTTGTTCCAGTAGTAGATGAGCCCTCACTAGCTCATAATGACTGGTCAGCACATTTTTCCCTCTTTAAGAAAAGTTATGGGAAAAATTGAATTCTTCTCAAAAGGTTTCTACTTTATTAGTGAAGAATCAGAGTAAAAGGAATGGGTTGACCTTGAAGAATAGTGGCCTGAAGGGCAAAAGCTTGTTGCAGTGTCCATGAGCCTGGGACGGGCCTGGTGGCCAGTCAGGGCCACTTCCTCCTGCTCCGGGGCTGGATCTACCCTGACTCAGTCTCACTTCTTGGCTCCGCTCTGCGTGCATTCTGAGCAATCCTCACTCTCCAGGTAGCACTTTACCTCCGAGGACCAGTATTTGGAATGGATTGGGTTACGACTCAATTTGTATTACCTGTGCCCTTGCTGATCACTTTGCAGAGATTCTGGACATATTCAAAGTACCACATTCACAAAGCATCTCTGTACAGGACTGATCTCTTTGATTCCTTAACCTGGAGAACAATCTATTGAGAAGGGAAAACATTTTGGAAATAAGACCTGCCTTCCACGCACTACTTCCTGGTCGTGTGGCCTTGGAAAGTGACATAACCTCTCCACATCAGGTTTCCTAACCCTGATGTGGAAATGGTAACATCTGCCTCACTGAGTTACTATAACAAGTTGAGGATGTACTAAGGCAGCTCAGATAGTGCCTTACAAGCAGCAAATACTTGGTAAATGGGAGCCAGCATTATTATTATGCTATTTCTTCAACTGCAGGATATACATTTGTTCATATTTTAATGCATATGAAATCAGAATATGTCTTAAAATCAATAGGTCCATTACCATAGTTGTATTTTTTTCCTCTCTCTCTCAAAAAGATGTTTTATAATCAATTGTGCATCTTAAAATTGAAGGCATCTTGGAAACAGGTAATAAATCTTTATTCTGTTATAGAAAGAAACATCCTCTGACATTTAACCTCAAATTCTAGAAGTCTCCCCCTCCTGGGGTCAGAAATCCCTTTGTAGGGGGTAAATTGAGGATCAGGGAGATAAGACTGGCCCGAGGTCACCCAGATCATTTCATCCCACCATAAAAATGCTCACTTGAATTTGTCTGGAGAAATACTGGCAAATCCTTTCTCCCCAGATATCTTTTCTCCCTACTGTGTTTAAATATCCACCAAGTACCAGGAACATTGCAAAGTGCTTTCACAGATAAATTACCTCCTAGGATTTATTTTTCCCAATAACCCTGGGAGGTCCTATTTTTCCCATTTGCAGATAGAAATTACAAACTCAGAAAGACAAAGTACCTGCCCAATGTCCTACAGCTAGTAATTTGCAAAGGTAAGACTCAAACCCAGATCCCTTTGACTCACTCCAGAGTCCATCTTTTTGTTTCTTCACACTCTTCCCTAACACCCTGGCTCAAAGAACATGTTTTTGTTTTTGTTTTTTTGTGGGTGAACAAGGCTTGTCTATGTGTCTGAGTGGAGGTAAGAGGTCTAGCTTCTAAACCAAAAGTGGGAGCAAAGCCACTTGGGTGGCCACCTCTGGGCTTCCATGATTGTAGCCAAAGAAGCCTTTCTAAACCTGTCTAAGCTCTAAGAATTCCTGCTTCATTCCCTCCTACACTTACCCCCAAAGAGCAAGGGGTGGGTGGCATCAAACCTGGGCAAAGCCATTTCTTTAAAGACTCAGTCCCCAAATAGATATGTTCCCCAAACCTACTCTGCTTTAAAGAAAAAAAAAAAATGTTTGGCATGTTCCAGCCCAAAACCAAATTCTTCTACCCCTGGTGGAATCTTCTTGGAATCACTAGAGAAATTATCCTCTGGTATATGCTCTTTTTCTAAAAGAAAGCTCAGGAATGGAGAAAGGGTGGGTAGGTAGAGAGGTATAAGGGAGGCAGAGAAAGGGGTTTAAGTGTTGTGTTTTTAACTAATGATGATAACTCAATAAACATCCTTTAAGGGCTCTTATGTGCAAGCTGAAGTGCTACTAACCACATTACGTCATGGTGGCTGCTCAAGGAGTCTGCAGCCGGCCTCCTGTGACAGAGACCTTACAGCACCATTGTGTATTCTGTTTCTGACAGGTGCCTTTCCTAACCGAGCAGATGCTGCCTTGGCCACTGAATCAATAAAAGATATTAAACACTAAAAGAAAAATGTCTAAAAATAAAAAGGTTTAAATCAAACATTTGTTGAGTTGATTTCAATTAAGTTTAGAGATAACAAATAACCTTTTCTATAAACTTCCTTTCTTTGACAACGTAAACAGGGTCCTGGGGGAAAGCCGGAGCTGTTTGAAACATTGCTTTCTCGCTTCTGAAAGATGCAGGTAAACGGGGGCTGCCATCACCAGACCTTTTGGTGAGTTAGAAAACTTGTGAACTTAATTAAATATCACAAAGGGGATCCCATTAAAATTTTTATATTTATATTATATATATATACTTTTTTATATTTATATATTTAAATATAAAATCCATCCAAAACTGATTTTGGTATGTGTGTGAGGTAGGGGGTCAAGATGCATTTTTTTCCATATAGATATCCAGTTGGCCCGGCCCCATTTACTGAGAAGACCATCCTTTCCCTGCTTTACTGTAGCATCAACTTGCTCATGAATCAAGTGACAGAATATGCGCGGTTTGGGTATACATTTTATGTAGACAGGAATTGTGACAAAGACAGGTCACATGCGGAAAGGAGAGCAAGGGTGAAACTTTGGAGTCAAGGAATACTATTCAGTTCACTTGTTCTTTCTTATATTAGTAAGTGCATGCCAGGCACTGGAGATAAAATGGTGAGCAAGAAGCGTATGTCTCTGACCTCACAGAACGTATGGTGTAGCAGGAAAGACAACTACAATATAAAACAATAATTTTTTATAGGGAATTCAGGGTGTTTGATAAGCCTCTTGCTGGGGCACCCAGCTCAGCCCGCAGGTTGGAGGGTAGGGAAGAACACTGCCCAGGAGAAATAATACCTAAACCAAGAGTAGAAGATTGAGCCAGAGGAAGAATGGGAGGAGAGACAGAGCCCTACTGGAGAGAGCAGCTTAGCAGATGTCCAATCAAGCAGTGGGAGTTGGGTGGGGAAGAAAAGAGAGACTCCAGTACGAAGGATCTTCAATGCTTGGCTATTTTAAAGGCAATGGGGAGCCACTGAAGGTGCTTGAGCATTGAAGTGACAAGATCAGATCTGTGCTTTAAGGAGGTTAATCCTGCTTCAGTGTGCAGAATGGTTTGGAGTGGGAGAGGCTGGAGGCTGGGAGAACAATTTAGAGTCTATTGCAAGAAGTAATAGGCACATCTGTGTATGTGCTCCTTTTTAAATGCCTTTTCTAAATAGCCCTCCAATTGTGAAGTTTTGTTCTTTTCCTTTCTTTAAGTAGCTATTTGTGGGTGTGCAGTAACCCAACAAAAATGTCTCCAGGAATCGTCTCAGGCCCACTGGATGGGAGCGCACAGCAGGGGTATTGTGTCAGCTCTGTAGCCCTTTGTCCCAGGGCATCCCTTCCCTGCGCAGAAAATTTCCTGGCAAAAAAGCAGACTACTGTGGTTCAGCAGATACTACTGTCCTGGACTCTGACAGTCGGGAAGAAGCAGGTAGAAAGAAGACTGACCTTCAGGTCTCCGGGATGTGAAACCCTCTTTCTGCTTACAGCCCTCTATTAGCAGAAAGGGGCCCTTCCCAGCTCAAATTCAATCTCTTGCATGATTTTTACCTGGACCTCCTAATGCTCTTAAGCGGGGCTACAGTGCCTCAGTTGATCTCATAGAAACAAAACCACCAATTTATTCATTTTTTCCAGCTTTCCAGTTCTTGCCTTGACAGGCACATGGGAGCCAAAGAGATTCTTTAAAAGTTGACATCTGAATGTTCATAACCTTGAAAGGAAGATCTGAATGGGGCCTTTGCTCCTCATAAAGAACAGGAGAGAAGAGAATTAATGTTTGTTTTGTTCTGCTCCGTTTGTTTGCTTCTCCATCCTGCGGGGCCCCCAGCAGGGAGAGTTCCACCATTCTCTTCACATGCCACCCTGTCATCTTGGATCATACAGAGACCCCTCTTATTTTATGTTTTCCACTTCACCCTCAATCCCCATCCTACTTTTCTTCTCCACCAGACACTCCCTTTAATTTATTTAATTCATCTCATATCAAAAACAAACCTTTTCGTTGACCACACAGACCTCTTGAGCCCCTGTGCCACCTCTCTGCTTTCCTTGATGGAAAAATTCTTCAAAAGTGCCTTTCAGGGAAAGCCTTGTGAGCAATGTAGGTGGGGACAGCATGGGACCGAGGAGTGGCCCCTAGACATGACAGGGCACGAGTGGAGTAACGCAGACAACCCCTGCCCCCAGCAGAGAGCTGAAAGCCAGGGGGAGTCACTCTCTCTGTCCTCTGCTCAGCTCTGTGGCCAGAAGCCTGGGGCCCCTTTCAGTGGCCATGGGATCACTGGCCCGGACAGCACTGGGGCTGCTGGCCAGACACAGGGGTCACGGTGACCTGCACAGGGCCTTCCACGGCCACAGCCACAGGCACTCAGGAGCAGCTTTCCACCAAGGCCCATGGCCACGCTCCTCATCCACATGAGGATTGCCATGCTGGCCACTGCCGCGACAGCCTCCACCACAGAGGACACGACCACAACCACGAGCACAGCCATGGAGATGATGGGGGTCTGGGGCTGCGGGCATTAAGCAGGACCTGGACACAGTCGCTCCCTGGGCCTGTGCCCTGGGGCCACGGTACTATCTGCACGGCTCCATTTTTCATCCTCTTCCTTACACACAGGGCTCCCAAGTTCCCCGGCGCTGCTCTCTGTCCCAGATCCCTCTTGGGTTTGCCTTGGGTGGGCTCCTTGTAGATGCCTTCCTGCACCTCAACCCTCCTGCCCTGAAACCTCGTTGCCACCACCCTCTGGAGCTCCATGGGGGGCCATGGGTGCTTAATGGAACCATGTCCTCCTTGGTGGCGGAGAAATTCATGAGACACATCACAGGAGGACGTGGACACTTCGTGGTCCCACGTGGAAGTCACGGACACGGAAAACAGCAGCAGCCTTCAAAGGAGAAGCAGAGGTCAGAGAAGAGAGAGAAGGAAGCGGGTGATGGGTGAGGATGCACTGGGAGAGCAGCGGAGGGAGCACGGGGCCTGGAGGTGGGCGGGAGACAGCAGAATCCCGGAGAGGAAGAAGCCGTTCAAAGCTGCATGTCTGAGGGGATCTGAACCTGGCTGCTGACCCGGCACACAACCTCACAGATGGTCTGGCCCTGGTGCTTCGTGTCAAGGGGATCAGGGGTTGGCACTCCTGACCGCAGTGACTGTCCTGCAACATGAGCCCCATGAAGTGGGGGACTTTGCCGTCTTCATCCCGCCTGTGCCCTCATAACTCAAGGAGGGGCAGCAGGCAGTCAGGAGTAGGTGGTGCCCCTCCAGGCTGGTTCTGCTATTCACTGCCTGCGGCTTTCTCTATGGAGCCGTGATGTCTGGTGTCTGCGTTGCCTGCGTTACTGAGGGAGGCGTCACCATCGCAGTCACTTCTCACTTCTGGAGGTGCAGGGGCTGCTGGCACGGATTGTCCTGATGATGCTGATTGACCACCTTGAGTGAGAACTGGGGTTAACCGTCCCTATGCTGTGCCAAACCTCTAGCCACCAACCCCTCCAGGTCAAGGGTTCTGGAGGTTAGGGGCCCTTACCAGGAACACCTGCAAAGGAGTTGTAACCTAGGGAAGTGGTGGCTTTGGCATGAGGGCCATGGGGTTTGGGCCATCTTACAGGGGCTGCTGAGGTGAGAATGAGAGGCCAGGGAGATCAGGCTGTTGAATTTGGGGTCTGAGTGGGCCACGAAGAAGGCTGGAAGCGAGAGGTGATGGCCACTCACCTGTTCTGAGAGGACCAAGCTACCATATACGGGCTAATCTAAGGTCTGCCTCCCTCTGCCATCTGTTGGTGGGGGTTTCAGGGAGGACCAGGTCCCTGGACAGAGGGGGAAGCAGAAAGAATAGAAGATGAACATCAATTAAACAGCAACTGTATGTCTTGGTTTGGAAGTGATTGTGGGTGGGGGGAGAGTTGCTAATCTCATGGCCTAATTTTTTTGTTTGTTGCTATTTTATATCACTGTTTGAATCAAGGGGGAAGGGGTGGTGAGTGGAAATAAGGTCCACAGATATTCCATCCATAAAAAAAGAAGTGCTGCCTCTACCTGCTCTATCCGCTTCTCCTGGTCCTTCTAGAGCCCTCTCCAGCGAGGTTTCCAACCCCATCGCTGAACTGAAGTATCCCCACCAGATTTATTCCAACCTCCACGCTCGTCTTGTCTAACTACAGCAGAACTGGGCACAGCCTATCACTCCTTCCTGCTGGGAACACCTCCTTCCTTGGCCTCGAGGACCCTCCCTCTCTTGGTTCTCTTCCAACCTCAGCACCACACACAGGCTTCCCTAATGTTTCCAAAACATCGCAAACACACTCCCACCTCAGGACCTTTGCACCTGCTATTCTCTTGCCTAGAATTCTCTTCTTCCACAGATCTAAAGTCTTGCTCTTCCTCCTAAAGCAGGCCTCAGCTCAAAGGTCACCTTATCAGAGAGGACTTCCATGGCTGTCCTTTATAAACAGCAAATCCCTTCATCAACCATCTCCATGTTGCGCTCCTCATTTATTTTTCATTATTATCTGTCTTCTTCTAGTAGAATGTAAGTTCCCTAAAAATCAGAATTTTGTTTTCTTTGCTGCTGTATTGTGTGTCAAGAGCGATGCCTCACATAATAATTAAAAAAACTTACTGAATACATGATTGAATGGTCTTGAAAAATGTATTGTTCTTTTAAGAATAAATGTTTTGAATTTACAAAAATTCTGTTTAAAAATGATATAGATATTTTGTTTTTCACTTTTCTCACTAGATATATTTTTTAAGATCCAACCATATCGCTGAATGTAAATCCAGTAAATCCAGGTTTCTGACCACTGCACATTTTTCCATTAAATGACACATTTTTCTCATCCGTGTCCTTATTAGATAGGCATACAGTTCGTCTCCAGCACCAACTACACATACAGGTTGAAATAAATTTCCTCAAACATATACCCTTAGGGATCTGTGTGAGAGGTCATTTTGATATTTTCAGGGTAGGGGTCAGGGGTGGAGGATGTGGGATGATTTATACACCCAGGCATAAAATTGCTGAGTCATAGGACATAGATACACTTAATTTTACAAGTACAGCCAAAAGGCCTTCCTGGGGAAAAGCACACAACTTAAACCTCCAGCAGCAATTTGCGGAAAATCCTTTTTCTACCACATCCTTACTGGCACTTTGAATTACCTTGAGTTTCCTATTATTATGGATATAAATATTATCTAATTGTTCTTTTTTTTTTTGGATTTCTCTGATTCCTGAGTAAGAGCACTTACAGTTTTAGTTCTAGAATAATGTTTTGGTGAGGTTTTTTATTTTCGGGGTTGGGGGAGAGATCATAATTTTAGACAATAATAAAATTTATTGAGTAATTTATTCACCTTTACTCCTCATATTGCATTGCTTTCTCTTGGCTTCAGTTCTCTTCTCGCTGTATAGTTTAGGAGTAGTTTCACAGAAGGTCTTTATGTGGCAACATTTCTGAGGCCTTGAATAAATATTTATTTTACTGTAGTGTTTAAATGACAGTATACCTAGAGATAAAATTCTAGTTTCAAAGTTCTTTTCCTCTAACACCTTGGAAATATCACTCCGTTGTGTTTTTGCATCCCAGCTATTAAGTTATTTTGTCAATGACCTAACCATATTGCTAGGAATTTCCCCCCCTACTGTGTTATATTTGTAAAATACCAAAATAAAATATGTTACAAGTTTTTAAATACCTCTGAACACACTCCACTTAAAGTTGGAGCACTACCAATACTTTTTAATAATTTACCTCCCTGCTCTTTCCCTATCTCATCCTCCATCCTCACCTCCAGAGGGAACTACTTTCCTGAATATTCCTCACTTTAAAAATAGCTTTATAAATGTATGCTTCCCTAAAACAGGACATTGTTGAGTTTTGCTTTTTTTTTTTCAGCTTTTTACAAATGAGCTTATAATGTGCATGATTTTCTCCAATTTGTTTTTTTCACTCAGTTTTATATTTCAAAGTTTCATTTAATTTATTGTCTGCAGCTGTACTTAATTCTATTTCTTTCTGCATAATATTCCACTTTCAGTCCATTACAGTCTACTTATCCATTACCCTGGTTGACAGACATTTAGAGTACTTCCAGTTTTTTGCCAATAGGAAGAATATTGCTATGAATATTTTATATGTCTCTTGGTACATATACGTGCAAGTGTTTGGAGTGGAAATGCTGGGTCATAAGGTTTGCACATCTTTAATTTTATTCAATAATAACAAAATTGCCTTTCCAAAGTGTTTACACCAATTTCCACTCCTGCAAGCAGAATATGAGAGTTCTGGTTAACCCCCATCTTCAATAACACTCTGTATTACAAGACTGCCTAATTTGGAATAGTCTAGTACATGTAAATTGGTGTATTGTGATCTTAATTTGCATTTCCCAGATTATTAAAGAGGATGAGCATCTTTTTATATGATAGGTTCTTCTGTGAAATGCTGTTTTGTCCATCTTTCCATTGGAATGTCTTTTTCTTATTTGTGATATTTTTAAAACAATATATTCTAAACACTAATCTTTTCTCAGTTATAGTAATATTGTTGCAAATATCTTCTCCCAGTTTGTAACTTGCCTTTTTACTATGAGGTATCTTTTAATATCTCAAACTTTTTTTATTAAGGTATCATTTGTATACACTCTTATGAAGGTTTCACATGAACAACATTGTGGTTACTACATTCACCCATATTATCAAGTCCCCCCCACCCCAATGCAGTCACTGTCCATCAGTGTAGTAAGATGCCACAGAGTCACTACTTGTCTTCTCTGAGCTACACTGTCTTTCCAGTGACCCCACACACACCATGTGTACCAATCATAATACCCCACAATCCCCTTCTCCCCCGCCTCCCCACCTGCCCTCCCCCACCCCTCCCCTTTGGTAACCACTAGTTCCTTCTTGGAGTCTGTGAGTCTGCTGCTGTTTTCTTTCAGTTTTTCTTTGTTGTTACACTCCACAAATGGATACTTGAAACATTTTTAATTTAGTATGTAGTCAGATTTAACAAATGTTTTCATTTGTGGTTAGCACTCTCTTTCCATCTTGCTGAAGGAACTCTTCCTTATCCCTAGTCCCTGAAGGTATTCTCCTGAAGCTTGCTTCCTTGCTTCCTTTCTTTCAAGTTTTGCCTTTCACTTAACTTTAACCCCTGGGAATTCACTTTTGTGTATTGAATACTTCATGGATCCAATTTCATTTTTTCCACATGCATAACCACTTGTCTCCATGCCACTTGTCCTTTTCTTAATATCAACACCACCACCTCTATCCTCTATCAAGCTTTTTGTAAATACGTGAGTCTTTTCTACACTATTGTGCTTCTTTGGTGAGTCTGTCAATCCCTGAACAGAAACTACATTTTTTAAATTAATACAGTGGGTCAAGGCATCCCACCCTAAATTTCTCCTCAGCAGTATCTTACCTATTCTTGGATATGTCTTTTTTTTTCCTTCTTTTTTTTAAATTAAAGTATCATTGATAGACAATCTTACGAAAGTTTCACATGAACAACATTGTAGTTTCAACAATCACCCATATTTTCAAGTCCTCACTCCCCCACTGCAGTCACTGTCTATCAGAGTAGTAAAATGCTATGGAGTCATTGTCTTCTCCCTGCTGCGCTGCCGTTCCTGTGATCTACCTATATTGTGATTGTGAATTATAGTGCCCCTTAATTCACTTCTCCTTCCCCATCTATCCTCCCAACCCTTCCCCTTTGGTAACCACTACTCCATTCTTGGAGTCTGTGAGGCTGCTGTTATTTTGTTCATTCACTTTTGTTGTTACACTTCACAAATGAGTGAAGTCATTTGGTACTTGTCTTTCTCCACCTGCCTTATTTCACTGAGCATAATACCCTCTAGCTCCATCCATGTTGTTGCAAATGATAGGATTTCTTTTCTTTTTATGGCTGAATAATATTCCATTGTGTATGTGTACCACATCTTCTTTACCTTGGATACTTGTGTCTTTATAAAAATTAGGAATCAGCTTTCAAGCTCTTCTAAAATTCTATTCAGATTTTTATTGTAATTTAATGGAAGACAAAAATAAATCAGTTCAAATAAGGTTGATACCTTTATGATAATACAATTCCACTTAAACCACTACTGTCATTTATGCTATGATTGGCATGTATTTTATATCTAAAAAATTCGGCTAGTACCTAAAATATGTTTTTAAAAATCTCAAATTACAGTGCCAGTTTTTTATTTTGTTTTAAAGTCAATTGGCATGTAAAGAACTTAAAAACATAAAGTTGGCTTTTTAAATATTCATCCACTAAGTTACCATTCCCAGTGTTCTTTCCTCTTTCCCATAGATGTAAATTTCCAACTGCTGTCATTTCCTGTCAGCCTACAGAACTTCCTTTAGAATTTCTTGGGATGACAGTCTGCTGGTGAAAAATCCACTCAGCTTTTATTTATTGGAAAATATTTTTATTTCTCCTTCATTTTTGAAATAAATTTTCACTGGATATAGAAATCTAGGTTGACTTTTTCCTCTTGCCCTTCAAAGATGTACTTCCATTGTCTGCCAATCTCCAGTCAGACCGATAATCAGTTGTCATTCTTATTATTGTTCCCCTGTATATAATACATCTATTTTCTCTCACTGCTTTTAATATTTCTCTCTATCTTTGGGTTTCAAGTCTGACAATGATGAGCCCACATGTGGTTTTCTTTGTCTTCATCCTCCAGACGAAAATAGTGTTCTTGAAATGAGGTTCTCTCAGAACTTCCTGAAGATGCTTTTTTAAAATGCAGATTCCTGCATTCCACAGAGATCACAACTCTGAGTTGGGGCCCAAGACTCTGTATTTTTTTTCTTTATGTCTCCTTCTACATTTTTTTTATTAAGGTATGATTGATATACACTCTTATGAAGGTTTCACATGAAAAATCAATGTGGTTACTACATTTACCCATATTATCAAGTCCCCACCCATACCCCAATGCAGTCACTGTCCATCAGTGTAGTAAGATGCCACAGATCCACTATGTGCCTTCTCTGTGCTACACTGTTCTCCCATTGATCCCCCACACCATGTGTACTAAACATAACACCCCTCAATCCCCTTCTCCCTCCCTCCCCACCCCCCCTCCCACACCCCTCGCCTTTGGTAACCACTAGTTCATTCTTGGAGTCTCTGAGTCTGCTGCTATTTTGTTCCTTCAGTTTTACTTCATTGTTATACTCCACAAATGAGGGAAATCATTTGGCATTTGTCTTTCTCCGCCTGGCTTATTTCATTGAGCATAATGTCCCCCAGTTCCATCCATGTTGTTGCAAATGGTAGGATTTGTTTTTTTCTTATGGCTGAATAGTATTCTATTGTGTATATGTACCACATCTTATTTATCCATTCATCTACTGATGGACGCTTAGGTTGCTTCCATATCTTGGCTATTGTAAATAGTGCTGCAATAAACATAGGGGTTCATATATCTTTTTGAATCTAAGAATTTGTATTCTTTGGATAAATTCCAAGGAGTGGGATTCCTGGGTCAAATGGTATTTCTATTTTTAGTTTTTTGAGGAACCTCCATATTGCTTTCCACAATGATTGAACTAGCTTACATTCCTACCGGCAGTGTAGGAGGATTCCCCTTTCTCTGCATCCTCGCCAACATTTGTTGTTCTTAGTCTTTTAGATGTTGGCCATCCTTACTAATGTGAGGTGATATATCATTGTGGTTTTAATTTGCATTTCCCTGATGATTAGTGATGTGGAGCATCCTTTCATGTGCCTGTTGGCCATCTGAATTTCTTTGGAGAACCGTCTCTTCATATCCTCTGCCCATTTGTTAATCAGGTTATTTGCTTTTTGGGTGTTGAGGTGTGTAAGTTCTTTATATATTTTGGATGTTAACCTCTTGTCGGATATATCATTTACAAATATATTCTCCCATACTGTAGGATGCCTTTTTATTCTGTTGATAGTGTGCTTTGCCATACAGAAACTTTTAAGTTTGATGTAGTCCCATGAGTTCATTTTTGCTTTTGTTTCCTTTGCTCGAGGAGATGCATTCAGGAAGAAGTTGCTCATGTTTATATTCAGGAGATGTTTGCCTATGTTGTCTTCTAAGAGCTTTATGGTTTCATGACTTACATTCTTTAATCCGTTTTGAGTTTACTTTTGTGTATGGGGTTAAACAATAATCCAGTTTCATTCTCTTGCATGTAACTGTCCAGTTTTGCCAACACCAGCTGTTGAAGAGGCTGTCATTTCCCCATTGTATATCCATGGCTCCTTTATCATACATTAATTGACCACATATGGTTGGGTTTATATCAGGGCTCTCTAGTCTGTTCCATTGGTCTATGGGTCTGTTCTTGTGCCAGTACCAAATTGTCTTGATTACTGTGGCTTTGTAGTAGAGCTTGAAGTTGGGGAGTGTAATGCCCCCAGCTTTATTCTTCCTTCTCAAAATTGCTTTGGCTATTTGAGGTCTTTTGTGGTTCCATATGAATTTTAGAACAATTTTCTGTAGTTCATTGAAGAATGCTGTTGGTATTTTGTTAGGAATTGCATTGAATCTATAGATTACTTTAGGCAGGATGACCATTTTGACAATATTAATTCTTCCTATTCATGAGCATGGGATGAGTTTCCATCTATTGGTGTCTTCTTTAATTTCTCTTAAGAGTGTCTTGTAGTTTTCAGGGTATAGGTCTTTCACTTCCTTGGTTAGGTTTATTCCTAGGTATTTTATTCTTTTTGATGCAACTGTGAATGGAATTGTTTTCCTGATTTCTCTCTCTGCTAGTTCATTGTTAGTGTATAGGAATGCCACATATTTCTGTATATTAATTTTGTACCCTGCAACTTTGCTGAATTCAGATATTAGATCTAGTAGTTTTGGAGTGGATTCTTTAGGGTATTTTAGGTACAGTATCATGTCATCTGCAAACAGGGACAGTTTGACTTCTTCCTTGTCAATCTGGATGCCTTTTATTTCTTTGTGTTGTCTGATTGCCGTGGCTAGGACCTCCAGTACTATGTTGAATAGAAGTGGAGAAAGTGGGCATCCTTGTCTTGTTCCTGATCTTAAAGGAGCAGCTTTCAGCTTCTCACTGTTCAGTATAATGCTGGCTGTGGGTTTATCATATATGGCCTTTATTATGTTGAGGTGCTTGCCCTCTATACCCATTTTTTAAAGAGTTTTTATCATGAATGGATGTTGAATTTTGTCAAATGCTTTTTCAGCATCTATGGAGATGATCATGTGGTTTTTGTCCTTTTTTGTTGATGTGATGGGTGATGTTGATGGATTTTTGAATGTTGTACCATCCTTGCATCCCTGGAATAAATCCTACTTCATCATGATGGATGATCTTTTGACATATTTTTTAATTCGGTTTGCTAATATTTTGTTCCGTATTTTTGCATCTCTGTTCATCAGGGATATTGGTCTGTAATTTTCTTTTTTTGTGGTGTTTTTGCCTGGTTTTGGTATTAAGAGTGATGCTGGCCTCATAGAATGAGTTTGGAAGTATTCCCTCTTATTCTACTCAGACTCTGTATTTATATAAGGCTCCCCAGACTCACCATCTTGAGGCGCTTGTGGTGAGGCAGTAAAGACCACCCAGGTATGTAGGGGGAAATGGTGTGCCAAGGGTCAGTGTAAGTTCTACATTTGAAAGTCTCTTAAATGTTCATGGGAGATGAAGAGTCAGCATCTAGGAAAGAACGTTAACTCCTGGGTGTCAAAGCCACAGAAAGTCTAAGATGTATAGTGAATTTTTTGCATCCATTGAACAGGCTTTAGCATAAGAAATGAAAATAGACCAGAGGAGTCTTTAAAAAATCATTTATATTTTTTATTATAGGATTATTTAACAAAAGATTATCCAATATAAAATGTCTAATCTACCTATTCTAGATTAACACTCCTATTAATATGTACTACATTTACATCTTTGGAGTGAGATTTAAGGCCAAACCATCTTAACTTCTAGGTGGGTACCTGTGATGGCCTGCTAATTGCTTTATAAGTATGGAAGCTTCTTATTCTTTTTCCAGCTGCTGCCTTAGCCTTAGGAGAGTGGAGGAATTCTATGCTTCCTCATTCCATATATGATGGGCATTTCTGGTGTTTTCCAGCCTTTCATTTAAAAACATGCCAACACAATGCCTAAATATTACATCTATAAGGGACTTTCTGTATGATGAGAAGCAAAGCAGACAGTTACATTTTTCTTTCATGCCTGTTGCGCTTATCTTTCTGGCTATATTATAAACTCCCTGAGGACAGTATTAAACAGCCTTTGTAACCCTTACTACATCTAAAATACCATGCCAAGCTTGTAGTAAGGGCTTAGTAAAAAAACAATCAAACCACGTATCTGTGATAGTTTACTTATTTCTAGAAAGAAATCTTGGCCAATCAGAGAGGTTATGTTATCCTGAGAGAGTAGAACGCCATCTAGTGACTTGTTAATTCGACTAGGAAAGTGTGAGATTCAGAGAATTCCAGATTGCTGCTTCCATGTCCTATATCTGTGTATGCAAAAACAACAAGAAATCTTAAATTCAGTTAAGCTTTTACTTTCCTTTATTGTCAAGATCTGGCCTTCATATAGTTAAACTCATAATGAATCTGATTTTTTATAGAATGGAAAATCATGCAATTATCAATGACAATGGAATAAATATGGAGAAGGCCATAAGGAATTCAGGAATCAAAGAGTCTATTTAGTATTAAAATGTGAAGTACAATGACTCCAGGAACAGTCTAGTGCCATAAACTGTATTCCTGTACAATAGTGCCATAGTTAAATAATTTGACTACTAAAACTTTTAATGATAAAATTGCAGTTACACTCATACCTGTTGTTAAAATTTCATACTTTCTTGATAAAACTTTTTTCCTGTATCTCCAAAGTTTATTCTCTGATGGGAATCTTCAGCTTTGGCATAATACTGTTTTTAACACTCGACTATTGTGCACTTGGCCAAAATGTGTATGTGTTGCAAATCTACTTAGAACCTATTATTTAGCAAAGTCTGGTTTGGGTACTGAGGATAAAGAGGGGAGAGAGACATAGTTCTCATCTTCAAAAAGTTTTTTTTGTGGTGGACAGGAATAGCGATGAGTATATGTATGATTAGAATATAGTAGAAAATATGCTCTTGGAGAATAGATGGATTATGGGAATCCTGTTTGGGGAGGTTAGGGTCCAGTGTTTTGGGAGGCTCAGTAACACCCTAAAACAATCAGATGATAAGTACTTAGTCTTGCCAACCAGAAATGCTTCCTGCAAGGGGTTGCCTCTAAACTAAATCATAAAGGAAAAATCAGGGCTGGCCAGTTAAAGGGTTAAGGGTAGAGAGACGAGGTGGGGACAGCAAAGGAAAGGTTAAAATGGAGGGAACAGTGCTTCTAGACCAAGGGGACAGAATATGTGCAAAGGTCCTCAGGGGAGAGAAAGAATACAGGCTCCTGTACTTACATATTGTCTTGCCAATGGTTTTCAGCCCCCGGCAAGTTTACTATGAATTCAATGTGACCAAAGAAAATGACAGTAAAACATTCTTGGGGTGAAAGAGTTATACCCAACTTTATTCCCACGGTGGCAGGTCAATCACTAAAATACCATTCACTCAGAGCGAGTCTGCATACAGCAAGCCGGTCTCTGCCTCTGGGCCTCTCTGCTGCACAGTCATCCCACACAGTTGTCCTCTAGACCTCTGTCCTTGGCGCTGCCACCACTCCAGCCTCTGCTCTGCTTTCCTGCAGCCTTGCAGCCATGCCACGGTATCGCACAGAGCACTGGGCAGAGCTTTTTTATATAGAGTCAATAGCAACATATTGCCCAAAAGTGTGCAGTGAGCTAGCCAACCAGGGCCAGGTGAGAATCCTGGCCACAGGAACTTTCATTTTATCCACACATATTTTCAATTTACAAATATTTACTGTGGTAGCAAGCCTCCAACATGGCTGTCTGTCTTGCCAATGGGTTTCAGCCCCTGGCAAGTTCACTATGGATTTGGTGAACAAAGAAATGACAGTAAAATGTTCTTGGGGTGAAAGGGTTATACCTAACTTTATTTCCACGGTGGCAGGTCAGTCACTAGAATCCCATCCACTCAGAGCGAGCCTGCATGCAGCAAGCCGGTCTCTGCCTCGGGGCCTCGCGGCCTGCACAGCTGTCTCAGTCTCTGTCCTCAGCACTGCCACCACTCCAGTCTCTGCTCTCCTGCAGCCTTGCAGCCATGCCAGTGTTGCCCAGAGGACTGGGTGGAGCTCTTATATAGAGTCAATAACAACGTATTGCCCACACGTGTGTAGTGAGCCAGCCAGCCTGGACCAGGTGAGAATACTGGCCACAGGAACTTTGATTTTATCCACACTGCCTCCCCTGAGGGGGACTGCCCCAGGGCAAGTTTGCTCTGGATTTGCTGAGACTGAATAACAACAAAACATTAAGGGTAAAAGGGCTTATACCAAGCTTTATTATCAGGGGTGGCAGGTTGAGTGCCATAATCATTCTGCATCTGGCAAGTCTGCAATTGGCAATTAGCCTCAGCCTTTGCCTCAGGGGCAGAGCACTGTGGGGAGCAGTTTATATAGCAACACAGACAATAATGGCTCCTTGCCAACAGGTGTGTAAACACTGGCCTAAGGGCAGTAGGCCAATTACATCACCAAGCAGGTAGAGTCAGGTGAGGATCCTGGCCATGACAGCTTCCACTTCCCCTACAATGGCCCTCAATGATCCTCACCAGCTAGTATTCACAGCCTTGTTCAGTCCTCGCCAACAATGTATAAGGGCAACCTGTATAATCAATAGGATAGTGTGGAAACTATGGCGTGTGACTTCTGAGTTGAGGTCCTAAAAGACACTGTGGCTTCTGCCTTGCTCACTTTGGGATCACTTACTCTGGGGGAAGCCTGCTGCCATGTCATGCTGACAACCAGGGAACCCTCTGGGAAGGTCAATGTGTCAAGGAACTGGGGCCCTTGAACCACAGCTGTGTGAATGAACCAGCTTGGAAACATAACTTCCAGTCCTGGTTGATGTAATCTAGGCCAATTTCTCGACTACAACCTCTTGAAAGACCTTGATCCAGAACCACCCAAATAAGCCACTCCAGACTGTTGATGAACAGAAACAGTATGCAGTAATAAATGTTTATTTTCTTATGTTGCTAAATTTTGGGAATAATTTATTATTCTGCATTAGATAATTAATACATTCACTGATGTGCTCAAAGATAGCTTCCAGAGCAAAATGCATCAGCTTTTATCTATCAGTAATTTTCATCTTAACTATTGGATTTTAGTCCACAGCTTATTGGGTAAATTTGTGCTTAGCTTTTGCAGTATTTTATGAAGACTGTTAATCTCCTTTTATGTAGGAAACATAAAAGTAGAGCTGAAAGGAAAAGGCAGATGATAGAAACAAAAGTAGAGATAACAAAAGCTGAAACTGGTGAAAAAATTACAAAAACTGCACCTACCTATTGAGTGAGTTTTTCAATAGGAATTATTCTGAAGGACAAATAGGGAACAGATGAAACACCTATACCATCAACAGTAATCAACAGCAATGGGAACAAGCTATTGATGAAAATGGAGCTAGCCTTGAGTCTGTGCCCAGAGGATCAGCACCAAGGTTTGATTCCTATTAGCTTTTCAAGGCTCATAAGCAAAGGGCCACCAGTAGCTCACTGGGGATGGCTTGTTCACTTTAAGGCCCAATTTGATCTCTGCAGCAGCAAAGTGGTTTAGGAGGTGGTGTCTGCAAATACCTTCATTGCCAAGTACTTCTCCACTGCACCTGCAGGGAGGAGGCTTATCTACCTGGGCAGCTTTTTCAGTGTGGACTCTTCCTGATAGAATATCCATGATTCTAATATTCCAAAGAACAGACTCACTCACTGGGAGAAATGCCTTTGTTGACTGAGCCTTAGATTCTTACTCATATTGAGCTCCAAGAATGTGAATAGAGTGAAGAGGGGAAAGAGTTCTATTTTCAGGCTTGTCTGCATAGGTGACATTTGAGTCACCTCTTAGTAACTTTAGGTTTACCGAAAGACAAGAAACTGACCTTCAAAACTTAACCTGTTCATTATTAGGCTAGTCGCTGTAGTTCAGTGTGATTGCGGCTTAGAAGTGAGGGATAGGGAGAGGGAGAGAATTGGTCCATGTGATGAGTCTGGAGAAGAAGCAGAGAACAAATCATAAAGGGCTTTATAGGCCAGAGTAACTGATCTGGGCTTTATCCAGAGGACAATCAGAACACTGAAGGGTTTTAAGTTGGGGAGTGAAAGGATCAAGATTATCTTAGAAAATCACTGGATATAGAGTGCACGCACAATCTTGAAGGTGGGGAAAATGTTAATAGATTGTCGCAATGATCCAAACTGCCTAAATCAAAGAGGTAATGGGGCTAGACGCAGCAGTTTTAGAAGGGAAAAAGGCGGGCTCATTCACTGAGAATGGAAAAACAGGGTTTTGGCCAAGTGGAAGAAGAGGAATTCAGTTTGGGACGTGTTAAATTTGAAGTGCCTAAAGGTCATCCAAATGAATGTCAGCCAGAACTTGAAAATAGAGGTCTGGGCAGACCTGTGCCTGAGATACATAGGTTTAGGAGACAAAAATGTAATTGAAACGAAGAAGGGATAGGTTATCTTTGTTGGGGCAAAAAGGAAAAGGATCAATGACAGAACCACAGGAAAGCCAGCATTTACAGGATTGGCAGCTAAGAAGCAGAGACATTAAAGGAAGGATAAAACAGAATGATCAGCACCATAGTGAGATGGGAGGCACTGTGATTCCAAGTTTCATCGGGTCAACCGGCTTCTTCCATGGAAGGCAGTCACTTCCCCATTTTCGGCTCTCTGACAAAGCTTTTGTACATGCAACAAATTTTATTGAGCCTATACTATATGCCACTGTTCTAGGTGCCAGTGACACATTGATGAACAAAAAAGACAAGTGTCCTGATTTTAAGGAGCTTACATTCTAGGGTGGGGAAGAGACGATAAACATTAAAAACAGGTAAACAAATATTAGAAAATGACACTATGTAAAGAAATTAAGTAGATTAAGAGGCTTCAGGGTATAGAGAGGGTGTGTGAGCAATTTCCAATGGGGCAGTCAGAGTAGGCCTCACTGAGTGAGGTGGTATTTGAATAAAACCTTATTATTTGCCAAGTCGTCGTTATCTGGGGGTAGAGCATTCTAGGCTGAAGTTACAACCAGAGCAAAGGTCTCGAGGCAGAAGCAAAATTGGTAAGTTAAAGTGAATAATAGCATTAGGGCACTAAGCCATGAGATCAAGAAACAAGGGGGGCATCAGGTAGGACTTCAGCTTTGGCTCTGATTAAAACGAGGGGCTGTTGGAAGGTTTTGAGCTTGAGTGACATGTCTTAATATTTTCTAAATAGGTTCACTTCAGACTGCTGCATTTAGAATAGATGCTGAGTGGCAAAAGGGTGAGGCAGGAGGACCCGTTAGGTGGCCAGCGCAGAATTTCGGGCAAAAGATGATGGTACCTTGAGTCACGATTATAGCAGAGTAGGTTTCTTGATGTTTTGGAACTGGTACGTAAGAGACAGTTGTCAAGAATAACACCAAGGCTTCTGTCCCAAACAAATAGAAAGCTAATGCCATGAACTTCGTGTGCATGCCATCAAGGCGAGTGTTGGAGGGCGGAGAGGAGCCACTTTACAAAAGATGGCCAGAGAGTGGGCACATGCTTTCTCAGGGAAAGGAAAGGCACGTAGTGGAATCTGGCAAAATGCAGCCAATGCCGCGGGCCCTCTCCGCCGGGGCAGGGCGCCCGGCGGCAGAGCCGCGCGAGCGAGGCCGAGGCCCCGGCCTCCGAGGTGGCGGCGTCTCTCTCCGTCAGAGCCCTGCCCGACGCGCAGCCCGAGGGCCGCGGCCCTCTCATCAGCTTCCTGATCGTTAGCGTGGTTACTAGGAAGCCGAAACCGAAACTTCCAGCCTCTCCCCAAACGAGCTAATTGTGTGAAAATGGGGGGAAAGCCGAGGAAATGGCCAGAATGCAAATTTCATTCAAAAGATCAACGACCCTAGAGACAATCTTAAAGTAAAACCAACACAAGCACAACTTTTATGACAGGGAAGGCCGCAGGCTCCTCTTCTGCGCACGGGCGGCCTCACTAGCGTCACTCTGAGGTAAGAGCCTTTCTCCTCAATTCACTCCATGAGCCCACCAGGGCGGGCGGCCTCCTTCCACTACGGGGAGAGGAAAGGGTCAAGTCATATTGCGCGAACATGGCTGACCAAGCGCCACAAAAGGATTCTTAGGGCGGGACGGACCCTACGATTCTCTCCCTTGGTTCCCATTGGCTGCGATCTTGAGGCTGTCCTCCCCGACTGGCTACCGGGGAGCCTGGGTGCCTGGCAGCATCCCGCCCCGTTAGGCGCGCGTGCGCAAGTGTGGAGGGTGCTTACCGCACTGAGCAGGCGCGGCCTCGTGTCGGCTGGAGGGGCTGGGTGGACCGGCGCGCGCTGCGTCCCAGGGTTCGACTTTCCCTGCTGGTCCCGCCCTCCGTCGCGGCGGCGCGGTGCACCTTGGGATAGGGAGCGATCTCCGAGCGAGGCAGCAAGATGGACGCGGGATTCTTCCGCGTAAGTATTAGCGCGGGGATCTGGGGTGAGGTGAGGAGCTTATCGCTGAGGCCTGGCAGGAGGCCTAAACTCGGGACCAGTAGCCAGCAAGGAAAGGCTTCGAAGATCCTGATGATCCTCCCTGCCAGCAGTCGCTCTCGCCTGCCCTACGGTAGAGACCGGTGCGCCCCTGCGCAGTCTCCTCCTCCGGGATCGTCCCCCATACGCGGCGGCGACGGTCGCCGGAAAATGGCGGCCGAATGGGCCGGAGCCGTACCTCGCCGCCCGTCTGCTTGGCGGGGCCTGCAGGCCTAGACGCGCGCGCCGCCGGGTCCTGGGGCCTAGCGGAGCCGCGAGGAGGAAGTCCCTGGGGGGAGGCCGGAGGGAAGCCGGGGTTGACTGGCGGCGTACGTTTTAGGGGGTACCGCCCGAGGACAGCGTGTTGGACAGAGGACGGGGAACAGTTTTCTCTTGAGAAAGTGGGCACCGACCCTCCTATCCCCGGTCTTCCTCCTCGTCCTAAGCCTTTGCGAAGGCGTCGGGTCAGAGTTCGGGGGAGCTCCCGCCCAATTTGATAGCCCATCTGGGCGGGGAATTCAGAATCCGAGACTCTTGAGGGCAAAGCTTGCAACAGAAAGTATGCATGTGTATGGAAGGAGGGGTGGGGGGGTGGATCAACTTCTCTCCTTCCCGCTCACCTGCCCCCCTCCCCCAACGTCGTTGTTTTAGTCTTTGAAGTTCGC